>NC_138655.1:150837533-152037533 GCF_964273445.1 Streptopelia decaocto | reverse complement strand
TCAGAAAGAGCTGTCTATTTTCTGCAGCCTGCTTATTTTTAAATCAACAAATATTTACAGTACACTGCATTTTAAAGGATACAATTATTAGTGTACCTCTGTTTGATTACCAATGACACAGTAATAATACCAGCAGCTGCTGAATTGTAAGTGAAAATAACCCTTTGTTCTCATTTTTCTTATCTGTAGACTATAATAGCACTCATGGGGACAATAACCTATGAAATAGATTAAAAGCCTGTTAAATGCTATTTTCAGCTTGGCAGATCACCAAACCCTAGCTTACCCTTAAGCTCTGTTTCCTTTTAAATATTCCTTTTAGTATAGCCATGTGACAACAGTAATGTGCAGTTTTACAGTGATTAAGTAACTGCACAAACAAGAGGTTTTAGGTTTATAAACTGAGTGGTGCTGCTCTCACAGGTGAAAAGGACTGTGCTTCAGCAAAGACACCAAGGCTCCTGAAAGAGGCTGTAACGGTGTAATTTGCAGATTTTTTCCTCTTGCCTATTGACTTTAAATAAAAGAAGAGGATTCTGCCAGTTTTCTATTTCTCGATGGCAATGACAAACTCCATCTTTTGTCCTCTGCATTTATTCCCTTTTTACAACACTAGATCCAGATTAACAGGGAAATAATTCATATTTATTCACTGAATAAGTCTGAGGAAATTTCCAACATGATAACTGCTGAGGGGAGTCATCAGCGGGAATGATGCAGCCCGGGGCCATTCTTGGTGTGCCAATCTGCTTTTCTGAACCTCTGATGACTTGGGACTACTTTATCCATTTGAGCAGGAAAACAAAAGAAAAGGGGAAAATAATAACTAGAAGGACTAGAAGAACCGGTAAACTGCAAATTCTGATACTGTAGGAGGATATTTTTTTCTGAAGAAACAGATAGGGAAGATACAAAAAACACAGGTCTAGGAAGCTTTAGTACCAGTGCAGGAAGAAAGGCAAAGGCACTTGTAGACTGGTACTGCTCTGTGGGAAACACTTGTTTTCACAGGGTAGATTGTTCTATTCAGATATAGGACAAAACATATCTCATCAAGAATAGCACAACAGGATCTGAGTCTTCTGCATCCTACACTATTTTAACACCTTTGGTTTTGACCAGAACCTCCCTGCTGAAGCTCAGAAACTCTTCCTGAAGGAAGTTTGGTTGGAACTGTAACCTTTAACTCCCATTCAGCATTTTTGAACGAAAACAAGCTGTAGATAAAATCCCAACAATTTCTGAATGCAGATGGTGGGAAGAAATGTGAATAAAAATTACCTCGGCTCTTACAATCTCCTGGAGAGATGGAAATAAAAATAAAAAATGTGTTTGCGGACGTTTCTTTCGAAATTTTAAACTGGGAATTATCACCTGACTTCCATCTTAAGAAGGAATAGCTTTTCCTCTTTTTGACATTTAAAACCTGATCAACCTCCCACTGAAGGAACAGCAAGAGCTCATGAAATTTTATGCTCTAAGAAATAACATGCCTGTGCTTGAACTTCAGCTTGCTAAAGGCACAAAGACCTCTCACACATCTGCGTGTTTCAAAAGACAGAAATTTGCCCAAGACTGAGAAATTCCTGTTTATCCAGGCAAAAGTCTGCTGCCTTGAAAAGGTCAACACATGGGAAGAAGATCAGCATACAAGAGCCTTTAAGGCACCCTGTCCTCCTCAGCAACAACCCAATCCATCGTTCTTCAACCCAGGGGGTTCCTGGAGGAACTCAAGCTCAAGCTCCAACTGGAAAATGAGGTTTTTGATTTTGGTACAAGACCATTATGTTCTTTAACAGAACACACAGAAATCATTATTTTCCAAATCTCTTTGTACTTTTCTTTGCTTGCTGTTGAACTGTGATACTTCCCCGCAGACGCTGCTCTCCCTCCTGTTTATCTCCACATCCATATTCAATGTGATATGAGTTTTACCACGTGGCTGGACGTCATGCTCAAATATGCTTCTACTGTAAGCAGTATCATGACACACTAAACAAAAAAAAATTTGAGTCTTCGTGTCCATACATTGTTGTATTTCTACTGGAAAACACTTTTTTTTTTTTTTTTTAGGAGATGACAGGTATTTTAGCATTTATTTAATTTCCTGCTCTAGTTTCAATGTGCATAAGACACATCTGCAGTATTTATACTACATATAAGTACATATACTTATATAGAAAAGGAAGGAGACAGTTCTGCACACTTACAGCTGGCCTGTGCGGGACACGAGGCTAAAGGCTGGGATCTAAAAGAGGTCTTTGCAGGCTAAATATCGAAACTCCATTGTAGTTTTAAAAGGGATGGTGCCTTAAGGCCCCAACTGGAATATTTCTGCACGTGACATTCTAATGCACATCTTCAGGTTTTTGCTCATTTCCCCAAATCCTGGAGTTTCACTTTGAGTTGTGGGTTGAAGTGAACATGAAACATAAAGCGAAACTCAAATGAAAGCTCTAACTTTTACCTACTTTCAGAAGAAAACTTCAAATCCCACTAGACCCTTCTGTGAAGAATGTTTTTGAAGCAAAAGCTTAGTTCTCTTTCCCTGATGCGTGCTATTATCTTTGTGCCTTAATTTCACCCATTTGCTTGTATCCCATAAGGAAGAGAGCATGATTCTGTACACTCAGATGACCTGGTTATGCAGACAGTGCTTCAGTTAAAGCAATAATATCACAATCCTGAAAACGAATCCTATTTTAAGTGTATTCCTGTTACTTTGGGAGGAGATTTAAGTTACAGTATTTAATCTTCCTTTGGTTCTTCTGTACTTTATGATACCAGCATCCTGGGTTTATAACTACAAGGGTTCTGGAAAGTTACTGATGATTGCTGAACACATCAAGGCTCCTGCAAATGAGGCAGGAAGAACGTGCAAAGGTTCATCATAAGTGGTGACCTGAGTACTGGTACATTAACATAAGATGTATCAGCTATATTCTCAGCATTATTTTTTGCCTTTCTGATGTGCTATCATTTTTTATTCAGAGCTTCAGGAAGTTTTTCTGGAAAAAGCTGAAGGAGCACTGAGCCTGAATTCGAGCTATTGTATAACCACAGAGCAGGAGAGATGGACTTTGAGAGGTGATCCAGTGCATTTCTCTGCCATTTACTATCCCAGAAGAATTTTTTTTCTTAAATTATTTTTAAAAGACTGATCCAAAAAGCCAGTACACGTTGCAAGTGTAGGATCTTCTCAGAATGCCACATAGATCATAACCGTTTTAACAGGACTTGGGCACCTGCGTGACACTGATCGCTGGAATGTGAACATTATAGTCAAACTGTGAACATTTATAATTTGATCCAAAACAGTGGGTTATCCAGCCACTCATTCCTAAAAACAGAAACTAGCAAGGAAACCCCAGCCGCACATGATTGCTATCAGTTTGTAGCTTCCAGTCCTGTGAAAAGACAAACTTTCCTTGTCTGTAAGGGGACAGATGGCAGCCCTATAGGTTGCCACTCCAAAGTGCCTCTGAGCGCAGCTCTCTGTGCTGTAGTCGTTGTTACAGCAGCATATGCTTGAGAGATGCAAGCTGGTTTCCCTGAATCTAGCACTCTAACACTGCATGCTGGGCTCCCTCGCATCCGCGATTCATTGCCTGCCTTCCAAACTTTGCCATGTTTCCTTTTTTTTTCTTTAAAGTGAACCTTACCTTACCAGAGACAGAAAAGCACAAAAATTTGTGTGCACAGATAGACATTTTTATTCTTTCTCTATTCTGCAACATGTAGTTGAATGGAGATTTTTACAGGTGGTATTTTCAAATCCAAGTCTCCACAAAAATGCGTGGAAGTACAGTTATTAGGCCCTGACAACAGCACTATGCTAGAGGTTACTTGTTGGAAATGTATCATTTTCAAGGACATCAGAGTGGCCATTGCAACTCCAGGGAGCACTCACACTCTCCTGTTCATTACTGCACGAATAAAAGCAGATCTCTGCTTAATTGCATGACCAGGAGAACAGTTCTAGCTCCCAGAGGCAGACGCGGTCCCTTAGGATCCAATGCTCAGTCTTTGGGAAAAACATTAGCTACTCACAGCTAATGAGTTACATTTGTTAAAGGACAGACACTATACAAGGTAAGGTGACACTTTTTACACCTTGCGTAGTTAAGCTGTGGAAATTCTTGCAGGAGGATGCTGTGCATAGTAAATGGTTTCTAAAACCAATTAGATGAATTACTAGAAGAAAGCTCTAACAGAAGTGACTGAGGTCATACAGATACTCATGATCCTGAGCTGCAGATCACAGGAAGCTGAGAATGTATACGAGGGAAGTATTTTTATATCCTTTCCCTATTCTTACACTCTTCCCTAGACATCCAATAGAGCCATTGTCAGAGACTGATTCATCTGAACCACCGTGGTTACTGTAATACTTGGCTGCTCATGGGGGCTGACACAAAACACCTGTGCTGGTGTTCTCCCTGGTAAATCCTGACAAAGAGCAATGCTATCTTGCAGTCAGCAAGTGACAGAGGTCAGACTGAGTGAGGCACAGTGTCCTAAACTTAGGTGTCCAGTGTCACTATGGGCACTGCAGTGTTTCCTGCCTCATCTCCAGCTTAATCCCATGCAGATAAACTCAGCACCCTGGGACGCTCAATTGGCTCAACTTGCTGAAAGTCAGTATATTCAAAAGAGAGTTGGAAGCAATTTGTCTACTCTCAAAGAAATCAATTAAAATAGATAAGATGCATCTCAGATGAAAAGTGGCTATTTCTCCTCATTGACCACAGAGGGAACTGCTGGTGACTACCTGCCACCTGACACTACGGGGACACTAACTCAGTTCTGGACATTTCCAGTACAGATGTCTAAAATTAGGTGAAACACTGAGTATTCGTGCTATGCAAGAGCACATGGATACCAGCTTAGATTTCTTCTGGCTACTCAAAGTCATTTTCACCTGATTTTAGCTCAAGGCAGCTGGAAGTGACCACTGGGACCTACCTTCATCAACTGGGACCAGAACAATCGTCTCTGAAACATGTACCCCAGGACTTACAGTGCTGGCTTTAGTACAGGCAACACTTGCTCACGCATCCCATGGGAAAGTCTAAGCTGGGAAGAAATATTAGAGCCTCTCAACCAACGTGAGAGATAAAATGCTGAAATACTGTTCTCCCCTGCAACTGCAAGTCTCCCCAATGTGAACTTCTAACAGTGTGACAGCAAAGTTAAGGTCCAGCACCTTTAGCTGACAGATGACCTTTAGCTGACTAAAGCTCTGGAAGGTTTATTTCTGAGACCAAGAAAACAAGACTAGGCTTATAAAGATTTACAAAGGCCATGAACATACTTTTCCTGTAGGTTTTTTGAACAAGGGTTTTTTTTCCTCACAGACAGCAGCAAAAGCTATTTTGGTAATACTCTGTGAAAAACAGGGCAATAAATTGGTGTCATTTTAGTGGATTAGTATTGTCACATCATCTGCCACAGCTTTCCGCCAATGTCATCAGCTTTGCCACTGCCATTCTCTGCCCCATCACACTGCAATAGTTGCAGACACTACAGTTAAAGGTGGAGTCAAAGGCAAAGCAAGTTCTGAATGGATCTGGAAAAATAAGGAGGGAAACACTGGTATTAGAACTATACAAAAGAGGGGTGATCTTCTGGTGAACTCATGGGTTTTAGTTGTATCAATGTCACTAAGCATTAGAAAAATTTTTCTTAAATATATTTATTTGCATCATGACAAAGGTCTGCATACTTTGATTTCTAAACATAAAATGAGGCTAATTTAGCTTTCTTGAAACCACAAGAAGGACGAGCGTGATGAACTGTCTGATCTGTCTGATGTTTTTTAGGTAGGAGAATATGAAGCAATTGCTATGGAACATATGACAAATATAATCTAAGCTTGGTCCAGTATCCTATGAAGGGACTCACTGCATGGCCTTTGGCATGTTGTTTATATAGCAGTTGTCAAAAGATGTGAATGACTCATAGAAAAGTTTCAGGTTCTCAAAAGGACTAAATAACCAACAGAAATTCCCCCAATATTATTTGACTCCCCTAGTATCAACAAGAGTCCTTATCTATCTGTTAAGATCCCAGAGTACAAAGAACCGAGTGCAAAGTATTATTTCCATAGCATGATAAAATGCAAGATAATTATATATTAGAAGAACATATGATCCCTACACATTTTTATGATGTCTTAAAAGAAAACAACATTATCTGGAGTTCAGATTTGAGCAGGATACATAATCCACAACCTAAATGGACTAGAAATGCTATTTGGGCTGGAATGGAAATGCCCCTTGAAGACTGAATCCAAGACTTTCCACTGTGTGGAGAGCTGGAATGGAGAACAGTCTGTTATCAGAGCAATCCTTTAGCTGCAGAATGGAGATGGGAATATCTCATTTCATACATGGCTTGGAAACGTGTTGAAAGGACAACTTTTTCAACATGAGTATTTTTCCAGTAAGCTTTTATGATACAGGAACAGGATCTTGGCTGAACACTGCTGTATCTTTTGATGAAGACCTCATTTAGATACAATCTATACTTCTCAGTAATTTCCCTACCTTGTTTGAGGACAAACTGAAACAAAGGGACAGATTTTGGCATCCCAGCCTCCTGGCCAAGAGAGTGGGAGCTCTTGGCTTCCGGACTATTTAACAAACAGCACCACTATTTGTTTCTAGGAAAACCCATCAGAAACCTGTAATACTGGGGAAAGGCGGATTTTGAATGGGCACAAAAGCACTCCTGACCTTGGTTCAATCAGGCTGTCACACCAGGACTCCTCAACCTAATAGCACAATATGCCAGTTCTTCATTAATTGTCACATTCTCTCTGTCTTAATGAGGACAGTAAAGTTCACTTCTACCTCACACAACTTGAATCAGGCCTTAAACTGAGCTTAATCCACTAATTTTTTAGCATTTATGACAGTCTTCCTACTCATGAACCTTCAAAAGGAATCTTCTATTCCCTTTACTCAAATCTGTCTCCTTATTCCTACTTTTAATTTTTTTTTCTCCACTCAAAGTGCCAGAGGACAAGCCTGGATGTTTTAATTCCTTGCTGAGCCCTGCCCGCGTGGCTCCAGTTGGTTTTATACCATTCAACATGTCCAAGATGCAAGATTAAGTGAATTGCCCACAGTTCCAGCTAAATGCATATTCAGAGCGACTGGTTTATTTTGTTTTACAGACCCAGATTCCACAGCATCCAAATCCCCCAGAAATGGTTTTGAATATGGACATATAACTCCCTCCTGTTTTTCTGAGTATCTGTGCTTAATATTTGTTTAGATTTTACTCATTTCTTGTAAACCCTAAACATAAAAGTCACTTTCATTTAAATTGTGGAAATAACTTTGTGATTTCTAGTCATCTTTTGCTGAGGTGTGGGGTGAGGATGGGATTTAAGATCTGATTTATTGAGTTACATTAAACCTTAAACAGCTTTGCCCTTATCTTGTCTCCTGTTGCTCTCTTCTAATTGAAGAAGTCTTACCAAAATGATTAATTTATTTTCCAGTTCTGATGTAATTTTGTGCTTGTTTTTATTTTTAGTCAAAAAACATTCTGTACTAGGAGGTTCTTGCCACACAGACCTACTCACATTGACCTGTGTCTTGCGGGCAATGTGATGGATTCAGACAAATCTGCAGGTCAAAGACAGATATTCACCTCTTATGTCTGAAACAGAAGTCAGCTGTTTCAGCTGGATCTGTATTCCAGTGCCTGAACATAGCAGGGCCAATATTATTGTCAGGCAGGCACTTAATGAAGCTTTTGAATGCATTGTGAAAATTGTCTTTGATAATGACACTTGTCTGAGCCAACAACCTCTTGCCTTGCAAATGATGAGATGCTTTTCACAGTACAACACTGTGCTGCAGTAATAAAGTGTTAAAGCAAAAGCCTCATGACAGCCTTTGTGAAACTTCTTTTTGAAAATGTTTTTAAGTCTTCTGTTTTCTATATTTCTTAATCCTCTTTATTAAGAACTTGAAGTCTGCTAATAGTATAAGGTAGCATATTCTCTTCAGTCCCCTCTGATTTTTTCTTTTTTTTTTTAAGAACTTAAATTTTCCTTGCTTTTCTGTACCTGTTTTTCTCACTAATATTCCCTTTTCTCTCTTTTCCCTCCAGACTGTGAGTCTTGGAAGTCTCATCTTGAAACAAGTATTTTATATGATTATATACTTCATTCTAGAAGTTGCCAGGAGCATGGCTGATTAGAGGTTCAGCCTTGACTCTGGTTCAAGGTCCATTTAGAAGGTCCTGTCACCTTTGCTGAGGTCTTGTACTGGTATCTGTCAGTTGTTGTTCCAGGGAAGTTCTTGCCATAGATTATTATTGCCATAGGTGATCAGCACAGTGAGAAATGGGGTCAAGGAAAGAGTCAAGATCCAGACAGTTGAAAGCCGTGAAAATAAGAGTCTTAAAAATAAAACACAGTACTGAACAAGGAGCCAAGGGTGGTCTGTGATGAACTGCACTGATCAGCTCTTATCAATCTGTGTTGCTGATGTGACAGGTCACCATGTGTTGGACCATCTGGATCCTCTTCATCATGTTCTACATCAAACCCTTGTACAGTAACGCTCAGTAATTTAAAGCAAAGGTGACAAACACGAGGCTGGTTCATCTTCCTGCCAAATGGCAGGAAAAGATGGAGCCTCTTGATTAGTTAGAAGACAGCATTTCTACCTTAGACATATCTTGAGCACTCAGGAGCAACAAAGTATATGGGACTTGTCTGAGATGGCAAAACCTTAACAGATCCCTTACAACATGGAAAACTCTTGTCTTAATCAGTTCTTTAAAGTTTTTTCTTCTTCCCACCTGCACCTACATAGTTCATATTTAATGTCTTATTTATTTCAGCCAGCCAATGATTCAGCTGGACCTTAACACAGAAATAGGGATGATGAGACAGAAGTGTGTGACTAACCAAGAACTGTGATCATTTTGACTCTCAAGACAATAAGCTAACAGAAAGAGAAGACTTCAAAAATATTCAATGTTTTGAAGCTTTTCCTCCACATACAGCAATTCCCAAAGCCACCGTCCTTGAGCCATGGCTCTTGACCCCTCCCCAGTCCTGCCAAGGTCTGCCATGCACACGTCATACTGTCTTGTTCTCACCACTAAGCCACATACTGTCCTGCTTCAAAAACAGACCCCTGAGCCCATCCTTTTCCCCAACCTGCATGCAGCCTGGGCTGCCTGTCTCCCCTGCTTGCCCCACAGCACATGTCCATATGGAAGGGCTGAGAGGATGCTGAAGGTTTCTCCATGGGGGAAGAAGAGGGCTCAAGGAAATCAAGGAAGAGACCATTAGAGCAGAATTAGCTCCACTTTACTTGGCTCATCATTGAAGAATTATTATTTGTGAAAAATATATTTACATGAAGAACCCCCTCTTGCAGCCATGCCTGCTACACTGACTGTGTAATGAGGCACAAGGCGAGAAATGAGGTGGGAAAGCACAAGGTTCTGGTTTGTGCTCATTCACACTGTGAAACACTCCAGGTGATGTTTGACTTACATATTTATATGGGAGATGAATTGGGGGCTAAAAGTGTATTGGAAATGCATAGATTTGGTTTTGCTTCATTTTAGAGAAAATTTAAATGGGAGTGAATGAAAGCAGGGCATTTTCTGAGCAAGACCACTCCATTCCTAATAGAGCATTGGTCCAAGCTTTGAGAGCTACGCTGTTAAAACAGAAAGCAAGCGATTTCCACTGTCATGCATGCGACACAACAATTGCCATTTTCACCCAGATAATAAATGAAACAACTGGAGAATAAAAGAAGAAATATAGCAGACAGAGTGACAAACTAAAAGATTTAAAAGGAGAAAACCTGCCATAAATAAGAAGGACTCTATAAGATGATGCAACTGCAGGAAACAATCAATGTGTCATCAGGGCTTGGGATTTTGAACATGAGAGTATGACATGTAGAAAGTATCCCAAAGATGGCATTTGAAAACCCCAGAAGTGACTGCTAAAGAGAGGTTGCCCAGCACTGTCTCATGGCACTGGAAGAGGGATTATTTCCTGGCCTTGCTATGATCTTGGGAAAGTCTCTTCCTTAACTGTTCCCCTTTCTTTTCTTATTCTTCTTGTCTCCCTCACTCATTTATACTGCAAATGCTTCAGGGAGAAATGATACCTGTATGAAGCCCTGTACAACAGCATCTGGAGTCTTGGCTATGACCTTTTGGCTGTCTTTCATAGCACTAGCAACATTAATGGTACAACAAGGGAGTTCAGGCTTGGAACAGAAAAGATTCCCAAGTTTCCTTGAAAAGCTGAGCAGGACTTGATAATTGCATCCGCTTTCAAACACTTCGTTCTTGCCATGCATTAGCCGATCAGTCTGCTTCTGTGACTAGCAGTAACTGCATAGAAGGAAAATGCCACCTTCCAGATAGAATGATCAATCTCTTTGACTTTGCCTGTAAACATGTTTCATCAGGGGGTCACTAATATGCTTTTATTGCCTCACTGTCAGAGATGATGCCATTACCAAGCCTGATAAAGTATTCTATAGAGGGTTCCTTTTAATTTTATTTTTTATGTGATCATGAGAGACCGTAACCGATAAATTTAGTTCAATGCTTTCTCACTATTAACTAATTCTGAGTAAATCCGTTGGGGCAGTCTGGATACAAACACTTCAAAGAATTTTTACAGGATATTGAAAATGATATTCACTGTGGGATAGAGGTTTAAGTACTGAGCTGCTAGTGTTTCCTTTACCATTAAAGCTACAACACTGTTAAATGTCATTTAGTCAAAACATTGTATTCAGAAGAATTTGTAGCACAAGAAGACTATTTGCTTTTAATAAATTCGTTGCATCAGAGTTGTTATGTTTGCTTCTTTCTGGGGGGAAAGGGAGTTTGAGAAAAGATGATGCTTTTTCCCCTCAGTTTCTTTCTTGGGGCCCAGTCCAGCTCCCACCAAAAGCAATGAGAGTTTTGCTGTTGCCTACAGTGGGAACAGCCCCATTATCTCTGAAGGCTTTGAAGTGTTCAAATCCAAATTACAATACAGGGCTTTTTCAGAGAGAGAGAGAGAGAAAACAAACAAACACCATGAAAACCCCAGTGAAACAAAGAAACCCTATCTCTAGCAGCTGGGGGAAAAAAAGAATAAAAAAAGGAACTGAAATAAAGGTTTTTCTCAGGGAGAGTTTTTTTTCCAGGCTGCTTTCATATCCTATACGGCACCCTAAAAACTGGAACACAGGATGTGAAACTATGGAAACAGCTGGATGCTACAGGATTTTTGAACTACTTTTGTCAAGGTTTAGTCTTTGGAGATTTGATTTTTTTTTTTAAGTTTAATTGATTTTTTCCCCTACTGAAATCCATAATATGTTGAGCTTATTAAACCTGTGTTAGAGGTCACAGACTAAATTTAATTGGTAGTATTTCTTTTGAGCCTAATTTAAAGGTTGATTTGGCTTTATGGACAGATTCTTAGCTGTGCTAAATCAGTTCAGCTATAATGGGGCTCTCTTTGCACCAGTAGAAAATATGGTCATCTGAGACTCAAATCCCATGCAAAATCTCAGGAAAAACCACGAGAAGAGGTAAAAAAACCCCAAAGTTTCTTTCTTGAAAGACTGTTTTTGTGAAATTTTCTGTAAATAAAAATATTTCACAAGGATGTTGAAATACTTCTATGATTTTATTTCCATTTCATCCAAGAAGACAGGGCTGTCCTGGCAACATGGTTACACGTGGTTATAACGGCTATATGGTTAGGGTATATTTGGTAGAACTACCTGGTAAATCACAGCCAGTTCTTGAATCAGCTATTAAAACACTTGCCAGCAGACTCCACTGGCCGCCTTGGATTCAATGCTAATGGCTCCTTCTCCTTTCCCTCCTCCTCTGCTTGGTCATGTTCAGACCTGGCCTCCCCTGTGTACCAGCTCCCTGAACAGCCCTTTCCAGCCTTGTTCCTCATCCCTCTCCGTGCTCCTTCACTCTGGTCCTGGAAAGCTCCCTGACAGCAGAGATCTCTGACAGCCTGATGGAAGAGCAGAGTCAATTAAGTAGCACTGTGCTGCAGAGAGAGGATTAATATTTACATTTTCCTCAAAAAAAAAAAAAAAAAATCTGAAAATTTATGCTTGGAGAAACCTTGGGCCCCGATCCTACAAGATGTTTAATTTCATGCATTGCGGGCAATCCATTTTTTTATAGGCCTATTCATAGTTCATGTGCATAAATCCTTCCAGGCTTAAAGACTATTGAGTATGCTTAAACTCACTGCTGTGCAAAAGGCACTAACAGGATGCTAATATAGGATGCAAGTGGCTTATAGACCTTGTGAGGATCATGAGATTACTTTTCACTTAGAAATGCAATTTCAGTAAACCATATTCAGGATCTGGAGTTTCTGCTGTGCAACCATGGAAGTGGATGGTCAGTGCGAATGAAGTGAAACCCAGCAGAAAGATGTGCAAAAAATTGAGTCAAAAGGTTTGTAGACCGGGTTTGGCTAAGATCATTTTTCCTGAATCCAGATGTCCTGGAAGGAAGCACCAAATAAACCAAGACAAAACACTATATAAAATGCTAGTCCATCAGCTTTTCTGACTCAATCAGAACTATCACTTTAGAAATAGCATCAAAGTGTTTTTCTGAGCAACTCACTAGATCCAAAAGGCATTGATACGCTTTGGACTGAAAGAAAAGAGTCTCCTAATCTTTTGGGATTCAGTCCTCACCACCAACTGTGCAAAGTGTTGGAAAAATCCATGGACTAAATGTTAAATTCATTCATAAATACCCAGTAATGACAAAACTGTAATCTTAGTACAGTGGGTTAAATAACTGAGCCTGGGTAGCACTGAGAGATATGATCTGCATATGAGCACCCTATCTTCAACCTATTTAGTCTTCGCATAGATCCTAAACAGCAGTGCAATAAATCTTTCACTGGCGATATGGCACTTATGTCTATTTTTCCCTACATCTATTAACTGAAAAAGTCATTTCTGTATACATCATGCTTCAGTTAACTCATCTTGACAGCAATAATATGGAGTGACGATCTCTTGAGACAGTTTCAAACTTCCCACCCCTGGAATATGTACTGCAAATTCTCTCTACACTTTGTTTACTAAGCACTGGTTTTGATAACAGGAGTCATAGTATTGTGGTGCTACAAAAAGCACCATAATGCCCTAGCTGTGCAAATCAACATTCAAACTTGCCCTTGAAAAGCTGATATTGGTACAGAAACAATTATAATGGTGTTTTCTGCTGAAAGGAAATATTAGAAAGATCATAATTCAGGCAGGTTAAAGGTCTTGAAAATAAAGGAGGATGATGGGTAGAGATACTCCCAAAGATGATAACCTAGAAAGGATAAGCCTCATGAAAATGAAATACAATACAATTATCCTATGGCATTTTTCCTCATGGTAGATCCTGGTCTCCAGGGAGGAACTGAAGTCTTTGCAAGGACTTAAAAGGACTTGTGTTATGTCCTAGCAAAAAACAATAGCAGCAACATATGTGTCTCAAAGATAGAGCTTTATCTTCGTTACAGATGGGAAACACCATCCTGAGGGCTGCTTTCTCATTAGAGCAGACATAGGACACAGAGACACGAGCTGGAGCTGAAAGGAGGCCTGAATAACATCTCAGGCCTTGAGCAGCACCAGAAGAAATTTTTGCCACTGTGGCTGTGACCTTCCACCCAAACACAGGGTAAAAATATTTCCTTTGTCATAAAAAGTTACGATGCCTCTCTAGAGAAAATATCTGAGGGTTGAAATTTGGTCTTGAAAAAAAGTCTTCACTGAAGAAATAAAAATTCGGTGAAACCGGGTGCGTGGTGACTGATTCGTGACCATGAAAACTGCCACTACGCACTTGCTCGGTGCTTCTACAGCTCACAACGTTCCCAGGCAAGATGCTCTGAAGAGGTCTGACCCTCAAGTGACAAAATCCATGAATTTACCTGGAAAACATTAACTGAAATGGGAAAGCCACACTGCAGGATACTCTTCTGTCAGCCGCGCATGTGGCACTCTGGATATGTGCACGACATGAGCCACAGCTACACATTCACATCAGTTTATATTGAAATCTCATTAAGTAGCACCTAAATTACATATTGTGAGAAATTGTTTTAAGATACTTAAGGTGTCCATCTGAATCTTTTCTAAGGTTTTGGACAGTCAGTATTAATTTTAAATGGTTGTAGAATAAGTAGTCAAGGAAAATTTTCTGTCCTCAAACTTGAAGTTAAGAGTTTGAATCAGCTTCAAAGAGTGTGTATGAGATCTTCTCATTCACAGCTTAGGCTGATCAAATAAAGAAGTAACAGGATAACTTTCCAATTAGAAAGCAGAATTGTTACAAAAAATAACTAATTTCACTGAGGAAAACTGACTTGGCTGAAAAGAAGTACTGTATCCCTTTTCTGCCACTTGAATATCTCATTTTTGTCATTCCACAAAGTTTTCTTTGCTCACACCTGATTTCAACAAATTATTCCACAAACCCTATGAAGAGCAATAGGAGGTGTAATATTTAAAGCACAAGGACAAATAAAGTACATATTTCCATAAGGTGCGAAATTCAATTAAAGTCAACAGAAACCAGACTCATATAAATTGTAACTGTCCCAGAGTGAGCAACTATGACAGTGCATTTGCTTGACCTTTTGCTTACTGCTAGTACAGCTTAAAAGTCTCATGCCCAAATGGCCCAGCAGCTCCATCTCTGTTTCAGTTCTGAACCAGCGATACCCTCCTGCAGCCACTTCTTGTTCTCAGGCTGAATTCCGGGTGGGTTCAACAACCTGGCTCCATGATGCTAAATTTGGGAGCTATGGCTGCCTGGCCATCAACACGCTGTCACTGCAGACGGTGGCGGCTCTCCCCATGGAGACCCCTTGGTTGCTCTGCCTGTCTCTGCTGCCGGGGGAACGGGGCTGCTACCCTCATTACTGCTGCTCGCCCTCCTGCCTGCTAACCAGGAATTAGCATCTGTTTCCAAAGAACTAAGCAGGAAAATAAGAGAGAAACAGAAACCTGAAGCTATTTCCTTTGCTCAAGTGCTCCTAGGCCAGTGTAGCTAAGTGTTCTCTCTAACATGGTGCTTAATGTGTCCTAATTTTTAACCAGTCTTTATCTAAGTGTGAAATGCCCATTTAAGAAGCGAAGAATCTGTCTAGATGGTGTCAGCATAGCTGACTGTGCCCTCGGACAATGAGATGGACTAGGTGACCTTTTGAGGTCTCTTCCACTTTTGTTTTCTCTGACTATTTTCTACAATGGAAAAGTGCTTTGACACCATCCACAAGTGAGCACAACTGCCAAGAAAATACACACTGGAGGGAAAAATCCTCTTTGATTGCTCTAGGTTTGGTGTCTTTTTTTTCTTTGTTTTTTTTTTTAACCTCATGTACATCTAGATCTTCTCCCAGAAAGAGACTAATTTTTTACCGTTTCTTGTGAGTACTGGCTATTTTTATTACTTTTATATCTCTCATAAAGGCATTTCTTTCAGACAGAACACTCTCAGACCAGGTAGGTATTTGATCTTTTTTTTTTCAAAGCAGACACCACATTGTAACCTTAATGCTTTGTATTGTGATTTTTTTCTTTTTTCTTTTTTTTTTTTTTTTTTCCTTATTTTATTGGAAGTCTCTGTAATCTAAATATGTCTTTATGTCCAAGAGGATGACTGTTTCCTAGGGGATGACACTGCTTCTGGCCGAGACAAAAGCTGTTCCACCCAAGGAAATCTTCTAAAGTGCGAAACACAAGGATGTACTCTTCATTTCATCCTCAGTGCAGGCAGCTTTTCTCTTCTGCACGCATTACGAGGTCTTTGCCTGTACGGTTTCATTTATTACTAGCATCCTTAGCACTCCGCTCTGGTAGCCACTTAGCAAAGGATTCAAGATGTACCAGCAAAAATGGTTAAATTGGAAAAATGTGAGCCCTGAACGCACGTGTGGGGGCCTTTGAGATGGGTCAGGCATGGAGCTGGTTGGGCAAGGAGCTGTGGCTGGAGCCAGCTGATGGCATGGTGGCCTTGCAGATGGCAGGATCTGGTCCCAGATGACCCTGGCCAGGGGAAAACCAAGGGTGGGAAGACTGTCTTGGGGTTGGTGCTCCAGGCTCTACTCTCGACCTGTTTCTGGGAGGCTGGTGATCGCTCCTCTGGGCTTCAACTAGTGCTGAACTAATGGGTTGAGTTGAGTTCCTTCCACCTAGGGGTGCCCAGCAGCCCTTCGCAGAGACCAGTGATGGGGTGCTGAGTGTTCAGTAATTTGAGTAGGAATTGTGTTAAGGGTTCACACAGCTCTGACCTAGGCTGAATACGAAATTACGGCAACCAATGTCATTTTCTAAGAATCACTGTCAGCGTGAATAGAGAAGAAATCTATTTTCCGATAGTGAGTGACATAAAATATATATATCTCCAGCTGCTTCTGTTGGCTGGAAACTAAGAAGAGGGAAATATCTCTGTAATAAATCCAGAACCAACAGTGACGGTGCTCTACATATGACTTGCACTGTACTGACATGCTCCCCCTGCATCCTGGGGAACACGGTGCTGACAGATCAAGCCCTGATTATTCAGAAGAGCCCCTCGCTGCAGAGATGGGTGACAGGACTGAAAGTCACCACTTCTGGCAGAGAGGGAAACTGCTGGCTGAACAGGTCACAAAAAAAGACAAAATAGACTTGTCTGTTAATAGAGGAAATTATAATAGAGTATATGACAATAACAGGAAAAAATAATTGCAACCAGGGAAATTCTGTCAGACAACTTAAATGTAAAATGCCACTTATTCAGTCACCTGGCTGGCACTTAACTGAGGAAGAGACTAAGTAACAGAGTTCTCTCTGATGTTGGATCTTACTGCATCTTAGTTTTCCTGGAGTGGTGGGCCTGGAGATAACTGACCTTCCAGAATTTCAGTTTGTGATAAAATAATTTTTATCAAACCTCAAAAGCAGTGTCAGAGTTTTTCACGCACACTTCTTTGTCCTTATTTTTTCACCATTGTTGAAATTTTCTCACTATTTCAGTACCAGATTCTAATGCACATACTGCCTCAATACTGCTCCTGATTCCTGGAAGAGCCCACCTGGGTTCACTGGGAACATCCAGGCTCTTCAGTGCTACCTAAGCAGTTGTCAGTCCTTGTTCCCCACTGAGGTCTCGTGCAATACAGTATACGCAACTGGGGACATCTTAACCATCTTAATTGCCGGAGAGGTGTTCACCGTGGGCACTATGAGCAGAAATCCCCCCAATCTTTTTATTGCACTTAGGAGATAAGCAAAATGTACTTTTTTCCATCAAGATTAATATAGTGTTTTGTAAAACTTAGGGAATCAAAATATTCCAAAATATGAAGAAATTGAGTTTGTTTTGTTTTAAAGATTTCATCTGTGGGAACCTTTCAGAGTAAAACTGCAGAGTATTCAATTTATCTCTTTCTGAGGGATAAAAGGATGACATGAACTCAGCTGGGATTTAAATCTGTGGTTTCATGGATTCTAGGTGTTTCAGATCAGATGCTTAAACCACTAAATCATCCCACAAAATAGAATACTTGTGTTCTGCCTTTTCAGTTTCTTTTATCCAAAACTTCTCAGCTTGGTGGGGTTTTGTGGCTCTGTCTGAATTGATTAGCACAGCAAATAGCACAGTGCAGCAGTGAATGCACAGCCCTGTTATATACTCTGGGCAGTGGGCAAGGATTTTCCATTTCATACTTCATTTACAACTTGCTTCAGCAGTTCCACAAAGTTAGTATGTACATTTAACTCACAGAAGGGTTAAAAAAATTTGCTTCTCTACTTCCTCTTTATTCTTCTTTCTATGGAGTGAGGATATTTCAACACATTTCCCTGAAAGCCTACAGCTTGGTGTATGTCCAACTTCACCTGTGTGATGCACCTCATGCCATTCTCTTCTGCCCCAACTGGGAAGCCAAAGTAGGTAACAGTTTTGCTGGATGTTAAGTCTTTTACTTGGAAATTTGAATTTGCAAACCTTCTCTGTGGCTGTGTGAGCCTGGGTGATTGTTCTCATATCCAACTGGCATGCTACTGCGTTGACTCAGTCATGGTTACAGACCCCAGAGCACCCACTTCTTTGCATCCTTATACACTGGTTTAACCTGAAGAAATTACATTCGTTCTACCTCTGCAAAAATCAGCATACAAGAGGACAATAATATGGACAATCCATTAGTCATATTTACACAGACTTTGATGGGTGGATTCAAGACTGTCAGAAACTCAGGGTTGGAGCTGAGTGAAAAAGAATTTTTTTAACCTATCATATTTATACTCCCTGAGATTTCAGAACTCTTTCCCAGCAAGATGAAGCCAAGAGTTCCTAGATGTGTTTCAGAGAAGCCAGAGATCCTGGTCACTGAATATCAGACAGCCTGGCACACACTGGAGAGTGGGAGACCCTGGTTCAGCATGCTGCTCTGTTTGATTCACTAATGAGATACCAATAGGGCCAGAGAGCAGAAGTGATTGCCTTGATAGTTCAGTGATTTGGTCACCCATCTAAAACACGGTAGAACCAGGGTCATGCCCCTGATCTAAATCAGGCAGAGCAAGTAGCTAAATGCCTGTCTCCAGTACTCCGACTGAAGATCTCACCACCAGACCAGTGTTGTATAACTATTATTTTTCATGAAGAAATTCCCCCTGGAACTGAGAAACCTCTTTATGGGAAATCAGCTAGTTGGAAATGCTTCAAACAAGCTTTTGCTGGCAGATTGCAGTGTGGGGAAAAGGGATAAAAAGGGGCAGTTGTGAAACACTTAGGATTGCATGCTGCACTTCTCCTGTTCTTGACCTGTGGTATGGCGCCTCCTTTCAACCTGTTTAGCTGGCAGTGTGGAGGACAGGCACTCGCACATGGTGGGGACAATAGTTCTTGTGCAGAATTACCATACGATTTTAGATAAATGGAAGTCATTTGCATTGGTTGCTGGAAGCACAATGCTAAGTAATCGCAAATTCTTTAGTCTTCCATATACTATGGAAATAATAAATTTGATATAAATATTTATTAATATTTGAAGTCAAGGCTTTGCTGGGGAAAAACCTTGTTTAGTGGATGCTTTTCATTTGTCCACTTTACTTCTTTCGATATTTATTGATCAGACATGTAATGAAGACAGCTGGGTCATGTAGTTAGGAAGAAACACTGATGTGTTCCTAATACCACAGAGAATATCCTGTTTGATCAAAGTTTGTATAGACTGTGACACCAGAAAATGTGGAACAAGGCAGAAATACTGTGTGAGGGACTTATAAGTGACTGTGTGATAAATACATAATGAGGAACAGAAGCAGCAAATCCCACATGGAACCTGATCATTCATCTTTCTAGTCCGGGCTTGTTTCAACATGAAGTATGTGAGAGTAACAAGCTAAAAAGTTGCTGTAGAAATCCTACAATACAGCAGTCTTTCCTAACAACTTGTTTCTAACCTTTGTTAATTAGAGATTGGCTTTTGTCCTGAGGCACAAGGTTTTGCATTACTTCTATAACCTTTAAAAAATCCTAATATTGCTGGATATTTGTGTTGTCTGTATAAATACCAAATGATTTTTGAATCCTGCCATGTTCTTCACCAAAATGATATGATGACAATGAGCCTTACAGACTATCCTGTCATAGTTTGCATGAAGTGCTTCTTATATATTTGAATTTTTTTGGCTTTTGAAATATACCTTGATTTATATTATGAGATTAGATAGGCAGGAACTTTAATGGAAAGCAGCCAAAGAATTGCATCTTTATAAGCACCTGAGTGACTGAGGAGTGCGAACGATATGGCAGATGAGTTATGTGGCTCGCAAATGTAATCCTAAAACTATTTTTTGAAAAAACTTCCAAATACTCCTTTTAACCAGTTATAAGGAATTAACATGGATAGATTAATAAACCATACTTCTCATTTCTTCCATGGAGGGAATCCTGTTGTTTACTAAAGACTCACAAGCATATAAAATGTACTGAAACGATGCAGTTCCAACTGTTCCTGCTTCAGGCAAGCATTTAGCTATCAAGTGCTAGAGGTTTAGGCTTAATCTTGCATCAGCATCTTGTAAGGTAACACCATTTACACTAGTGGGTAAAATATTAGCTTCATGATTCTTAAGAGATTTGTTCCTTAAGAAAACAGTAGGATCAAGTGTCTTCTTAGGAGATTTCTTCCTTGACTTTTAGGTACTTATATATCTAAGCACCAAGCCCGCTTATAAGATGCATCTTTCACACAAGCTCTCCTGTACTGAAAGAAGTATTATTTGACTCATTTCTCAAATGAAGAACTGAGAAATAGTGATTTGCCTGAGGTCACTCAGAAGGTCCTTGATGAACATCTGTCTCCTCATAAGCACTGTAACTTCCTTTTAAATAAACCTCTTTCCTGTGCTTTAGTCAGACCACCCCTGCATTTCAAAATGAAATCCTGTTTCTGATGTTCTGCCTACCCCTTCCCACCAACACAAGCTCTCAGCTTGCCATTACAATAATTTGATTTTCTATTACTTTTACCATCCTTTCTAAATTCTGTTAAACTTTCTATAGCATCTGGAACTAAAAACCATGTCTCTGTCACCAGACCACTGGGATTCAGATTCCCAGAGCAATTTCTCATTTGACAGAAATGGAGAACCCTAGATGCAGTGACAAGGGAGAGCACTTGCCTGTCCTGTTATGGTGTAAAGTTGTGACAGTAACGTGGTTTGGGAATATTTTTCTTACTAAAACTGGGTCCCCTTTTAGAAGACATTACTGTAGTTATGCCCAGATGCCTGCATAAGATCAAATAAACATTGTTCAGAGAGCTGTTGCAAATGACCTAAGCTGTCATAACCAACTGGAGCAGGCACGAAGACAACTCCAACTGTGAAGTAAAACATGTCAGACTAAACCACCCTCTGGTATTATAATGGCAAGTCCACATAGAAAGTCTGAAGAAACTATTTGCAGCCTTTGAACGTTCTCAGTTGCAAGGGTGGATTGAAAACCAAAGGCGTAAGCTGCTTACTCTGTTAACTCATCCACTGCAATAGCATCATCTAAGTGCCCATCTGAAACTTGACAGGTATGTGCAATGGAAATGTAGATCATTCAAATGTTTCTTTTTTATTGCAATATACTGAGCTATGTTTCTCACAATAAGGCAATATACCACACTGTAGATTATATTGTTTAGCTGTCAGGAAGCTATGAGGAAATGAGAAACATGTGAATGGTCTCCAGTCTCTCCTCATCCTCTGTTACACTGCAGCACAGAACAGCTACGTGGTTATATTACAGAGAGCAAAGCATCACTCTTGGCATTGGGTGGCTGTTAAGATGGGTTTTATTCATAACAGATTTTCTGTTATATGATACACCCATTGGGTTACTGTATTGGTTTTTAATCCAGCCCACTGAATGAGAAGAGGCTAACAAGGTTGCTAGAAAATTATATCTACCATCTCTCCAAGGACAAATGCAGATAGAGGCATCTAATTTACCTACTAATTAACATTTCTTTGCTGGGTTATGTGAATAATACTGAGTCAAATTTAAAAGAAGCCATTGTTCCCTTTTATTTTGGAGAAGCTCTGCAAACCCAGCATAACCATGTGGTTCAGAAAAGAAAGATGTGAAGCTATGAGTCCTACCAGTTCTCTGCTGTAATGGATCCAAGACAATTTGCTGATTTGCCTTTGACTACCACAGCACAATGCATTTTCAGGCAAAAAAGCATTCTCCACAGTTACCTTCCAAGTACCACTGGACAAGGTGCAGGCTCATTTAAAGTATGCTCTTATGAGGAGTTAGATGACATGAGGTAACTAGCGTATGGTAAGAACATACTGATTATAGGAGCCTATCCACCTAACTTAAACATTCTGGTTTTATCACATTTTAGGTACCTAATGAAGCAGCCTACATGGAGAGAGTTCCTAATATAACTAATGGGGAGAGGCAGATTATTGTGATTACCTTCTGAAGCATATAAGGGGTAAACCCTCTCTGCCTGTGTTTAGCTACCTGAAATTGGTAGAAAGGATCCCCTTTTGGAGGCCTCCAGAGGCACCTCATTATCTGTACTGTTCATATGGGGAACCTTGGCACTTATTTAGATGCTTCATGGTGAAAGTTGGGCATAAGTCAGATCTACAGATTCAGGGGACAGAGTCCCATCCATTGTTTTCCAAGAAAAGTAAAAGTTTGGGTGATAGGCCTAGGTGAATGATATTTGTTTTGTCAGCAATTTCCAGCACATTTGGTCCTCGTGTGCTGTCCCAACAACATTGGCACTGAATGTAAGGACAACAGCTTTCTACCTCCTTTCCACTACATTATGAAGAATCACACTCCACCATATTTTTGCCTCATAAATGGCTCCTACATTCTGCATTCCACAAAGATCAGTTCTTGTACCACCTAATCCTATGCTTACATATCATCCTAAGAGATCACCATGACATTGTAAGGAGTTTATATTGGTAACTATACACTATAGATGTGGTACTGTCCATGTTTTAATCTGCAGAAGACTGTAGGAGTTCCCTGATTTACTTGTTAATAGCTAGAGTTTGAATGAAAATTTGCCCAATCAGATATAGACCAGGAATGGTCTGTAGACTGAGGAAGAATGAGTGAATCAAATCCTGTCAAATTAGTGTCTCATTCCTGATTGTATCAAAATGTGAAACACTACAAGAACACAGGAAAATAGTCACCAATCAACACAGCCTTCCAAATTTTCCCACTTTGGGAGGACAGGAAGGCACCAAATCACCTTTTCATTAGGAAAAGAAGACAAAAACGTAGCAAGAAAAAATGCTTCTGTGAAACTCTTACATTCTACATAGGTCTTTTGTGCAGGAGCAGACATCCAAGGCAAATCTATCTGAAGGACCCCAGGGCAGACTTTCTCCTTTTGATAGAGTGTGGGGAGATGTACTGCTAGGAGACAGAGGTAACTGTACAGTCAAACTGAGCTATTTAAATCTTGAAATAAAGCTATACAGATGAATTAATGTCTACATCATAAAAGCAAGACTCACCAGAGTTCATGGATCTGCAAAATCAGTTAAAATTATCTGCAATGCTGTTTAATCCAGACTTTATTATTAAATGATTCTAAGTATCAGCAAGCTACTGACCACCTTTCTTTGGCACAATATCATTTGACATTCGGAAGACACAAATGCATTTGGCTGACCTAAGATATTGGGCTCAACTCAGAGCTAACTGGAAGATATTTAATGTCCTGTGATATATGGCATATCAGACTAGGTGATCTTTTCTGGCCTAAGCTTTATAAATCTATGGAAAGTAAGGCTTTGCCATAAGTTTCTCACAAAGGGCTGTCACAGACAGGACACATTGTCCTACTAGCCTTCTTTTACTGATATATGAGGTCTGGATTTAGCCAGTTGCTGGGCTTGCTGAGTTACAGCTGTGAACCATTTAGGCTTTCCAGCTATCCTTTGCTTTGAATATTTTTCTTGGGATGTTGGCTCTTTGTATATAATTGTGCTAAATCATTTTGTCTGTATACATCTTTTATTAGAGGAGGCTTAGTCCTCCAGAACTCAGAAATACAGGGTGTAATTATTTATCCTACTCCATTATTACCTTTGAGAAACAGTGTTTCTATATTTGACTACTTTTTTGCTTAGGTTGATATTGCAAATTTAAACCATACACACCTTTGGTAACACATCTGTCTCTCTGTCACAGAGGGAAGGACCAAAAATATATACAATAAGTTTTCTTTGAGTTAACTTTTCTGAGGAACACCTGGTTTCTTAGGACTAGGATAATTACTTTGGGAGGACAGTAAGCAGCAAGGTGGATCATGCCAGATTATACTTCTACAGGAATAATCCACATTTCATGTGTTGTGTTTAGTCTCAAGTATAAAGGTTAAGACAGTTTTTGGAATTTAGATGCTTTCCACAATGACTTGCAGCAGCTATTTGTAGTAGAGCAGAAATTTAGTACCTTTCCAGCTCATTCTGCTGCCAGCTGTAGGAATGTAGAGGCTGATTTACCCCAAACATGCATTTAACACCACCACCAGTGGCTATAATGCTGTTCCAAGCCCTATAATGGCTATTGCCATTGCTAGCAACAGGCCACAGGCTCCATATTGAGTTTTCAAGGACTTGAGACTGAGGCTTGTCAGGTTTGCTCAGTCTGAACTTCTGACCTGCTGGCAGATTTGTTTCCCCTGGTTTAGCTGTGACAGCAATTCCACTAATTGACCATGTGCCTACGGCTAATTTGTTTTACTTATGTTTATCTCTGTGTTGTACAGCCATAGTTTTATGTAGGTAACAGAAATAAGCAATTATCCTGTGCAGAATGGGGGTTTTATGACTCTAACACAATGATGTTGTCAAGAGAAGTGCAGTCTCGGTAAGACAGCAGAGGTCTTGAGAGCTGGAAACACAGGGCAGGGCATATAGGAGTGCAGGCACCGGGCTCAGGCTGGCACCGGGGACCCAATGGCTATAAACAACTCACTTTTAGTCCCTGATGCAGACTGGGAGTGTGACAAAACTGCTTTTAGGAGTAGCAAAGGTAACAAAGAAATAATTCCTAACATACACAAAAGACACTGTATATAGAAATTTGAATGTTATTTGGAGCTGCAGACAAATGAGGAGACCGTAAGATGCAAATGTTTGTTATCAACCATGTAAAAATGACCCAGAGTGGACCCCAGAGTAGGAAAGAAGAAACCATCAGCATCGAACTCTTCTCAGTGAAGAAGTCCAGGTGCTGATGACGCACTGTAGTGCCCATTCCACCACTGGAATGATCCAGAGGAGCAGGGTAAGAGTGAGTATAATGCCACAAAAGGAGTAGAAACTATGATGTATGTGTATAACAATTTTAACTATATTATTATTCAAACTTTTTCTGACTAGACGCATTCTTTCTTTTTCTATAATAATGAGATCTGGACCAACAGTGATTCTTGTGTTAATATTCAGTTATACTAACAATAAATGCTTGGCTTTATATATAAGGTGTGTTTTCTCTCTGCCCATAAACAAGATTTTGAGTATAACAGAAACCAGAAGGAAAACCAGAAAAAAATTGTGATTCTCTTTTGCTGTGACACCCGTTAGAAACAGTGTCGTCAGCAGCATGTTGAGACTGCTCCTCACCGCGGTGAGGCTGCGTTGCAGACCCACAACCCCATTTCAGTGGGGTTGAGACCACCTTTCCATTTAGGCCCTGCTTTCAATCCTTGTTTCTACAGCACCTCACATGTTCCTAGAAATGTTCCAGACACCATAGAGACACAAAAACTAGAGAAAGGTAACACTCGTTTGTCCAGTCCATTTCTTCATGGTAATATGTGTCATTCACGTGGCAGCTGCCCATCCATACCCTGGGTCTATGGATGCACAGGTTACATTCAGTATAGCACCTTTGAGGACACTAAATTAACTTTAGAAATCCCTTTTCTTTACACGCTCCTCTGCAATATACACTGGTTTTTGTTATAGAGCTGTGTCACTGGTTATGATATATCCTCAGCCTCACCTCCCAAATACATAAAAGTCCAACTTTTTATCATCCATTTATATATCAATGTCTTTGAAATGTCCCCTTCTCAAGGATGATACTATATCGAATAGAGAATGGATCTGCTCCCTCATCCTTCATTCCACTGCTTTCATGATCCTTAAATAGTGCCAGGCAAACAATGTTGCTGCTTAAGGTATTTTGCAATTTAGATTGATTATTGAAAGATACAGTGTTCAGGCAAAGAGTCTATGAATTATTCCAGGATGGAATATTTTATTATTTGGAGGGTCTCAAGAAGCAGCAGTGAAAATGAACAAGTAAATCCATACTGTATTAGCTGCATATAATGAACATTTTGCTAATTGGAAGATCTGCTGGAATGCAGAAGGATCTGCCAGGGGAACTTCTGAAGTCTGACCTTTGGGGACAGTAAAAGCATAAGGAAAAACAGCAAGCAATAAACCTACACACCAAAGGAGAAACAGACAAACTAACCTGTAAGAGTTTATTCACTTATATGGTATATGCATTTTTATGATACACGTTGCAGCAATAAAACCAACTGAAAAGCCCAGGTACACTAGAATAGCTCTCCTCTGAAACTGTAAGTGATTGTGTTTCTGTAATCAGATTTCTCAGAACCAAAATACACTTCTTGTAGTTCAGACATGGTTATTCTGCTCTAATAAACTGTTCTTTTTACAGAACTCCTGTGGCCAGACTGCAGACAGAGAGAAACAGAGGATTCCCTAAAGAAAATGAACACTAATGAAGTTCACATTTCCAGTAATTTTCAGAGCGGAATATGCTCTTTTATTATCAGACCGATGAGAGGGCACATTCAGAATGGCTGTACAATTGCTAGGTAGTGAATTAGCATTAAATTAAATCAGTGTGAAATTGAGTTTGGCCCTAGAGCACAGGAAAGCTTAGCAGGACACACTTTTCACCCTTTGCCTTCTACCCTGCCTGGACTGATGGAAATTCGTGTCCATGGGGGACCAACGGGACGTCCACCACCAGGTTTGAGGAACCAAGCCGCAGTGCCTCTCCTCCTCCTCTCTTTCCTAGTTGAGGCAGTTGTCCCTCTCCTGGGGCACAGGGGCTTTCTGCTGATGGAAGAGTTCTCCCAGATGACAGGCTCTCCAAGTTTTTTCTTCGAACCACAAAGAATCATGTGGAAGGCTGGTGCCTCCCCTCTCTCCTCTATCCACTTTGCTTCACAAAGGCTGGAATTGGCTCAAAAATGGCTTACAGAGAACTCATTTTTGTAAAGTAGTGCTGTTGACAGAAGGGTGTAAGAGGAGAGAAGACAACCCAAAGACAGTGAGGCAATGAGAAAGAAGAGGTCCAGTGGGTATATAAACACAAGGCAACTTCTTTTTCATGTGTTGCATGCTGCAAACATTCATCACTTGCTCTAATTTTCACTGAAGTGAGCTATGCTAGGTAAAGGGACTGTAGTCAGTTCCCTAAATATCTATCAGTCTGCACAAATTGAGGGGTGGTGGATAAGCATTACTACTCCAATCCCAGACACTGGGAATCTGCCACAAGTCACTGTGTGAACTTTAACAACTCCAGATCCTCTCTGGACTACATGCACGTTGCCAGCTACACATGCCAAACTGAAATCATGGCTACTCTTGTTTTTAAGGTCAAAGGGATGAAGAAATAATTGAGATTGTCTATTATCCAGAGCTGCCAGGGCATAACAATGAAAACATAGTCACAACGTCTTACCAGATCTGAACACAGCCAGCGTGGTTAAGTACTTATCCATGTTCATACAGTGAAAGAACAAACAAACAAAAAAAAAAGGAGAAAAATATCCAGCTGGGTTTCTAGGCTTTTGCTTAATCCCAGAGATCATGCCTATTCCAAAAATAATACAAAATGTTATAAGACTAATAAGGCCTAAGAAATTACATTTTGCATTGCCTCTGGTTCAGTCAAACCTGGGGTATCTTACAGCTTGCTGCAGTGAGAATCAATGAGAAGTAAAACATATGGCGACAAAGAGACACACAAGTGCAGAAAGATTAGGAGGTTCCTAAGCAGATCATCAAGTCACTGAAATGATGCCCCTGCCAGTAGGACCAGCCCAAGCTGGTGAAACAGGAATCACTGACCAGCAACACTTCTCAACTCTTTCTCACCCCGACTGCTCTGGCAAGCGCTGGCAGCAGCTCACGTCCTTCTCCCCCGTCTCTCTTACAGCTCCCGCTTCCTCCTGCTGACATTGCCCGCAAACCATTTCCACGCTGCAAGCAGCTTTACGAGGTCTGGCAACAGCTTGCATGAAGTGATACAACTGCAAAGACTTTGTTGTTGTTGTTAAAATACTGAAGACGTCAAGACCAAAAAAAAACCAAGACAACTCGGGAGTTAAAGGTTGTCTGGGCCCTGAGGGGCAGGGAGGTGGGCTTGGCAGGGGAACAGTTTGCACAGCAGTGTGAAGGCTGGTGGCACTTAGAAAAAGCTGCATTTTCTGCTGGAGAAGACATCGCTGCCCTTATCACCTTCCATTAATGGCTGTGCAGCACCTCGGGGTGCCCCAGCCGTGTGATTACGTCTCCCTCCGATCGCGCAGAGAAATGTCCAGCCACTTTCCTCGGGGAGCACTCACAGCAAAATGGATTGAAACATTTTCAGGATTGTGTCTGTATGACTTGAAGGTCAGTGAGGAGGTGAAAAGTAAGGAAATTTAGACAAAAAATGCAGAAAACTCTCAATGTTTCCCTCACTCTTTCTCTCTATGTCTCTTTCATGCCAGGGAGAGCTTCAAACCTCTATCCCACCCTCCCCATCTCCATTGGCCCTGTCACAATCAGGCTCCAGCCATACCACCTCCTCTGCTAAGCCCAGTTTTTGTCCAAAAGGACATACCCTGCTACCCTGCTGTGCAAACCCCAGCTGATCGTCAGCAGCCCATGGCTCCTGTTGCATCCTACCTGCTGAAGGAGCCTGCAGCTCCCAGCAGGGCACTTACAGAGCATCCTCTGCTCCTCCTGCCCCAAACCATGCAGCTCTTGGGGTAACGTGGTTTTGACCATCAATCAGGCAGTCTAGGCCAGGCTGTAGGAAACAAGGTGTAACTTCTGCCCACCTGGTTCTTTGGTGTTTATTTTAGCAGGTGTTTCACACTCACAGTATGTGTCGTGTGTATGAGTCTTCTTGATTTTCCTTACAATACTAGTCCGTTAAAGCACTAAATTGGTGGTGAGCACTAAGTTGCTGAACTGATCCTTCCTTCTATACTGAATTACTCTTTCTCTTTTTACAGGAGAAAGATTCAAACCTCTCATATGTTAGCCTCTGCTTCATGATAGAAGTTAAGTGTTTATTTTTCTACAGTAGTTTTTTAAATTTTTGTCCTCTAAATAGAGACAGCACATCTTCAGAAGAGGTGTGGGAAACACGAGAGCATTTTTGGAAATAGACCAGCAGCCACCTGTGCAGTCAGACCAAACGGTCCTTCATGATCTATTCATGCATCATTTTAGCAGGGAAAAGGAGACTCTTCCCTTCTGCTCATGTGATTTTAATTCCATCTAAAACAGGATTGCAAAACCACCACAAGTCCTGTAGCATTGGCAAAGACCTGCCAGTTGGTGTGTTCCTGAAAGACAAGCCTTTTAGAAACACACCTCCCTTTTCAGGGGTAGTGGCCGCTCACATTAGCTCCTCTTTTAAGAAACAAAATGAAAACATGACGACAACACAAGCATGAAAACAAATATCCTATTATTATTTCTGTGTATTGGATACACTGACAAGTGCAGAGCTCAGGAAATCGGAAAGGAACACAGGCACAAATTGTAAAGGCATTTACTGTGGGCTGCCTGTGTGCAGTTGTTTGATTTCATGAATCACATCCCGAAGGCCTGAAACAAGCTGAACTCCATCCGTAGGACAGTAGGAAGAGGGAGCAGCAGCAGTAAACCCTTTCTTCTTAACATATACTGAAGTTGCTGTCATTTCAACAAGCTCAAAAGACCTGCCAATTTCTTCCAGAGCAGTGAGCTGACATATTGAGAGCTCCAGCTAAGAGCGTGTTTTAAGGAGGATGATCCAGTTTCATCACATATGAGTGACTGACTTCGCAGGCTGCGAGATTTTCATACCATCACACTGCATCACTGAGGTTTGATTTATTCAGTAGCGACTGCAACACCAAAATGTGTTTCATCTCTCTCTCCTGATAACACCCAAATGTGAAATGGGTGAACATATCATCGTCTACTCACTGACATAAAAATGCTGGGATTTATGGAAGTAAAAAGCTGGGGCTTGGGGAAGGCTTATCTAAGTAAGTGCCAAATCAGCATTTAGACCTATTTCTCTCTTTTTCTGGCCTTAAAAAAATAATAATTAGAAAAAAAAGGTGCATAATACGTCATCATTCTCTCACCTGGGAAATAAAAAAGATTGTTATTACGGTGAATACTATTAAAAAGGAGTTTGCATTTTTCTTTGGAGATCCTTTACTTACGGGCCACACAAATCATTTTACAAGAAGGGTGAGGAAAGCTATCAATGTCCTCCTGTTATGTGTTGGTAAATCAAGCTATAGACAGGCTAAGGAACCTACCCATGAACATACAGAAAATGGTTAGCAATTTTAGCTTTAGCTTCTACACTTTGAACATGCCCATTTCTCTCCTTGTGCCAGAAAGAGACACCTCAAATGGTGTCTGTTAAAGAAGAGGCAAAATCCATGATCTAGACTGTGACAACAGAAATGCCACAGGGTAACACCTTCAGTTCCTCTATGATTTTTCCCAATGACATGTCTTCAAAATGTCTTCTTGGACTATGTCATCATCAATGAAGGAGGGGAAGAAGTTTCAAGATACAACTTTTGGCAATAATGCTTGTGACATGGACACTTCCAAAACGAATAGCACATTGGCAGGTTTGTTATTTTAAGAGCTGCTAAACATGAACAGCTATAAAGAGACAGCCCTGAACACATAACTGAGCATTGTTTCTCCCTGGAATCTCACTTGTAAACCTCCAAACTATTTCTGTTGTCAAAACTGATCATTGCATCATTTTCTTGAAGGACATAATAAATATTTCTGCCTTTCAATGGAGCAAATATAAAAATACAAAAGAATCCTTCTACCTCATTAGAATTTTTATAAAAGAGTCATTTTGATTTCAAAGGGTAAAATGAAATGAACAACCTGCAATGCCATAGTATTGCAGCTAAGTTCTTGGTAAATACAATATACTGAGGTGATATTGTGCTCTGTTTCTTCAGATTAAATATATCTCATCCTCAGATTTATACTGGCACTTTATGGCTTCTGCAAATGACTGTCTCAGCACTGCAAAGTAATTCCACCCTGTCATATTTGTCTTTGGAAATTGTAACAAATTATGGTGATTTATAACATCAAACTCAACTCTTCCATTTTTTCCCCAGATGGGAACGTCGCTGATGGCAAGATGCTGGGCCATCCATTTACGCTGTGTGGAGGGTGACAGTGAAACATGTTTCATCTCTCTTGCCTGACACTCTCTTTCCCTTTGAGGGGAGGCTGTCAGCATAACTCAAGCTGTCAAGGAACCTTTGCAAGGGGCCTGAAACAAATCTAAAGCTCTCCTACCTGCATGCCTACTAATGAGGTGTGACTCGCCTCTCCTGGCTGCCTGGCCTCGCTGTCTCCTTCCCTCTGACCCCTCCACGTCTCTCCTCAGTCAATAGAAGTCAAACCACCATTTGTCTTTGAGTAAGGACATGCAACGATCAGAGGCGGAAACTTCAGGGAAACTCACTCCATGTGTACTTCTGCTTTGCTGTGCTTCATCCAGGAAAAAAAACATATCGTACCAGCATTGTGAGAGCTAAATGAAAGCCCACCTGGGGGTTAAACCACCTTGTAATATTCTCCTCAACATGTGCCAAAGGCAAGTAGATTTTCTAATTGGCAAGTCAAGCACTGAGCTTTTTCTCAGCAAAGTATTTCCTCTCATAACAAAAAATGAATAATATATTATGTTTTTAAACTGATTTTTTTTTCTGATAGACTTTTAAAGCAGAATTGCAGGAGAATTCCAGCTTCATCCCCAAATAAAGAAATATATTTCTCTTTCTAATATTAGAAAGGGAGGGTAAGATCTGGTTCAAGCAACATAAGACATGCATAGCTGTACTTTTGCAAATAAAACCACAGTAGTTTCCCATTGGGAACAGGAGGATACTGCCCATTAGAAAAACCTAAGCCTTATCTTAACAAGTGCTGGAATATTTTGAAAAATCACTATTTTAGCTAAAGAAAGCAGTCCCCAGGAATCCTTGCTTGCAGGGTCATATAGAGTGGCAGAAGCAATATATGGTACAAAAAGGCTGAACTAGAGCCATCTCCCAGCCTGCCTGGTTAAGATGCATTGTTTGTAAATTAGGAGCTCAGCAAAAAGTATATTTAATTGCCACCAATGATGATGTTACAGATCCCTGCTAATGGCAGAGATCACTTACAGGGCTGTGCAGAGGGAGAAGTCAGGGAGGGGAAGGAAGGGTTTTAACACCCTCCATAGGAAATCTTCCCTGACCTCCCTCTGCTTTAGTAAAATAGATTTCACTTGATGTGAATGGAAAAATGGAAAGCTAAGGAAGCGAAGCATCCAAAATGCACAAGCCAAGTCGGATGTAAATGTGTCATGTATTTTATCACGGGAGTAGTGAAGCTTCAGTCATTCCAGCTGTAGAATAGAGCCAGCGTGTTACCTGCAGGGGCTGTGGGCTCTGGTGCCCACTGGCAGCAATTGCCAGCACCACACATAAGTAAAGGGGGAAATAAATTGATCAAGGATATCCCAGACGTGTACCCTCTAAGATTAAGTGAGTAAATAAGCAAATAGAAAGACTGCCAAATACGATCAGTCCTGAAATTACTCTTGAAAATACGGTTTTATTTCTCACCTCACCCTGGTTGCAGAGAACTAACTATCATTTGACAATTTGTGCTTGTATTTACAGTAGCTTGATAAAATGTGTGCAGGCAAGTGTGCGTGTGTGTGTTTATTTTTAACATGCTAAGTTGGATGTGTCAAATTGAAGCACACTTAACGTGGCAACAAAGGAAATCATTTCACTAAAATTACATAATGTAAAACAAATAATTGGAATACCTACATTAAATACAATTTGCATGCAACATCGCATTATACAATTGCTGACATGCTGCAGAGAGGTATTAGGTTTAAAGTAACTACATTTAGAAAGCAATTTGCAGAATTTCTGCTCTTTTTGCTGGTTTGAAAAGCAGTGATAATATGTTTTTTGCAGCTGACAAGCGAACAAAAACCAATAATTGAATGGTACCATTTTACCCACAAGGCAAGCTGATAATTAGAGGTTTAACAGACAGTTTGGATTTAATCTGAGCAGTGGCAGCTACTCCTTTTGATTTTTTTGTGTTGTTGTTTAGGGACCAAATAAAGGTGTGTGTGTGTCCCACTTGTCAATAACAACGGGAAAAATAAGTTATTTTTTAGCCATGGCTCATATCTGACACTGGTCCCCTGGAGTGCAAACACAGAGAATGATTATGCACTAGAGGGCAATGTCTGAAAAATGGGCATGTGAAAACAAAGGCAAGAGAACAAGGGGAAACAAATAACTATGGAATTGGCAGACATGCCCGGGCACATGTTTTTAGGGCAAAGGAGGGGGTTACCACCCACGGCCTTCTCTGCTTCCTGGGCTGCAGCTTTTGTCCCACCGCAAAGGTGGTGGGTGGGAGGACACTGGTGACACCTGTGCTAGCCCAGCATGGGGTTTGACACAGGAGGATGAAGGTGCTATGTGCATGTGGTGCATACTGCGAAAGTCCCTGAAAGTCCAACCAGAGAGGTGGTGGAACAGACCGAGAACTTGTGCTTACCCAAAAGGAGAGCAGGGCACTGCTTAGAGCTAGAAAGTGCCCCAAGTCAAACCCTTTGGGAGCAGGTGGGTCAAGTGAGGCCTGGGCCAGAAATGAAGATATTTTTTCAAGATTAAAAAGAGGAAGATCACACCCCAGCTATTTCAAATTTGCCTTTTCCCAGAGGAATAGCTGTTCTTTCAGTCCAATGAACCTGTGTGCAATAGAGGTTTCACTTGTGCCTGCTCCATGGCTGAATTTTAAGTAGTTAACATATTACTGATCTCGACAGTAAAATAAAACTATTGCTGGAAAATACTGACTATTAAACACTAATGAGTATATAAACTAATTTTATAAAGCCACAGAGATTTCCTGGAGGGCTAGTCAGACTACACAAAGAGTAAAGACTAAGCAGGTCATTCCTTTTCAAGCAATTTTCAATTGTTTTTATATCACGTCCAGAAGCGGAATTCTGGTTCTGCTTTTGGGTCTTAATAGTTTATTGCATCTGAATGTGACATCAATTAAAGCATCCTCAATAATCTTAGGCTTAATTGGAGGCCAATTAAGAATTTAAGCAATCTACAGATGATAGTACCCATTGTTAAATGTGTTTATTCCCCAAAGAATTCACATTGAATAGAAGTGTTCTGAATACATTACATTTCATATATACCAGGAGACAGACAAATTTCCATACAAAACTACCAGATGGAGTCCAATTTTTGAAATGTGGAACATATCAACAAAAGTTTTCTGAACTTGAAACAAATAAGAAAAAAAAACCTTTTTGTCCACATCTTTTTCTAGTAACTGAAAGTTTGCACTCCCTGTGAGCACATTAAGGAAGAGATTGCCATTTCCACTTATTGCCAAAACAATGTCAACATTTCTGATTTCTCTTATGATGGAAGGCAGCACCTGAAAAAACTCTCAGAATAAGGCAAGGTGATGGATTCTGCCTTAACTATGCCTTTTGCTGCAAACACCAGTATCACCACCTCTGACCGTTGCATCTAGAGAGTAATATTGCTCACGAAATGCTCTACATCGACAGCCATGGAAATGAAACTTTCAGTCCCACCATGGGTTATAAACTAAATACAGACACTGGGCAGTAACTGTGCGGACTGGCCCCTCTGTAGGCTTGGTCTCACTGACCCTAACATGGAAACCCCCTGCAGAAGCCACCGGACACACCGGCTGCCCAGCAACTGGAGGCAGCTCACCAGTTCTTTTTGATTAAACTATTGAATTGCCACCAAATCCTCATCACTTTTTCCCTGGTATACATTTGGTGCGTGACCTAGGGAGTAAAAAGCTCACTGCTAGTCGCCTTACAGTTTGTTTATTTTCCTGATCTTAGCTTTTAAAAGATTTGGAAAACAGACAGAATAGGTAAACTTCTAAGTATCAATTATCTTCCTTGAAATAAAATTAGAAGCAAACCAGCTTTTCAGAGGAAGACTGTATTAACATCCAATGCATAAGTCATTATTAATATTACCGTAATGAGTACCAAGTGAATTAATGATGGCTGGCTGCTTATTTTAAAATTATGCACATTTTTTATGTTTATTCTCAATTCAACCATTATGCCCTTTATATAGAACATGTGCTTAAGGAGCAGTTGAATTCAACCTGTAATAGAAGCACAAGAAAAAGTCATTGGGAAAAATAGTTCAGATGGGAACAATTAGCTTGCAGTATTCCCTACTATTTTACCCTTTGCTTCAAATGTGTATGTCAGAGTGGACACTCTCCATTCCTCTAACATCCATTAAATGATAGAAATACTGGCTTGCGTACTTTCAGAGGCTGAGTGCTCAGACTCCAGAGCGCTCCTTTCTCTGGAGACGAAAGAATTGAAAATCAAATGTGAATCTTCCAAATAAGAATGCAGTGTATTATAAGTCAGTTATTAGGGAAGAAAAGTACTCCTTTGAATGTCCAACATCAAGGTCTAATTCCTAGACCTACCACAGTAATGAAAGTAATGAAAGACCTACCTAAGTAATGAAAGTCACTGACAAAGTCACTTAATCTCCACATGCTTTTGTCTCCAAAGTCACACAAACAAGTCTCAAACCTAGAGCGGACTCCAGTTAAACTGCACCTCATGCTAAAAATAATAATAATAATAATAATAATAATAATAATAATAATAATAATAATAATAATAATAATAAAAATTTGCCTCAAACCTGCAGCCTGATTTTCTGAGACTGTGGCAGGAGTTCTGGGTGAGCAGTATCTGCTGAAAATCAGGTCATTGCTTCAGCTTGTAAATATCCAATTTGGAGATGGACTTTGAACAGTTATGTGAAGGTTTTGTGCTAAGTCTCCAGTAGTGTGCCCTAATAACAAGCTTACAGGTTGCCTTTTCTGACCTGCCCCTAGTTGTTTAGGGAGGCCCTTGTTTTGCTCACCACATCTCGGAGCTCATAGAATCATAGGATAATTTGGGTTGGCAGGTACCTCCAAAGGTCCTCTAGTCCAACCCCCCCTGCAATGAGCAGGGACATCTTTAACTAGATCAGGTTGCTCATGTGGCCACTTTCGCCTCCACTGTGGATCCCCACATGTCCAATTGTATGATATCCATCATTTTGGGAGAGGAAGATCTTAACTGAGCTCTTCAGAGATACCAGTGACATTTCCAGACTGCTTGGAGCCCACAGGAATATCTAATCAGTAAATGCTGTGTCACACGTGTTGCAGACTGGAAATACCCATGTTTGTAGAGCAATAGGACAACTGGGATCTCTGGTGAGCCACATTGCATACTGGTTTCTTATGTCAGCAGCCCAGAACTGATAGTGGGGCTTTTGCAGGCCTAGCAGCTGCTGTCAGCAAATCCAGAAATAACATACTACATGTGAGAGTTGTTTAAAAACCCCCAAACCAACAATGTACTTTATTATGCTGAACCGGTGTACAACTTCTTTTATATTCAATTTGTGGTGGCAAGAGACTTAGTAACATGTTGCCTACAGTTACAACCCAGAATAGACTTGCCATTTTCTCACAAATTCTTTTCTGGAAAAGAAATCACCATGTGGGATATTATGTATGGAAGAATCTATAATGTATTATGTATGTAATTTTTTGTGTATAAAGATATGTATGAAATATTCACACTTCTGCTGCCTGAGGGCTGGCAATATGAGAGACGCACTTCAAGTGAAAGAAAAGAAAAGAGTAAAAATAGGGCTATGCTATAGTATTTTGGTTGGTGGTTCATGTTAATTTTTTTGGTCGTAAGCTGAGCACCGACCTCCCAGAAGACTACCGAGCCCTGACTTTTCTTAGCAATTTGAATCTAATTTTTCAGTGGGTTATTACACAAACAGCCAGATCGTCTGACAGCACCCACAGCAACAAAGAGTTAACGCTTCCCCTCCAGTCTTAATTCACCCCATTGTGTTTGGGATTGCAGGGATGGAAATGATCACACAGTGAAGTGCTGCAAAGTGCCATCTCTCTAGACACAATGGGGTTGAGCTAAAGGACACCAGCCACTTAACTCTGAATTCCCTTGCTTTCATCCAAACACTGTTACTTTAACAGCATGTTTTTGGAATGTTGTTTCTTCTGGTTTTATATTACAACACACAAAAAGCTAGATGTTCATTTGATGCACAGCAAAATTGTTACAAGCCTTCATTTCCAGGCTGAGCTGGGTTTCTATATGAAAAAAAAAATGTATAACCTCCCCCCCTCAAAAAAAAAAAAAAAAAAAAAAAGAAGATAAAAAAGGAAACAAAAGGAAGCCACATTTAGAAATCTTACCTTTTGCATGTCAGATTGCACCTAAAATGATTTGGTCAGACAAAGGAAATGGAGTGGTTCTAGCTCTACATGCCAGTAAAACATGGTTCACATTAATGAAAGCTGATTTATATGTTAGTAATGATTTTCTTTCTAAGTGTGTTAATTTCTTTCCTTATCCCTCCACACAGACTTTCAGATGCTATGAAGATTGGTGTTATCAGTCCTCCCAGGATGAGCAGATAATGGTTTCTCTCTCAGTGGCTGTCAGATTACAGTGAAACTGGCTTTTCTGTGAACAACACAGGCACGTATATACAAAGTCAGCTCCTGTACAGAATATTCTCTCAGAACAGGTCAAATAATTATTTGCTACCATATCTATACTTTAAAGCCTGGGCAGATGGCCTCAGGATGGATAAGTAGAATATATAGAAATGCCTCTTATGTTAACACGAAAATATGCAACACTCGTGTTAAAACAGCAATAGCCCATAACAAATTATTTCTTATGCATATTTTCTGTATCATGTTGTCCAGACTACATCCTGCCCCTATGCAGATATCCACAGGAATAGGTTGGCACCTGTATGCACCTGGGGCTGTACAGAAATACACTCCAGCCTGGTTCAATCACTTCCTGCACTGGTGGACAGACTTGGTTTTCTGCAGAAAGTCTGTGCCGTTTCCATACGGGAAAGCCCACCCGAAATTCCCAGCCTCCCTGTGGCTCCTCCAAGGTGTGCATGTATTCAGTTTCCTAACTGACCGTCACTCTTTAGGGACATAACCTAGCCCTATGTATTGGCACATGACTTAAAGGAATGCCTGTTCTAATTATTAATTACATAATGAATGTCAATTCAGTAATATAATATGAGCACTGATTTATGTTATAAATTAGCATCTGCATTTTATAAATTGTTTCATTTTAATGGGTTATAATTGCTACATTTCTGAAAGTTATACAGTGCAAAAAATGCTGGAATGGATTCAAAATATGTTGGCATGCAAGCAATTACTGAAAATAGGGAAAAAACTCAGAGCAAATATTTAATTTAGCATTTGCAGCACTGTACTGTTATCAGCCTGCACAAATGCTCTAATTGTCATCTGTAAAAAGACCAAAGCAAAGTGCCCTGGAAAGAGAAAATACATCTCACATGCCATGGCCTAATCCATCAGTCATTGCATTCACATGTAATCTTTAGTCGGCTGAAGTCAATAGTGTTAGTTATCGAACAGGAGTGACAGGGCTGAATGGAAGTGATAAAAAATGAAAACCTTTTAATGAGAATTTTTTTGTCTCAGGGCCTGATCCTGTCAGTATTTTCTATCAGACATGCTGCTTACTCCTGTGAGCAACTGACTTTGCTCTTGTGCCCTCTTAGAAGAGCTGGCAACATGACCCTGCGCTTAACAAAAACCAAACATGACAAAACAGAAAAGAGCAGCCTTAATGGACCTGCCTATCACATGTCTGCAGCCAAGCCTTGTGCAGTTATTCTTCTTTACTCAGAAACATCCCAAGCTCAGCAGGGACCATTTACTTCCCTAAGTTATGCCAGGAGGATCACAAGAACACATCTACGCGTAGGGATGCTCGGCATGGTTCCTGCAAGTTGGTATGGCTGCTTCAGAGGGTGGAGTGGCATGGAGGAGTGGCACTGCACTGTCCCACCTAAAGCTCTTTCCTCATGCACAACAATGTCGCATCCCACAAGGGATTTAGGTCTGGTTGGAAGTCTTTCCAAGTGATTTATCATAATTGTTACAAATAAATAATTTCGTATTAAAGGAGAAATCACCTGCTGTTTACAGTTTCTCTTGCTGACATTTTGGAGGGTGGAAGCCCCAAGGGACAAGCCCAGATGAAGCCCTTCCCATGGATGTGGTTGCATCCTCATGTCTCCCTGCAGCTCTATCCCCACCTCATGCTGCTGTCCCCATGGCACGGTCCGCTCTAATCACAGCTCTGAGTTAAATATCAACTCTCTCCTTTTCTTGGAAATGTTTTCAACCTGAACCATGTTAATGACCCAGCTTGCAGGACAGCCCCTCTGCCAGGTGATGGCTGAGCTGGGAACAGGGAGGAGCAGGCAGGGTTGATCATGTCTCAGAGTGATGCTATCATAGTTTCCTAAAGACTTCACAGTAGGATGCAGCAATGGGAATAACCTCAGAAATGTTTATCTCTTTTAAAACCTCATCCTCTCTTCCCTCTACCCTTGTTGAGCAGGAAAATTCCTCCATGTCACAGAGGAGGAGGAGGCTCTGAGAAGACATAACCCCACTGATCTTGGTGTTTAGTCCCCCTGGGGTCCTTTTGCCATTTGTGGAGACAGTGGCTGCTCCCCATAGTGTATCACAGCCCCCAGTTAGCACCTGGTGGGAGTTGGATTTGGGGGAGCTTTTTTCCCCTGCTCTTTTGGGGCTGAGCAGTCTCCATACACCAGCCTGTTCAAAGAACAAACACATTGATTAAAAACTATTAAAACATCACTGCACATGGGGAAAAAAACTATGAAAGTTTTCCTCAGAGGAGGGGAATCACTTCTTGTGAGATGTATTTTAAGAGCATCCAGTGGAGTATTTTTTGAAAGCCATATGCTACTTATTCACATGCGTGTGACAGAACTCATATATGAGGAGTGATACAGAACACAAACGTAGGTGTTGCACTTTTCGTATGTGCATATGTTCATAGCCTATTCCTGAGTTCTGTTTCTGAAATACTTCATTACACACACACCATTTCAGGTTCAGTATTTGGTTACCTTTGGCTTAAGAAAAAAACATATTTATGATTAATTTGTTAAAAAAGATGTGGGATCTAAAACACTTTTATTGGCAGAATTACAATGGTTGCTTTTATAAGAAAATGATGTAAAAATAAGCCTAAATCTTCAAGATGATTCAATTTGACTTTGTAGGAGTTGGGGCAACACCAGATTAGAACACCATAAAATAGCACAAACTCACCCACTTTTGCTTCCTGTGAGCTTCTTTTCCTTTCCCTACTCAGCACAACTCATGAAATTCAGGGAACTGCAATTCGTTTGCAAGTTGATAGAATTTACTTTCCCTAATTGGCCAAAAGGTTGACCCTCATCCTACAAGGACTAAGGCAGAGTGTGAGTCATTTTTGTGATGTAACGGAGAGTTATTGAAACTCTAAATATATTTATAGCAAGCTCAGGGGAATGTAACTTATTAGCCCCTGCCTCCCACTCTTCTGCCAAGGCTCTGACGCTGTGGTTTCTCTCTGGTGCCTACGGTACCAAACAAGACAATCCAACTGCATAAAGTTTAACAAGGGCAAGTATTGGATTTTGCACCTGTGACATGGCAATCCTGGCTGTACATACAGACTGGGGGATGAGATGCTGGAAAGCAGCTCTGCAGAGAGGAACCTGGGGGTTTTGGTAGACACCAAATTGAACATGAGCCAACAGTGACCCTGGCAGCCAAGAGAGCAACTGTGTCCTGGGTGCATCCAGCACAGCATGGCCAGCCGGGCAGGGAGGGGATCGTCCCGCTCTGCTCTGCACTGGTGCGGCCTCACCTGGAGCACTGTGTGCAGTTCTGGGCACCATAGGATAAAAAGGATATAAAGCTACTGAAGTGTGTCCAGAAGAGGGCTAAGAAGTTGGTGAAGGGTTTGGAGGAGAAGCTGTATGAGCAGCGGCTAAAGTTACTTGTTTTGTTCAGCCTGGAGAAGAGGAGACTGAGGAGAAACCGCATGGTGGCTATAGCTTCCTCACAAGGGGAGGAGGAGGGGCAGGCACCGAGCTCTTCTCTTCAGTGACCAATGACAGAACCCAAGGGGATGGCAGGAAGATGTGCCAGGGGAGGTTTAGGTTGGACATAAGGAAAAGGTTCTTCACCCAGAGGGTGCTGGACACTGGAACAGGCTCCCCAGGGAGGTGTCACGGCCCCAAGTCTGACAGTGTTCAAGAAGAGACTGGACAACACTGCCAGACACATGGTGTGAACTGTGGGGTTGTCATATACAGGGACAGGAGTTGGACTCGATGATCCTTGTGGGTCCCTTCCAACTCAGGACATTCTGTGATTCTATGATTCTATTGTATTCACTGGGACAGCTGACTCCTGAGGCAGGAGGAAAATGTCAGCACTTGTTCAGTAGCCAAGGAGAAGGTCTCCTGGCTACAGACACACAACCAGTTGGACCCGCACAGCACGGTCTCCACAGTGCGAGCAGCCCGTGATGCTGGGCCAGGGCAGCAGCTCCAGTGCTCTTCTGCTGCTGCTCTCAAAGAAAAAAGTGTTCAAAATGTGTACTTGAACTGGAAAAGCTATTGACAGGAAGAACAAGTGCTTGAGACAACTGTCTTGGTTGCTTAGGATATAACCAAGAAAATGGTAGGCAGTCAGCCAAGATAAGAAGGTGACTGCCATGAGAGGTTTACTTTTTTCTTAATCCAAGACTTCCTCAGGTTTAGTTATTTTAGATCACATTTAGACCATAATTATTGTAACCAGTTAGTTAAAGATTTCAGCTTTTAAATTGCGAACCCTCAGAGAAGCTTAATGAGCTACAGAAAGACATAAACTCCATACTGGCAAAACAAAGAAGCAGAAGGCAGACAAGTCAATGATTTGCTATTCTGATTTTTTTTTCTCCCTGTTATCTGATGAAAGCCACCATTGTTTTTGAAAGGCCTGGGAAATTTCACTCTGTGACAATGTTATAAGCATTCAGAAACACCCGTTCACTATCATATAAAATGTTTTTTGCCATTGCCCCACAGCCCTGTAACACAAACATGAGAAGCTCTGAGACTGTACTACTTGAGCTCTGTATTCCAGAAGCACCTCTCCTAAAACTTGCATAAAAATTTGAAGAAAACTTGAATCTTCCTTGGAAGTTTCTCATGGCATTTTGCAAGATCTTGCTCTGCCTCTGGTCAAAGGCACAGTACTCTCAGCTCCATGGAAAACACTTTTTATCTATTTGAATACTACAGATGGAAAGACAAGAGAAATTACTCTTACAATCATAAACAGAAAACAACATCACTGTACTAAGTAGAGTGATTTAAAATTAAACAATGTATTTTTTCAGATGAAATATTATTAACTCTTAATTGATAATACTGATAAATTACATAATGACATCCTCTGTTCCCTACAGAGAAAACACAAGTAACTTTTGTCTGGTGAACAGCAATGTAAAAAAAGCTTGAACGCAGTTACTGAATGTAAAATACAGTAAGTAACACACCACTTTAAATTGGAAAGAAAAAAATTATTTGAAAAAATTTTCAGAAAATAAAAATAAGGAATGGTCCTTCATACCAAAACAGATGTGAGTTAGAAAGAGAAAAGATGACAGGAGCAGTTGATCAGGAAAAAAGTAAGAAACAAATAGAAAAAAAATGTTAAACAATTTTAAATGTTTCTCCCTTTTTCCAGCCAAGAATTATACCATGAACAATCTTAATATAAGTATTACTCACCTGTTTTCTTCCATGTATTTATAACTTTACAGTACGTTTCATAGATCAGTTAAACTGACATTACTCACATACAGAGTGGCTCTGGATGGCAAGGGGACTCCATCACAAATCAGTTACTGTGATGTTCATTTAATTCCAATAGGAAAGCCAAGAGGAAAAGCCTGGCTGGCAGATTTATTGATTACGTTTCACCAGTGACCAGCAAGAGGCAAGCACTCTGAAAATCCCCAAAGGTGATCATTAGTACTGAGTAACTGTCACTAAACATTAGCACCATCAGCAGACTGGAACTAAAAGAAAGTGTGATGCTTTAAATGTGAGGCCCAAGAGGGATTGCCTGTAGTCCAAAGAAAAAGTGGAACATCTCACATCGTGGCAGCTGGGTCTGAGACAACTGAAATACTTTATATATGTATATTCATGCATATATAGCTAGAATTATAAAATTGGTCTAGCAGAGTCAGGCAAACTGGGCAGGGCTACCTACTATAAAACATAAAATTAATGTGTCAAGCTAATTTCATGGTCCACTTGCCTGGAGCTGATTAGGACCAAATTAAACTTGGTCCTAAACAGCCTGAGTGCTTTGCAGGTAATACAGAAATCCATGGGATATGCTTATTACTGTAAAGGCACATGCGCATTTTCTGCACAGGCGGGGTAAGAACAGGTTTACCAGAATAATTTATGGTTTCACACTTTGTAATGCATTGCTAGCTCACCTATTTTTGTGGATTTCTCTTTGAAAGTCTCATGTTTCCATGGCACAGAGGAACTAGACATCACACACGCGATTTTTTATTCTCCATACACGAATCTGATCTTCTGATCCTTGGCTTGGCCAAAGGAGTGCTTTCTGCACCTGACATGATGAATTTAGATATTAGAGGAAGAGAAAGTATATGAAGGGTTTTGTCACTTCCCAGTAGCTACTGACTACCTCCGCCTTTCTTTATCACATCCTGCGATTCCCATATGTGTGCCCTTTTTCCACAGGAAACAGCAGGAACAATAAATATCCTTCGTATTGCTGGCAGACAGCTGCTTCTGATATAGACATGCCACTGCCTTTTATGTACTTGAAGCATTGCCTCAGTCAGGGAAAAGAAACTATTTGAATTTCACCCTCTTGCTCAGCCTACAGTCCTTGCAAGCCCTTGCTCCGAACACAATATCCCAACAGCAGCGACCTTGCACCAGCCCCTTTCATCAAGAGGCCACAATGACAAAAAGCACGATGCTGTAACAGGTCCTTCATCTCTCAGTGGTACCTGACAGTCACAGCAGAAAACAGAAGATGTAGGAATGGGCTCTGAGAAGGCACATTCACCAAAAGCATCTTATCACCGTGAGCCTTCTCCTGCCTTGTGGTTGTGTGAACAGGAACAGAGCCACTATATCATCCTACACAAAGGCCTGACTGCAGTATGTAATCCAAACAGTGAGCATCAAGGATGAAAATTTCATGAACTTGAAAGACTGATGTCTTAGGAAGCATGATTTGACATGTAGATTAAAACTTGAAATTAGATGAGTCAGCTATAAATAGTTATCTCCCAGATGATGACACATAAAGGGGCAAAAGGAAGATCAGCTTCCTCACAGTTTTCCAGTGGTACTTTAGAGAGACTCGAGTTCTCCAGTACAGCGGGGAAAGAAAACCAGCAGTGTGGTTTCTGCATGGGACACTGGACACTCTGCTTTCTTTGTCCCACATTCTGCCTTTTTTTTTGTCCTTTCTTTAATGAGAAACAGTCAAGATGTTCAGATTTATCTCAGGCTCATGTGTAAGGGCTACGTTACATAGCTGACAGCAAAGCTGTGCTGGGTGACCCCAGTCCATAGTCCATGGCTGCTGGGGACTACCAGGCACTTCTGAGATCTCATTGCATGTGCCACCCATGTGAACACTCAGTCTAGTGTCCTCCTAAAAAATAGCCATGGGACATCTGGGGAATCTCTGCTATCTCCTGTCTATGTTTCTCAAAGATCAGCCTCTTTGGTGGAGGAGCAATGAAGCTTGTTAATGTGAAGGCACTGGGACACAGCTCACATGGTCAGTAAGTCTGGTCATCCCTGACTCAGATGACAAGTGCTGGATGAGAGACTGCTGTCTGAGTGCACACTCCTGCAATGTTTCTGGTAAACTGAATGGATGGTTTGTACATCATAGAAGACTGTGTTAGTTGTTTCAGGCTGTTTTACGTTCTATTTTCCAGTTCAATTTGTGTTTCTAAGCTTCCATCCCTAGAGAGATGCAGCTTTACAAAATGCATACTTCTATGACAGAACCCGTATTTTCATCTTCAGAACCTATTAATTTTGTATCTCTTGCAATGAGTTAAGGTTTGAAAAAAGGACCACTGGCTCAAAAAAACCCCCAAAATACCAATTGATCATTTTCTATTTCGATGTGCATTTGACAGCATCACCTCTCAGCATTCAGGTGATGTTCTTGAACTGTAACATTTTCACTTGCTTTAAGAAACACATTCTTTCTGAATAATGAACTCAGGCTTATAATTGCTATCACCCTAAAGAAAAAAAAAAGCAACTTTGCAACACTTTGCAGGTCTTATCCTCATACTTCCATACTGTGCTGAGATATTGGCAATTATTATTTAAGTCAAAAGGGAAAACCAAAATAATTTACATCATCCATCACAGCTCCCTTGCATGAATAAATTACAAGACACCATGGCAAATCAACTGTTGGGAAAGGAACAATCTGCATCAAACACTGTATTTGTGTGTATAATCTTTTTAATATTTTCTCACCTCATATATCAAAACAGTAGATTGAATTACGTGAACTTAGTAATACTAAGCTGTTTATCCCAAAGTCTCATGGGGAACATCTAATCTAATCAGTTAAACTCATGACACGGCCATTGGAATAAAGAGAACAAAATCTGTTTACCATTCACCCAGTCCACTTGGTCTGCATAGACAATAAGGTCTTAATATAATAATCATCCCCTAAGGGTATATGAGTGACACTGCATGCAAGAAGACCTGGTTGCTGGTTGTAGCAGCTAATACTGCAATAGTTGTGCTTAAGATTTTGCCAGTAGATGTCAAGAGGTCTTTGCTATCTTTATGAAAAATTTAAGCAGCCCCTCCCCTCTTCTCTGGGCAAGGAGTCGTTGTCCAGGATGAACCTGTTGCCTTCTTGTTATCGGAGGCAGTCATTGCTCCAGGACAGGAAGGCATGGGGGAGAGGATGTGAATGAATTTGTTATCTTCAGAACGATAAAAAGCAAGTATTGAGTTTAAATTTAACAAGGGAAACACTTCCCATTTGTGATGAACACCAACACAGTGAATATACACATGAATCTGAATTACTGTATTTCACTTGAGGGCTTCCAGAAAAGTTAGTGATGTAAAAGCCTCCACAGCAGTGGTCTCTCCATCATGCAGAAAGTTGGTGTGCCAAAACAGGCTTGTTCTACTGCGTAACTACAAGCTACATACATCTGCTCTCTGCAAACATGTCATTCTCCAGGAAACAGATCTCAAACAGTAAAATTTCAGCAGGACTCTTGGCTGTCTTTTTCTACAAGAAAACTTAAAGTGTTTCCATAGGACATTTACTGATAGGTTACAAAAAAGGCATGCAGCACACACCTGCCCTCCTGCTGAACAATTGCTTGGTATCTTCTTACATTTACATATCCACTCTTATTCTTTCCCACAGTTAAATCCTTTTTTATAATCCCCTGCTTCAGGGTCACAGCTCAGTAGTGACTGTTATTAAGGGGATTCAAGCAGGCAGACTGAAAGGAAAATAGACTTCAGAGTTAATTTTCATAGGTGCTGCATATATCCATGGCCAGTTCTTGCTTCAGAGTGTTCCTGAGTGAACTACAATGAATGGAGACCTAAAAGAAAGATGATCTAGTCCTGTTTCACAGATTGAGGACTGCAGCACTGGAAGTGATAACTGCTGAGTGACTTGCTCAAAATCATAAAGGAGCTCTTAAGCATATACAAAAATTGAATCCAGATCACTCACATACATGGTAAAGTATTTTGGTTTAGGACTTGATGATCTCTGGGGTCTTTTCCAACCCAGTCGATTCTGTGATTCTGTGTCATTAGTGGATTTCCAGGGGTAGAAGGAAATCTGATTGTTCTTGCCTCCCGGGGAAAAAAAAAAGGAATTGATAAAACTCTTAGCAATAGACACAGAATTGCCTATTGTGGAAAGATTCACAGTACTGCCAATTATTCAAAAATTACTAGCTGTTTTTGACCTAATAGCTTTATTGTTTCTGCGAGTATGTATATATGTGTGTGTGTTGAATGCACATAATAAATGTTATACTCCTGTCTCATCCCCCTGCTCTATTTCCCTCTCATAGGAACTAAGTGTCCTAAATTTAATTTTCCCCCTTACAAATCGGCTGCCCTTTCATGTCAGGAGAGAAAACGCCCACTCAGCATAGCTTGAAAGGAACCTGTCTGTGGTTGGGAGGGAAAAGTCGAGGTGGTGCTTTAACTAACTAAATTAAATACAACTAGAGCTCTAAGCAGCTGGCAGGTTTGATTTGGATGTAGGATGCTGTGAGATAGTGATAAGTGAGCGCTCAGGACCAAAGGGAATTAAAAGGCTGTACTTTGGTTTGATGGAGTCACTCACTTTCCGTGGCGCATCCATTAAGGACACCGTGCTGGCACACAGCGGCGCCTGCACCACTTAAACTGCAAAAGACCAGCTTCAAATAGGGCTGAGCTTTGGGCTCTAAAGGACACAAGCACACAGCTTTTGAGAGGGGCAGAGCAGATCCTTGCTGTGCTGTTGTTCACCTCCTCAGAGCCTCGTGAAGGAAGGGACAGCTTCTGTTGGACCAGAGGTTTGGATCCTGCCCCGGACCATGTGGGAAATATCTGCCAAACAGCCCAGGAGTGCAAGAAAAGTCATGTTACTTTGAATGAGAAATTTGTTTGTATCTATTAAAGAATTCCCCAAACCTTGTAATGAAAAGAATTACAGAAAACAGTTTCTTTCCCCATCTTTTCATTTTATATAATGGTGCATTAGACAGCAGTTTGTGTGTAGCCAGTATTCCCTTGCTTTCTCCTGGTATTAGTATTTCTCTTGTTCATGTAAGCCCTTCCCTGAGGAACAATGAAGATGGGAAAACATTTTTAAAGATCATGATTCAACTGTAAAACCTTACTATTTGTCAGTGTCACCAACAGACAGGTGTAATGCCTGAAAGTGTCTTTCAACTCTGCTTTCTGCAAGGACTGAAAATGTAAATGAAACTTTGATTTCATAATTAGTACAATAGATTTGACACTTGTCTGCCTCTGGTAACAAGGGGAACTTTCATTACATTTGCAAAATACTATGAAACCACCTCAAGGAAGATGTTCCAGAAGTGAAAAACTGCAACAGGGTGCTGTAATATGCTGTGTTTCAAACCAGCTACCCAGCAAGAGACCTCTGCAGATAGAACAGGTAAAATATTCAATTTAAGGCTTTGTATTCCTTTTCTTTTAAAAATATTATTTTTTTTCTCTATTTGAAGAACTTAAATTATGAGTGCAGGAGCATGGAAATATTGGTCGCTAGATGCCGGCAGTGTTTATTACCAGGAGCAATCCCCTTGAATGTCACAATTTCCAACTAATATTAGTCAGAAGACTAAACACTTGAGTAATTATCATGACAATGAGTTTGACAAGCCCCGTTTCCACCAAGCAATCATTACAGAATCCTTGGTATTTTCCACCATTCAAAGCTAATCTTTAATTTTTGTTCTTTTGTGTATATATGCCAATCTAACTTATGTGGTAAAACAAGTCAAGAACAAGCAAATATGTTTGTTTCCTCATGCACAGCGATGCATATTTATGAATAATTTTCTGTAAAATGTGCGCCGAGGAAAAAGGAAAAATTGTCTTGAATAAGATTCATTAGATCTGTACAAAGAAAATAATGTATTTGGTTAAGGATAAGTGCCATATAATTTGAATGATTATTGATTTCAAAAGGAAAAGTACCATCACATGAGACTCTACATGCAGTACCGGAAAAAAAAGAGAGATTCACAATAAAGAAAATATCCCACCAATGATGATGATTCTCCAACCCAATTTAGTCCCTTCTTCACCTTAAATTTATTTTATTTGGGAGCTTTTCATTTGTCCTCTCTTGGAGGTGGGGTCATGACTACTCTGCATTACAAGAGCAGCCAGAAACTCCAGCTGTGGTCAAGATCCCATTGTGTCAAAATCTATTGTGGAAAGAAACACTTTCCCCAAAAATGTCTTGGCCAATGTCATCTGTGTGACTAGGAATCAAACGCCTTAGTTGGCATACTGGTCAAAGCAAACAGTGCAAACAAATGGGCTGCATTTCTGCAATTAAAGATTGCAATTATGCAGTGAAAGCTATGATTGCAGTGTAACTTCTGCTTGCTTTAATTTGCCAGAATTATGCCCAGTACTACATTATAATTGGTAAAGATGGGAGAGAAAAGCAATGGGAAGGTATGGTTGTTATCACTTTGGATGCAATTATTTTAGTCAATAGCAAAGACAATTTTGTATGTATCAGTATAGCTTAGTTTTGTTTGGTTGGCTGGTTTGTTTTGGTGAGGCAAAGTCTCTTTAAAAGGTGTATTGACAGCATGCACTGCATGGGAAAGATCTGCTTGAAGATCTTAATGGAGTTTCTATACATCAGTTCCAGATAAAGCTCTTGTTAGATATTTTATCTGTTGCACCGAGTTATCAAGATATTTCTGGCTACTTATGTGCTCTAAAACAATGAAATTATAGTGATTTAAGTATTTCACTGTAGATCTATATTAAAAATGGGAAGAAACGAATGGTTGGCTGACATTTTCTAGCTTATCAGGCTTTTTAGATGGTCATTATTTTCCAAACCAACTTCCCATTAGAAGCATCAAGACTTCTCATGAGAGAAAACATGCAGTTTTGCTCTACTTTCTGTAATCATGACAAAATACATTTCCAATGAACGTTTCTTGGAAGAGGAAAATGAAAGGAGGTGAACCTGACATTTTTAATGCAGAAGTTATTTTGAAAACCTTCTGGATACAGCATCCTGACACATAAAACTAAACTTTGCCTTCAAAATAAGTGACTTTGGCTTTCACTAATTTAGTAAGAGCCAGTGGTATTCTGAACACATCCAAACCTGCTCACGTCTTTTGAAGTCTGATTTCAACATCTAGGATCTCAAATTAAGGGAGAAAAATTTTAAAATATTGGCATTCAGAGGGAAGATAATGAAAAATTTGAGAACTGACACAGCAAAGGACATTTTCTAGAAAGGTGGATCTGACATGTATCTGCATGTCTATGTACCTGTGGGTATCAAATCAGACCACTGCCACCGTTGTGTAGGTAGGGTTCTGACAGTGAAGTTTTAGCTGATTCGGCTATAACTGAAGAAAACTCTTCACTCCTGTCCTCTCCTAGAGGCTGCCAACCCTCTGCCCAAGCAGAAGGGAGCAGGTGCAGGTACCTTCACCATCCCAAGCCCCGAGGCAGCGCTCCAGCTCAGCCCATCTCTGCTGGAAGGCCAGCCTGGGGCAGCAGCGGTTGGAGGACAGGCATGGCCAATGCAACACCACAACCACATGCTATGAAGGCATAGAAGCCTGTAACCATTCTTTTCCAACCAAATCACAGCCCTTGATACAAAGACTATAGGAAAGCGGTCCTTAGAAGAACACAGTACTATTTTCTGGTACCTAGGGGTATGGCTTTGGATGGGAAACACAGGGGGAAGCATTTGCCTCTCCTACCCCAGAGGAGCACACTCATTCCATGCTTTAACAGGCCACTTTCTCCTCTCACAGGATCTGACCTACAATGTTCAACTTCCACACTTCTGTTTTCACAGCAACACTGAAGGGATCCTGAGGGAGCTACCACAGACTGCCTTTGCGTTCAGAAGGGTTGTTCAGCCTAATCTGGTAAAGCATTTTAGTGATTTAATTACAGACATAGTAGTTAAACCTGTGTAACAGCCCTTGGGGATGTCTTATTCTACAATATAATTGCTTTGTCTGGTTATTTTTATTTTATTTAGCTTACAAGGTATGAACCCTGACCTATTCTATAAGAATTTCTGGAATGATTTCCCTTTTTTAAAGCCAAATACCATCCTTTCATAACCTCACATGACAACCAGCAGCACTCCTCTACACATTTTTTCAGAGCTTCCACAGCAGCATAGATGTGCAGGGAGGAATGGAATCAATATAGGGCTGAAAGTAAAATTCAGTTAATAAAGCAATATCTGGGTACAGCCCACCATAAAACAAACCCTGTTTTCCACAAGAAATAGAATTGTAATTTTCCAAAGACACTTCAGCAAATACAATACCTTCTTTACATTGGATTAAACATGATCACAGGAAAAGCAAGCAAATATAGTTAGACTTGAAGTAGCAATTCTCTTTCTGATGGCATTTCTCCTCATTTCTGCAGAATTATTCACTGTTCTTTTTGGATAGTGCAAATGTTCCACTGAATCTTGGTTTTAGATGAATTCTAAATATGCTTATAGGAAAATAATAGATTTTTTTCATTGTGTCTGAATATAGTATCTGTGTAAATCCAAACAAACCACGAGACACCAGTTCACTTTCCTGTACATTGTTGTCATGTGCTATTATACAACAGATGGACACATTTGCTGACTTCTAGCTAAATACTGAAAAACCTTATAAGCATTTTTTGGCAGTATTGAGCAGGTATTCAGCTACTAGAAGTAGTTTTATAATGCCTAGCAATATATAGTATACTTTATTTCATTTGGTCATGCTGGAACTGTTTTACTTCCTCCATTTGCTAGGGTTTTCTGCTGGCATCTTTAAATCCAATTATTATCTATCATTATTGCCTGCAAGCCACAGCCATACATTTTCTCCCTGTAGAAATAATCAGCAAGAACAACGCAATATCAAGCTGCTACCTTTTTTAATGAGCTGAGAAACATAACCATTAATTTGTTGTAGCTTCTTATGTCACAATAAAAATACATCCATTTTTATTTTAATAAAGTCAAACCCACTGAAATTTCTTGCAAAACACACTAATAAGCATTTGATTGAATTAATTAACATTACCTGTTATTTCAATGTTCTTGATGAACTACAGACCATGAAGTCCAGCACAGTTTTATGATTCTTAAAAATTATTTTAGAAAATATAAAGTCGAAATATTCCAATTAGAGAATTGCCTGTCAGTTTCCTGTAGTTTAATTATACCAATGATAAAATATCCAGAAACGCCTAAGCAGACAAAGAATGCAAAGGCTGAAATTCATAAAAGTTTAGAGGTGTTCAAGTTTTACAATTTAAGTGTTAAATACTTAAGGCCAAATTTTAAAAGGCATTTCGGTGTCTAAAGGTGTACACCATTGAGCTGTTATGCCCATTCAGTTCAAGATACTGTGAGCACGCAGTTGTGAAAACATCTTTATGCCATCTGTGTCTTTAGTGCCCTATATTTAGTACCCTAACAGCATTTTGCTTTGAAATGAAAACCCTAATGAACCGTTTCCATCCTTTTTCCTCTCCCTCTGCTTCCACTGCTGTTTTATATTTTCACACAACCCGTACCAGTCTCCTGTGTGGTCATGTAGGGATGGCCTCAACTGCCCAGATGTGTCCTACCAGCAGAACAGGCAACATAATGCCCACCTGGTGGGTGGTAGCTCAGCTTGGCTATGAAACTGCACTCCCTCACCAGGGCACTGCCGATTTTACATATGTCCGTTAGCAGGCACACAGATGTTAAGGAGCATTTTCTCAGCAGAAACAAAATGCTTGGAGGTCAGGTGCAAGCAAAGGGCCCTGACCCGCGTGCACTGCGGCAAGCAGGCGAGGCGGTGAAGATGATCCTTCCTTCCAAGCCTTCCTTCCTGCTGCCTCCCAGCACGACAGTGGGAAGGAATATGCACAGCTCAGAGGAGTCTAAATTTGAACAGCTGAGCTCAAATGAGAGCTTTTTACCTCCTCAGGATTGTTTTATGAAAGTAACTATTTGTCTTTTTTTTGTTGAAGATGAGCAAATCAGCAGTAGAAAACACAAAAAAAGATTTCAAATTAAAACCAATACTTTAATTTTGTATTAAATTTTGCCGACTGGTTTTTCATTCTGAGACAATTGCTTTTTTATCAGAGATTTATGGACCCCTGAGAAGAAAAATATATAGAAACACAGTAGCATTATTCTCAAATTATTGACCTTATTATATCAAACCTATTGTGAATGCTGCTTTTTCTTTTAAGATGCTTCTGTTCATTTCTGACTACGTTCCATTAGTTTTTTCTATATATTGGCTGTAAATAAAATGGAAACTATGCTTAGAATCTGAAGCCTGTGTATACTTACATAATCTAATCAAATAAAAAGAACTTGCCTTAGCAGTCTAATAGCCTCTTACACAAACATGCTGCATTTAATTTAAATGATGATGAAATGGGAAAATGGATTAAGTAGTGGCTGGTGACTTTGGGACAGGCAGAAAATGATGGAGCCCTGTGACACCCTGAACCTTTTAGGCACAAGGGAACTGCCCTAGTGCCTCTGCTGTCTGTATAGTAGATTCTCTTGACTAGCACACTGCCACCCTGTCCATAGCTTCTAACTCACAAAAGTTCATATAGACCTTGGCAGATTGGACCAATATCTCCTCCAGGAGGGCTTTTAGTCATAACATCCCACCTATGCTCCAAGCCAGCCAGACTGGTGCCATAAAGCTGTATTAGTGCAGTGTCTTCCACACACTCACTAATATATTTCTAGACCCACTATACAAATTTCATTTTGGATAAATAATAATGAGTAAATTTATGTGCACAATAGTATAACTCATGCCTTAGCTGCTATTCTAAATCAAATGAATACTTTTTTTTTTTCATTTACTCTCAGTTACTGTGGCCACACAGCCCTGGTGGGACACAAGAGCATGATGCAACCCTCTGGAAAACCTGCATTTCCTTCCATACAGTGCCCCGTACACCAATGCCATAGCTGATCCCAAATCAGCCTTTTCCCTCTGGGGCAGCAGGAATCCCCTTGCTCTGCGTTCACAGGGGAAGGGGATGTTGCCCTGAATTTGCCATAAGTTTCATTCTACTGGTGCCCAAGCTGGAGAGATGTCTCACTTGAGATCTGGAAGCTCTTGGGTGGCCTTTACCAGGTGAAAGCTCATTTGGCTCAAACAGATGAGTCCACAAAGCTGGCAAAAAATTTCTGCCGCTCTGGGGAGTGTAAGTACTTCCATGCATGACAGGCATAAAAGTAGCTGATGTGTGAGGTGACATTCAAAGCAAGATCATCGCACTGCTGCCTCTGCAGAACAGAATTATTATTTTTTGCTGCTGTTCTCTGTGTGTGAGTCAAGGCCGCAAGCCAGGCTGGTGTCTGCACCAGAGAAAGAGAAAAAAGCATGAATATGTTTTCATGCCTTACAGCTGAATTCTGCAAGGCATAGCACATCTTTTTGGAGGTCATGAGCCTCCACAGTTAGGTCAGACCAAACACCTTCCGGGTTTGCACCCCTAAGGAGAAAACATACTTTTTTTAATGATACAAATGTCAAAGAGCTGCAGCCTGTTAAAATATGTTACTACCTTCTGGACAATTTTACACAGACTTTAATTATGCTCCATCTTCATTTGAAAGCCTGATTAGTGCACAGTTCAGTCGAAGCCACACTGCCTGCCCAGCTGTATGCAGAGCCACATGGGGGAGGATTTCAGAGACATGCCAGAGACACAGCAGAAATTGAACTATGTTGGAGGCATCTCACATCTGTACCAATGTAGTACGCAGAAGAACTAATTGACTCTTCTGCTCTTTCAGACCCTGGGATGTCTTGACTAATACAGTGTAGATGCTAGAAATCCTGCTCTGACTTAAAACTATGCAATGAAGCCAAGTTTCTCATTCCTGTTCCATTATGAAAGATACGGGAGTTATACCAACAGAACTATGCCATTTCAGACATAATGAAGACTAACACTGGAATTTAGATCTGTGGTCCATACATGCTGGTATGCTAGAAAGATAAAATATTCAGCAATTTTCCATTCAGGTTTTGTTTTTCTTATACCAAGGTATGGCACATTTTTGTTTATTAATTCCAAACCAAGATTTGTTTCACTTGACTTTATTCCCATATAGTGCAACTTTCAATCAAACCAGCTTCTCACTAGTTATGGCTTTAATGTTAAGGGCAGAACATGCCAGGATTATTGAAAAACAATTACAAGCAAAACAAAGTAATATATTCCCTCCTTGCTGTGACACACAACTTTGTTAAGACATCATGCAGCAGGACAAGCATGATGTCCATGAAGTTTCTTCTTCTTCACTCCAGCATGTACTTGGGTTATTTTCATGTGTGGTAACATTTTATACCACTGCTCATTCTTTGCTGGTCTGCAGCTCTACACATCCAAGTTTCATTACATGATCCCTTTTGCATAAGTTAGATACTATTTTTGTGTTCTCTGAGTTACACCGAGTTACCATTTTTTTCCATCTCCATGTCTGCCTTTCTTTACCGATCACTACTGAGCTGTCTGTAGCCATGGGGTCCCCAGTGCCCACCTGTGCCCTGTCTCTTATCACCCCATGCATGCCTCTGTGCCCATCCTGTGCCTGTCTCCCTCAAGGCCTTTGCTATCATATCAAGTCTGCATTTCTCTGCATGACATTGCTGTGTTAGAGCCATAAATATCTTACTCTATGCAGCATAACTGCTTGTTACTGCTATCTATATAAAGCTATGGTTGTACCACACAAAGATAAACTAAAGCAAGACAAATTAGCCATAGCTACCTAGTCAATTAGAGAATTTGCTGTCACAGTTAAATCAGGGAAAACAAAGCTGCAGGCAGGTCAGGAGTTCAGACAGGGCAAACTTATCAAGCCTCAGTCCTGAGGCCTTACAAACTCAGCACGGAACCTACAGCCTGTTACTAGCAATGGTGATACCTATAACAGGACTACATGGACAGTGTCATGAAACGTCACTGTGCAAAAGGTGGTGTGTCCTGCGAAGGTTGCAAAGATGTGCATTGAGAATGGGGCAATACCATGGGGAGATATGACCCTATACACCTTCATCACATCTACATCTCCGAACTGGGGCAAAGACATTTTTATTTCTCTTTATAGTTTACAAATTCTAAACTATATTTAGAACTTCTGTCAGGCATCAGACCTGGCAATGCTGAGTTTCTCCAGTTAGCTATGAGTTGAGATGGCATGGGGAATGCTGGTGCTCCACCTATACCCCAGCCAGGAAAACACTTTATAGGAATGGGCACCCTTGAAGTGAAATAAGCACATGATGGATGATCTGAAGCTTTAGGTCCTTACATTTTATAGACTCCATTGAAATGCCATCAGTCACATAGCAGTTTTCAGTCATGGTATCAATCAATGCCGTATTTTAGTAAAATTTAGCAGAAGCACTTTGCATCCTGAATTAGCAGATCTCTGCCTTTCAGTGACTATGATATTATCACATTTTTGCTGAATTGCTTTAGAAAGAGAAAATACAAAAGTTCCTGGTGAAGTGAAATGAAATCATGTTGGCTTATGCTCATGCAGTAACTTCAAGCAACCTTGCAGAATTAACAGCCAAAACTTAGGCTTCTAGGTGGTTTACACAGTGACTAGCAAATGATTTTCAGTTGTACTAAAGTCCTAAACCCCGACTTGGACAGGAAGGAAGTCTGCATTTTAGCTTTTTTTTTTTTGGAAGGAATAAAAACAACCTAAGAAGTTCTTCAATTTTTATGGGGTTCAGAAAAAGAGGGCTTTTTGTGACAAAATCAGAACAAAATTGAAGCATTGCACAAGGTGAGTTTTGACAAACATGTTTTTGCTATGTTCTGCAGACAGAACAAGCAGGGACAGAGAAGACATGAAGATAAGGATTTTGTGCTGACAGACTGCCTCATGCTTCAGGCAGGACAAAGAGAGTTTCAGATCATTCCAAGAAGCTGGGCAGCCTCAGGGGAGGGAGATTTTCCTATTTAAGCAGATGAAGTTTGTCTTCATATCTAAGCAGCACAGAAACAGCTGTGATGAGGCTCAGCAGGTATCACTGGTCCTAATTTTAATAAGGTGGTTTTCTTCAGCACTCAAACTCCAAACAATATATATCAAGGCAACACTATGGACTTTCAGGACTGGTGGCACCAGCTGGGTATCTGTCTCATTTATTTTATAACCTTCATGATCCTTTTGGCCATGAGAGGCAAATTCAAATATGTAATCTTGATCCTACTAAGGACAACAGCAAAGCAGTTGAAGTCCAGCAGAATCCAAGTCCCCACATGGAACTTGCAGCTTTCAACAAAGCACTTGAGTTCTCCCTTCTGAAGGTACAAGATCTAGTGCTTATGGACTCTCTTTCCTGTAGCTAATCCATGTTTCAAGGTAGTGTATTGACCCATGAAATTCAGACTATGTGTCTTTGTACCTCTTCTTCAAAACACACATCAACTCTGGTCACTGAAGATTATCAACAAGACTCAGAGAAACGAACCCTGCATCTTGATTGAGAAACCAGAGTAGAGATGCTTTGAGCCAGCTCCACCAGCCCTTCCTAATGACTTACATTGCCCTGTCTGATGGGTGTGCTGTTTGCCTATTTGATTAAGACAGGCAGTTTCTTTGCCTGTTTTTCTGGGGGATGAAAGTGCAGATGTATGTGTATGCCTCATACCAGCAACAAAACTCTGCTGTCGAGGTCAGTGCACAGATGTACATTTTGTAAAGCTGGAAAGTCTAGTCAAACTGCCAACTACCCACATTGCTGAATTTTGGGACCAATTAAGAGCATTTAATTTTCTGACTCTGCCATACAAAAAGCCATGTCATATCTAACGGCACTGAGCAGTCACTGGAGCTGCTTGTCTGTTGTAGTGGTCTAATATGAAACTCCTTCTGTTCCCAGGGATGGAAATGACAATTCATAACCACAAAGCAGTAATAAAAAAGGAAATGAGTGCTCACAAATGCAATAGTATGCATTTCAATCTAATATCATTATGAATGCTTTTGGCTGTAGGTTCTTAGTGGTTTATAACTTTATAATTAATAACCTGTAAAGACAAAGCAACACACATACAGAACGTTAAAAAATTTGGTATACTGCATTTTGGTTTTGAAGGTGTCTTTTAATAGTTCTTTACAACATATTATAGAGTACATCATTACATAATTTTTTTAGACTGAACTAAAACATAGTAATTTGATTGAAATATTGATATATTTTCTTGAAAGCTGCCATGTTAAAAATATAGTGGTGCTTCAATTTAGCCAAGATATACTGAAAGAAAGAAGAAACCTTTTGCTCAATTTAAATGTGTTTTTCAAGGTCGACTGATGTTTGCTATATTTGTTTTTAGCTGGTAAGCAAAATGAGATAGAAGAAGAAAGTTGAGCTGGGTGAACAGTTCATAAAATTAGTTTGAACTTGCCTAAACAGAGATTTTATGCATCCCAAGCCTAATTTTTCTACTGAATGTTCAAATCTGACTTTCAGCTATACTACTCCTCTTTGCTTTTCCCTAAGTCACTCTAAAAATAATACTACTCTTTGTGTGATTAGAGAGTAAAAAGTTTCCTTTCCATCAATTATTTCTTTCTTTCACACTACTGTAAAGGAAAGTCAACAGAGCCACATTGGTGTGAAAGTAGCATGAGAGAGATTAGGCTTAGTTAACCTTTTGCTAACTAAGTTTGTATCTGAAAATAACAACAGGGGTGGTTACTGATGGCAAGGAGAGTACCAACAATCTCAGCCATGTTCTTCCTCATGCACATAGAGCCAAGCCTGATCATTTCCAAAGGAGCTACACTCTCCCAGTACTCAGTTCTCCTAAAAGTTCAGGAGTCCTTTCCCAGTTCAACTCATCATCTTTTTAAACTGTTATTTGACAAAGTAGTGCTACAAGCAATATAAGCTAGCAGTTTGGTTGTAAAAGCTACAAGAAACATGGTGAGCAGACCACCTGTGGAGATCACCCACAGGCGTAATCCCTGCAGATCAGCATGGAGATGTATCCACCTGTAGTGTTTGTCAGATAAATAACTGTTCATTTCCCAGAACTTTTAATGGCTCCTTTTATCAGACCTAACAATCACTAATTTTTTAAAGACATTTAACAAACACACACAATTCCTGACACACGTCCATTCTAGGAATTACAATTGCCCTCTTGGACTTCATCAGCAAGATCACATCTGTGGGAACCATGACAGCAGAAAAAAAAAAATGTTTACGATCATTACTTTAAAACAGAGGGAAATACAACATCAGGTAGAAGAGGACCAGCAAAATTAGGCAGAAGATTAATCCATTTGATTAGTCCTCTGTGTATATGGGTAGCTTTCCAGGTATTGAAGTAAACCTACATAAATGGAAGGAAAGGTGGCTCAGAAGTCTTGTGTTATGATCCAAACGAAAAGGTTCCTTTGATACTTATGAAGGAAACTGTTTCAAATATATGGTGAAAGATAAGTAATAATCTATTGCTGTTTGTAAAACTACAGAAAGTAATCCTACAATCCAGCAGGCTCTGGACAAAGATGTGCTCTTGGATAAAGTGGTCTATGAGAGCATGAAGAACATGGAGGCAAGGGACAGGATGTGCATCAAAATTATGGTGCTGCTTTCTTCTAGTGTTGACTGGTCTTGCCAATAATTTCTAAAACAATTCTGAAAATCTAAAATAGTGCTAGTGACAGGGGGATGCATGAAACAAAGTTGAGACTCCAAAAAGTCCTTAGCAGCTCACTCAACACCTCAGCCTTACTTTGGGCAGCCTGAGGACAAATACTTCTGATGACAGTGAGTAGCCCAAGAGCATGTGCCACCCTCCCCCAGTGACTACAGCCCTGGTCCCATGGGCTGGATTCCCACCATGTTCAACTCCAGCTGATTTGGCTGAGTTGACTGAGGTGAGGCTGTACATGAAACATGCCCCAAAACACAGACTTTACCTTTCAGGGATCACTTGGCACTCTTGATATTTTGATATTTAGTGGAGAGTATTCAGACTTAGCGGAAGGGAAGAGTTTGAAGCTTTCTAGTGGTGTTTCTCAAAAAACAAAGAATTCACTTTTCTACTGAATCCCAAGGCTGAGACTAGGGATGTGTACTAAACCTTCTCTGATGAGATTTTTGTCCTAACTAATTTGCAAGTTTTCCATCAAAGAGCATCTGCTGAGGGCAGCATAAGGCATTCACGGCACGATTAGGGAGAATGACAAGCGAATTGGTTATTTATCACTGACAAAGTGGTAATGGCTTTAGTCCTACTGTCTAACCACATTTCCAAAATGAAGCAGGTGATTATAAAACAGCAAAGAGCCTGAAAGTGAATCCTGGGAGAAATCACATGGACTGACTGCCCAGCCCTTGAGCTACTAAGTTACGCAGGATAACAACATGGCAATGGTTCTGCAAAAGGACTTGAGCCAACTTTAAACAATGATGGATAAGTGCACCTGCTCACTCTCCAAGAGACTCCCTCCACATATGCAACCTGCCACAAGATTTAATATACTAGAAGTAAACATGTCTCATGGCTATGGTATTTGTTAACGCACCAAGTCAATCTATCCCTTTGCTACCATCAGCAAACAATAAGAAACAAGAGAAGAAATGTTACATGATTTTACAGGCTCTTCAGGTTGGTGCTCTTGCTCTCCAAAACCCTTGGGAAAATGCAGTCATCTGACATGCAAGCAGTCAACACTTCACACTAGGTAACTATCTAAAGAACAGTTTTAGTCCCACGCGGTTTTTGCCTTCTTTGCTACTCGTAAAATATCAAGAGCATGCCTGCTCCCAGAAAGTGATGAACAGAAGTGTGTGTGAGAGAGAAATGTAGAGAAGATTGGGCAATTTCATTTGTACTCATTAACTGAGGGAGATATATTACCCCCTGGGGAGGTGAGGAGGGATATTGCTGGCAAAATGGCAACCTTAGAGGCAGCAAGAAGTCTTAGTTCTCCTGTGACTAATGTTGAACACCTGGCCAAACAGCCATTTCTTGTCCAAGTAAGAGCTGGGTCTGCATATCCATGCCCTGAAGAGAAGCTGAACTCCATCTGCACTCCTGAGGAGAAAAGTTTGCCTCATTTTTTTTCTATGTGGAATTCTTCCCCATGGTAGGCATTTTTCCAATAGACTTAGATTATGCAAGTCCTCTCTTTATCAACAACAGAGAAAATATGAGCTCGAATCTTGCCATGGCTGAAGCCTGCTGACTACAAGCACAGAAGAAAGTACATGCTGCACATCTTGGCTTCATTCAGGCTTGTATTTGCTCCAGTCTGGTCTGTATATGTCCTTTTCAGAAGCATGGTACTTCGGAACAGATATACTGAATATTCACTGAATATGCATTGGACTTGGCATAAGTGATTTCAATGAAGCTGTGCAGATAACTAGTCGCCAGAACATTTTCTTAGCACAGGGTGAATACTAAAACACACAATGTGCACAGATTTGAAGTAAACACCTGTCGTTTGCCAGCAGTAAAGCTCTTGACAAATACCCAATGCTGCTGCTTAATTTTTTTTTTTTTTGACATTATTATTTCACAGAAGCTTTTCAGTACCTAGATGGACAGAAGAAGAATTTCTTTCAATGAGAAGAAAATTATGGTGCTTAGTAGCTAGCAAGACTCCAAAAATCAATTCTATTCTCTCAAAGTTACGACTTCTCAATACAAAAAGTGAAACCTTTCTAATAATATTGATTACTATTGTTAAACTATGAAAGAACAGATTATCTACTCATGCAAATAAGGAGAAAAATGATTTCCAAATTCAGAAGAGTTACATAAAGAACAATTCTGCCCTAATATTAGAGGTTATTAGGAATATGTCATTTTTATGTTTTCTTCAATACTCTTTCCTGCAAAGTGAAATCAAGCTATGTGTTACATCATGGAGACTGCAACTTCTTTGTCAAGAATGTCCCAGGGACTGCTGTGGGACTTATACTCTGTGATATCTCCCTCTGCAGCCCAGATGATGAGACAGAATCGCACCCTTGCAAATGATTCCAAATTACGGTGACTGGCTTTTCACCAGCACGTAAAAGCTGGAAAAAACAGACTTTGGAGCACCTGGAGAATCTCCTGGGCTTCAATAAGTGAACTGTTCTGCACCAGGCAGGACTATCCACCAGGAAGTGACTGGCTGAGTAACAGCCCTGCTGGAGAGGACCTGGGTAGTGATGGACATCAAGTTGAATGTGAGCCCACAGTGCACACTCCTTGCAAATAAAGCAAAATGCACACAGGGCTGCCTTAGGAGGAATCTGGTTAGCAGGTCAGGGTAGTTATCACCTACCTCCACTTGATGCTGGTGAAGCTAAAAATGGAATATTGTGCCCAGGTTTCTGTCCCCCCCATTCAGGAGTTATCCTGAGAAACTGGAGAGTCCAGCACAAGGCTAAACAGATGGTCTATGGCCTTAGAGCATGGGATGACAAACCTCTGAGGTTGCTTGGTCTGGGGAAGAGAAAGCTATGGGGTAATGTAATAGCAGCCTACGACTACCTGACCGGGATTTACAAAGGTGACAGAGTTGAATTCTCCTTGATAAGAAAATATGAGAGAACAAGGCTGTGGAGATGCCATCCTTGGGTAGACATACCTATGCTCACCTAATCCAGTGTTGGCCACAAGCTTATTTGACTAGTAGGTTGGACTGGAGACCTCATGAAGTTTGTTTCAAACACCATTTTGGAAATTTTATGATTTCTTAATGTATATCCTAAAATAACAATTTTCTAATCATACAGAAAAAGCTAAAGTGAGGACCCTCTGTCATAGTCAGATGCAGCTTCATCAGTAAGCTAGTCAATTGAGTTGACTGACACAGCATTTTTATTTTGAAATGGTTAAGCATGATTTACTCTGGCACATCAAGACTGCTCAATGAAAAAAATTCAGACAATTTTCCTCACACACTTTAGACCATTATTTTAAAAATTCTTATGTAAAACATTCACAAGAAATCCCCAAATAAGATTTTTTTTTTTTTTTATAAGCTCAGTTCAGCTGAACTGAATATTTCCCAAATCTCTTCCAATCTATGGAAAAGAAAGATAATGGCAGGAATTTTAATAGTGCTAGTGTTAAGTGAAGTGAAACTAAGTGGTTCTAATGGATACATTAAAACATGAAAAATCAGTTCAAAAATATGAAAATTCACAACTGAAAGAAGGCTTAGAAGAAGAGCTGCTAATGGGCACCACCAGGTTTTTGTCTGACTAATTAATTTTAAGCAAAGATACTCCAGAACTATTATATATATCCATCCTATTGTTCTTGCCTGCTTGCTTCTGAATTCTCAGCTGTCATTTATTTCCTGTGGAGAACACCAAAGACGAGCACTTCTGTTTATACTTACATGAAAATAAGAACTTCATTGACTACTTAGCTGCATTTCTCCTACTTTCAATTTGTAATCCCCAAGACACATTTAGATTCTTTAAAAAACGAGACCAATTTCAAAGGAGTACTTAATAATGAAATAAAATTATTTGTTAAATCAGAGTAATTCGAGGCCAGAATAATGGAGTAACCAATCTGGATATGACTTTCCTATATTGCTTAGATCATCAAGCTAGGGAAAAAAACAACATTTTGTGAGGTATGTGACAAATTACAGAATCACAGAATTACAGAATCACAGAATGTCAGGGATCGGAAGGGACCTCGAAAGATCATCCAGTCCAATCCCCCTGCTGGAGCAGGAACACCCAGATGAGGTTACACAGGAAGGTGTCCAGGCGGGTTTGAATGTCTGCAGACAAGGAGACTCCACAACCTCCCTGGGCAGCCTGTTCCAGTGCTCTGGTGATTAAAAGAATATGAATGGAGAGTACTCAATATTCAGGAAAAAACAACAAAAAATAGAGTTTCCAAATTTTCCATAACTTTAAATGCTGTTAATACAACATTCCTGAAAAATTTGAAAAATTTCTGAAATATTTGAAAATATTTATAGGAACACCACTTCCTGCAACTCAGATCTGCTTGTCTTCCATATTTAAACTCATGTGTCTTCCTTAAATAAATACGCAATGAAGAGAGCAGCAAGCTTTCCTAGCAGGGCAGAGTTTCCCTGAATTAGTGGTTTATTGTGCTTCGCTCTGAAAATTCTACCACATGCACTCCTGTCAGCCAGTATTTTTCTTAACGCAGTTGGTATTTACACCACAGACATGCACTTCAGTCAGTCCCTTTTGGAAACAAATAAATTGTGCTGATGTGAATACACCAACAACAGAAGACACAAGCCAGAGTATTGACTGATGCAGTAACGTACAGGCCTTGCAGAAGCCTTTGCAGAACGAAAATGAATGATAACCTGAGAAAAATTATCTTTTAGTATGGGGCTCAGTAGTCAACTGAAAGCATTCGGGTCAACACAATTCCTCTTTCCTTTCTCTGGGGAAGCTCAATGCACAAATTCTACTATTCATGTCATTGTGACCGCTGAGAAGAGAAACCTTGTCTTGTGCTTTCTGAGCGCACAGCCCTCATTGTCGTCTGAGGGGTTAAATCAGTGGCGGTACTCCCAAGGGCTTTAATAAGGCAAAAGAGAACATTTTTGACTCGAGTGCTTCAGTGTGTGTCTGAACACATATAGGGTGGTAATTGTCTAGCTCTGCCCTGGCAGGTGGGTATTTTGAAATGGATTATTCAATCTGTCTAGTCAATTAAACTAGCAAACCCCAGAACAAAACCCTAAATTGCTAATCCAGTAGAGTCACACAAAGGCAAAGAGCTTTGGAGAAGTACCAAGGACAAGGTAAAATAACGAGACTTTAAATCGCAGAAGGAGATGAGCTTGTGGGCTATCCCAACCGGTACAATTTCCACAGTGCTGCACAGTGAACTGCTAGATGTGGGATTGTGAAAAACCCCAGTGATGGACCTGTGATGAAGAAAAGCCTTTCAGTCTTTGCTGATGAAGGAACAGAGAGAAAGACAAGGGTGCCAGTTCCACCACTGAGTAACATGTTATCCTGTTCATGGAGCAGAACTGGGATAGGCTCCAAAAGAACATGTCTAATAGTCCTGTTAGCAGGAGTAGAGATGTTAAAGTTGGTTCCAGAGAGAAGAAGAGAGAAAATAGAACAGCAAAAGGGAGGCAAAATAAATAATTTATCTCAGTGGCAAGAAGATTTTTTTAATGTCACATTTTCAATCTTTGAACTATTTTGGCAATGCCTTCTTTGGCTTATTTGTCAGTTGTCAGACAGAGAAGAACTTATCTCCATGGCAACACATTATATTAAATGTAGGAAGCAGAATCTAGCTATCTATCTCAGCATCTAAGCTTATTAAAGCTCATTAAATAGTAACCTATAGCAAGAAGGGAATAGGGACCTTTACTGAAGCATTTGTTCAAGGAAAATAAAATACACCAGTAGATACCAACTAAAAGAGGAATATTTCGAGAGGGTGAAAACTGTATCCAAACAGATTTTTAAATAGGAACAGCTTTCTAGGCAGGGGAAGATCTTCAGGTCTGATCTGTATGCTAAAAGTAGTGTGCAGCGTAGAGAAATGAGATGTTGAGACACTTTATGTCACTCAGGAGGTAAGATAGTACAAGCAGTACAGTCAGAGTTTTTCCGAAACTGGAATCCAGGCAAAGAAGTGAAAAACAGAGTGAATAAGAAAACAAGTGATCACAGGGACTGGGATTGGCAGATAAATTCTGCTGGTGGAGGGTGACTTTGACTTGCTCTCAATTAACTATGAGTGGAGGGCATTTAGCACTTACAGGAATGAACCCATAAATCAGGTGAAACCTGTGACAAATGTACCAAGGCAGCTCTAGAAGGAAAAGCTCATGTACAGTAAACTCAAAAGAGCTCTGAAATCAATGGACTGTGTGGTTTTATGCAATCATACCAATTAGTCTTAAGATGGACAATTTACATACACTAATCGAGACATTTATGCAACATCTTTTTTTCCTGTTATTCCCGCTGTGGTGCAAAACACGAAGTCTAGCTCAGGAAATGTTTCACAAATCTATGAGTCCCTTTTCATTTACAAGACCAATATTTCCCCTTTTAACCTACAAAGGGTTATTGCTGTAGTTTTCCTCCGTACGTTAAAAGATCTGTTCAAATGTTACTATGAAATTCAACTCACTAATAGTTGCATACCTGAGATTAGAACCATTCCTTCTGCTATTGCAAGTGAGTATTCCCCATTCAGATGAATGTTTGTGGCTTGCACTTGATGAGCCAAAAGCCATCAATTCTTGTGTTGCTCTCAACCCACAGCAGACAGACGTGAGTGGTGTGTGCTACAGAAGCTGCTAAATAGTTTGACTTCCAGTTTCATTCAGTTAGTACTTGAGATAAAGTTAAAATGTGTTCTTAATCTGTCCAAACTATTTTGCACAACTGTGATAACCTAAAACCACGAAAATTGATTAATAGCTTACTTTGTCCACTTGGTTCATTTTCACATGCTTCGTGAATGAAATATCTTTAGGCTTCCTATTCACAGCAGGCATCAGGAGATAAATGAAAATACTAAAATGAATGAACAAGGGGCTTGTTCAAGAGAGTTCACTCTTGTTAAAAGTTAACTGAGCAGGAAAGCAAAGAGACTAAATGGAACAAACACATCATGGAAAGTAAATCACACCACGTCTTTTCTTGCACCTTGCAAATGAGTGCTGGGCGTCCAGTCACAACTAGTATTTTATTTATACTACTCTGCTAGACAGTGTCCATTGCATCTTCTGGTGGGAAACACAGAAAAGAAATGCAAAGCACAATAGGAATGAACAGGAGAGATACTTGAATATTTTTTAGTCAGCTGAAAGCTGACATGTCCCACTTCGCTATGGGAAAAACAATCTTGTTGACAGCAACCTTGGAGACCCGGTGACAGTATTATTTCAAGAGTTGCTGATTTCATTCAAGGCTGTGCTGTGCTTTCCTGCTCGTGGCTGCCAGCCACAGCAGCATCTCTGAGATGGGTGGCCTCAGGTGTGTTTTTTACCAGCTGAACTGCGATGCTGAAAGATGCAGCTCAAATGAAGCCTGAACAATTTACTGTCATACAGATACACATTTTAGTGTTTGTGCTTTGTGCGCTCCTCCAGTACAGCGATACATGTTTGTGAGCTGGGTACCTCACCTTTCAGACTCTGCTACCCAGGGCTTGGAGTGGCTATAAAAAGGTAGGCTGAAGTCAGAGTGAACCCATTATGCCAAAATAATTTTCAGGAATGAGGAAAACATTCAGCGCTGTAGTGACCACTCCAATTAATAAAGGACTGCAACAGAAAACCTACTTGACAGATTAAATCAGTACTAGCGTAAGACTCTTTTGGTCCTTAAATCCAGCCAGCATTGCATAATATGTTCCTCTATAGACACAATTCTACACAGGAAAAATACGACCTCTCTTTTCTTTAAATCAAAATAATCATGCAATGACTTTTTCAAAGTTCAGCCTTATTAGACAGGAACAATACTAGAGTCACAGCTACTATATTTTCTGTGTCTGTCTATAACAGTACTATGAAATTAATCTGTCTGAAAAAAAACTTTGACATTGGGGTCTCAGAAATATAAGTCATTGTCAGACACTACTGTCATCTTTTCAGTATTATGGTAATTTATTTAGGAATCTTTACCTGGCCATATTAATACTTACAGTAGTCTGCAGACTGGTGAAATAACATTGCTTTTCTCAGCTTTTCATAGGTGCTTCTCTATGGTATAAGTGATGACAGTCAGGAGACAGTATATCCCTGAAAGATCTTGCCTAAAGGACAGCGTTTTGATGGAGGAGGGAGGCGAGACAAGACACTTTTTTTCAATTCCTTCAGCTTCTAATTTGTTAAAGGAAAAATGCCAATATTCTTCACATTTGAAAAATCATTTCTTCCTATTTCAAAAGCAGCTCTAAGACACTTCAAAGGAGTGCTCTAAAGCTGATCACCTGCAGGAAATGACAGCAGAGAACTAATGAGATGCTATTTAATTATTTGTTTATTTATTTATTTATTTATTTTACAATGAGGTTGAATTCACCATTGTTTGGGGATTTATACAACAGTTCAATCCCATCTCATCAGACAGACTAATGCTTTCTGATCACTCTCCATCAAAGCGGAACAAAGGGCACATTTTCTTTAGCATGTCTTGAACTACACGGGGAACATCCTGTTGGTCAGCAGAACACAGAACAGAGAAAATGTATTTGAATCTAATGCACTTGGTGTTAATAATGAGATTCTATTAGGACCATAAATTATAAACACATGTAATTTCAAACACTTTAAACTAATGCTATGTTACATTCTGCATCAGTAATTAATAAATATTAAGATTTGACCTTCAGGATGACCATGTCAGTTTATGTATAATGTGTTTCTTTAAAAACATAATATGCTTAACGCTATGATCTATAAACAAAGGTATCTTAGAGGATTTAAATAGGAACCCAGAAATGTCTAAAAAATGTCCCTTAAATGGTCCTGCTGCTATCTAATGCATATTAACCTGCACAACAGGTGTTGCACAACCTATGCAACCTGTGTAACTGTGAAGCTATGTTAACATATAGAGTCCACTTAAGTTTACAAAGAAGGTAACATTACAGGGATAAACACTGGCTTGGACTTTTGGAAGGATGCACTTAGTGTAATTATGGAGTAGAGATACCAGAATAAATATGTTAGCTATGTTTCAATGTCTAGCTCTAAATATCCATGTGATGTTCTACAGCAGGGTGATTTTTAAATCTATAGAGAAAATGAAGAGATACTATATATACATAGTCCAGATTTTTACGTGTATATGGACAAACCACCTTATTTTTCTAAAGCGCTTTTATCTCATTTTCCAAAAAATATTTTCTTCATTGATGCCAGGATGGGATTTTGGATTTATTTTACTCCCTAAATAAACATGGCAGTCTGTTCACCTTGCTTCTAAATAACTGTATTTACAACCAGTGTAATATATAGAGTTTTTTAATGTGAAATCATGTGAGTTTAACATTCTCTTTTAAGAAAAAAAAACCAAAATCTTTCCCTCATCAACACATTTACAGAACTTTAATATAAGCAAATAAAAACATACAATTTGGGATTTTGTTGTGTTACTTACATTTGCAATTTCAAAACTGACTGTGGCTCATACTTTCCCCTAGAATACATTTTCAGGCTGAAAGTCTAAATCTTTTCCATGAATACAGATGGCAGAAAGTAGCCCTTAAAAAATCAGTGCACTTTTTAAAGTTGTAGGAAAAAACTACAAATAGTGACATTACTGTTATACAGCAGCATCGTTAAATACCACTGTACAGCCATGAGAAGGATTTTTGTAGTATTCCTGAAAGTACCCAACCACATTAAAAAGTGTTGCCTCTTTGACACATTAATTAATCTCAGCTTATTTTGAGGAGTAGCACACTAACATTGCCATCAAGCTGACAGAGAGCAGTATATATCATAAGAACCAAAGAACCATCATACATGTCAGCATTGTGTTTGCCCCACCTTCAAAAAAGAAGAAGTTGATGACTCTAAAGCAAAACAGTGTGTTCTTTTCCATGAAGTACTTTTGCTAGTGTATCTAGAAAAATCACTAGTTAAATCTTTATTTACAAAGCAAGAAGGTAAAAATCCTCCAGCACAAAAAGCCTCAGAAACAGGGCTCTCTGGGATGTGAGAAGACAAGGGTAAGAAGTCATTCTCAGCCAACACACACCTCTCCAACAACTTCGTTGCAGAGAAGAGGTGAAACGCTGCCCTTCCAGGTGTCTAACAGCCCTAGTTCAGGCAGGGCCAACAGGTGCTGCCCTACAGAGTTGTTATGGAAAACACACTCCTGAGTGGTTCAGTCTCTTGGTAGTCATAACCCTAGAATGTCTTGAGTTGGAAGGGTCCCACAGGTATCATTGAGTCCACAAGGACCATCAAGACCCTGTCAGCTTGGTCCTCCCTCGTGAGTGCAGAGGCCTCGCTCCTTCATTTCACATCTGCTTTATTGGGAGACATCCAAGGTCAGCACCATTACCCTACCGCTGTCGGGGCCAGATGGCTCAGGTCTCCCTCGAGCGGGGCAGGACACCACCTCACACAGCAGAGCCTGCACTCCCTGACTGGGCCTGAACCCAGCACGAGGAGCATCCACCACACCACTTTGGCTTGGATGGTGCTCAGCAGCTGGCTGTGCAAAGGGTTTCATCAACAGTCCTCCTGAATGGGCCTACAAAAGCAGCACAACCTCTTTCTTCAACAAATGTGTTACACTCGTAGAAAAGAACTGGTTTTCTCCAGTCAAACTAGATTAATTTTCCTTTAAAGCTATTTTAGTTTGCTCAAGGCATCTTAAGTACCCTGTATAAATGAATTAGGCATGACAGGTTTTCTAGTAAGGGGGTAGGTGACCATGTTCTTTTCTTGTATGGTGCATACTTTCTGAGAACAAAGAATAAAAGCCAACATGTTATCTGTATGCATGTTATTTAAATGGCTCTCTCCCCTTGCTTTGTGAGAGTTTAACATTCCCAGTGATGTGTGGAGAAAGACTTTGAAACATAAAAACGGAACGTCAGATAACATAAAATTACTTCTCAGCAACAAATGCATACATCTGCTGGTCTATAGATGTGCTAAACACAGCAGAGTGGAATTTTACAAACAAATTTACAGCATGTCAAAAGCTTCAGCGAGAAAGCAGATTGAACACTTCTCTGTAATAATGGCACCTGCCGAAGAGTGCTCGATCGCAGCCTGCCTGTGTTGCAGGACATCTACTGCTGCACAGGGACACAAATCTTTACACCTTAAATCAGGCAAAGACTTCTTTGTTCAACCAAATTTTCCTGCTACAACCACTTGCCATAGTCTTGTAGTTCCATGACCTTTTTTACGTCTTTGAGAGAGACATGGCAATTAAACCCAACTTCAGAAGAACTAACAGGGTGAAAGCTTTTCCCTAGGTAAATGAGATTTCTACTTTCCTCAAAATATTAAATAAATACTTAGCATTAATCCCAAATTTATTTAAGTTTGGACTGCATGGGATAAAGTATCCCATGTCTCCACTTCTGATGCACAATAAAGTGCATGATATGCTCTCAGCAAACCTTACAGCATCTACAAGACAAGCTAATAACATGTCCAGACCTCCTGGACCTATGGGCAACCCCTGGGACAGGGGCATGCAAGAAGGAGCACACAAGACAATGCCAGGAGAATGGCTGCAGTGTGTTGTGAGACTGGAACCATGCGAATCAGATTATCAGGCCAGCTCCAGGTTGGTGAATTGGGCTGGGGAACAATTTTCAATTTTCCTCCTTTCAAAGCAAGTGAAGGAGAACAGCTTCTGCTAAGAGCTAAACAAACTTCTGGGAAGTATTTATGTGCCCAGTCTGAGGTTTACCAGCCTCTGTTCTAATCAAGGGGTTTGGATTTTGTGGGGCTGATGTTTTAGTTATGGAGGTACTCATTGCAGAGAGCTGTTGCCTTGGTAGCTGGGTGACCCAGGGGGTTAATAAAGCGAATTTTCACCCCAGAGATCTGCGATACTTGTCTGGCTTAACAGAAAACAGTAAATGAGTTTGGTGGTCTCAAACTAGCCCACAGACTCACTATAAAATCCCAGCATCATTTCAAAGGAATTTACTGTAGCTGAGATTTTCAATTCATAAGAGAACTAAGACTGGAATAATAGGGTTATGTTTCAGGGCAAGATGAGAGTCCATTAAGTAATCCTAGTATATTATTAAGTAATGTAAGTTTAAATACATGTGCATAAAATCTCTGGAATTAAATTTAAAAAAAAATAATTTAATTTCATTATGACTTTAACTTTTGACCAAATAGTTGGAAGGAAAAAGGGAAACAGCCTTTCCCATGCAGTGTTGAAGACACTGTTATTTCAGTACGTATGTAGAGACAGTGTAGAGCTCTCTAGGAATGACAGTATCATTGTGGAAATGCAGTGTTTCAGAAGTGTCTCAAGCAGTTGTTTTTAGAGTTAGCCCTATAAAGATTACTAACTCATTCATGCTAAGATGTTTTTTGAATACATCTGTCAACAACAGTCCTTAGACTCCTGTCTCCTCAAGATGTTAAAGATTTAAAACTCACTGTGGGCTTGCTAATAGGCAGAGAGCTGCCTGACAGCTTTGTCCCACGGATATATCACCTTCTGAGGGAAATGTGCTGTTTAGTCTCACATTTGTTAGCTCACTCAGCATTGTGCATCATGTCAGAAACAAAGAAATATAGAAACAGCTGTTTATAGGTAATTTTAAGACAATCCGAGAGCAGTGTTGATATCCTGACATAAGCAGTGCTTTTGCCTCTTTAGGGAGAAGTGCATCTCAAACATTTCACATTTGCTTTACTGTTCACCAAAGGGATGGAAACAAGGTTGGAGTATGTTTTGGCTCTGCCCATACCCCTGGCTAGATCCCAAGCACCATTCTATTGTGGGCCTTACTTTTCAGATGAGAATCTGAATCTTTACTTACTGCCTCTGTCAGTAAGAACTGGAGTCCAGAGCTGTCAGCTGTCAGAGGGCTATCACTGGGCAGGTATATCAAGAAATCCAACAGACTGTAATACATTTTCTCTTTATAAAGTATAAACAGCCCACATGTTTATGGATGACAGTGGTACTGGGAAGGGAGTGAGAGGGAGAGATGTGGGGAGCGACAAATAGACTGTAAATTAAAATTAACTGCACCAGAAACTTGAAGAAAGATACAGGTCGGGTGCTGTGTGTAGAAAATATCTTATTGCAGTCAAGCCTGACCCTGTTCCTTGAAAAGCATTTCTCTGATTTGTTCAGGTCACAAGTGGGATGGAAATGAGCCTCTGTACTGCTTCTTCACACATCCGGATTTAATAGACTTTTTTCCACTGATAAAAGACCACTAATGAGTTCATTTTCAAGCTATTAAATTGGCTAGAATAGCTAGTTCTGCTGATGATTGCACAGAGACCTGACGGTCACAGTGGGTTTTGTCTTTTGCTGTTAACCATTTGCTGTCTCAGAGTTGCAATACTAATATTTAAGTAGAAAACGAAGGGAAACCAAGCACAAGAAACTTGTACCATCACCCCCAACTCTTTCTTTGTTCTACCCTTTCCATTTTGTGACTACACATGTTTCTCAGATGCCTGTAAACATAAATACTCCCCAGAGAGCTCTTGTATCAGCAACACCTCATGTGATCCAAACAATTAGAAGCACATTCACAATGACATTTGAGTTTGGTTCTGGATGAGAGCACAATTCATATTTTGCTTTGTTTACTGAAATATTTTACTTCAGAGTGTGGCAGCTCCTTCCTGGATCTCACACTCATTTTTCAGCTGGGCTGGCCTTTACGAAATGCGTATGTGAGATGCTTACCATTACACAATGCCACCTGAAATCTTAAGGGAACACCTTATTTCTTTATCCATATAAACGAATGCAATTAAAGAGTAACTAGGTGATTTCTCTTTCTGTTTGGATACACATCACTTCCATTATCGTGCAGTCTATCATGCTTTTACAGGCCAACAGTGGCACAGCTGTTCAGTGCTGTAAACTCTGCACTTCTCAGTGCAGGTTGCTCCTGGTCGTGTTGTCAGCACCCTCTCTTTCTGTTCAGTAAATCTTTTAATGGAGTTGTGTAAAATACATTGGACCTCAACCTTTAATATGCATAGAACTATGGATTTGGCACCGTGCAAAATTATTTGCATACTTGCCTTTCAACATACACCTGTATTCACCATCCCTTCTGTTTTACCTCTACCTTGCCCTAACTCATCATTTCGTTTGGACAGATAACACCGGGGAGAGACAACAGCACAAGACATGAAAAATATGTTCAGAACTAGACACAGCAAAGAACACCCCTGAAATATGTCTGAAACACTGGAAAGTCATATGTGCCAGTTATTTAATATAAGTTAAGGTTTTGGTTTTGTCCTTAGCCACCTGGCTCAGAGGAAAGGTAAGAAAAAGAAAGGGTAAGGGAGAGGCTGACTTGGGGCACTGCCCTTTCACATCCTGGCAAGCTGTTTCAGGCACAATGACTGTAGACTATACCGCAGGTATTAAACAAGAGAAACCATCAAGCTGATAAGATCAAGGACTGTGCAGTAGCTTCAGAGAGTTGAGCACACATTCATTCTCTCCAGAGGCTGTAGAAATCTCAAGTTTTAGGCTTTTTCCCTGTATTCCATCAAGTCTCTGCCCACACCACAGGTTCTCATCACATAATGAAAACAATTCTGCCAGTTTTTCCATCTTGCTAGGACCCGTAGCAAGTGTGCTTACCTTCTAATCTCTTGCCATACTCAAACTTCTAATTTTTCAGTTGTCTACATTCTGTTCCTTGGAACTGCCCTTAGTAAGACAGGGTTTGTAAGCGGCAGGAAAATGCAATGCTATATACTTTTTCACATCATTCAAAGTTATGGATTTATGCATTTTTGAATTTTATGCTCATTGAATATTTCCTTTCAAGCTTAACTGATGTTTTCACAGACAATCAACCTGACTTTCCAATGATACATCCCTTGTTTAACTTTAAAGGGAATATAAAGAAAAGGTATGTTGTCACCCAGACTTCAACATTCCTGTGGCCTTCCTTTATTCTTTACTTGCTTGTGTGCCATTCCTGTGCTGTAGCACCAGTCCAAGGAGAGGAGAAATAGCAGTCAACAAACAAGGGGGAAAGGCAGAGACATCACATAACATTTCAAGTATGGTATATGCATCAATAAGGAACAGATTCACAGACGTCTTTGGAGAGACACACCAAAACATATGAAAATGTAAGGTATCCCAACACTTGTCTTCACCAGATTTGCTCCCAAAGACGGGTGTATCAGATGTTGACCATTCAGTCAGAGCCTGACCAGTACATCAGAGTCTACACTTCTCAAAAGAGGAAATTTTTGAAGCTACATTTTTTTTTGCCTGACTGCAGCCACACACCGAGTCTATGCACAATATCCCTTGCAAGCAGGCTGCAATCCATCACCTCATCCAGAACGGAGCTGCCACACGGGCAATGTGTCAGTGTCACAGACTGTTTGTCTGGCTAGACACAGCCACTTTCCCTGCAGAGCAGTCACAACTGGAGCCCTCTGCACAATACAGAGGAAGTATTTAAAATCAGCATTTTGTCAATTCAAATCTTCACTCAGAGACCTAATTCATTTGGTTAAAAGCATCAGAAGGTGATTTCCCCCTGTCTTAATGGAAAAATGACTTACCTCTTCAACTATTTCAATCCAGTCCTGAAGTACCTCTTGTTGGAACAAGGTTTAAATTTATCTTCAGAAAAAAAAAAACCAACCCTCATCTTGTAAATGTTTGTAACTGTGTCTCAAGAGAATGACTTTTGATGCTTAGTACCTGGTCATCATCAAGATGATGGTGACCTTATTATGAACATGGCAACATGAAGCCACAGAACTTTAATTATGCTCATGACACCATTTCACGTGTTTGAATTTTGTGACACACGTTTTCAAACATCAAGAATCTGCTGATATTTCTGTTCAGTTAAATCTTATTTTCTATCTGATGACACAAGTTACTTGCTGATAATAAGCTGAAACTGAAATTTACCTTAGAATAAGTTGGCACAGAAACAACTTCTTTCTTTTCAAAGAAAAGGGAAAAATGCCTCTGCACCAAAATAATTGCTTTCAGGGCTGTATTTAAGAAGTTTCAGTAGGCAAGGAAAAATGCTGATTGGAAGAAAAGATGGCTACTAACTAGAGAGCTAAACCAAAAGTGACTAAAAAAGTCAAAATGCACTACATTTTCCTCATTTCTCAGTGCATAACCAAAGACACTACTTCTGAAGAAGCTCTGTCAAACGTATTGAAGCACCCATTTAATTCCCCACAAATGATAATTTTCTAAGTTATGCAGGCTCACTTCACAAAAGCCCTTCCTTCTGTGACCTACTTACTGAAAATGCAAAGCAAGGTCCCCAGCCTGTCACACTTGTAAGCTGGTGCATTTGTGCAGCGTGCTCTGTTGGATTGGGGTCTCCTGCTTGGGAAGGCACTTACAGAGAAGACCCAGCTCACGTTGGAGTGCACAGCAATGTGTGTCTTTTAGAGATGGGTCCTGAGTACTACAATATATTCTTATGAAACCCAGTCACAAGGCAAAGCAGTTTCCAACAGACCTAAAATATATCACTGCTTCTCCAATGAAAAAATGAAAAGCACCGTTCTGACAAAGTAAGGTTTTTTATCAGAGAACGTGTTACAGACAGAAGACGGTACAAGTGATGATCAGGTAAATTACATTGAATGAGCTTTTTAAGTTGGCTAATTAAAATGTATTGCAATTCTATATGGACGTTTCTGAAGTGAATTAAGCTAAATCCAATGAAGACTAGTTTAATTCTGAATAAGGGTTTTACGTCATATTATTCAACAATCCAGTTTAAATTAACATTTTAGGTAATTTAGATTCAAATTTTGTAGCATGTGTTGTATAGGCAAAACATAAAGCCCAGTTCTAGCAGTGCACTGTAGCAATGAAATCTGTAACAGGTGAAGAAGATTTCTGTCTCCATGAAAATATTGCTTAGGTTTTCTGACTATTTAGTATGGTATTTAGTACTATTTTTAGCAATTAAATATAAGAGAGACTACTTAAAATAATGGTTAGGATCTGAGTCTCACCTTCTTGTAGCAGTCAAGAATTGTGGCCAACGGTTGTTGACCACCAAATTGGAGACAAGGTAAAATTCAAGAAAGAAAATGGGAAAGGTCAATGAAAGCAATGACCAAGGAAGGTATCATTACCAAAGGAGTGTGGCTATTGCAACCAGCCTCCGCTATTTTGAGACAGACAAAAAGCTGGTAGTCAAGAAGCCATCAATACACATCACACTAACGGTCCTGTCTGGCAGCCCCAATTCCCAGCCCTTGTGTTACAGGTTAATAATTCATCTCCTCTCACGAGTCAGATCGTACCTTGACTCTAAGCCAATTCATAACAACCGCTATTATAAAATCACAAAAACCTCAGGTTAATCTAATGTTTAAGAAGATGGATAGCTCAAGTGCTGATGCAAAATTCTCTCTTTTCATATGGACTTTTCAAGGTTTCACAGTTCCTTTTTGACATACAGGTGCTGCTGAACAACAACTGAACTGGATTGTTCTGATGCATAACATGGCATGATTATTTTTAAAAATGAAACACAAGAAAACCTTAGAAATTTAATTTGCATGTAATCAGCATCCATTTCCCACAAATGCAATGTCCAGTCAACCAGAAGAAAAATGACTTTTAAAAGCAGGTGCTCTTTCTAATTATTGTTGATTCGAGCAAGTTATTAACACTTAGGTACACCCAGGTTTACAATAATATAACCTTGTCTGTCTGTCAGCAGATATCTGATCAAGAACAGTATCTTTTGGTTCAGTCCTCAAAACTGGAGTTTAGCAAGAAATAGTTCAAATTAGCTAGTCCTGCTCTTACATGATTAGTACATTATATCTTACTGTACAAAGCTAATAACCAAGATAAGAACAAAATACAGCCTGTTCTGCTTTTGCAGCATGGAGGGAGGGTGCCATATGAACAGAACAGCAGCAGTTAAACATGCACTGAGAACACTGATATATTCGAGTAGCTTATTTCTCCAGGCTTACAAATTTGATTACCATGGAGTAGAAAGCTATTAAAAATATGACCTTTCTATACTGTACAACTTGGTGAAAAGCCAAATAATAACTTTGTTTGACTTGGGTAGTATGATGGAGTGCCTATTCAGCTGGAAATAAAATGACTTTTCTTTACAGAAAATTATACCTGGAAGACTCAATGTCCATCATGAACATAACACATATACAGAGTCATTAATTCAGACTCACGGCAGCCCCTCTCATAGAAATAAAGGAACAGTGTTTCTAGGTGTAGCAGAAAATGGTGTAAAATTCTGCTGCTTGCCTGGCATTTGCTCTGTGGTAGGGAGAAGTGAATAAAGTACTGATTATAAGTGATAAAGCAGAAAATAAACAGATTGTATAGCTAGTATGTCACTGATACTTCATAACTCCTTGTCTTGAACAAGCAGTTCTCTTTTTATACTTTTTGATATGCAAACAATGGCAAAATATGAATCCTATGTTGATGTTAGAATGGCATATGATCCGACAAAACCCCTCATTCGTGCTTCCACTAATACCAATGGCAAAACTAACAGATTTCAGTCCAGTTAAGAGTAGAATCAAAAAGATGCACATAAAAGAAAAAATGTTGCTCTAGGAAAAAACCACAAGAGGACAGAAAATAGTAGGTGATAGGAAAGAAAATGACCACTTCAGCTTTCAAGTATCTTCGGTTTTAAATACGTCTTCTGCTTTATTAGTCTAGAACGACAAATGAGAAATACTGTCCTTGAAAAAAAAAAAAAATTGCATAATTAGCCATTTCCCCTTACTCAAAACACAACGATTAAGTATTTTGCTGACTTCTGTTGTTTTTGTTTATTATTTATTTATTTATGGAGGCACAGGGGATTTTTCAAAAGTTTATTTTTCTGGGAAAGCAAAATAATATTTTTTGTTTTCCCAGCTGCCTAACTAAACCACTCCTGTTTCATTTCCAGGCAGAAATTGAACTTGTGGAGACAATCTAGAAAATCAACCAAGGAACTATCATTTCAAACTTCTCCAATGTTTGGTTTTTTATTCTGCTTTTTCATTTATTGTCATATGGTAGTTTCCTCACAAACTACTTCCTTTTGTTCTTGTTTGCAAAAAGAACATTCTAATCAGAAATACATTATTAAAATAAATCCACTAGAATATGTAGGAGTACTGCAAACTCATGAGCACAAGATGATTAAGACATTGGAATAAGGACTTCCTACTTCTGTGGAAAGTTATGTAGGCTTTGCAATTGTCACCCATGCTCTGAAGTTTTATATCTTGTCTGAAAATTTGCTTTCCTTAGAGTTTCATTTTTGTATTTAGCTGTGGAAATCAGGTACAAGGGAATCACACTTCACTTAAAGCAAGATATTACAAGAGCAATGTCCATCTATGACTCTCCAATATACTATGGAGGAATGACTTACAAGGGAAATGACAATGAAAACAAGCCCCAGTAATCTTTACAGATAGAGTGAAATATTGTGAATCATGCTTCTTGCTTTGTTTTTATGACTTTTCTTATAACATATGTTCAGGACTTAGGAGTTACTTCAGAAAGTTACACAGAAGTTGCATATCATTTAATATCCTACTGGAAACAACTGTCCATATCATATGTACCAGTTTTGAGGAAATTCAGCTGAGAAACAATCTGTCCACATGGGAATTTTTCTTCCCAGTCCTTCAGTTTAATACTGCTTTCTGCCTAAAACCCAGAAACTTACATCCTTTCCAGTTTAAGAACACTCCTTTCATGTCTTCCAAAATTAATAAAAACCACGTCACTTCAGTGGAAGTTTTCACTTTTTGTATGAAGTACTAGGTCAGGTACAGAATCCAATTAAGCCTTTATCTTAGGTAACATTTCATGACCATATGCTCCGCAGGCTTACTGTGAACTCTAAAAGGGAATGGATGGCAGCAGCAAGGAAGAGGAATTGGATCTCATTCTGTGGCTGTGTCTCTAGCACAAATGGAGCTTCAAGAGCCCAGCTTCAGAGGCTGTTCTGAAGAATGCTTCCACCCCTATCAAGAATCATTATTCACTCTTTTGGCCCCATTATCTTCTAAGAAGTGTTTCGTTCCTGTGTTTTTTCTTGCAAGTCCTTGAAGATGACTTGCTTTCATCAGCAGACTTTCATTCCTGAATTGGTTGGTGACCAACAAGGGGCAATAAGGTTCAAGCAGTATATTTTACTCCTCATATTCAGTGAAACATTTAAGAGCGTGCAGTGTACAAGACTTTTGATCAGCCTGCTAATGGCCACACCTTTAATCAGCCAGGTGCCTTAACTACCAGTGGAGTTATTCCTTCACATTCAATTCCAAAGTTAAAGGAGCCAACTAAGCACTTCTGTTTTGTACACAGAGGAGGAAATATGGGTGGTCTTTCCACCGTTAATTCCTTAAGGACTAGGAATGCACACTGAGCATCCCTCAGTTCAAAGGTCACTATTTCCTCTTGTTTTCTTTCTTGGGTATCACATAAGACTGTAAGTTGTGTATTAATCTAGTTTGGAGAGATACAGTTCTGAATATTGAGATTCTCTTCACTTATCCACAAGGAGTTTCAGGACTGGCTGAAAGTGTGCTGCAACATGACAAACTCCTGTGCCCTTTTCTTTACTCTGAACTCACTTCAGGGTTAAGAGTCTAGTCACTTGTCAAGTGCCAAACAGCTATTAGAGTGGTTTGATCAAGTGGAACGTGATGGCAAAAACAACAGAGAAGGAAAAGAATGAATGCAATTTTATATGAATTATGAAGCCACCGGTATACACACAAGGCTGATCATGGTTGCTTACCCTAAGCAAAGCTGGGCAATGAAAAGTTGATTTTAGGTTATGTAAAGATATCCTGTATCAAAACACTGGCTTTTATTTGCCACTTTGGGACTGTGCATATATATTGCCTGTTGTCTTGTCTGCTGGAAAGATTAGAGGCTTGAAATGCTCCTGCTTCTCTATGATACTGCCTTCCTGGGAGAATTCCAGCCACTAACTGCATAATGGAGCGATAGTAAATATATTAAGAAACACAAGTCTCAAAGCATTCCTTCTGCTTTCTTCTGCTTATGGTGAAGAGATACTCTTAATACATACATTGTGAAAGATCGAGAGGGGACCTCATCAGTGCTTTATAATAACCGAGTATAAATCCTAAGCTCTATGGGTAGTATCCATGATTAATTGCATTCAGCCGATATTAGACTCTGTCATTATCAGCTACTTGCTGCTCAGCACTTGCTATGCTGTTAATTATTGTTGTTTGGCTCTGAGGGATGTTTTCAAAACATTTCAAATTCTGCTACTGTAACAGCACAGTGAAGAAATCAATAAGCTGCCATTTAGCACAGGAAAGACAAACAGATACTTTTATTAAGATGTTTTGAATAATTTTGCTTTATCTGAGACCAGACAAGCTATCACTGATAATAAAGGTGCTTCTAAGACAGCACTGACATTTGGCATCCTATCTAGACTTCACTGATACTCTTTTTTTCATCCACCCACAAATATGTGCCAGAGGGTATTGCTCTAAGACAAGTGAGAAGATTAAAAGGGTTGCATTTAGACTCCAACTTTTTTTTTGTAATAGATATTTTAATCAAATTTTTGTTAGCATATCCCTCATGACTTAGAAAGAAAAAAAACACCGCACATTAGTTTTTATTATTATTATTATGTTTTTACTATTATTACTAAGGAGATGAGCACAGTAGCAATGATCTTTTCATTGGAGAGAAAATACTATGCTATCAAACTGGAAAAAAAGGGGCTGCCTGCTGATAGGAGGTCTGCCACTCACTCTATATTATGCTCGTACTTCAAAGTTAATGTTAACTTCACCAAAACAGATAGAGTGGATTCTTTTCTGCTGATGTTCTTCTGTTTTTAATGGTCAGCCTTGAGAGTTTTATCTAAGGTGGAAGACATGCAAGACTGCTGTGCAATGTCCAACAGTGATAATGGGTTGTTATGCCCTGTAGTAATCTATATCAATAATTATCTCTGATAATTAAAAGCAAGATTAGATTTAGGTAACAATCCTAATAATGGAATCTAAAAATCAGAAAAATATTTTTAAAGTATTTTAAAATTGACTTCTCTGTTAACTTTCCAAACCAAGATTTTCCTTTAATCCTGATCTGTAGGAAATGTTGAAATATGCTCTCTTCTAATTCAAAATTAAACCCATTGCTGACATGCCAACATTTCTAGAATTAGGACCTTTATTTAAACTAAGTGGAACAGATCCAAGAGTTGAAAGAAACAGACTCCACGTTGAGATTGCTGGAGTACATACTTTGGGTGTGGGAGAGCAGGAAGAACTAAGAGTGGAATATGTGGGATGCACAAAATCTGAGTTACTGGTGCTTGCTTATTCCAGGATGTCATCATGACATCCTTCTGACCAGATCACATCTCGGACCAGAGAATCTGTCATGATCAAATTTACAGCCCCACTGGCCTCTTTCCAGTGAAGGGCTTCAGAGAATTTCAGTCACTTTGGATTTCTTAGGTGTATAGGAATGAACTGGGTACTGTTAGTCACCAAATTACCATCAAAACCGGTGGAACTTCTGTTTTATTTTTATTCCTTAGGTTTTGATCTACAAAACTTCAGTCAGTTCCATATGGGAAGAACTACAGTTAGATCTAAAGAGCAAATATTTAAAAAGAAATAAAGTGCAGAAATTATCCGTTTAATGAAAACACCATGAGATCTTGTTAATCAGTTCCTGCTGTCAACTAATGCCATTATCTAAACGAGTTGTAGTGCCTGAGAGCATCTGCATACACATCCCTATGCCTGTACAATGAGATTACACATACAAGGGATACCTACATGCAGAGGAGCCTAAAGCAACCCAGAAGTACCAGTTTTACAAATCCATGTTGGTGGAACAGAGATCTGGATTATGCGTGACGGAACCATCAGCGAGATGGTGAAATTGCATGTCGATTACCATCCTGTTGAGAAATCGGAGCATGTGCTAGGGAGCGAATGAGAGCAGAGTGTGCCAGAGGCCAGATGATTAATACATTTCCTCAGTAGTAGCATCAACAATGTGCTGCCTCAGAGGAAGTCACGGTTACAGAGTATCCACTAACCTGATGCAAAGCTCAATAAAATACTAGAATAAATAGGATAAAAAATTACCTTCATATCTTGCAGGAAGGCTTCTCAATCCAGCATGTCTCCTATTGCTTTGCTGGGCTAATTTCAGCCTTACTTCATGCTGTTCATGAAAAATCAATTATGTGACAGAAAGACTAAGAGACCTTGGAGGCATCCACCTCTGCGCCCAGCAACACCACTAGCTGGAAATTGATGCCAGGCAAGTTCTAATTAGGAATAAAGCACAAATTTGCAACTGTGAGGGTGACTAACCACTGGAAAAAAAAATATTAACAGAAGTGGTGGGTTTTCTGTCTTTGTATCTCTTCCAAGTGACCTTAGAGGCCTGGCTGGAAAGCATGCTTTGGCTGAGCACAAATTACAGAGCTCGACAGAGTCAATGAGACCTAATAGTTCATAATAGACTGGTCAGACTGGACAAAACAATTATCCCACTAGATTTGATTTTCATGGATCTACTAGCACAAGGGAACTACCACCTCTGCCGGCAAGAAGATGAAGAAGACAAAAGCTCCTCTTTTTGAGATTGCCAGCTGTGTAACAGTGTTTGGCAGATTTACCCCAAATAAAACACGAGAGAAGTGTAAAATGTTATGAAAAGGAGCACTTTTTTTTTTTTCTTATACTTAGAGCATAAAATCCTGTTGTCAACCTATTTTGTTATTTGCACCTGAATTTCAGTTATGATGGGTATTTCTAGTTAAGCATCACTTCAGCCACCCAAATTGTAACAGAGATACTGCAAAATGGGGCAACCTAAAAGGAGATTGTAGTTGGGTATGCTGTTGATATTTTACCTCTTTTAGCCCTTATAAATTTGATAAAATATTAATAAAAATGACACATTTACTTTTACTCTCCTAGGAAATAAGTGATGAAGAGTTAGTGAAGAAGCTAAGTACTGTGAGGTATTAGTGATGGTCCTTCATATATACAGCTGAGCTGTAGGCAAGTTCTGTCTTGGGAGAGAAATTATGTTTTGGAATAAAACCAAGACCCAAGTGTTTGACTGTGTTTCCTTCACAGAGGTGAACAGTTTTTAAGCAAGAGACCAATCATTACACATCCCTACCTGTAAACAGGACAGCTCTTATGCTTTCAAAGCCTGTTATACTGCCTTTCAAGCAAATAGCTTACATTTCTCTGTCTCCATTTAGATCTGGGAGATTAATTAAGCTCATCTACAGTTGATTAATGCAGGTAGGAAGCCTGTGGCTTCCTTCAATTACATTTAGATGATGTGGTATATATTTATTTGGCTTTTAAGAAGTGTATCTGTAAGGTTGATCTAGGCAATTTTGGTGTCAGATTAAAACACATTATAAAATCATTAGTGAACCAAACCAGCAACACATTCTGTGTAGCCATCTGGAAAAGATGTTACAGAACAGATCAACATCTCTTCTCCATATGAGAAGGGACCTTGGTTCAAATAAATATACTTGTACTTCACTAATAGCTGCTCAGTTATTTTATTACTGTGGAACCAAGGAGACACTAAGCTATGGAGAAAGGATATGTTTGCAGAAAAAGTTTATTACAAAGCAAACTCTATGACCTGCTCTTCACCTGGGGTAAAATTGTAGACTTATTGGTGCCATACTCACGCACTAGATGAAACTATTGCCTGTTTTTGCATCTCTGATAGTTTCATCTGCTGATCTGCATCTACTGGTTTAACTGGGTAAAATCCCAGCATAGGAAGTATGTTGAAAAATAAGATACAAATCAGATATATATATATACACACACACACACATATATATATATATATATTTTTTTTTTTTTCAGGGGGTTATGTTCTCAAACATATAACATGCACCTTACAACTCCACTAAGACAAGACAGGGACCGCTCTCAAAGTCAGAATGTCTTGATCCTAAAAAACTGTTTCTCTATGCAGCACATATGGATATCAAAACAAAACAGGGAAGCTCCCCAGCTTGAAAAAAATACATCTCTTCTAATGTTTTCCTTTGCTACCTACAAATCCCAGGGCAAGAACTACACCAAAGTGGGAACTGGGATTGGAAGCTTCTGATTAGGAGGGATGCGGCTCCAGAGCTATGGAGCTGAGCTTGGAGAACAAGAACAAATGCATTTAATCACACTCCCCACCAGGTCTTTGAGTGACCTGCCCTGCACACATGAATTTGGAGTTTCCTGAATTCAAGAGCACTGTTCCCATAGGTTTCTGTACCACCTGGACTTTACTGTGAGCTCCTTATTGTACCCAAAGGAAACACAGCTGGAGCAAATCACACTTCAGCAGTAACAGGATGGTACCGGTTAGCACAGAGCAATCCTCAGTGCATGTGATCCCACATTCACAAACTCCTGCATCTCCCAGCTGCATTTGTCAAGGAAGAGCTACATATATATTGACAGTTACAGCCATGCTCAAGTACCATGCTTAATTGCTGCTCACAATTATATACTATGCAGCATAAACATGCACAAACTGTACATCCAGGATATCTCTTTGATTCATTTATATTCAGTCCATACTTGGGATTAATTCTGTGCTTATTTTATCAATTTCAATGGGATTATTCTTTTTGCATCAAAGACTTAGGCGTTACCACTACTGTCACTAGTTTATTTTTTCTAATTGATACGGTTTTGCTGAACCCATTTAATTGAATTCATTTCATTAACAGCAGAACTGATACTGATATATGGAAAGAATATGGTTTAAATAAATGAGCAAATATTCACCACTTCTATTCAACCCAATATGACTTTTTGCTGAAATCAGTAGTCACTTCTCAAAACAAATGCATTTTAATTCCTTCTGATTTATTTCTCCTCCAACTACTTCTTTGTCACAGTTGGATGCATTTAAGTAAACCAATTGGTATTTAAATAAGCCAATTTTCATTTAAATCCTTGAAAGATAGTTTAAGTATTTCTTTAGCAGCCACTGCACATTAACTAAAACTAAACATTTCTGAAATGCAGTAGGCTTGCTATTGATAATACTACAGGATTTTATTTTAGTCTTATTCTTGTTTCTCTCTTCCTCCCAGTCATTTAGGCAGATCAAATTTGTAAGCAGGTTTATATGTTAACTTAAAACTCCTCATACATTCACATACACTTCATCATGTTTTCAGAGAGCTGGTTCTTTCCTTTCTGTGACACTCCTGGGCTCAGTTGATAGAGTCATTGCCAATACAGCAGCCAGAGCTCAGCATTCACTAAAATGATTCTCAGTGATGATCCAGATGTAGGCAGCAACTCTATTCAGAAATGTGGAGCTTACTTATCTCTCCAGCAATGCTTGATTTCTAGTATTAACAGGACAGCAACATCAGGATCTCAGGATTCAAGCCAGGGATGGAGCCACTTTCTGAAGAGGTAGCTAGTTGGCACAGATCAAAATACAGCCTGTGCTCCCAGAGAAGTACTAAAATGCAGTACTTTGGTAAAAAGTGCTATTTTCAAAATCCCAAATAGTCACAAGGTTATCTGGAAAGTCTGGATTCAAGGCAACAGTTACTCAGAGCATACAGTGCTACACTGATGTGAATGGTGCAGTTTGGTGCACGGACATTTGAGTACCACGCTATCCTTTCAGGGCTGCTTAGCTGCCCCTATGAGGTGATCCAACATTTACAGCCTAAGTATCTAGGCTTTCTACAAAAGTAACTTCTTTATAAGTTGTACAAATTTCTAAATTACTAGCAACTGTACTTAAAAACTGCCTGTAGTGGAGTTCCCTGTATATGATTTCCTAGTGGTGCACGGGTTTTCACCTTGAGTTTGGTGTATTGTCAGAATACAACACACAGGTTTCCCTGATATCACACTTGCTTTTCAAAGCATCCTAAGTACATTCTTTTTGTTCTGGTTTTATACAGCCATCTCTTACTGTTTTTTAATACTGCTTAGTTACCAATAGTTGCATACCAATCATACACACATGAAGAACAGTACTGTCCTGTGATGTTTCTACAGAAATTATTTTCATTATCTCTTTGCACAGCAAGAATATATACATTAATGAAACTTGACATCAAATATTTGAAACTGGTTATGAAGGAATCCAGAATTCAACTCACTTCCGTGGATCAGTTACAAGACTTTGCTGCTTGTAGCACTAGGGACTTAATAACATGTTTCGTACATATTAACACTAGGTGTCCTCCTCCTTCTCTTTAGCAATTAGGAAGTCAACCCCATCTCTTCCACATTTCATATGAAGAGACAATTCTCCTTGAATTGTATGTTCAGCTGCTATTAATAGCAGACTTTCACATGATAAACAAAGAAATATCCAGTAGAGATAACCTTCTCATGGTTTCTGTTGATTCAGTTGCCAGAGTTGCTATAGTCTATATGCAAACTATGGAAATCTGCTGCATGAATCTCAGCTTTGCTAATGTACAAGGTGATTTTGCAATTAGAAGTGCAAATCCTTAGATATGCCATGTTCCTCTGACTTTCACTATCACAAGAAAGTTTGCTGACCTCCTGACATTTATTTACTCTCTGAAGCCACCAAGAAAACAGCCAAAGGTATATACTAATTTTACTGCACTACCTAGAAGGTGGTTTCTATATGGATTAGCCTGTGTGCCTTTACTCAGGTGGAAGCGAAACCCAAGTGGAAGGGTAACAGGACCTGTGAGGATCCATTCCTTAATTTTCACATTGTTTTGCTTCCACTTCCTCTGCCCTTTTGACTTAAAGATTAAATTGGAGATCCAGAAATCGGCAGACTCTTCATTTCCCTCTTGCTGTGCCTGAGATGTTGCATCCCTTCAAACCTGCTGGCAAGCTGCTGCATCCACGGGCACTGGTGACTTTCTGACTCCCTCAGGCACTGGATGGACTTTACTGGTGTGACATTAGGATTGTATCATTTTGTTGTAAAAACTACAGTTAAGGTATGACAGTCTTTCCCAGTATTTTTTTCTAACTAGTATTGAAAAATGTCTGTATTCCCTGATAACGAGCCATCAAGGACCATGTTCTAAGTGTACTTGGCCACTGCTGGCCCAAAGGAGCAAGGGACTGCTGCAGAGCACAGAACTGTATCCAACAGAAATAGCTCCAGGCAGACAGAATTAGCATCATGTTCTTCATCATGTCCCTAAGAAGTGGGGAAGGGAGAGCAGATCAAACTCAGAGGGAAGGCTCAGCTTGTAAAAATAGTGAAGGGTTATAAAATGTTCTGCTGTGTCCTTCCACGAATAAAATATTTCAAATACCAAGTTCCCTCGCAGCCTGTAAAACCTTTACAAGTCCTCCACTCTCTCTGCAGCCAAGTGTTGAGTGATGTGCCCATATATCAGGTACCAAGGTCAGAAGATGAAGGAACTAGGCTGGAGGACACCTGTAGATCACACCGAACCCACAGATGAGAATCTGCTCCTCTGGCTTCAGTCACAGGAGAAGCCAAACCTGCCACTGCACAAACAACCTGAGCATTGTTTTGTACTTTCATAAATGCATCAAATTTCCATGTTTCTGCATCTTAATGAGATACTTCACTAAAATGTGAAGTTAATGATTTATTAGTTTAAATAATTTACTTTACAACTGAATTAACATGCCAGCTGTGTTGCATACACTATAAGGGAAGCAGACCCTTTTAAAGTGCCTCAGTAATCTAATTAGCGTGTTCCTTTAATGCTATGTTTCAACAGTTACTATATATGCCTGGATGTCACAGTATCTCTCCCTTTGGTTAGATGAGGAGAAGGTCATTAATTTGGGTGTGCGAGAAAGGGCAGGTGTTTAGGAAGCAGCTTTGTCCCATGCTTTGATAAAAAGCTCGGCAAAGGTTTAAAATGAACATACATGACTGGAGTTGATTTTGAAGCTGACAGCTTCAAAGGAGGTGCAGGATTGTAGGGTAATAATGGACATTAAATTACCTTCTCTCCAGCAGTGGGTATCATTGGGAGTCAGGTCATAAACAGAATAAGGAAATCCTAGCTTTCCACTCCTTGCCACACAGGCACTTTGAAACAGAAGATGCTCTTCACAAGTCTCATTAGCTGTCATTACCATTCTCAAAAGACTATGCTAAACTTGAAGCTAAACAGAAAAATATGAACAGATTTCTAATAATTTATAACGGCAAGACTGATACAGAAGCTACATTGCAACACAGGAAAGAAACTTAAAATATGGGTTTTACCCTCAAGAAACAAGAAAAAGCCCAACATCTTGGAAAGTAACATAATTTCTAAGTATGGAGGTCAGCAAGATATTCTTGTAAAAACAGAAATGCTGTTTAGATATATCTGAATTAACAAGTCAACTTTAATAGTGGTCCACGCAAAAGCTGTAGTAAACTAACTCCTGGGGTCCTGTACTCATCTTCCAAACACTGTTTGTATTTAAAATTTGAATGCAGACAGATGTTGGTTACCTTTTTATTGGTTTTTTTTTTTTTTTTTTTTTTTTTTTAATTTGGTATACATTTTATTCAAACCATGTTTATGGTGGGGTTTCTCTATGACACTTTAAGCACACATCTAAACCTGGTCTAATCAACATGTGACATTCCAAATCTTGGTAAGATGATTTTTGATGAATGTGACAGAAAATATTGCAAAGTTACTGGTTTGTAATTTAAATTTTAGTAGCATCTAGGGGCTCTATAAAAGACTGCATCCAGCTCAAGTACTGAGTGTATATATGCCATGAAACAGTATACAGAGCTTACAGTTTAAATATTTAGGGCACTCAGAAAGGAATTAATATTTCTGTTTTATATATGGGAAAATAAAAATGCTGAGGAGGGATGACATAGACCTTAGGGAATTTTTCAGCTCTCCCAAGGCCCAGGTCAGTAATTTAACTCTGACCATCTTTCATCTCCCCTTTAATAAAATATTTGTGTTGTACTCTGTGCACACAATGTGTTGAGTCTTTGTGTTGTAAGGCTATTGCTATTCCTTAAGCCTTCACAAGACACAGAGCCATAACATAAACATAAAATGAAGTACTTCCACCAAATGGATAGTCCTTTAACAAGGAAACAAATGAAAGACTTTCAAAATCAGAGGAAGTAGTAACTCCTGCATGCTCACAGGTAAATGGGACTACTTTTGTTCTCTCCCAATGTATCTTGTTCAGAGCAGCCAAGTTGTGTTGTCCTCCCTGTGCAATTTTATGCAAATTTCATGATCTCTGTTACATGTCATAAATAATCTGCCATTATCCTGGATGAAGTCTTCCACAATCAAAAGATTTACTTCTGATAACAGAATTGATGCAAAGCACATCAGAGGCTGCCCTCAGCTTAAATTCTTCTACAAGACAGGGGACAGCCAGCAGACAGCTCATTTGGCTGCAGCTGGTTGAAATAAAAATGGAAAGGCCTCATTCGGTATCTCTTTGCTCCTATAGCTGCAACTCAGTATGCTCTCCCCAAGCCTCTTATTTGTCCCTGCAAGAATTTTGGGCAAGGGGCACATGAGAAGGGGAGAGGAAAGCCCAGCTGCCTAATCACCGGGCATCAGAGCTGCCTCTGGCAGCCAAAGGACAACTGCCCGTGACCTCTCTAATCCTCTGTCAGATGAGTGGGAACTGGGATGAGACGCAGAAGAGGAGTGAGCTGCCAGGCTTGCTGTGCCCAGCAACCTTCACCCATCCTGAGAAGGGATTCGAGGATGGATGTGGCAGCGGGGAATTGCCATCAGCACAGCTGCTACATGCAGCCAGGGCACCAGGGGTGACTGCTACAACAGACAAACATCACCAAATGCAAACAGTAACATAAAAACCGGAGACACTGCTGGAAATGTCCAAGCATGTATAAAGCAGGGTGTTGGAGGGTTATCAGACTGGCAGGATTTTGCTGTTAAGAACTAAAGAGAACCTGAGACTTCAGCCAAATTTCACCAGGAAAGCAAGTACCTCGCAGGCAGTTGGGTGTCAGCCGATCCTGGGACCATCCATCGGTGTGCCAAGCGGCACATTGCCGTGGTGGGGGGAGATGTGGGAAGAGCTGCTTCCAGCCCACAGAATCTCAGCTCCCTGAGACAAGACATAGCTCCCTCTCACAGCTAGCAACAGATCTGCTGCCAGGTGACCATGCGGCTTCTGGTTTGAGTCCCACGTTTGCTCAACAGGGCCAACAACTGGATGGTGAACTCTGCCAGCTGGTGAAGTTGGCTTTCATATCTGGCTGCCAATGTCAGGCATGAGAGGAAATTAGCTAATTTCCAGGGTATTATAGCAAGTGAGGAATGCTGAGAAAGAGCAATGCAAGGTTAATTTGGCATCTGATTTTAAAAAGGCGTAAGTTTAAATATTAATAATGAGGAACAGGAAATCTGACATAAAGACCCAGCAAATCTGTGATGTTTAAGTAAAGGAAATTAAATGCACCCATTACATGCAGTGAGATGTCTTTGAATAGGCTGGCAACACAGATAAATGGTGTTCAAAGAAACATGACAAAAGATGTTGAGTTTGGCAGAGGCAGTGACGAAGTTTAAATGGAGTACCACTGAATGCAGATGGTATAATCGTAATCTCATTTTAACTAATGATGTGAACAATATAATACTAGTCCTTGCAACAGCACTGGGTCTTTTGTTCACAACAGCACATTTAAATATGGAATTGGAGGGAAGGAAGATTTGTCTGAACTATTTGTATAATGAAGGAGAGTGTGTCTGTAGACTGCATTCATCATCCAGAGGAAAGGACCTATGATTCCTCCTAAATCTGTTTATTTTGCAGTGGTGGGAGAAACAAACATGCTGAGTAGAAAATTTATACCTTTTAGATCACACTGCTGCAGTGGGGATGCAATTCACAGCCCATTACCCAGTCCGGGAATTCAGGCTTGGTTCACCATACAATTAACAGTACTGAGCACATAAGGGGCAAGACACCCTCTTCTGAGCTGCCTCTTTGCACCCCACAAGCAGCACCACTGCCACCACCCCTCAAATAGGAGGCTGGCTTCCCAGCTGCTCCCTCATCACCCCTTGTGCAGCAAGCCTGGCGAGCATACAGAAGTGCATCCTTCTGGGACGTGAAAAGCTCCATCTGGCAGTGGGAACCAGAGGCAAAGAAATAGGAAGCTATAAAAGTTTTAAAAGGATTTCAGGCTCCTCAGGGAAATGATTCTATTCCTTTTTTAGCACTAAATACCTCTTGTAAAATTCAGCCTCCCCCACTTTCCAATTAGGAAGGCACCCGCTTTATTCTAGTTGTATCTTCTCTGAATCTAAGCAGACTTTCTGAGGCAACTCCATAAACGAGGTTGACTTGATAAAAATACCCACTGCTGAAGGCTCTGGCTAGCAGCAGGTGACTTACAATCTTGCACAGCTCTGGGAGTTAAATCTGTCCTATGGAAGTCAATGGGAATTTTGCCATTTGACTTCAAAAGGATCAGGATTTCATTTCAGTTGACAGAAACTGCTCCATCCCTAGTCAGTATGGCATTAGGACACTAATAATAATGGGATTTATACTCACCAAAGTGTAAAAGTGGAAGTCTTCGTAGTGGATTCCCTACTTGTGCAAAAGTCAGAGCACAATCCTATACACAAGAACTGTCTCATATGCTGTAATTGTATGAAACAACTTCCAGATATAGTGCTGATGGTATGAGAGGTACAACCAGGAAAATCTGAACTGATTGGGATGATTTCTTCCTAGATTCTGTCCAGCATTTACTGTAATTTTTAAACTTTCATGACCTAAGACAATTACACATGTGGTCAGATATATATGGTATTCTCTGGGCTAGAGGCAGAGAATCTGAAAATCCAGGAGGCAGAAGCCACAACAAGCAATATAACAAGAACTATCACTTGTTACTGCAGGGTTCCTGCACTGCAAGGATAAATTATCAAACTCTTAGTATAAAACATGTGTATCTCAAGTATAATTTTTAAATGCAGGGAGCACTTCCTCAGGGTTTTTCTCTGGCTGCAGCAGCATTGGCAAATGTGCCAAGTACTCTGCCACTGATTTAGTGGGCTGGAAGCCACACTCCATCATCGTACCTCACCTGCCACTACCATCCGGTTTTCGCGGTCCCTTGCCATCTTGCTTACAGCAGAAAATTATTCACTTGCTTGTATGGTACACAAAACCCACACTATTTTTAGCCACCTGCATCTATCACTGCAAGTTTACATCAAGACTTCAGGGATGAAGAAAAGAGAGCAGGAAATAGAAACCTGCACGGAGGGTTTCCTTTCTCACTCTGCTCTGGCCCCTGCTCCCGCACAGTGCCAGGGCTTAGCACAGGCAGTGACACAGAAAGGCACAGGCTGCTCCTTGAGCTGTCACTCCAGCTTTGTCTTTTCCTAGAGAGCACTGCATTGAATGGACAGATGATGATCACACTGGTATGAATGCAATTTTTCTTGTCTTCGGTGCCTCAGCTCAATGGGGTTTTGCAGACACAGTCACGGCCCATGTTTTTCACAATGACTCAGAAGCATTTTAAATTATTTTCCTTGTGAAAGTGAGCCTTTTGTTGGCAGTTGGAGATCTCTGCCACGGACGTGTTATATTTTTGGAGTCTAACTTTCTGACAGGAAGAGATCTAATTTGTCAAGTGATGAAAAGTGCATTCAAGGCACTTTCTAACAGCACTGTGCACATATCATTCCAAGCTCTGCCCTCTCTGAGAAAAGCTGCCTGCCTAATTTCTTGTCCCCCTCCTCCCTTCTCCCCCAATACAGGAGAGCTAAAAACACCAGCCAGATGTTTAACAAATCCAGAAAGCTTTGAAAGTCCGACTCAAAGCAAAGATTAACACAGCAGGACATAAAGACAGTACTCAGACAGTTGCAGACAATATTGAAATATCTAACCCAATGCATACAAGTCACTCACTTAGTTTGGGGAAGATTAGCAGACTTTTAGATCCAAAAGAGCCATTAGATATTCAACCTATTGGACAAGCCATGTAAGAGAACTTTCCAGACCATTATCTTTCTTTTAAAAATAGCAAACAAAACATGCAGTTTTCCCTCCAGTCCACCAAACATCATGAAACACTGAATAAGCACACCTGAAAATTCAAATCCTCTGCATCCATAAAGTAGGTACAGCACAGACAATAAGATTCAAAGTTTCCCTCTGTTGTATTAAAGCCCCTCTGCTGAAATGAGTGAACCATGTCGGTAGGAGTTTTGTTCAACTGGAGACTTTCTAGACCGTAACACAGCTAGCTTATGATAGTACATTAATATCTTATGGCCTGTGTTCGGATGGTAAGATTCAGTTGACCAGGCTTTGTTGAAATGTACTCTGTAGTTTAATTTGAATAGTTCCAATCGATCCTGACATTAAAAATATTTCTAAATTCAATGTCATGGTGCTCCTGGGTTTGATAGCTCTTTTTGGAGCTGACAGCTTCTGAGAAGTTAAAACATATACCAAGTGAAATAACTACATCTTACTTGGCCTATACATGTTCAGAAAAGTGTTTGCTGTTCACTAAGACAAACCAAATAATCTGTTCTTTATAAAAGTGTAGAGTCATACATTAAAAATACAGCAAAATATGAATCTCCAGGTAACTTCTCTGTATTACAATTTCTACAAACCATTCTCTCCTGAATGTTTATGTTGTCTTATGCTATTACACTATAGGGTTAAGTTGTGTAGAATACATTCATCTTTCATTTTGAAACTATACAATTAATTATTATTTCTGTCAGGGAAAATTTTCTGAGCTCTGCAAAAATAACAAATCAGAACTATCACTTTGCAATGAAATTGGAAATGGCATATTGCTATTTTCTTTTATCACTGTCTTTATTATTTTTTTCAAAGGGTTGAAAATTTATTTCAGAGACCTGCCATTACAGTTAGTAAAATGGAATATAACTGCTACTACAGGATTGGAAAGTGTAGACGTAAATCACAACCCAGTCTTATCTTTCTAGTAGCTACATCAAATCTGCTAACAATTGAGAAGCCATTAAAATGCTAATGAGTGTGAAGAATGATCTATGGTTCACACTCCAATTTCTATTTTTATAAAGGCAAAACATACATGAAAATCCCAACAGTTCTCTCCCGTTGAAAGAAATATGAAAGAATGTTTAGCTTTTGAAATTATTATGTTGTTAGACTTTTCTACAAATAAATTGTTTCATTTCTGTCAGCATGATTATAAAAAAAACTTTGGAACCAAAGTTATACCAGAAAAAGTCTTAACTAATTCCCTTTAATTTTCCTACAAATACCAAAGAACAAGAAAGAGCAGCAAGTTTTATTGCCCAAGCTTTGTCAAACTTTCACAAAAACACAAACTTCAGAGAGCTGCCATTTGTTCCACCTTCTGGAAAACGAATGCCTTTGTAAGTGTCCTGAGTGAAAACTTCTTGAGGTAAGTCATGTAAATTAACTACTTCTGAAAAGGCATTCACTGTGCAGAAGATCCAGCCTAACACAAACGCTGCAGCTCCAGCTGGCATCTTGAGAGTTACAGGTGAAAAAGATCCTTCAAAGTCAGTGGAACTCTTTTAAAAGAGGTACCAGTGCTTTCCTATTCCTCATCAAGGAATTTTATGGTTTTTCTCCAGTACACAAGTGATAATAAACTCTGCTCAGGCTTTGGTGGAAGTGCTACATTTCTGGATGTGCTCAGGTGCAACCGTGTGTGTGTATCTGACGCTAAATTTGGGAACTCACTGGTCCCTGAGTAGCAGCACATGTATCATACTAATGTAATCCTGCCATCTCCTGTATCCTCTTAATCAGCAAGCAGCTGTGTTTCACTTGCTTCCAGAAATATCACAGTCTTGAATACCTCAAACAACATGGAAAAACCCACACCCTTATAGAGGTTAAAACCAAGAGGGTGAGGGGAACACGTTACAGTCAGCTCTCTGTGCTCTTCCCTTTATTGTTGTCTAATGTTATTTATTGCAGCACCATGTTTCTATTGAATCATAATTAAAGAAGATAAATAACCATACAGTCTCCCACAAAGATAAATTGATAGCTTGAGCCTTTTAATGTTGGATGGCCTTTTCCTAAACATATAAGAGTGAACAAACCTTTGATATCTTTTTTCTCGTTCTTCACAGGAAAAATATCCCTTTAATCTACTTTTGGGTTCTCTCAGTTCCCTGAAGTAATCTAGCACTTTGCTCTGGGTCACAGTAAGGTAATTTGTGATGCTACTACCATTTTTGCCCTTCACTGCATGTGTTAGGCAAGTGCTCTCTTCCCTCACACCCCGAAGCTGAGCAGCTGGGAAGTCGCATGTCTTGAGCACCCATCTTGTTTGCCTCTCCTTGAGGCACCAGGACTCAGGGATGCTGGTCTCATGGAAAATGTCCCTTTGGAAAGCCACTCCTGCACCATCCAAGCTGACAGGGATATGACTGTTGTGGTCCATGTACCTCTATATTTAGCTTCAGTCTGCTCTCATCTCCAGGACATCATTTCTATATGTCATCTTTATTGGCACAAAGATCATGGCAGATCAATTCTCTTCCAAGTTTTGCAAACTATGTGATGCACCCTTCTGCTTTTCCAGTAGCAAGTAGGCATGCCGCTGATTAATTTCAGTAGTATTTAATATTTTTATGAAGTATTTGTATCATAGAAGTACCAATACAAGATCAAAACTAGACACTTCAGACATAAGACACACCAGATTTTAGCTGGAATACAAGGAACAAGAACAAAACTGTCATCTCTCCCACGTGGTACTGATAGGTAAGACAGGTGAGTGAGGAGAAAACTGATCAGCAGGAGTCAAAGACAGCAATTAACACCAGGCAAGTGCGTATATAAACAGCAAAAATGTCTCTACCTTATCCACTGTCTCCTCCACTTCTGTAAACAAAGCAGAATTCACAATGCAGCAAGACACACAACAATGAGCTTTCCAAAGAGATTTGTCTGAAGGCAGCAGATGATCACGAAGCTCTTACACTGCAAAACATTTTTGTTACTATGCTTTTAGCTCGCTCAGTATACATGTTCGAAGTTATGTCTGGAAGAGACAACCTGGATTAGCGACTTTGTTTTAAGAATAGATAATCTCTTGGTAAATATTTGCACTGCACGAGTTAGCTTTGCTGGCAAAATTGTCTTGACAGTTTATCAGACTGAGCACAGAACTGACTTGCTCATTCTTTCAGGGTGTTGCTAAAAATGATACAAACTAATGATGCTTGCACTTGCATACAAAGCAAAATTAATTAAAGGGGCAACTACACTGGCAGAATTTTAGCAAACTAAATTATTTCCTAGGTTTAAAACTGCAAACTGAAACTCTGTCAACTCACTTGTGTTAATTACAAAACATGTGTCTATCCATTGTAAGAACTGTACACAGGAATAAGCATATATAACGTATGAACACATGACTCTGCATCTGCAACAACGTAAACAACCAGGCAGGGTGAGAAGAGCAGCATAACCCAGTTTCATAGAATCATAGAACAGTTTGAGTTGGAAAAGACCTTCAAAGATCATCTTGTGCCATGGGCAGGGACATCTTTCACTAGATCAGGTTGCTCAAACTCAACTTATAGTATTCAAACACAGGGCTTTGGTCCAGCAATGTCTAGCTCAATAAGACAGGAATACTAATTTACTTACACTGAGAAAACAATGGTGGATATTGCCAACCACAGGAAAATAATTGAAGGATACTAATATTTTTCGGTCAGGAGATCACAATGGACTGTTTGCCTATGAGATTGAAACATTCACTTCAAATGCTTTCAGTATCAGCTCCTTTTAATCTCTGTATTGCCACTATCTTTTGCTTCTTAAGGTGTAGGTAGGTACCTGTCATGTATAAAGCTCAGTGATTTATTGACTTACACATTTTTTCAAGCTATGATGCCTCCTCTGGGGCTACTCAGACTCTTCAAGTATCACTTATAGCAGAAACTGCTATGTTTGCATTGGATGAGCTTTTTGCTTCTTTCAGTTTAGTCAGCACTGACATTATGAGACTGTACAAAAACCTGATAAAATATTTGACTTATTAAGTCCTTTCCAGGTTTTGGGAAAGGCAGTGGGTTATAACAGAATGAAGAATAAGAAAAAGTACCACATAAATACTAAGGAATAAACAAATGGAAGATACAACTTTCTTTGGTATGTTGTCCTGTGTTTTCTCAAGTATTACACCTAAAGAGGCTGCAGTGGTTTTAACATCTTCTACCACTAACGGTAACACCAGCCTGAAAAGAAAATATTGATTTCGGCTTTTAAGGCAGTTTCTGTTACAGTTTTGAAGGTTTTTTTCTTCTTTAGTTGAATTAAAGCATAGTTTTATCAACTTGCTCAGCTTACAGACTGGTTACAGCTGTATGAAATCTCTGCACTGCTGTTCTTTATTTGCAGCTCCATCACTTGATATGGTTTTTTAGAAACAGGATTTCTGAAAAAGAGGAAATTCCTCCTGTCCAAAAGGGAAGTTCTTCTGTTCCAAGATTCTGTTGGAGTGAAATTCCTATCTGAAGTACAGATGCTCCTGAACAGAAACTAATAGAAAAAATCCTTACCATATTTTTTCATCAGGATGGCACAACAATGGCAAGATTAACTTGACTTTCAGGGACTCTGCCTGAATTTCTCTGCTGAGGTTATCTCAAGGATACTGTGCAATAGTGTCATTTCTCCTCGGTGAGCCAAGGTGAACCACACAAACACCTCAAATAGCTCTCAGCTATTCTCATGTGAGACAGATTGCTGAGCTTCTGTTTGGCTTTAGAGATGTTCACGTGCCAGTCACTGGGCCACAGGATGACAAATTACCTCTCTGCCAATATGAGAGCTGGGACAGTTCTCTCCACAGCCTCCACCAGATGGGCCTAATTAAACTATTAGCCAATGAGCGAGGTCTGATGGCTCCATTAGGAATCCTCCTGTGCTTAAATAAACAGCTCAAAATAAATAGTTTTCTCAATTAGATTGTTGTTCACGTCCTTTTCTGGGATATTCATTAGCAGAGTGTCTCCTTTGTCTCCTTTTTCCTGATGGGACTGGGCCTTCTTGACATGCAAGAAATTCTAAAGGCTGTAAAAACATTAACCAGTTTGCTTTGTGGAGTTAAACCATCTCCCGCACCTCCCCCAAAGTATTTATATTATTGGACTTTATGGCAAAGATTTACTTTCCCTTATGGCATGCAGCTTCATCCTGGCTGTGGGGTTTGCTACCATGATGGGCTGATGTCTGTCAGCGCCACTTGCACCACACCGGCTCCAGATCTCCTCAAACTGTGATTGCATGTCCCCTGCTGGCGGGGAGGGATACTCCTTTCTCTGTTTTGTTAATTACTGCCTAGAACTAACTTGTCTGACCCTAATAACTATCCTCAGGGTCCACCTTTATCCTTCCCCCTCTCCACTTTCTCCCAGGATGAACTTTTTCTCCTTGATTCGGTTGTGACCTATATGTTTCTTCTCTACAAACCTGTTCATCTACCACAACAGTCTTGTGTATCTCAGCTTTCTGATGGGGAAAAAAGTCTGGAACTCAAGGTTTTAAACAACCTCTTCCTCTTTCTTCTCTCATTTCATAAATTTCCCTGTGAAAGGCCCCTTCTACTCATTTCTTGAGTTCTCCTTGACTATTAGTATCCCAACGACATCTTTATAATCCAGAACCCTGTCCAGTCAACATAAGGATGATGAGCTCTGCAGTGAATGTTAGTCGTGATTAAATACTCTTTTTGTGACTCTTTCTCAGAGTAGAATTTCTGCTCTGGGAGTGAGTGTTTGTCCCAAAGAGAAAAAAAAAAAATGGATACTTCACCCATTAATAGCACTACTTGGCAGCAGTGTTTGACTCACTGTTCGAAATAAGCAACCAGGATTTTCCATGAAACAAGTAGTACACGGATTCTTCAATACAACTTGTCACACTTGGTATGATCAATATAACTAATAAGAAATGTTTGAACTCAAAAATAATAAGATGCTAGCACCCCAGCTTCATGTATTTAATTATAACTCATTTTGTATCGATTCCCCATTTGCTCTGATAGATCCATTTTAAGATACTCTTTGTCTAATTGCTCCAGAAAGAAATAGATATTTAAGTCTTCTAAGTTATAAAACTTACTGGGTTGTGAACCCCAAATTGTGTCTATTTAGTCACTGAAAGGAAATGGAAAATGAAATCATTAACTCTGTGTGAGAAAACAGGATATTTCAGAGGCAGATCCTGTGACAATCTTTATCAGCCAAGGATTTGTCCCTCAGTGACTTCATGCCAGAGTTCCAGGAGTAAAAACTTACGCTATTCAAATGGAATTAATTCAATGCCATGTCGCCATCAGGGATCATATTTTTAATTTAAGCAGGATACTATTAGCCTGTTGAATCTTGCATCAGAGGTGATACCATTTTGAATCCAATCCTCAGACCTTTATTAAGATCAGCCTTTAAATAAGCCCTTTTCTTCATCTTCCTGTAGGACTGGAGTGAAATCTCAGTGAGTACTTCACCTCATTCATTGTCATGCGGCTTTTAGGAAGCAGATAAATACAGAATAGCTGAAATCATGGATACGTGGAGAAGTGATATCAGTAGAACTAAAGGTTTCAATAACTTTGTGTCTACATCTGCTTTTGAGCTCCTGTGGGGAGGCTGCAGGGTGGGAGTGTTTTGGAGAGGGGCGCTTTCTGCACGTCCTTGTTCCTCCTGGTACTTCATCACCAGTCAAGTTAGGGATGTGTCTCATCTCCATCATAAGGGAGGACCTCAGAGAAGAAAGGCTAACATGGGAAGGGGTGTGAACATCTTTTGATGGCTGCAGAGAATTAAAGAAGGAGGATTTTTAAAAGTTGTGCAAAAGTCTGCATTTTTTTTCTTTTTATCATTATCTTGTTCTAGTTTAAGGACTAATGGTGCTTCCACCAGATGAGCCATCCAGTAGAGAGAACAAGGAGCCAATTCAGAAACAGAATACAAAAGAAACAGGTACCTGATGAAAGCACACGATGCAAAAAAAACCCCTGAAATAAAGCTAAGAAAATCCCTATATAAGAGAAGGAAATACCCATGTTCTTCAAGACAGGGAGCTTTCTCAGCCAAAATTAAGTTCATTTGCATTTAAAAGCTAGCCTGTTTCCTTACAAAGTGGATTTGATTAAGTACTTTAATTCACAGAAATGACCAAGGAACACATCACTTCTGATCCTTTCAACTGCAGCCAACCAGAAGCACATTTTCTCAGGCTGCCCCACCAATTTATCTCAACCCTGATGTTGTCAGGCAACTTTTTATCAGTTGTCTTTTTCCATTCCCAAGCTCCTCTCTCTTGCAGAGCGCGCTATCCCTCTCACTGCTGCGCATCCATCCAGCCTTCTCTATGTCAGGATTGGCAATAACATTCAGTGGGTAATGCTCCCAAAGAAAACTCAATCGGAAAGAAGGGCATTTTGTACCACTTGAGAGGAAGGTCAGATTAATAGAGCCAGAAATTTCCACCTACTGCAGCAGGATTGCTGTAGCACTTCTATTCACACCACTCCAGTTTGTACTGGGATATGCCGAATTCTGCTGGAAAAGCTACACGGATTTCATCAATGACCACATGGGCACTTAATAAAATGAAGGATTTTCTTTTTCCTTTGTTCAACCTAAAGAACTAATGTTATCTTTAGGGCTGAGATTGTGTTATTTGTGGTTGGCTGGTTGTTGGGGTTTTTTGATCTTCGTCCTTAAAACGAACAAACAAACAAAAGAAGACAAACAAACAAACAAAGCCAAAACACTTTAAAGATTAACATTAGTAAAAAAGCCCAGAATGTGCCTATGTTTGGCACGTCATGTTTATTTGCATCTGTGAGCTAACATGGGTGTATTGTTTGAACTTCAATTGTTGGCATTGTCATATTGTAAAATTTCACTGAAGTCCCACTTCTCTGCCTGAAGTGCCATAATGTTAGCCGAGTGGGGAAAAGGGTTCTTCTGAGATTGATTTTTCAGACACCGTAGTTCTGTTCAATTGAATTCACTCAAGTAGTGGTTAACATAAACACTGTGGAGAGTATGACATGTCAAATTAGCAGCTTTGCAAATCTCCTGTTAATTGTCAGCCTAATTAAAAAATTGCTAATTATAATGTTTATAACTTCAAATAACTGCTCAGCTATAAAGCACTGGCTGTCAGGTGTAAACAGGGGGACTGAAGGAAAAAAAAATCAATCGACATCTGTTAATTTATCAGAGGCAGTACACTAAATTGAAAAATGGATTGCCTAATGCACTGTAAATCTGCATTACGATAAAAGACCAATTCATTTCAACACCTGCTTAATAAATGATAATGGCCATCTTTAGTGGCTAGCCCTAGGGTTTCTTCTGACAATCAGACTTAGAATCCTGCCTTCACTAGCATCAGACATGAAATTGATTGCACCATGTTAAAATGTATATAATATCTCCGCCTTTCTTTATGGTGATAAAAATGAATAGTCTTTACAGAGAATTTTTGAAAAAAATCTCCTGGATTTTCTCATGCCATAAAGAGCAAATCTATCTCATCCTTCTATGGTTTCTCTATTTAATACAGTCTGAAATGCACTGATGAACTAGAAAAAAAAATTAAGTGCCAAATCCAATCATTCCCATCTATTGACTTTCTTCCTTTAAATAAGAGCTATAGACTTCAAAGTCAGTGCTGTACGTTTGTAAATTTTCCTGAAATATTTACTTTGATCAGACAGATGATGGTCTTCTGTAGCTTAGAGGACAGTGAATATTACTAACAGCAGTGTTTTCAAACTGCCATCTTGCAGAACACCATTTAGTTCAAAGAACTGCAAAGTTTTAGACAGTGGCTGCTCAGGTCCTCAAAGGCAGACAGAGTTAAAGGTTGTATTTTTGTAATTTGTATTTTTTTCAGGGAACTGCAGACCACTTCTAATGGCCAACAACAGCTCAGATTTTTGGGACAAGAGGGAAAATATAAATGGCTGGCTTTGATTTCCTTTGTGAAAATCTGGATTGCTTTTGATTTGGGGAGAAGGCAAAGAAGGAGGTTGGGTGGAAAAGATACATATGTCAGGAAAGGATGCAGATTTTCCAGAGCTTGGGAAATAAGTCTTCTGAGGATAACACTGTTGTTTCCTAATCCCTAATCCCTCTTAACTAACGACAACAAACTCTTTCCTGTTCATTTCCATATAGACATGCCTTCCTTGAACTCAGCAACACCCTCTAAAATGATGTCCTCGGCAACACGGTGGCAGTTGCTGTCTCTCTCCAAGATGTGTGTCACGACGTTGTGCTAATGGTGACATTTCCAGCATGCAACACTGCTTCCCCTTCTCGTTTAAACACATTTTGAGGGACTAGACAGCTGCTGTATTATATGTTAAAATTAATCAACAGGGCTCCTACATGTTTCTGAGACTGCAAAGCTTCCATAGCATATTATCAAGTCACAACTAAGTTAATTTTTAGGATAGTTTCTAAATTGCTGGTTGTGATGAAAGGGTCAAATATGGCTTAAGATGAAATTGAATCATTTTGATCATGTTCTGCACTTCCACTCCTCAAACTCTGTTCTTCCCCCTTCCCCAAGTTTGGAACGTGTTTTCATTTCCCATTAACTTTTAGAATGTGTCTTTTATTATTTTGTATTATGGCTTCATCTGAAAGCTTCAAACAGTATTAGGACCAAGACAAAGACAAAAAAGGGTGGTCCTTGACCCATGCAGGTAATGGTGAAATCAGGACAGACTCACAGAGGGAGGAGCAGAAGGAACAAAATTACTCATAACGGAACTCTGCTTCCAAGCCAGAAAAAGTGTCAATCAAATCCTAATTTATAATCTATATATCCGATTATGCTGTCCATTTCAAAATTTAGCATATTTTCACAAACACAATGACAAGGGTTCTGGTAATACTTAGCCTTTTCCTATGGCTTCCGCAAAGCCAGAGTCCTGTTCATAAAATAAAATGCAAAATCAAGTGCTTTACCATGGAAAGAGGGGCAGAGGTGACATGGGAGAAGCCGGATGCCCATGGAAACTGCTGCTTCTGTTACTCCTACACACACACACACATGAAACTTGTGGTCATGAATCATGGGCTAGTCAAAGGTGTCCAGACATTATTTTAAAGATTCAGTGTGCTGTATCCGTAAACCTGTTGTAACTAGGGAAACAGTTGTAGTCTGTATTCTGTGTTTTCGGTGGTTAGCTATAATTTATGTTTCTGCTTCCTCATGTTGAAGGAAAGTACAAAATTTGATTCTTTATGAGATCAGCATTAGTGATTTCTAACAGTGTGTGAGCAATACAACTACACACAGAGTAATAAATATATCCAGTCTGGAATAAACAAAACCATTATTTTGTGTCATGTCTTAAATTTCCTTTTTAAGTCACGTACACGTACTGACAGAAAATTCCTTTATTAAAACACGGGAATGTGGTCATTTTCTTAAGCCAATTATTGGGTTAATTTTAAAAATCTCTAAGAAAAGTTGTTCTGGAAGGTGTTGAGTTTTACAAAACATGGTTTTCATAATAGCGCATGAATTTTTACAGCCCCACATGCCTTTAAACCTCCTTTCTTGTGCCTAGCAGCTTTTCATTACTATCGCCTTCTTCCCAACTGAACCCCAGAATTAAAACATTACGCTTTTCCTATTGCATATGAATGTTAGGTGTTTGGCACACCTAAGTACATACCTTGTAAGGCAAGCCCATTAAAATTAATGTAACAGCATGTACATCCATCTGGTGTACATAAGTCAGCCAGGAGCGAGTCCTTTGATGGATTTAGTCTGCTTTGTACATCTTATGAATTCAAATAGTTAAAAACATTGTGACCTTTACGCTCAATCCTGTGCAAAATTTTCAGGATGTTAGAAATACAATATATTTATTTTCTGAATTTATTTTTGAAACATAGTTCATCAAGGAAACTCAAAAAAACATTTGTGTAAAAATATTCTAATCCTTTAAAAAAATTAAGAAGAATTTAATTTGATATGACAGGTGACATTGTTTTGATCTAAAGATCAGTGCTAAATACTCTCCCAAAATTACATTAAATGCTGTAAACGATAAAGACCAAGGTAATATCTGGGCTTTGTGTTTTTGTTTTTTTTTTCTTTTTTCTGGCTTAAATAAACCAAACTGTGATGCCTGAAATGAAATCACTGAATGTGTTGTGTACTCATTTTTATTAAAATTATTACAAGAGAATGTGTACTTAAATTTTACCCACATTGCCTACGGATTATAAGGTATCAGCAGTGCAGTCAAATACCTTAGGAAACATGCTTATTCTGCTGACAATAATGGTGACAAGGAAAGTTGTTTTACATTTGGACAATGCAGACCAAACAATTTTTGTACCTATAGTGATAAATGGCTATTTTTTTCCAGAGCTAAAAATTCAAAGAAAAAATTATAAGAATTGCAGGATATCTGACCCCTGAAACATCCCTCAAAATAATAACTAGAAATATCCATTGTAGGTATAGTGGCTAAATAAGAAACAGGATGCTGGTCACACTATATGAACTCAGATACTATGCTACATTTTAACCGTTTTTGCAGATGTTAATAATGATTTTGGAAACCTTAGCTAATTTAGAAAAGGAAATGCATAATACTCTGCAAATAAAGGCTCAGAGAGGAAAGCAATTCAGTTTTGATTGGGACCTGAAAGGATAACTCACCATGATATTTTCATTTAGTTTCAACTGGAAGAAAAACAAATCTATACCCAATACAGGAAACAACAGTGTTTTACTGGAAAAAAATCAAATTTTTTCTTATTCTAGTGTAGTTTAGTATGAAACAAGGGACTGAAGTGACCAAGACAAACAACTACATACTAGGAATGCACACACACAAAAAGGCAATTAAATATTTAAAAAAAAAAAAAAAAAGTGGAAGGAAAAGATCATGTTTAGATTTTCAACTGATAAGATCTGTGCATCTGCCCTGACCGATGAGTGTCTCTGATGATATTTAAGATCCTTGATAGATGGATCTCCCAGTTTTCCTCTCCTTGGGCTTTTTATTTACCTAAACACTGTCATCATAACACTTAGAGGTGTAATGGGAGCTTCTTGGGCATGGTGCAGTAAGATCAACCTTTTTCTTACTATTCCAAGGCCCTCTGGTAGAGTCTCTTATTTTAATAGATATCAAATATCTACTATAACATTATATATATACTATGAGCATACCTCAGTATGTACGCATATGTATATTGCTGTGTGGATATATTCTACACACAAGAACATATGTACATACATAAATATAGTGAATTGCACCATGATAATCTAGACTGTTATTGATTTAAAAATCCAAATGTAAAGAGGCACATTTTTCCTTATAACTTTTTTTTTTTTTTTTCCCTTCTTGATGTTAAAGAAGTGTTGAATACATCAGCTAGGGGCTTTATCCTGTTAGTTACCACATTTGGGTAATTCATTTGCAATATCCAATTATCCACTATGTTAATGCCACACATCTGTGTGCAAACCCTGCCAACGAGACCACATTTACATTCAGAAAACACACCAGACTTGTATTACTGAAAAACAAAATCCCATCATTTCCATCCAGTATTCTCGGCCACTTGGTCTTTCTAGAGGACTAAAAGAGTACAAACATCCTAAAGTCAGGCTTATTCACTTGAAGTATAAAATATTACCTCCTGCAATTATTTTTGCCAATTTCCTGAATCCTCCACATTACAGAGCAGAATTAAACATTTTGTATGCAGTTTTTACATTTCTATTTGATGATTTGTATGGAACCTGAAGGTTAGAGCTTTACAGGATGTTACTAACCTGTGTACGTTACCAGTTAGAGATCAAAATATTGTTCAAGAATATATGGGAAAAGCCCAAGTGTGGTGCACATGGGGAAAGATAAAATCATTTTCTTAGTCTGTTCAGTGACAAGAGAAAGAAGCAGTTTATTTGCAAAGAAGGTTATAAAATAAAAAGATCACATTACAGTAATTACTACCTAGCTGCATGGTTATATCTGCTAAATTCACTCTTTTCACAAACAAGAGCATGCTTAACTTTAAGCAGGCCCTCTGCACATCAGTTTCACTGACATTAAACTGAAAGTACTAATGAACTTAGAGGAACTAGCAATATGCATAAAGTCAGACATCTGTATTTGTTAGTACTGATTCAAGGTCTAAAATATTATCTTGAATTTTGGACTTAAGAATCAAGAACTAGACTGAGATCCAAAGCCAATAAAAAGTGAATAAGTTGGGTCAGTAAACATCCAACATCAAATAAATCAGAAAGCATGAATAAAGGACATGGGAAAGTAACAAGCAGCATATAGGTAGATGAAGCTGCAATGAAGTACAGCTGATGCATTTCTTGCCCAGATATGTGAAAGAAGTGCAGTCTGTGTGTCCCGCTCCAGGTCACACCATCAGCATTACCCAGCCTGACAAATCACATCCTTCTCCAGCACACACCTGACACAGAGCTGTGCTGTTGTTTCACCCTGAGCATCTTAGAATCAGGATTGGTAATAAACGTTGCTCTTGGTTGTCCACTTTATTCTATCAACCTCAAATCAGCATCAGTCACCAGGTAGGACAGTACTGAACCCAATCTCAAGTCACTTCAAGTACTGCAAAGACCATGAATGCTGATACAGTTTAGCAGATATTTGCTCATGGCAGCCCACATCTTGTCTACAGTGGAGTAAACACAGATATTTGAGTGTATAACAAATAACTGGTCTACCTGAGATCTTTGTTCCCTCCTCATGGAGGTTTCTTTATGCAGAAATCATGCATTGGTTCATGTCTTCTTACACTCTCTTTCACACAAATACAAAAGAGATATGCTGGAGGCCACAAGATTATATGTAGAACTGTGCTCAGTTCCATGGTTGGTTTAGTAGATAAATCAGAAGAAAAGAATACCCACAGTACTTTTTTGTGTGTCCTCTCTGCAGCAAAAAAAAAAGTGTTACTGCTGGACACAATTATGAATAAAGTAAAATATGTAACCCAGTATAGGAAGAAAAGTTTAGTACAACTTGAGGTTCTTCTGAAAAACAAGAAATTCCAGCCAAAACAATATATTGAATTTTTTTTTTTTTCCCCAAGGGAGTAATAATACCAAATAATTCATTAAGCTATTTTTAAATCCCTTTATTTCCTCTTCACTCAACCTTCTTTACTTTCCTCCCCCTGCCCAAACTCACAGAATTAGCATGGATTGATAAGTACTTTTTGAGGGCTCAATCAACATTTTTGCATGAGTTACTTGTTTAATTACTTTTTGAGTGGATGCCTTCACAGATTCCTGATAAGAAAGACATAACTGTTCACTGATGCAGGATGCTCTCCAACACAGTTTGCTTACCTGACCTTCTAGAAAAACATGCAAAGCCTGGTCACACACAAAGCTCTTTCAAGAAACCCAAGGACTGCCATACAAACAGTTACAAAAATTCATTTTCATCTCCTGTTAAATGCCATCTTAGTAACTGAAAGTCAATTTTATCAGTGTCTACTGCATATACCCTGATATCAAAGCAGTGTTGGTTTATGACTGTTAAGATTAAGAAAGGTAAAGGGCAAAACTCTTTGACAAATCATCACAGTTTCTCTGCCCCAGTTACTGCCACTGTAACCAAGGGTTGCTTTTTCCATCACACAAACATATCCACAGACATCAAATACCCAGAAGCTGTTTCTGTGAAGTCCTGAAGTTCACATACATCATTTTGACCTGAGAGTAAAACAAACTCTACAATATAAGAAATGATGTAGGAGAATGAAAATTAACAACTTGAGAATTAAGGCCAGGTATCATATTATTGCATCTATCAAGGAAAACTCAGACAAGAGGAAGGTGAGGAGGGAGAATTCATAGGCATAAACATTCTCAGCTCTCCTTTCAAGTAAAAAGAAACATCATCTGAGCTCAGCCTCTGTGTACCTGACTGAAAATACAGTGAAGAGCAGTTGTGTAAAACAGAAAGGGTTAGACATGCGATGAGGACTGAAAATCTTTGAATACTGTTAGGCTTAAACAACCAGATATATCAGTGAAATAGTAATATTTGTCATGCTTAAGCAAAGACATCCAGTTTGCTCTGACAGTCCGTGAGAAACAACAGCTCCATCACACTGCTGGCAACCTGCTTCCTCAAGTCCTGTAAGGTGGATTGCTCTGAGTTAAGGGGTGAATAATTGTCTGGGCCATTGAGTACCAATACAAAAAAGGCATTGTGTAAAGGAGATTATTGCTTAAATATAATTACAGAATTATTAAAATGCAAGTTCCAGATGGAAATTGCCATAACAATTATTTTACTGAGGCCTTCGGAGTACACTCAGAGGAAACAGAGCATTGACGCGACAGGCTGCAAGGCTGTTATTACGCAAAAGGTCAAAGTTTCTTTTAGATTATGTCTACTCTGTGAGTCATTGACTTTTATAGACTGAGGTGTTTAGAAAAAAGTCTCATGAAATTTATGGCAGCATAATGTTCTGGCTATAGTCTGTAACCTCATTTTAAAAGAAAATATAGCTCATTAAGTATAATATTCAGACTATATCATATATTATTGTATTTCATTTAAATGACACCATAAATGTGCACTGGGCTTTAGAGCCTGGTTTGAAAGATAATAACACTGCCATGAAAAATTTACACCTTAAGGACTTACTCCTTTAAACATCTATTCAAGTGAGTAACCCAACTGGAAGTCTGACAGGTATCAAAGGACTTCTCATACAAGAAAGGACTTTAAGGCTCAGATCCTACACCTTCAGGAGTTGCTGAAGGACAGCATATAGTGGTAAGGAAAAGGTTTTTTTTTGTCCAAGTTTTTCCTTGTTGCTGCCTTGAATCTGTCAGTCACATCATCCTGCTTTCCCCCAGCTTTCCCAGCTTTGCTCTCTTAAACACTTCTTGTCTGGCTTATTCATTTTGCCTCAAAGGATCATGCTCTGTCTTAGGATCTTATCTCCATTTTCTTCATATCATTTGTTTTATATCCTTTCATGGTTTAGCTTGTTTCTTCATATCTCTTACATTCTTATTCATGAGCTTCTTCCATCTATACAACTTAGCTTCTCATTTTACCTCTCTGAAATCTCCACCTGAAGGTCTCACTGCTTAAACTTGCTCATAAGGAAATCTTCTGAATACCGAGTATTAAACATTGCAAGTAAGAGTGGCTTTTTCCTTCTTCAATGAACAAGGTTTTCAAGAAATACAAATGAAAAATTATGTAGGGACTGATGAGACACATTGTCAGTTCAAAATGCAGTGCATTTTCTGCAGCATGTGAGCCTATCACTTCAAAGAGAGTTTCTTAAGAAATGAGCATTGAGTCTATAGTGAATTTTTTCACCATTCAGCACAGAAAAAAATGCTGATTTTATGACTAAAGTTGAAAACAATCAACTAAAAAAAAAGAAATAATGAAATGAATATCCTTTAGTTGTCACTTAGCACATCAGTTTTAACCAAAACCTGTTTTGCATGTTTGAGGCTGAATCTGTGCACTGTTGGGCAGTTTTAAGGGATTTTAAGTGTGCATCAGACTCAGCCACTGTAGTACAAATGATTTGGCTGGATTTTCACAACTAATTTTCTCAGTATTGAAGTGCTAAAGCTGTTCAAGTAGATCTGTGCAAATGTGGCTGGTCAATTACTCTGTATACTTTAATGTATTGAAAATTAAATAATTTGCAATCTTGTGTGGTTACAGCTATAACCATGACACATTCTCCTTTCTTTCCCCCACTCTCCTTTTTTAAGAAGCAAAGAATATATTATTTAGGTACTGGAAGCAAGAAAGAAGAATCCACACTAAATGGTACTTATTTAAGAATGTGAACACAGCTTATAGCTTATTGGTCTTAGAATAACTCTACTACCACAGTAATTTTTCCTTCTTATTTAATGTGCCACTGATATCAAAGCGCTCAGGATGTCATTTTACATATTTTTCTTTATTTCTAATTTAAAAGCCCATGCAACAATCATGCATTTGCATAATTCAATTAGAGTTTTAAAAAAATGTCTGCCTGGAAAGACAATCACCTGCCCCTTAAAACCAAAACATTATGTGCCAAGCATCTCCAATCTCCACTGATTAACAATAGCATATTCCAAATTTATAGGTTCTATTACAAGCCATCTGAAGAGCAGCCACTGTGCCAAATCTCCCTTCCTCCCTCTCCAGGGAATCCCTTCTCAGATGCTCTTTTCACATCACGTAAACAACACTTTATGTCTTTTGCACAGATAGCAGATAATTACCATATGGTTAAAAACATGCTTGCTTCATTCACTTTCCCACTGTAAACTTCCTTCATTATGACAGCTTAGGAGCATCTAGGGAGGTAAACTCTATCATTTAGCCCTCCATAGGCTTAGTGGTTTAAAAGGTCAGTGTCTATTATAATAAAGTTAGAACCAAGCACAAGAGACTTTGCAAGAAATATTTTTTTTATTCCAGCAGGGCTGAAGAGAGAAACTGATGCAGGTGCAGGACAATCTGCCACATGCTGCACTGAGCACTAGTACATTTTCTTGTTGCATCCAGAACAGTTGCAAATCCATGCTCAGGAATAATGTGGCAGGAATACAGCTAACAAAGCTTTGTGAAGATAAGGAGCTAAAAGTGGCCTCTTTCTTGGTTCCCTTGCTGTTTCCCTGCCTTGCTCTTCACTGCATAGTCTGAGGCTACAGCTGGGGAAAGGGAACTGGACCAAGTGTTTGAGTGGCATCTACACGAGGACACGACCCTTCCAACCCTGCCTGTCAGCACCCTGGGGAGAAGAAGGACTTGCACATCTCACGCACATAATGCAGCAGACAAGAGCTGAATCCCAAGAGGGATAAGAAAACCAGATTCCCAGAGATCTGTCACATACTCAGGGAGCCTCTGAGGCTGCGTTCCTGCATCGCTGTTTTACAGGAAGTTAATGATGATTTCTCTCAAGGTGAATGATCGATTTTATCAGGCTTCCTCTCTGTTGTTGCTGCTTAATCCATGCTCCAAAATGAAAGGTTGGTTGAAAATGCTATGACACTTCTGACCTCTGCAAGATTAATTCTTTGTGACCTGGCTATTTACTTAGGAGTGCAGGCAACAGATGAGCCCACAGGGGAAAGAAAGAGCTCCAAGTATGTTGCATCCTTTTGGTGTAACTTCTATCACTTTATATTCCACAGCTCCTGTAACACAAAAAACTCAAGGACAGATAGGGGTGAAGAGGATCCTGATTCCTGTTGAATTTTATTTCCTGAGCCTACTAAGTGGCATTTTTAACCATTTCCAATTTAGTTTTGAAATGTGATTTCATTTTATCTCCAGGTTTCTTTGTATGCTAATCATATCCTCAGTATTGGTTGAGGTGGAAAAAAAGTTTTCATGTACACTCTAAGTGATACGTACTAAACTTTAATAAACCTAAGATTACCAAAGACCTGATTGCCGTCATTCTCATTTTATACTTTGGCAAAATCCTAATGAAACCAGGGAAACAGGAAACAACATCAAAAGCCATAGAGAGATACTCAGTATCTCAAATGAACAGCCAGAAGACTCAGAATTTGGGTTACAGCTCCCTCACAGTCTGGATGTACCCAATATATGAAGTGGATTCAGGCTACCCAAAGAAGGTAAGATCTCATCTGTGCCTGGGATTTGTTAAATCAAATAAGTACAAAAGCGGTATAAGTGAGAAAAGATGCCAGAGGATTAGAATAGCATAATTTATAGCTATAAGAGGGAGGCCATGGCAGGTCAATATCCATAATGTCAAATTCTGGGCAAGCAACGGGGCAAAGACAGTGACAAAGTGGAACAGTCAAGGCAGTGCAGCTGCTGCAAAGGCGAGTCCAATGCTAACACTAACTAATATTTATTAATGTATTTCAGAGACAGAAATGAGAATGATGATTCACCTGTTATTGACATGTCATCCATCAGTGGAAATTGCCCTCTGCAATGAACATAGTGTCAGCATTTCATCTGCTCCTATTGTTTAGCTGAGCAAAGGGGCAAGAAAGAGCAAAAAAGGATGGTCAAGCGAGCTGATTCGGTAGTCTGGAAAGGAAAAGAAACAGCTTTTTGAATGAGGAAAACTTAAGTCTGTTATCTGTCTGCATGGCCTGTAAGTAAAAGCAGCCTAATACAACAACCGAGAGTGAACTTGTTCAAGTCGGAAGGGCTTTCCAAAACTCTTATATTGGCCACAGGATAAAACCAGAGGACATTAGGGGCTCATGTCCCATAGAAAATGTTGTATGTGGTGCTCAGATATACTTTTGGGCCCCTCAGAGTCTCCTATTTTAACAATTTCATGACTTAAAACCCCAAATTATCATTTTCCTAAGGGTAGGACTTATGTTACTGATGCTTGATGAAGACGACTGTTTGTCCCATTCAGTAATTTGAACTTTTTTTTTTTTCTAAGTAGAACATTTATTGTACACCCAAGTGAACTTATGCTGCCATTTATAGACTTAAAATGGAAGAGATTTTCTCCTAGAAACACAAAGCACACTGTTTAAACATCATTAGAGTGCAATTTGGGCAGCTGGCACCCATCTTATTTGTTTTATAGATAAGTCACCTTTCATATGAAGAAAGAACACCTGTGGTTTTATATACACTGAACAAGTAAAACAAATAGCAGTACAGTATTAGAGCCGACTGCTTGCTGTTTTACTTAAGAAATTATCTTCACTTTATTATTATTATTTATATTGCAGTATAATGCAGGAACTCTGTAATACTAGGCATTAAATAACAGAAAACCGAAAAGATAGGCTTGCACTGAGGTCTTTTGCAGTCAGACCATGGCTGTTGCACTCACAGACATGTTAGTGAAGTTGGAAACTCATGTCTGGGGAAGCTTTTGCTTCTCCAGAGAAGGTGAGAGGTGTAGAAGGACAGGATTAACTTCTAAATGCAGGACAATTCTGGTGTATAACCTGGCAGGAAACTGGGTGGGAACAATGTCTCACTTTTAAACTTATTTGGCCATCAATTATTTCTAAGAGGACAGATTTTATCCTTCCTGTTATTTATTAAAGGGTCTCTTGATGGGATAAGATCAGGGTAATGAACTGTAGCAATTAAATACAGGTCTCCTGATGTAACAGAAAAGGCAAGAGTGAATGAAGACATTTACTTCAAAGCAGATCCTGAACATTTAGCTATATGTTCTTCTCTTTAGCCTTACACTATATGACTAATATAAATGGATATCAAATGGGTGTTGGCACAATCACTTGGCATGGCCTCTCACACCATTGTTGGCCTGTGTTGATTTCCAATGGGCTCAGAGAGGAGGCTCGGCAGACAAGGCTCTATTGAACTATACAAGTAGTGCTACAACACTCTTCTTTTAGCAACAAATCAGTTCCTGACTGCTCAACCACCCCAAGTATTCCCTCCTATTCCCAGCGTCCACCACATAGAACCCAACCCTTCTGGTCTGCGCAGAGGGCTCTGCATCCTGGCAGTGACTTTCTTAGCATTCCAGATGCTTTCCACATCTCTTTGTAGGAGCCCACTAACCACATCTGCCCAGTTCTTCCTTCTCTTTTCCTTTCCCCACAGTCGCTTATGAAGAAATCAGTGCAACCTCATTTGTCTGTACACAGGCACTGCTCTTGCTTTTCATACCCTCACCACGAACATGTATCCTCCATTATTCAGGGTCTCCTCTGATTTCAGTGGTCTTCTGTGGCCTTCCTGTAGTGTATCACTACTTCATAACAGCGATAAATATTGCTGGTGTGCAAGCTGCTCTGAGGCCTATTTTTGATGGTGGGATTAAATGTACAGATAGAAAACGATTTCGTGCCTGAGCCAGTAACCTGGTACCAGCAGGTTCAGTGGATGATGGAGGTGTAACACACAACCTGGTGAACCTGGTGAAGAATCATTCCAGATTACACAGTGATATGTAATAACGTTTGAGTGGTTGTTGGACAATAGGAACAGAAAACGTAAGTAGGAAAAGAGAAGTTATCCCAGCCCATAACCTGGTTAGTGATGACCAACCTGACAGGTTTTGTAAGGCTGAGTTAAGTTTGAATTAAGTGTGTAGAGAAGTGACTCACATTTAATTTCATTTACAAATGAAGACAACAAGAGTTTTCTTCATCTGCTAAGTGCATGCATCCAGAATGTGTCAGGTCTAAGAGACAAGTTTCACAATAAATGATGATTTTTGTAATCACAGATGTCAATGTTAAGTTTTTCAAGCCTTAATTTTCTTTCTTTATTTACTTGCTTACTTCTTTCTGAACTTTTTAAAGAAGCTAGCTTAAGTTTTTATTGAGTATGGCAAGAATGGGTAGACAATAAAATTTTGAATCAGTGAAATAACCCATGTTGTTTCAATGCCATCATATTTTGCATTTTATATACCTATTAAAATATTTTTAATAGATATTTGCTGCCTGGTGATGATATTTTAAATTATGAAGGCCTAACAGAGTTATTTAAATAATTGATTTAAGGGTGTATTAGACACAGCCGAGCCCAAAAGATATAAACATATGAAAAATTATATGAGGCCTTTGACAAGAGTGAAATTAAATTAATAGTAAAATTGGATTGAGTTAATCAATTGAGTAAAAATGACAGGAAGGTTGCATAAGAGAGTTGAATTGAAGGAGTTTTGCAGTAATCAGTTTCTGCAGTGCAGCTGCTACATATTTCTGTAATAACAGAGTTGATGAGCAGCTAATTTGTATGAAACTGCAAATGAAATGACGTTTGGATTATAGTCGGAGTTTGCAGCTAATGCACAAAGTGTCTCCATTGTTTTCTGCTACAGGCTGCAAATTCTCAAAGCCATTAATGATGGGTTTGGCAAACCAGTATGTGGCCATAATGGCACAGTAAGGGAAAACTCCAAGGCCACATCTCCTTTGTCCAAACTCACACTTCCTTATGGCTTCTTTGGAAAGAGCAGGACAAGGTGAGCTTACAACACTTTGTCAAACCTTTCTCACCTTCCTTCATCATACAGGGCAACCCCATTGCCCCGGCAGAGCAGGAATGTCCGAGTAAATCCAACAAGGCATTGAAAGATTACATTCTTTGCTTTAGGTTGATGTTGCCTTTCCAAGGCTTCATGCAGCAATAGCTGTAGCACATAGGCCAGGTGACAGCCCAGGCAACATCTGGGTTTTATCATCTATTGCGCTTAGGGGTTTTTGCATTCCCCCCATCCGTGTGTTACATCATGCATTTGATGCAGTGGACGTTAGCCCAGTGCCACGGCTGTCACTGCAGTCACAGGCAGGCTCCTGTTAGCTTTAAACTGGTTATCACAGGTGGCAGCACAAGTCTTTGGAGCAGAACAGGGCTCAGATGAAAAAAAAGAAAAAAAGTAAACCAGCCTATGTTTGAGGCTGTGTTAGAGCATTGTATTACCAGGACTGTGCTGCAACGAATACTCAAAAAACACCACCAAACAACATATCTTGGATACATCAGTATAAGCTGCAGGTGCTGCAGGAAGCAAGAATGCAGATCTAACCTTAGTTTGGATGGGTAACAGTGAAGAGCTTGTTTTCTCAGCTGAAAACCTACAGATTTGACAACAAAAACTCTTTTACAAATGTGGCAATATCTGTAAGTGTTCAGTTTAAAAGTTCTGTAATTTTGCACTAGGCTTATAAATGGCAAATAAATATTTTATTCTCCATGGCACATTTTGTTTTGGTCAGTAACAACACCACTGTTTCTTGACAGAAACACATTTTTTCAGATTTTTGATTCACCATAAATGTCAAAATATGTTCTCTAAAAAGAAAACACAATTTTCCCCCAAATTTGAAAGCATAAATGGACTAAAGGTAATTATAATCCATGATTTATTTATCAGTAATAGCCAATAGACACAGTTCCCAGTTTTCCAATACTGCAGCATATGAAATGCTATACTATTGAATAGAAAAGGTTAAAAAAATATTTAATTAGATGCATATGGGCTCTAAGCACTTGAGCTAACAATGTGAGTGTCCATAACCCCCAGTCCAATACAGTTTGTTAGAAATGTACATATTTTAAGTCAACAGTGTCCCATTTATTTTAACAGGAGTATACATGTGGTTAGATGAGAATAAAGCACATTATGGCACCTGCTGCCTGTCACAGTCAACTCTCTGCATCTGATCTAAGATTTTTGACAGTAACAAAATGCTCATTCCAGTCCAATAGATTTTTTAAAGTAATGTCAAGGTAAGGGGGATGTGTAATCAGCAATGGAAACTCACAGAGCAGCCAGGTTACAAAGATAATTGGATACAGGGCCATGTACAGGGGGCCAGGTCCCCTGGCACTGTGAGCTGCAAACTCCGAGCTGCACTTGCTCCATGGGAAAGTGACTTCTGTGGGCCTTGCCAGCTGGATGGATTGTAAAACTCTGGAGTTGATATAAAAAGAGAAACAGATGTATTATTTTTCCTCACACACTATGTTGTGGTATTAAATAACAGGAATGATGAAAGAAGTAAATTTAGAAGCAAATAGGATTTTGCCTATGAGTACGCAAACCTAGTACATGTCAGAATAACAGTAATTAATAGTAAAAAAAACCCCACTTCTATGATTCTATGGAAATAGTAAAGTCAAGAAATGTTTAAATCTCTTAATAGGAAAACTAGAGAGTCAGAGCCTCTTTTTTTTAAAATTATGGGTAACTGCAGCACTGACATAATTCAATGCAGTCTATTGACTCCACTGGAGTTAATTTTCCTCTGTGATCCCACCAGGTCCTCACTTAAAACCTTGTGGCCCCAAAGTACAATGTAGCAGAAGCAGCTGCCTTCACTGCCTGTGAAACCCAGCAAAGCTTGGGTCGGTACTACAGCGGAAGGATGGAGCTGCTTCAGTCCGGGGTGTCCTGCAGCTCCCAACAGGTGCTGCTGCACAGGGAGACCCCCTTGCCCTCCACCGGGGTTTCTGTGGTTGCATTTGGGGCACCACAGGGGAGAATAAGGGTGTCCCCCTGCAGGGCCATGGTGGAAGGTCCTGCAAAACAGGTGTCTCAGCACGAACATGGACAGCCCCCACGTGCTGGTGTCAGCTTGCGGGCAAAAGGAGAAGGGTCCAGAATTTGTACTCTATTTTTTATTTCTGTTTGTGCTGCACATGCAGAATTTGAGGTGTCCTGAACAAATGCTCTTCCAGTAAATAAAGAATTGAACAGACAATTATAGATGTTATTCTTATCATTATGACTTTATCAAAGGTAATTTACAGGGAAAGTCTGGATCTAGCAAACAGTTGCACACCACCTACCTTTCAGGCAACCCATTGGCTGAAGCAAGACTATGCATGCATTAAATTATACATGTTCAAAAAGGTTAGACAAGTCACAGCCATCAGTGGTTACTGAACACAGCTGTTGTGGTGTAACTTCTGGCCCTGGTTTTCCCATAAAATATTTTGGGTTGGAAGGACCTTCAAAAGCCATCTAGTCCAAACCCCCTGCAATGTTTCCAGGGATGGGGGACCTACCACCTCTCTGGGCAACCTGGGCCAGTGTTCCATAAGCCTCATTTTAAAAATTTCTTCCTTATGTCTAGCCTGAATCTCACCTCTTTTAGTCTGAAACTGTTACCCCTTGTCCTATCACAACAGGCTCTGCTAAATTGTCTGCCCCTATCTTTCTAGTAGGCTCCTTTTAAATACTACCAGACTTCAATGAGGTCTCCTGGGAGCCTTCTCTACTCCAGGCTGAATTCCCATAACCTCCTCGATTTAAAGATACAGAAGGGAAAGATTTCTTACGTAGCTCATCCTGTGCTTAGCCCCTTCTTGAGCACTTGCTGCCCTTTGGTGATGGAGGCAGGAGGCCAACCAGCTCCCTTCTCTGAGCTAACACGGCAAGTCTTAGTAAAGGCTGCGGGATCTTAAGCTCCACTCCTGAAATCAATGGCCAAATTATCGTTTCAGTCAAGGAATGAGCAAAGAAATTATTTTCATTGAGATTTCACAGTTAAAAGTGTTTGTTGATGCTGACATTTCTAATTTTCATCAATCTGAACAACAGAGATCTACAGTTATAGTGTTAGAAAGTTTTGATATTGGCAGCTCAGATGGTTTTGGCCAAATTAGATGAGATCAATTTGTTGCTTGTGTCACCATTTCTAGTAAATTATGAATATTTATTGCAAGGTGTCAGGTAGTGATGATCACTGGGTAATACAGAAACTACAGACAGGTAGGCATATGGTCTCAATAATCCAAGATCTGTATCCACATAAAAACATCCTTGCTTCAATTCAGCCTCAAGGCTTATACATTCCCTTGAACTAGAATATCCACTCTGTTACTTACCGCATTACTTTAAAAAACTGCTTTCCTATATTTAGAGAGCCTCATAAATGGCATACTTTGTTGTGCAGTGTACTAGCTTGTGTGCCGAATCATACATCACTACACTTTACCAGATATCAGAATATAAATCAGACCTCGGTTCTTTCTTCATTGGGAGATAGAAGGAAAACTGGCAGCTCGTGCCACTGCAAGCTGAACTACTACTTCTTCTGATTCATTTAATTGTGACTGCAGCAACCTGTTGGTTTTAAAACCTTAAAATAATTATCTAGGCTGAAATCTTTTGCATTTTGATCCTCTCTGGCAAGTTGTTTTACATTATTATTTCCAAAATAGAGGCTGCATGGTCACCTGTTCTTTAAGGAGGATACAGCAAGTATAGAAGCTCTGAAGTCATAAGGTCTCTTGCAAACTCATCTGGGGTCTGTGAGAGTTGAAGATAAATACTATATTTCAAAATTAAGTATGCAATGGCTATTCATCTCCATCATGACACCAAATTCTTTGTGTAACCACAGATGTCTGGGAGAAGGACAAGAAGCAGCACAGGACTGACTGCAAAGGGAAGAGATCTCATTATTAAACATCTTAATAGAGATGAGAATAAAAACACATTTAAAATTCTGGTGACTAACCTTAGATATTTGTGACTTAGTAATTGTGTAATCTGCACGGGTCCAAGTGCATCACGCCACAGACAGTGCAGAAAGTGTTGCTGAAACTGAAGCTGCACATGGCCCGTCAGACTACAGGGAATTCAGCTATGAGCTGCCCACCTGGAGTAAGTTGCAATATTAGTATATAATTGTGTGTATCCTTCCAGACCATAATATTCAAGCTCTACACTAACTGGCACCACTATGCTATTAAATGGCATGTATTTCCTTGATGTCGTTATATATCTTGTATATATCTTGGTGGGGTTTTTTTTTGTGTTTTTTTGGTTTGGTTTGGTTTGGTTTGGTTTGTTTTTTTCAGAATGGCTCATTTACCAAACTGAGAGGCAGAGACTGGATTAAGAAAAAGTCATTTGGGGGTCAATCAAATTCTATGTTTCTGCTCAGAAACAAAGGAAAACAAATTTGAAAATACACTATGTGTACGTGTAAAACAAAAGAACTCCTTCAGAAGAGAGAGCAAACACATGGGACTTCTTTTCAAAACTGAATTAAAAGAATTTTTAAAACAATGTCATACTGAGGGATAAAACTAAAATGATTGATTTCAGTGATTGTCAAATAAGTGCAAATTCCTTCTACAATAGCACTAATCGGGTCTAATGCACTCTTACTGCCCCAGAGACTCTGCTTTTTCACCTATTTTATAAAATTATCTATACCTTTTCTAGCTGATCCAAAATTTTGCCATCTCCCAACATGACATGTCGCTTCTGCTTCCCGTTTTACATATTGTAATATAACTTATGCCTCCTACTTTGAACCATCTCTTAGGTCAGTCACTGATGGCTGCTACTTAAAGACTGGTCTTATTCCAAAACATAGCTGCCCTGCAGGAAATTTTGCCACTCATTCTTTTTGACATCTGCATGTGGCTTTCTGTGTTTCATAGCAAATGACAGACTAAGAAAAGTGGTTTTGTTGTCTTCTTGACTGTTTGGATGTGCTCAACCTCACAGCCTAGAGAACATGAACTGAATTCAGCACCGTGAGAGAAGCACGGTGGGCCCTGTAATTTTCCACTTGCTAGAGTATGACCTAGTGAAATAACTCATCTCTCCTGTTAATTATAAGGCTTCCAGTTGTTACTACAGTATTTTGCTTGGGGACAAAGAAGAGAGATCCTTAGCTCAGCACGCAATGGGGAATTTGTTTGACTTTGGCAAATGTAAAAGAATAAGAATTTTTTTATCTTGGTTCAGGAAAAATTCAGCAAAACCTAAGGTATGCCATGTCTGTGTGGGTTCAGACTGAATCTAAGGCTTGTCCTGAAGCAGTTTTTAGAGGTTAAGAATCTAAATTATCTAAAAGTGCTTCAGGCCCTTTAACTGTTTTGTTAGTGGATTTTATTATTGCTGATGTACTTTTTTTTTCTTTTTGGTTGAGGCTGGGGTGGCTTATGAAAGGAGGGGAATGAAGCGACATGGAAGACACCATCAGCATAAAGGCTTCCCACCTCCTGCAGCCATTCCAGGCTATAAAAAGGGACATGGCACAGCCTGCACGGAGCTTGTGACCTGAGATAGGGACAGTTCACTAGACCCTGGAAAGTGTCTAACACAATCACACAATACTAACAGTTCCAACAAATGCTGTAACAATGGATCCAGCACAAGAAATGCATTTTAACATGAACTAGTTTGAGGTACACGTGTTAAGTTGGTCTCTTTCAAGTATTATTTAGAAATGGTTGAGAAAAAGACAGTGGCTTAAGGTGCAGGATATGAAGGAAATCTATGTGCTTTTTTTTGTGTGAGGCTGAACAAGGTTTTCACCCTTTCTGAAGAGTTTTGAAAGCTTTCAGAGAAGATGTGAAAGCATAGCCTATGCCTTAACCAAAAGCTAAAAAGCAAATATTAATAAAAAGAACCCAAATTCTTTCTCTTCTCATTCATGACTTTCCAAGACCCTGTATGAGAAATATTAAAGTAACAGTTTCTTAACCGCAAGAATAACTGCAATATTATTAAAAACTGTAAAAAGCAAATGAAAAAATGTATGTAATTTCTGTGTACACACATGTATGTATGTTTATAGACTCCTTTGATTTGCTTCAATAAACAGCCTTGTGCTAATAACAGCAGATAGAATAACATTCTCCCTATCTTTGTTTTATAATCACCATCCAGCATTCCTTGTGCCACTAATCATCCCCGCAGGCAGGCACCTGGCTATCAAAATGAATTGGAGGTAAACCAGCACGTCCTACATACCTAATGCAGATCCACACAGGCTAGAGCCAGATCGCGGTAGTCTCAAATAGCTAATAACCAACCTGAGTGTTAAATAGGAATTATGACAGGATTGCCCAAAGTGCATTGTTAGCATCTCCCGAGTGGTCAATAGTCGATCTGAAGCTAAAGAAGTACTCAGGATATTTTTCTTTTTCATGTTCCAGTTCATTTGTACTTTAGTCATGCTGCAAATGGGAGATTCAAAACCAGGGTGTTAGTTGATATTGTTCAACAAATTTTATAGGAACGTTACAATGACTTAGGGCTTTATTTTGTGTTAAGTTTTTTTCAGCCATTTATCTTTCTCTAATTTATTTTCTGATATTCTGTTCCAGTCCTGCTTAACCAGCCATTAGCTTTTATTAGTGAAGCTAAAAAGAATGACGCTAATGTGAACAGCATAAAACCTACATTGACCTACTTTTATGAAATGAAGGAGAATAGGCCTTATATGTCTGTTAGGTTGTTCAATTTAATCTTCTACTTACAATTACTGATATTTTCTTATTATGATCTGTATGTACAGGTTATGCTTAACTCTGTTTGAAAGCAACACAAATGTAATACACGGTATGTTCTTATTCACCCTCTCTTCAAGAAATTGCCAAAACTCATGGTTCCTAAAATTGGAAAAGGAAAGACAAAAAAGGAATAAGGTGGCAGATCATCAGCTTGACACAATTAAATGCTACCTATGAAGCTGGTATGACTCAATGGCATTTTTTACAGGAACGACTTATCCTCGGGCATTTTTCTGCTCAGGTAATTTTGCATGTTTCTCCTCTTCCTTACTCTGTCCAATTTTAAACGTCCAATCCCTACTGAACTGCTGAGCACTCCTCTCCAGCACTGGTTTTAGCAGAGCAGGAATGCCCTTTGCACTTCACTGAGGTTTGCCAAGCATCACAGAATTAGGCCAAATAATTAATTGCTGCCAGACAAGATCAAATGTCAAAGTAGCCGCCTCTGGAAGTTCATCTGCAGGTTACACACTCGGCTTCCTCAATGCCTAGAAATAAAACTTAATGCCATTTAGTAACATTGCTATTACTTTTACTGTAGTAACCATGAGATCCGAAATCAGATCAGGCCTGTGTCATTTCAGACATAATTTAGTGGTCTCTAAGGGGCTCACAGTGCGAAGAGATTATAAATAATAATGATGAATGTATTCTGCCTGTCCCCATGGACCCCACGCAGAGGGGAGGCAAACAGATTGCCACAGTCACAAAGAGCACAGCAGCAGAGCCAAAAATCAAATTCGGGGTTCCTGAATTTTACAAGATCATCTTTCCAATGAACTTTGCAAGCAAATAAGACACACATGACACTGCACAGCTGGACCTCCTATATTTCACAAGATGAAATTTAAGAACAAAATGACAAAGACCTGTTCTGAAAAATCTGCCCTAAAAAATCCAGTCTGGGGTAGCAAGCAAAATTGACACACACTGCCTCCAGCTGTATGCACTGAAAAAAAAATCATGCTAGTATTCACAGATTATTATTTTTTAATAGTTCTGGCCTCAAAGCAGCAGCTCACATTCCCAATATTATCGGGAAGGAGGAAAGCAGAAACATATCAATCACAGAACAAAGAGGCTTGTCAATGAGTGGGCATTTTTCTTTTGTAGCATTTTCTTCTCAGCAGCTGCCCACATACAGCCTATCAGGAGATATCTCAGGTGTCCATCAGAATATTTTTCTGTGCTCTCTCCATTGTTAGTGCTTGAGCTTAATTTATTTGCCAAGTGCTTGTTTGGCAGCAGGACTGGGGGTGGGGGGATAGGAACAGGGATAAATGCTCGTTTCATCGTGATACTGCCCCGTCTCCCTGATTTCTGTCAGCCTGCAAATATTTACACCAGACCTGCTGGATTTCTGTGTATTTTAGGACTTTTTGTAATTAATTCAGTCTCAATATTCTCCTCATTTCCATACTTTTCAAATGTCATTTCATCTCTTTTGATCTGCTCCCATTTCTTTCTGTATTCTCTCTCTTGGCCTTCATGCTCTTTCTGAATTTTGAAATGGATTTTATTGGTTGATAGAGGCATTTGAAATGCTTTCAGAGGCTGGGCCTTGGAAACACAGGAGAGCAGATTGCTTAATCACATTTCTCACCTAGAACCTGTATAATAAGGGTGATACATAGGGTGTGAGGCTTCGAAGCTACTAGTGAAGATGAGCTAATGGACCTTGGCCAGCCTTAATTAGAGTTTCTAAGCCAAACCCTCTCCTCCTCTGGCCATGAGTGTGTCAGCCGATCAGTTTTACAACAGCTGTCAACCTCCTCTGAATAGTTTATCTTCATCTTTCCTATTTTGTGTGTTGACAGAGCACCAAAAGAGTTATTTCCCTGCAGCAAAGGGGTCCTTTTCTCTGCAGGCAGAACAAAAAATGTCTTTTCTATAGGGCACCTGACCCTACCCCAAAAGGGACCATGTGTGGCATGAACCACTGCACCCGTCATTCCCCACACCTTCAGGATATGGCAGTCTGGCACTTAAAAATGCATATACGTATGTATGTGTGTGTGTGTACCTATGTATATCTCACAAAACTACCCCAAAGCCCCCCAAACCATCATCTCGATAAATCCATTACTGATGTGCTGGCACCCAACATGAATTGGCATGCCTGACAAAAAAGGTACAGTGAAACAACTTATTTTCCTATTTCAAACTATTTTAGGAAGCCCTATCAATTGTCTATGTGTTTCCTGGTGGAAAGCTTCCAACCAGCTGTGCAACATGTAAATCAGAGTGTGCCTTCTTAACAACAAAGGCTTGCTTCGATCAGGATGGGCTGATGAATTGCTTTCTGCCTGAGGAAAAAGAAGACTGAGCTTTAGGTATGTAAAAACAGTAAATATTTCTCTTTTGCTTTTGTTCTTCCCCAGCCAAAAGCACCTTAAAGAGAGCCATCTGTTTCTTTGCCACAGAAAGAAAAAAATTGGGGTTACCAGGCTCCCTGTGCTTATTCATCCAATTTTGCCTTGAGTTAAATATTGGAGAACTGTCCCCATTTGGGAAGGTTTTAGTTCTGCCACTGGCTATGATAAAGACTGCTGTTCCTATCTACCACTTGGCTTGTTTGTCTCTAGGTTTCTTATTTCAGCTAAACTTGAAACAGAAATTACACAGTTCTGGTGAAAAATGAATGGGATTTACTAATTTTAGTTTTTTATCTTTATCTATTTCTCTCCACTAAAGAAGAGAGAAAAGTCCCACTCATCCTCCTGCCCTCCCCTTGCCCCCCAGAGAAAGTGGCAATTGTACCATTAAGCTTAAAGAGCTTTACATATGCAAACACAAACACAGTGCTTACAGGAAAGATCTTCCCTATCCATATGTTCATCTCCTTCCCTTTACCTAAACCAGACGATTACCTCAGAAGCTCAGCTGTGTTATTGAGACATTTCAGCGTGAAATTTGTTTTTCCTCACTGAACTTTAAGCGGAATTTCAAGTGCCAAGTCTCCAAAGCCAAGTGGGGCTATTAAGAGATAATTACTAATTATGCTAATTTGAGAAGTTGTGCTATTTCTTTCCCTGGTCATTTTATCGGCAGCTCTCCTGAGAGAACAGTCCCCATTCAATGTTAATAACCTTTCCAGGCTAAGCATTCAGTGGAGGACAGTGTGTCCTAAACCCAGGAATATTTTACAGTTAATCTAGATACGTGGCTGTAAATTAGAAAGAGAAGAAAGTTGTACTAATGCTAATGACTTATGTTATTAATTTTTTGCAGTACCAGAAATATCTGATTCCTTTCCATTCGTATATTGATACAGCCGTCTGCTGATGGTTTTATTTTAAATGAGTCCTCAGTGATTTGAAATATTCGGAAAACCAATAACATTTCTCAGCGATCATTTTCTAATCCTACCTATTGCAAGCTCCCATAATAATAGATTAAAACAAAGAACAGATTTGATTTGCATTTTCTAAATGTCTCGTTAATTTTTCCTTTATTTATGTAAAGGTATGAAACATATCTTTCCCAAGGTTTATACCCAGCTTGTTTTTCTTCTCTTTCAAGACAGTGGTTATTGGGTTGATCATATTAGTCTGTGGAGTATGCTGAGAGAGTAAGATACTTCATTATTTTTTAAAGAAAGGAATGAATTTACCTTTTATTTTATGTACATTTCCAAAGAATTGCAGAATCATATAATAGTTTGGGTTATAAGGGACCTTTAAGGGTCATCTTGTCCAACCCTCCTGCGATGAGCAGGGACATCTTTACCCAGACCGGGTTGCTCAGCGCCCTGTCCAGCCTGGCCTTGAATGTCTCCAGGGATGGGGCATCTACCATCCCTCTTAGCAACCTGGGCCAGGGTTTCACCACCTTCATTGTACAAAATTTCTTCCTCATGTCTAGCCTGAATCTCCTCTCCTTTAGTTTAAAAGCATTACACCTTTTCCTATCGCAACAGTCCCTGCTAGAAAGTCTGTCCTGTCATTCCATCCCCATTCTGTGGCAAAACATACATATTTTACATCTTTTATATCTAGAATTTGTTTGTGGTGTGGCTTGGCTTACCTTACAAACACAGAGGCACTGAGCCTGCCCTGCTGCTGGGCTACTTGTTGACAAAATCCTGTTTCTTTGCTCCTTTGAATGGATCTCCCATGTAAGAGGAGCATGATGGCTGTGGACATTGTCCAAGATCACAGCATTCTCCATCAGGAGACCATGGCTACCCTGATGTGACCATGAAGGCTCATTCCTGCAATAACTACAAGTATCCCACCAAATGGACTCCCTGCATACCCTGGAGCAGCTCCTGGAAATTTGGGGTGCAGGGTCACCCTCTCTGTTTGTGAGGATAGCATGAACACCATAAATATTCAATGGAGGATAGTGACACCTGAAAGAAGACGAAGAACATGGTCACAAGTGTGTGTGACAGACGGGGAGGGCAGGGCCCACACACAGCCAAGCTGCCTCCACCCACAGAGCCAGTGCCAATGGCAACATGGCTGCATTTCCAGTTAAAATAAACTCCTGTCCTACTGGAGTCCATCATCCAGCTTGATAGCTTGCTGTCCTGTGTACCAGCAGGGTTATTAACTGAGTGGAATCCCACTGAACTCCTTGCTTCACCACCATCAGCGCTGATCTAGCTTTCTTGGGGCCCATGCCCTCAGGGCTGCTGGGTGGTCGGGCAACCATGCAGGGGCTATGGCATCGCATCTTCCAGACACAGTAGCCACACTCCCATGGGTCACAGCCTCCTTGGCCACCTCCTTCCTCCACCTGGCTGCGACAGGGTCAGGTCTCCTCTCTAAACTCCGCTGGCTGATGCCTGATGGCATCAGCTGGAGCCTCCTCCGAAGGGTGGACGCTGCCCTTGCTGCACGTCTGGGCTCCCATGAGGGGATTTTTAGCAGCATTTGCCTCCACACACACCAGCTGTGGGTCCTCCAACGGGCAAGTAATGTAGGTATGGCACTGGGTTTGGCTTCACTCTGACGGCTGAAGACAACAGGGCATAAACAGCTTCAGGTAGTGAAGAGTGACCACAGCTGTGGTTCTGCAGGTCAAGTGGAGAGTGCAGAAAACACAAGACATTCAAAATATTTTTTATAGCAATTGGGCCTATATTCTATAATATTTTTTCAGTTTGCAGCATCTAGATGCAAAGTAACTAAGCAAAGATCCCCTCCACGCAACCAAAATAAAAATTAGAATTGAATGACAAGAAGACAAAAGATAGCAGTTGATACTTCGATTTTCACTATTTTTAGACCATGAACAGACCCAAAAACAGTGGGTGCATTTTTTTGAAATGCAAAGAATGTAAATATTCAAAATCTTGGGTAGGAGCTATTTCAGGAAAATGTAATACGCAAACCTCAGACTCCAGTTCAGTACTCCAATGTAGGAGTGGGAGGATTGCGTTCACATGAGACATGAATTAGAGCCTAAAAATATGTCCTAGTAATAAAGGAGAAGATAATTTTAAGTTTCAGCACTGCCAGTTTCAGAATAGAACTTCTTTTAGTAGAAATACAGTTTACAAGTGTGTGATCCTGCCCCCAAACCGCAGATAAACATCAGGTAAAGACATGTCTTCCTTGCTGATGGGTCTGGGGGGGACCAACAGGCTACCAAGCTCCCAGCATACCACCAGGAGACATAGGAGAAACGTGGCTGTGTGACTCCCTACTAACGCATCTCTCAGAGGTTCATGTGAGCACATCAGGCAGAACTGGGACCATCCTGTGACCCCAACATTTCAACAGCTCATGAGCACACACCAAACTGAAGCCCCTGACCTGCGCCCGGACAAACACACACAGAGTTCATGGACTTCTTCATAAAACAGACTTTCTGGTCACACTCAATGGAAAGCATGTGCAGAAAGCAACATAGGTGACTGTCTCATGTGTGTCTCATGTCAACAGTTCTCCTTCTAGGGGACAAATTGTTGTAGGTGGGGTCTTGCATCTCCCTGAAGCCTCATCAACTCTTGAGATGCTGTGTCTTCTAAACAAACATTCTGCTGTCCCAAAATTCAGCCTAACCAAGTTGCATCAGAGTCAGCTGCTCCTTGCTGATACATTGCTGTCCAAAGAGAGCAGCTAAGGGGACTGGCTGGAGGCTGGGAACAGAGCCATGGTTCCGGACAATATGAGCCTGTAAGTGAACAAACATCTGCAAGAGAGGAAATCTCTTAAAAAATAAAACACAAAAGAACAAACAGTCAGGAAAGCAAGATGCCATATGGCCTGAAAGGCCTACTAGAATATTTAAAATTAGTTCTTCCTGAAGAAATAAATGAGCACTAGAGACTATTTCAAAATGCTTGATGGGCTCTGTTGGTCACAGCCACACTTGTTCTGCGCACTCTGGGAAACTGGCAGACTGGAATCACAGTCCCGGAAAGGCGCTTCACATTGCTAATTCAAGCTGAAATGAAGTTTTCTGCACGTTATTTGTTATTCATGTTTGAAATTGTTTTTTTAATCTAATACCTTCAAAGATCACACAGAGTTGTGGAAGCAATAAAAAAATCAGTTAAAATACAATATGACCTTAGCTGTTTTCTTTCATTATATATTATATATTATATATTATGTATTCTATATAATATATTCTATATTATATAATATTATATATATTATACATTATACACTATATATTATATATTTTATGTATTATGTATTATATGTTATATATTATATATTACATATCATATACTGTATAATATATATTACATATTGTATATTATACATTACATATTACATATTATACATTATACATTATATATTTATTATTTATTATTTATTATATGCTTAACTATATTATTAAACAGTACCATTCCAAAACCTGCAGTAACCCTACTGAGAAGCGTTTGGAGCTCTCACAGATTTTGAAAGGCTCAGATGACATGAATAACAGAAATGCGCAGCTGCAAGAGACCCCAGCAGCCGACTGGCGCTGCCCGGCATCTGGTGTAAGAAAGTACATATGGGACAGCCTGTATAACATGCTTTGGCCAATTTCAGGCTGAAGAGAACAGGGTCCTTTAGATGGACAAGGCCATGTGGGTATTAGCTGCAGCAGAAAGCAGAAACAAGCAATTTCTGCATAAATTATATAGTACTTGGAGACAGCCACTTCCTTTTGGAGACATAAATCCTCTCTGTGCTGCTAGCTGGTGCTTCAGATAGTGCCTAGGACAGTAGGTGGGACAAGCAAAGAAATACTTTATTCATCGCTCTTCTGCCTGTCTCAGCAAAAGTACAATGCCTTCGCAAAATTTCCACTATGCTTTCATGCTGCCTGTCAGGGAGGGGGGAGAGAAAGTTTGGTTTCCAGCTGGAAAAAGGTAATGGCAAATTGATTCCCCTTCAATCCATCAAAATCTCGATCCCAACTATATCAAAAAATGCACACACCAAGTGCAGCAGAGAAAAATGCTCCCTCCACAAGCTCTGACCAAACAGGCTTTGTGCAGAAATCTTGACAAGGAGTTGAGGGAAGCTTAGACTTGAACTTCTGAAGGAGGATGGTCCTTTCACTGCCACCAGTAGCTAGTACACCTGCAGGACCCATAATGTAATTTTCTGAAAACCATAGAATTTGTCATCCTACGACTGGATGAAAATCTTGGATTTATTTACTTTTCATAAGTGTACAAATATACATAGGTTTCTACCCTGCCTCTTTGCAAAGAAAACTTTGAAAATATAAAGTGATGAAAGCTCTGCAAAAGAACAATTTATCTACCATTATCTTTTACCAGCCACAGTTTATTTAATTTCTTTAAGAAACAGACATTTGACATCCTGAATTCTACAAAAGAATTCTACAAATTATGGACTCCTTGACTTTCGCTATTTCCCAGCAGCACATCTGCATGGATTTATTTTCAGGCTAAGAGCCCAGATAATGCAGAGTGTAACATTTTACCGTTAAAAAACCCAGTTATATTAAAGGACAAACAATAATCGTGATGGGTATGAGATGCAAAAAGATGAATTACAAAGCAGTTGTTCAATCTTGTCTTTTCAGCTGAGATTATAAATGGGCTGAGCCTAAGAGAAAAATTCAGAGCCTAAAACTGAAGGTTGGCTAATTAATCAGTTATAACAGCATAGGGGATTACAAAACATGATTAAAACACACTGAAAACAAGAAAGACAAAGGAGGATGGTAAAGGGAGCTCTGTCAACAGAGATACGTCTCTACACAAGCTTGTGAAAATGATGCAGCTCAGAAAAATATCGTGCTTAAGAATGAAAAACCAACTACAACAAGACAATGTTACAAACCAAATAAATTCGTGGAAATTTGGCTCAATGGTTATTAAAAAAATGTAATTTGATCCAAGCTCCTTATGAAGCCTAGGACAAAACCTCCACTGATTTCAACCCTTTATATAAATATGCATGTACGTTAATATACGCGTTGCTGGAACACATGTTAGTACATTAATATGCATAGTACTAGAGAGTCTGTGTTTAAGTATATAAATAGAACTTGCATATAAACATATGCATTCATAGCTTTGAAGTTCCATTAGTAACAAAAGAGCATAGAGAAATTATTAGCATTTTTACATGATGATTTCTGTTTAAGTCAGATCCTGCACTGCTACTGATACTTACTTGCAAGGTATTCAACAGATGGGGAGTCCAGACTGATAACCTCTTGTGCTGTGTAAGTGTATTTTTAAACCTCTTTTTGTGTTAAATTCTGATGCTGTGCTGAAGGGATGAAATAAAGTGCTTTCCTGAGTGTGCAATTTTAACTTCCTTGTTTTCATTTTTAAACTCTAATTTGGCAATGATCCACTATTAATAGTGCCAGTTAGCATGACCCCAGTTCCTATAAATATTACCACTGAAGACATCAGGACCACCCATGTGAGGATGACCTATGGGATGAAGGTTCCGTAAGTGGTAGAACCTGGTGCTACTGAAATATTGCATGTAACAGCAGAGGATTGGGCTCCTATTCTCTTTGTCTTGAATCTGCCCTCAATCTTTCTCTCTTTTCTAGTGGAAACAAAAAAGGAAATAGTGCTTTTGTTCACAAATTCTTAGGAGTGTTGATGCATGCATATTTTCTGTAATATTACCTACTCAACAAAAATTAATCTATAACCTTAACGACATAATGGATGAAAGTGAACATTATACAAGTGAAAATAGAAAATATTTTTTCTAGTTCTTTTTACTGTTTTGGAAAATGAATGCAATAAAGTGATATTCCTTTAGAAATACTGCTGCTTACTATTTATGCAATTTCAAACTATATTACTTAGGTAGCATTTATTTGTGTGGTTCATTGCTTGCCCTAAGAGACCTTCGTTTGTTCAAAGTATGAACTTATTCTAGATTTAAAATGGTAAAAGCAAACTAATGTAAAAACACAATGAAATCACCTTAAAATCTGCTTACGTTCTCACTTTGGTTGCAAACCCCCATCATAAAAATAATCCCCCAAATTTCTCTGAGATTATTCCAGCAAATCCCATGCTCATCAAATTCTAAAACATACTCCACCTGCTAGTGAAACTATCACTGTAATTGTCTGGGCTTTTATCTAATGAATATGCATTAAAGCAGTCAAAACAAAATTCTAACTTAATCTACATTACCGAGGAAAGTTTCTGAAACAAGCTGTTGCAGGGAAATTCATGTAATACATTGTCAACATTCGGCAGAGACAAGCTGTCTGCTAGAAAGGGCTGATGGAAACCAGTCTCCTGCATTTGGTCAGGAACCCATACGGCTGGTACCCTTAAGCCACGCTTGTGGCCACAGATGTGCTCAGAGCATCACGTCTCATCGTGCTTTTAGTGTGCCTGCCCACCTGTACCTCATTTCTGTGCAAAGCTTGTGCTGGTGATCACTGAAAAGTCTCTTTTTGCCATGTGGGTTTTGGTGAGTCATCATCATCTCTTCTACAATACTCAAACTCAGTGATACCTGCTGGAGCACGTGGAAATGACAGATGGATATTCAGTGGATTGTCTGTACGAGGTCTACACACGACCACACCTGCTGACAGGTATGTGCACGACCCCAGTGTTTACAACAATATAGCATGGGGCAAACCAACAAAATTAAACATATTTGAAACCAAGATTAACCAAAATTAACAAACCACTTTTTTCATCCAACTGCCTGCATATGATGTACACATTGCTTTTGCTATAATGACCATTAGAGCAATAGTCTCAGCCCTGTACCTTTACTTTTGCTGTCTCTCATTTCTGTCTAAACAGCACAGAACTCAGCTTTACATGCCAGTGTCAGAGAAACATTTCTTCAGCTCAGGAAGTGGTAGGAAGGTCAGTTTAGATGTGGTAAGACAGAATGAGCCCTAAGAAACATGTGTTGGCAAGTAAGTACATTGCAAACTTTTTTATATAGAGAAAAATTTTAGGAAAAGAATAGTTAACTTCTTATCCAGTTTCTGATTCCACAAAAAAACAAAAAAAAAAGCAGCTGCATATTTGTATGCAGATCTTGTTACTTATTATTTACTGCTTTTCCGAGCAGCAATGGAACGACTGAACAAGTGATTTTGCTGAACCAAGGCCATGTGTTACCCCAAAGACCTTTGATGATATATTGGTCCTATCCAGCCATCAATCTCATATGTATTTTCATTTTTAAAATTTGTATGAACAACAGCTGCTTCAATAGCTGAGGCTACATGAGAGGATTAAGAAAACAACAAGTGGAGGAGAGAGATGGGTGTTTTAGTAACGGAAGAGATACATGCAAAAAGCGCAAATATACAATAAACACATGGATCTTCAGGGTTACATACACAGTGTTATTTAAAAAGTGGCTTTTTGGAGCCTTTGCTGTTATCTTTTTAATCATTAACAATAGATTGAGACAGCTTCTGTAGTGTTTAATTAATACTCCTGTTAAAACAGTACTCTACAAGATCCAAAACAGTGTGTAATTCATTGCGTCTTGCTTTCATTTCATTTTGGAGACTCTTGATGAGGGATTGGAGTTTTTTGACGCAAAATTAAAGTAGCAATACATAGGGAAGAGATTTTTAAAATGTTTTTAACTTTTAGAATTACTTTCCTAGACTCAGAAACCAGGGCTTATTTCATTATTATTTTTTTTAATCTTAGAGCTGCCTGCCACATTTAGTTAAAGAATTGTCTTATGGTTAAAGAGTACAGTCAATTTGCAATGGTTTTAGCTAAAGTGGTATAGTCTCTTGGCTCTTCCAAGAAGCATGTGTATATACAAAACTGATTACCGACATACAAGGCACAAATGTGAGCACTAGGATTTCTAACGGAAACAGAGGTTATGAAATCTAGATAATATTTGATCTTACTGAAATTAAGTGATTCATCTAAAAGGAGCAATCTCATTAAAAAAAAAATAAAATCTATAACAGTTTCAATTAATTCCATAAGCAATTCTCACAGCATCTGAAAGAAGGAATGCATGTGACAAAAATAGAGTTATTCTGCAGATTTGTCAGCAATGTGCTGCTAATATTGAAGAAAGATTTTTCTTTAAAATGTAAACTTGGATACACAGAAACCTTGCCCTCAGCATGTGTAACAAGCCATTTGGGGAGAAATCAAAAGCCCTCCAGGAACTGAAGAGCAAATGTGATTTAACACCAAGGAGGAATTTGATCCCATGCACTTGTTTACATATAAAACAGATAAATAAATAAAAGTCTTCTTCTTTCAAACAGCACCAGGTGGAACTGCTTTGTGGGCAGATGTCGCAGGCTGCCTTGCAGGCAGGGATTATACCTGCTCCTGCCTGCAAGCAGGACCTGCCATTTCACACGAGTATTTCGCAATGATAAACCCAAATGATGTGATGCACCCTCAGACATGATGCAGCTACAGAAAAGACAGGCACGATCTAGAAACAGGTTCACTTGAAACTAGACTGAGACACTCCTGAATTCCTGCCTCTCACTAATTAACTCTGCAACAGATTTATTAACTGCTCTGACTCGGTTCCCCTCCCTATAAACTGGGGGAAAGTGGCCTCTCTGTCTATGAGAGTTAATGACAACTTTTGATAAATACTTTGAGCATGTACCTAATATGATTACACTGATGCATTTTTATTAACTCTGGGCAATAAGAGTCCTTGCTGGCTAGGATGAGTTGGAATTCTCTGAAGAGAAGGATGATCTTAGTCACTGGCTGGGAAGAATAGTTCTATGTGCCTCACATCATAAAAGTATAAATTTAACAAGGAATTCACTGGTAGCCTTCAGGAAAACCTGACAAAACTTCTTTGTCTATGGCTTCTTACCCCATTTACACAGAATGTGTCATCTGCTTAAAAATGTGCCCTGGCTAACCAATCTATAAAGCTGTTAAACTACTTCTATTACAAAGCACAGTTCTAAACTGCAAAGGGCTATTTCATTTCTGACTAATCAAAGCCAGGGTTCATTTTTAAAAATTCCCACTTTTTTTTTTGACACCTAATAACCATCTTCTCGTAACTGGCACTGTTAGTCTCTTACAGCTTGTTTTAACCTTTGAGTTTACACCTTGTGCTATAACACGCAAGGACTCCAAAATTCTTCAGTTTTTTCAACAAAAGGAATGCAGAGCTAAAGTATCTTTTTAAAATAAGTATTATTGGCAGGGCACAAGTTAACCCAAAAAGACTAGCTTTTGACTTGTTCTGGCTGAACTGAAATGTTTCACGTTTATGCTTTAATACTGTATATTCTCTCTTCTTCCTGCACATGAAATCTAAAGGATTTGCACAGTGAAACTTTTTTTTTTTTTTAAATATCATCAAATAACTTGTGCTCATGCATTTCGGCTGGAGGCACAAAAAGTGCTCCTTGTGGGCACGGCACCAGGTAAAGCAAACTTCTGTCCTGTAGCTGGAAAAACTGGTCATTAGAAATGTGAATTGAAAACGAGTCAAGTGTCTAGGTTTTAGAAACAACACAATTTAAGGACAGACATCACATGTTTTAGCATACATAAATGATAAACACAGATCAATTGATAATATTTGCAGTAGTTCCAACTGGAGGAGATATGATATTAGAGAACATTCACTTTTTGTACTGTTTGTTTCAAACTGCTAAACCCACAAGCAGCAAGAGCTGAGCTCCAATTTAATTACTGCCTGCGCTGCTCAACAATGGAGGCAACGCAGACCACTGCGGCTCTGCCCCTCGCCTCCCAAATTCACCATTCATACTGACACCTCAACTGCAATTCATGATGGGCACGAGGGAGGGAAATTGCAACCTGGAAACCAGTCAATGAAAGTTAATTTCAGTCAAATCTTGTTCAAGGATCCAGAGGCATTTTGCCTGGCAGTTTGTGGCAGGGCTTCTGGCATGGCTGTAAAACAGAGTATGAGCTCAGGGCTGGCTTCTGCTCCCAGTTATGTCAGCTCTTCCATAAGATTCAGCTAGAGAAAGATCAGCACACAAAGAAACTTAAGACCAAACCCACTTTTTTGGTAAAGGTGCAAGGTTTCCTGGCATAAATATTACCGGCTCTTGTGTAAGCATCTATTTTCACTATTCTGAATTACTTAGCTACTCAGAAAACATATCTACAAAAGCAGAATCTAGAAATTCCCTGAAAAATCTGACTTATAAGAAGTTTATTTCATTTATTTATTTCTCACTCTAAAAAACCCTTATCTTTGTGCAGCTGTGCCTTTATAGTCTCTAAGACTATTAGTATTACATTGAGGAAGATCATACACAAATGCTATCAGAGTATTTATATATATATATACATATATATATATATTTTTAAATCACAAATCCATACAGCATGGATGGGTGGATGTGTATAAATACACAAATGATACAAATGTATTTTATTTTTACGTCTCTAAATAAAATCCTTCAATGCAATATAAAAACTTAAACCCTAATATAAATATTTTTTTTACTCTAGGCTTTAAGACCCTTTGACTAACATAACTTGGAGTTTATTATAGTAATTCATTTAAGATGGTTAGGCAGTTGGAGCAAAATGTGTGTATTTCGTACAAAAATGTATATATGTACGTATATATTTAGGCACAGACACCCATGTACATAGCAGCACAGTTCTGACACCCTGACTCATGCTGGGAAGTTTCAGTTGCAATTTTACTGTGAGTAGGGGCAGTAGCATCAGGCCTTATACAAAAGTAATAAATTATTAGAGTTAGCTTGATAGCCATCATTTTACATTTGTCAAATCCCTCTATTTAAAGGATAAATAGCCATTTCACAGTCTCTGATAAGTGCTAAGAAGTGGGCAATTGCATAAAATTAGTTTTGTGTAAATCTTTTTCTGTGGAGATGGAGATAAAAAATCTGTCAAATTCTACTTCTTTCTTCCCACACTTCCCAGCAGCTTTGACTCTTCACACTGATGTTTCATTAGCAGTTAGAGAAAGGTGATTCTGCTAATAATTTTGAGCACCGTTTCTCTTGAGAGGAACAAAGATAATGTAAAAATGGGGGGAAAAAAAATCACACTTTAGCATGAAGTATTTTGCCGAGATCTACTTATTGCTCATTCCTCAGTCCCGAGCTGCACATAAAACGCCACCAGTCTGTACTGTAGGTTTCAGAAACAGTACTCACAAGTGGTATAACTCCAAAATCAGATGGAGTAGTTGGTAGAAATCAACCCCTAACCCAGCAGGAACACTCTCACACAGACAGACTATGGTTTGCAGGGGTAATCCCCTACTACACAATATTCATCTGATGGCAACACACCAGAAGTCACACCAGTAACTGTGTTTTTTTCTGCTTAACAAATCATAAGTTTGTTATCCCACCTTTTTGTTTCTTTTTCCTAGGGAATAAGAAAAGGGGAGGTGAATTCATTTTTATTGCCATCCTCCTAACCTCACTATAGCATCAAAGTAAGAGATTGGGAATCAGTCTCCATTTCAGTCTATTTTTACATACACCATGCACGGCGTTGAGTGGGAACAGAGAGGAAGGCGACTTAAAACGCTGTCAGGAACATTCCGAAGAAATGCGCCTGCCTCCCTGGCAGCCCTGTTCCCGGTTTGGGGAGGCACATGGGCAAAGGGACGCGCGTTCCACCGCCACCAAGCCCAGCAGAAAGGCACCTCCTGAACTGCCGCGCTGCCGCTTCGGCTGGGAAAGGAGAGGATGGTGCAAAAAGCCTCACAGTGAGCCAATAAAACACCTTTCCTTATAATCCAAGCAAGTCAGGAGTCAGATAATTTCCTGAAAAAGAGGATTCATATCTCATATTAAAAAAAAAAAACAAACCACAAATCCTTCTTAATGTATCCTACCTAAAGCCAAAGCCTTCATTCACTGAAGTGAGCAGCAAACTTTTTAGCGTTAGTCTCAGCTGAGCTAATCAAATAGCTCAACTCCCTACACCGTGTAAGTTTTGGTTTTCCATACCTTGAATTAATGCATTCTCCAGGACAGCTACATACTGTCCCAACAGAAAAAGTCCCTCCACTCCTACTAAACATGCTGAAATTCTGTTTCCTTAAAAGCCTCTGTCTTTGTAAATAAAAAAAACCAACCAAACAAACACACGAATAAATCAGAGTAGCTTGATTATGTTATTTATAATATTTCCTTTTTAAAATTCATTTTACTGTATTCTTTCGTAAGTTTTTCTCTAAAGTGAACAATATAAATCTTACCAGTTTCCTTCTACTGAAATTTTAAAAATCTCCAGTCCCTTTTGCCATATGTCTCTGAATCCTCACTATTTCTAGTACACATTTGGGAGCTAGAGCAGCCAGAATGAAAGAGAATATACTAAGTGAAAATACATCTTTCATTCACTAATGACACCATAATATCTTCAATATTAGCCATCCTGCTCTTCACACACTCTGCCCTGCTCTGTGCTTCCCTTGTTATCACGCTTTGATTAGCAGAGATTCTCACTAAACCATCCACAGGAATGTCCAGTACTTATCCAGAGTGGGTATTGTTAGCTCAGGGCCCCAGAAATACATCTTCATATTTCAAACTCATCATAAGAAGAAATTCTAGACTGACTGAACAACAACGATAACACCATCCATTTAATGCTTTCTGTTAAAGCATTAAATTTGGTGATTTTATGACTCAGGGAGGACTGCCTATTAGTACGGGTTGACAAGCTGCTTTCACCAGTTAACAAAGCGGTCTTTTTAATATATTATATATCACAATATGCTGTTAAAAAGTCCTCTGGGTTGGCTGCTTCATTTCAAATTAATATAGTGAGGAACAAAGGTCAGCCAGAGCAGGAAGGTAAGCATTTCATTTCACTATTGGAACTTACATGATTTGCAGGCAAAACAAGCTGTTTTATGCAGAAAACATCAAGTTCATCATGGTACCTTGAGAATGATCTATCTATTGATGCATATCAGCATTTTTTGTCTGGATAACTAATAGTTTACACAGAAAAAAGTGGTAAACTGCCTGAAAGGTTGTAGAGATATTTAGCTGTAAACAGGGATCAATTCAGGTTCATTACTACTCACAAAACCTATCCAATATTGGATAGCAGTAATTCAAAACTAGTACAGTTAACAGAGATCAGGCTGATATTCTAATGTTCACTTTTTTTAATACAACTTGCATTAAAGGAACCTAAGAAAACAGTTTGCACAGACCTTTAGTAGCTTTGATATTTCACAAGGCAATTTCATCTGACCTTTAATTTTTAGTGCAGCGTTTCCCATTTGTAGGGTATCACTTCAGAAAGGGCTGCCATTAAGTATTTTATAAACTCCATTAATATCACTTCAACTGGAATTTGTAAGCAAAGATCTCACCTTATAGGAGAATTTCCCTACCCAAATCACCAAGGAGGAGTTACAGAATTTTAAGCAATATGAACCAATTTCCAGCAGTATGATACTTTGCCACTAGCTTTAGATGTCTCTGCATCACCACTGAAGAAAGCAAAGCATCTGACTTAATTTCTGTGTTCAAAAAGGTAAAAATGGCTATATATGCCATTGTACCTATCCGTTATGGTCAATATTTATATTAGTGCTTTTTCTACTTACATAATTAATAATCTGAGATAAAGTTTAAATATTTTGTTCTCTCTCAAAGTAAAATATGCCATTTTATTGTCCTCACATTTACGTGTGGTTGCTAGGAAGATACAACTCTGCTACAACCTAATCATCTGCTATTTAGATATGGACTCATGAATCCCATATTTTTTATTCTAAATTTAAGTTCAGTCATCGTAGCTAATGTCCTTGATGCTATCTCAAATTGCTGTCATTACACGGATCACTAGAAATTGGAGGTAATAGTAAAAAAGAAAATAAAAAAGAAAGGTACCAAATTAGATGATGGATAAAGGTTTAATCAATTTAATTTTATCACCAAATCCAGTCCGTTCGTCTTGAGCTGTCAGGGGACGAGATAAGCGGAACACGTCTTGAAGCACAGCACAATCCCGTTGTGGGGAAGGAGTTGTGTCCCTGAACCTCGCTGAGATGAAACACGCTCATTTATTACTTTGGCATTGCAGGATGATGAAGAACCAAGCTGGTTTCCTCCCTCCGTCCTCAGCACAATCTTTCTATTTCATTAATTTTTCATTGAATTTCATTTCACAATCATTTTGCCTCTCTCACCCGCTTGCAGCCCTTATTTAGTTTATTCTTGTCAACTTTTATTTAGTGTCCCATTGTATCAGCAATGAACTCGGCCATGGCTTTCTATCATATCAGGGATACCTGATTCCCTCCTGTTTTCAGTAATTAACTTTAATCGCTGGGCGTATAAAACAGAATTACAAATAAGGTGGATTATTTGTTGTCTTACACTGGAAAATAACTCCAAAGGGGCATGTCTCCAATCACCCATTTCATACTTACTTTCTCTATGTTGATTTCTAAGTTGCTGGAGGCTGCTGAAGTGTGGGCTTTTTAGTACTATCAGTAAACAGCAACCGTGCTTTTGTGTGGTCACTTTTAATCATTTAGCTGAGACAACAAACCTTCTTTTGAAAATCTACACCGCAGGCTATGGAAGCTGTACAAACCGTGCTGAGGCGGCTGTGCTGAATTCTGCCAATACTCAGCCATATTCCAGAGCCCTGGAGAAAACACAAGAACCCACAAATCCAGCAACTTCCTACAAAGCCTGAAAAATTTAAAATGGATTTCTCTAAAACAGCACGCAAAGGTTTCTAACCTCTGGTCATTTTATACACACAGATTATAAAAACCCAAACAAACACAGAGAGAAACACAAAATACCTATTACTGCTTTTACATGAAATTAGGATGAAGATATTCTGGCAAGCATCTGTATTTATTTTTCATTAGGTCTTTGAGAAATTAAGATATTTACATCCCACTGGGAATTAACACATTTATTTTCTAAATGATAATGAAAATATTACTACCTATACTAATTTAACAAATGGCTATGAATATACACATTTTATCTTTTCAACACCCTTTCTGCATGTAGTGTAAAACTGAATGAAATCACTATGCAAATATATGCTTGCAGTGTGATATTCATTGTGTGGACATTTAATGTTAAGTCTTCAAGGTAGGATCTGTATACTGAAAGGGTTGCTAGACTTCATAACCATAAAAATAAGATGCATGCAAACTAATTACTGGGCAATGTCATTGTACACTGGAATTACGCTCAGTGTCCGACGCTTTTCAGTGTTCAATTGGCATATATGGAAATTCTCTCAGACTCTTGCAGCACATGTTTTTTTACTGTTTTTTAGCCTAAATACACAGGGAAATTTACCTATTCAGAGAACGTTGTTTGCTTTCCTTGCTTGAACTGGCTTTCTGCCCCCAGGAAACTCCTAAAACAGAGCATCCAGGTATAAAAGAAATGGAGCAAAGTGCTATAACCAGACACACTGATTTATAATTCACACTAACCAGGACAAAAATATGACTGAAAACATGAAAAGTAAATCAGAAGGGGAAAAGCAATGCTATTAAATAGAGAATAATATTTGCTTCCACTGCTACACATTCCTAGATATTCTATCAGGTAATGTCTCAACCCGGTTTTAAGCACACTTCATATGTAATGTGTAATAAAATATATGAGGCTGTATAAATTATTTGTGGAGTTCATCTCCTTAAGAAGTGGGCATGTGACAGATAATTTCATTTAGTTACTCTGATTAATACTCAATTTAAATTTAAGACAAGTTAATTTCTTTGTCTACATGCATCCATAGGTATCTCTGTGTGTGTATGTGTAAACATATGTGCATAGCTATACACTTGAAAGCATCTACTAAAAGTATTCTTGCTACATAGAATATATATGTACCGTAGAACAGTTAAAGCTATGTGTCTCTGGTGTAACTCTTTCAAAAGATTTTTCACAATCTATTAAATAGATCAAACCTACAAAACAGTTGAGCCCATATTAATTCTCATGAGCCTAACACATTTTCATGACTAGTCTCCAGGACAGCCAGTTTGTTAAACAACACCTTTGTATTAGATACAATCAAAAAATCAACAGGAATAAACTAACCTAGCAGTAAAATCCAACAGGTCCTATACTGGGTGTGCCTTAAGTTACAGGCATATTTTGCTAGCATAATTTTACAGGAATGTGTATTTTTATGAATATATACTGTGATTATATAGAAAAGAAAATAAAAATCATATAAACACAAGCATTGCTCCCTATAATTAGTGTACTAACCAACTACATCATTTGGAAAGTGGTTAGAATAGCACATTTGGAGAAATAAGAGAATAAACTGTTCAAGTGCACATTCTTATTGATAGTGGTCAGTCAAGCGCTTTCTAGAATGCCACCAACCTCCAGCTATGTATTCTGCAAATAGCTGCCATCTACCAAGTTATTGTTTAACACATTTTGGGGTGTTTTTTAAAACATTCAACTTCCATCTTATTTTGGCAAAACACAGAGCAACAAAGGAAGCAACAGAAAAGTCTTATTGAAAGACTGTTACTTTTGTCTGCTGCTTAAAAACAAAATTAACACTTATAACTTACCTTTATAATGAAGCACCTTTACTTGACTGCATAGATTAATGGATTACTCTTTTCTCTTGGCCAAGCACAGGGCACCTAAGGCTAGGCTAAGTTTGTAATTCCCTAGAAAAATAGTTTGGCTTGAACAAATACAGCACAAAGAAGTCTCCAGAGCACAACTTAACTACAAGCAGATTTAAAGAGAGGGAGTATGAGAGTGCTCCCTTTAGTTAGTATTTTAAAATAACAGAACATGAAACACAGCCTTTGTCACCAGGTGTTACAGCATGCTGTAGCTCCAGAGTAACAAGTCAAGGTTACAAACCTACTCAAAGTACCGATGTATCTGCATGTCTGCTGGTTTTACTCACGGGCAGGTCACTATTTGTTACTGTGATTCTGAATACAGCGAGTTCAGACATTAAAGTTAAAATAGTGACAATCAAATGATACAGTCTAGCATTTAGCATTTGACCAGTTTTCAGTAGTTTTTATACAAAACCTGCTTTGACACCTTTCTAAAAAGTTGTCAAGTACCGTGCTCATTGGCTTTAACACAATCAATAATTAAAAGGCATTTAGCTAGGGGCGCCTCCAAATTAGGATTTCTAGAATCGGAAGAAGAGGTACGGTACCCAAGGTATTGTCTTGAGTTGTCAAGCTAGCTGACTAAAACTTGCGTTAGTCTCACATAATTATGACAATTACAGGTTAGGTGATGTTTACTGCTCAGAGAAACACTTGGAGTTCACATCGCTGCAATCAAATGAGTTGCAGCTGGGCATCTCTGGCACTCTGCTTCTCGTATCAGTTAATTTTACTTTAAAGTGTTCACTGTCTGTTAACTTCGGCTTTTTCAGGCACAACATCAAAAATCAGGCAGTAGTGTGCCACCTCCTCTACAGGAGAAAACGGGACAGCCTTGCGAAGAGCTTTTATCTAGGGCAGATTCCCCGTTTGCAATGACATCCTGTGGCTTTACTTTTCCTGCTTCTGCCAATTAGCGCTTTCCTAGCGGAGGTTTGCTTAGGGAAGGGGAACAGCACCAAAACAGAAGAACTTGGTAGACCTTTATATATATATTTGATATATTTAATATATTAAAAAAAAAAAAATATATATATATATATATAGGTAAAGTAGGTAGTTTGGGGGGCGCGCCCCGCCGGCCGGGAGCTGCGTGCTGCCGGGGACACGTCCTGGCGCTGGCACCGGCGGGCAGCGGGACACGGCGGGACACGGCAGGACGGGCTGGGGCCGGGCTGGCGGCGCTGGAGGCGGGAAGGGGCAGTGCCAGGGCCGGCGGAACCCCCGGGAAAGCTCCGCCGCACCGCGCTGCCTCGGACGGGGCCCGCCGAGCTCCCGCCTGCCGGCACCTCCGCGGGGCTCAACCTCAGCCCAAAACAAAGAGAGGAGAGGCAACACTGCCCGTCCGACGGGAGAGCGGCGGCCTCTCTCGCCGCCGGCCGGACCCCGCTGGTGGCGGATCGGTGCGGTGGGGAAGGCACCGCCCGCTGCCCCGGCCGTCGGGGCAGCGACAGGGCCGGTGGCGCCGTGCGCCATACACAGACAATAAACACAGGAGCAGCCGATGCCCGGGCGTGTGTGCGGGAGACAGGCAGAGAGAGAGAGGGAAAAAAAAAAAAAAAAGGAAAAAGGAAAAAAAAAATGTCGTTTACCTTTCCTCTTTGATCTCCTCCTTCTCCTCCTCTTGGACTTGCATTTCAGCTGCCCGCTCGGCCCTCCCGACGCCCTGCTGCTGCCCAGGACGGATGTCATGCCTGTACTTCAACGGAACAGCACCGCGCCGAGATGTTTTCCTCCCGTGGAGTTTCTCCTCTTTCTGGAGGCGGCTTTTATAGCGCGGCGGGGCGGGCTGGCTGCCTGCTCGGCGCTGCCCAGCGGCGCGGCGAGGGGTCGCGCCTCCGCCCCGACGTGCCGGGCCCGGCCGGGGCGATGCCCGGGGGCGGCGGCAGCGGCTCTACCGGCCCCGCGGCCACTTTTTGCACCTCCGCGAGTTGCTGGGCACCGGCCGCTTTGAAGCCAATGGTGCGGGGCGGGGGGAGGCGGTGGAGGGAGCGGGGGGGACGGATTTGATGCTGCAAAGTCTCCCGTAGCCCAATGGCTCCCGCCGCCCTGCTCTGACATCAGCTCCGCCAGCCCTCGCCCCCAAACTCCGCTCCCTCTGGGCTGCCGGCTGTGCCCGACTCCCGGGAGAAAGCCAAGGAGGATAGCCCCGGAGGGAATAAAAACATCCTGCTGCCTTGTCTGGGAGAAGCCGGAGGGGCAGCTTGCAAGAAGGGAGGCTGCAGGCAGGATTTCAAGCCTTTTATTTTTTTGCTTCAGAACATGTGGACACTGAACACTGCTTCCAGAAACAGAGAAATGTCACTTCTGTCCTCCCTAACTGAACACTTATTAAGTAGTTCACTAATTGCATTGCTTGTTATTCCCAGGGAAACAATATGAGTTATTGTTGAATGATCCTGTATTCACAAACCTCATGCAAGAGGCGAAGTGCAGCAATTCCCCTTGAATCTCCAGTTATTTTTAAGGTACGTGCTCTGCTAAATTCACGATCAAGGGCAAAAGCTCTGTGAAAAGAGAAGTGTGTTGTCGCTCAGACTCATACATTAACACTCTGCAGTGCCTCATTTAGGCAACTGCAATTAAAGTGTCGGGAGCAGAGGGGCTTTTACAGAGAGGAAAGATGACAACAGCATTCCTCTGAAAAGCTTGGCTACAAAGCATTACGTGTTCATTACAAAAAGCCAAGGTGTGCAACAGATAAGATACTGCTTAAAGTTACAAGGGACCTACTGCTTCTGTGCTCTGTCCTCCTTAGTTATTATCTAACTCAAAAATACATATCTGGAAACCTAGTCAGTGAATGGAAAACGGAATAATATCAAGAAAAAAATATGCTAAATAATTAATGTCATCATTAGTGCCTACTGCATTTGTAGTCAGCTGAAGGAGCACAGTAAAACACTGTTTATCAGAACTCCTTTAATCTAAAACTTCCTCTTGTTGGAATGTAGGTTACCCAGCTCCTGCTGCTAAGCATTTCCACTGCAACTCTCCCAGCTATAAGAAACCCTCTGCGTTTGGCTGGCTTAGGCCTCTGTCATTTTTGGATGAGACAGAACTACACATTGCACAGATTTTCAAATTAAAGAAACAAAAATATTTCCATAAAAGTCTCTGAAAGTACTTATTAAACCAGGATTATGTTGACACAGGTGTGCCAAGATGATGTCACCTCTTCGGCCCCATCCTCCATGGAGCAGGTCGCATCTGGTAAGAAGGCCCTGTGTACCCTCAATTTTAGCTATGTGGCACAGCACAAAGCACAGGAGGAAGCTGCACCCCCCCCCCCACATTTTACCAGCTTAGGTCAGGGAGCCTGTGGATTTAGACCTGCTTGGCTTGGGTGTCAGATATAATTTGGGAAGCCCTGCATGAAAGTAAGTTTTTATATGCAAAGCTTTTACAGGATAATGACTGGGTTTTTTACAACAAACACATCACTCAAAGAACCAAACCTTTGAACTGCTACCTAGCTTAAGTGAACCTCTCTTTAAAAAGCTTCTGTCTATCTCAGCAAGAGAAACATGTCTAGGAGAAAACAGAGAGGCAACCACTATTTTTGGGTTTTAGCTTGAGCCTTCAGCCTTTAACCTTTCTCCCCTTTTCGCTCTGATTTCTGTTATCCTGAGTACAGCTGACCTTCATCTACTCATGTGGAAAAAACTTGAAGTTGCCAACGAAGTAGTAATGCTACTGCAAAATACACCACACATTGAACCACACATCAAATTTCTGCCCAGTCTGGAATTTAAGTCACTCCATTTAGAAGCCAGATTTAGAAGTGTTTTCTATGCTTCAGTACAAATCTGTGCTCTATTCATTAGGGATCTAAAAGAGAAACAAGATTCAATTAGAAAGAAAATGAGCATCCCAGGACATTCATTCATTTTTAGGAGTGGCTTCAAACTCAACACATTCTTTAAAGTTCTGAAGACTTTATTTCTGATAACGTTTTGTTATACTCTCAAAATGACTGGAATCTGAGGTGTTAAGAAGATAGACTGACATTGCCAGTCTCTAGAGAAGTCATGCTACCAAGCCAACCTGGAAAGCCACCAATTCTCAGAAATTATCATTCGGTGCTAACAATTTCATGAACTGCTTTTCTGTTCTAGGCGCAGTTATGAGAATGTATCAGCAAGGCAACGTCAGCAACAGCTGAGTTATAGTGGTGGTGTAGCTCCCTCCGAGGCTAGTTTCAGTATCAGTGAGGACATGAAGACAGCTGGTGGAAGAACCCTTGGCCACAAGGAATGGTGGAGGGCAGTCATTTTTTATACTTTCCAGCTACAAAGTCAATAGGATTCTTTAAATGTGCTGTACTTATTCCTCTTGTTCTCCACAGTGGAAGAAGTCAGCTTCTCCACCCAGTGGCATCCTCTGTTTCAACACCATTTTTTTACTTAAATACAAGGTTACCACTCCCACACAACTAGGTCTATCACTCCTCCCAAGCTATCATGGACATGCTTTCGAGCACTATGGTAAAGTGACATAAACTCAATCTAGGGAATACAATACCAATGAGATGGGGAAAACCCCACTAAATTATAAAATAACACCAGCTCTCTTTCAGTTACATTCTTATGTCCACTAGAGGCCAATACACTTGATAGTCTTATCACCATACAGAAATTATGACTGTTCCTGAATGACCTGCTAACAATCGTTAGTGGTATTTCATGCTCCTTTTTGTTAAGCAGCTTAGGACTTCTCCCATCTCCATGGACCTGCCTACAGAGGTTGTTATGTTTATTACCTTCAAGCTGAAGAATTTCAGACTGTTCTAAAGGCAGTAACTTCACATGCCTTGACTTACAGCCTATGAAGAAACACACATCACATGAGCGCACACCTACTCAGGCCTAGGTAAATCAGAGAGGCTGGAGGGTTCAAGGTGTGAGTCCTGATGTGAAAGTCTCTTCCTTAGGCTGTCTGAGGAGCTGTGACTCGTCTCACAACACACGTCAACTACTGATCCCAGCCAGTACCTCAAAACTTACACTCCTGTTCTTGTGAGACAGACAGATCTCTCTCACCGCTGGAGGTACCCAAGCAAGGAGCCCAAACTTTGCAGGATTTGTGACAATTCACTGCACTCAGGTTCTCTCAAAAGAGGAGAGCTGAAGGGGAGTCCAAACAGTTTATTAAAAGGGAGACTGATGATGACTATGAGAATATGATGGGGAAAGAGAGTTTGAAACTGGATGCCAGATTGCACACGTTAATTATACATTCCCATGCCTAAGCAATACAATATAGAGTTAGTAATCAACAGAAATTGAGAAAAATGACAATGGCTGAAGAAAAAAAGCATCCCATCCTTACTTCAGCTAATCATTTCAAGTAAGGAGCTTCTGGAACAAATCTTTGGAAAAGTTATCCAAATGTGAATACTAAGACCATGAGTATTATGGGTGGCCAGTACTTTTTCCGTACAAACTTTTTTAGATGAAATAGAATAAACATTAAATGAATTTTTTTTTTTTACTTCTGTTTTTTTTTTTTTTTTTAGTTTGTTTGTTTGGGAGTTTGTTTGTTTGTTTGTTTATTTTGAGTAACTTGATTTTCAATGACATGATATTACAAAAATTGAAGGTGAAACAGTTTTTTTAAAAAACACTACAGTGAACTTACAGAATGCAAACATGTAAAATGAGGTTGAGTGTCTAAGATGTACCAGGGATGCTCCACAAGAGTGTTGCAGCATTTACAGGGGGTGCTCCTCCCACAGTAAGAGGGTCCTGCTGAGCAGCACAGCAAGTGGGAGAAACAAGTTCCAGACTCTCTGCTTCCCAGAATATGCACAAATCCTTGAAGAAGAGGCCATCTGGCTGCTATATTCACCGGTTTCCAGCTGTGCTGCACCTTCCCTAAGGAACTGTGGATACAGAGAGCAGCAGACCACGGTGGAGACCTTTGTAATTTGCTGCTTGAGAGCAAACTTGCCCTATAGGCTCCTGAGAGGGGAAAGGGGGGTAGTAGGCACCCTCTATTTCTCTCCCATTCTCCCCATCCCATTTCTGCTTGCTTCTGCTGCCTCCTGCCTGTGTGGGTAGAGAAAAAAAAAATAAGGCACTTAGAATTTGGAAGATAAGAGATGCTCAAGGGCATTAAAGCAGGACATGAATGCAATCCTGTGGCTGCACAGGTGAGACTCCAGAGCCTTCTGCCGCAAAATGCCTGCACTAATCCACTCTTGCCCTACTTACAAGGAACTGTCAGTGTGGCTATTTGCAGCAAAAGCCACTTTAGCTTTGGGGCCAAACATCGCAGGGTGGTGATGAAGCGATGAGGTTACGGATCCATATTCAGTGTATCAAGTTTGCCAGAAAAATGCCTTACTGCAGACAGGTCCTCCTTTCTGTTTGCATATTCTTGCACATGAAATAGCCCAGGCTCAGTAACACTGTGGTTAGCAGTATGTTAAAGCAATGCTAAAAAGATTTTGCCCCTTCATTAAATTGCCACAGAACCAAAGGAATTTGGGATGCAATAGTCTCTCTGCTGTGGAAAAGTCACAGTAGCCAAGTTTCACATCCTGCAGGAGAAGCTTCCCCTCTTCCCCTCATTTCTTCCTGGCCCCACATCTATTCCAATGGGGGTTCACTCTGCGACAGGTCAGCAATAAGAGATGTCAAACTCCCTGATGAGCATGAGCTAAATATTTCAAAGCTGCTCAGACAATACTGTCTTTAATGGGGAAAATACCTAGATGCCAAAGACTGCAAATCATTTTAATTAGTAAGTCTGTATATGCCACATAAACCAGCAGCAGTCACCAGGGATGAAACAAAACAGTCTGGAAGATGTTTGTATGGGCATATTAAAACATAACTCAGCAGCTCTGATTCTTGAGTGGAGTAGAGATACAGCTCATCATCAGAAATAGTTTTGATTTTAATAGTGTTTCCTGTGTTTGTAACAAACTAAACCAAAACGTGGAATTAAAGTGTCTCCAAAGCAGGGATGTCTAAAACCTCATTCTGCCTTCAGATGTTTCAGTCCTGGCCCAGACTGGTCATAGCCAGTTTGTTCATATGGGATAAACTTTTTCACAGACCTTCTGTGAGGCCTCCATTGCCTGGGTTTCTTTCTGTGCCTCAATAACCCAATATGCAGAAGGGTAATCAAATACACTCTTTCTTTAAACACTCGAAGCTGCATCAAGGTACAACAGATTATTAATATTATTATTTTCATTATTATATATTCGTTCTATTATATTGAAATACTTAAAAGTCAGTTTTGTCCCTCCGCTTTTTTTGAAGAAACCATTTAAAACAATGAATCTGCTGGAGGAAAGCTCCCGGTGCTGCAGCGTGGCTGTTGAGAGCAGGGAGCTGCAGCCCTCTTTGCCCAGTGCACATCCCAGCACCTCCAATGGCAGCGGCACAGACCAGTACTGCCCGGCTCCGGCAGCACCCATGGGCAGGGCAGCGGGGCACCTGCTCAGCCCTCAGTGGGGCAGGGGGGCAGTGTTACCAGTGGGTCCCCAGCTCACTTATTTGGGTGGATGGCTGCGAGGAATTCCCAAGGAACTGAACCGCAGTATTGCCCCCATCACGCAGTTGCCTCCGGCTGGGAAACCTGGCACCTGCAAAGAGAATTGTCCAAAACAGTGACCAGACTTAAAAATGAAGACCTTCATTTCTCTGTGCTGACAGCTTTTTCATCAGTAAAATACAGATGCAAATGCTTACCGCAAGGGATTAAGGAAAGCTAAAATGACCAGGGGCTGCTTGCGTAAAATATACTTTTCGCCTTAATCTTTTCAGTTTGGAAATTTTCCAAAAATTAAATGATGAATAAATTCTCTCCCTAGCAGCCATGTGGTTTACAAAGACTTGTAAAGTTTTTGATGAAAGACTCTACTATCTTCTAAAATGAATGCTGCTAGCCTATATCACGAGAACCTTAACCAACTTCTCTGGGACTCTAAAAATGTTTTATAGTGTAATCATATAGTAACTGCATTGTAGAGAAAGAAGGCAGTACTGAAAAATACTACAGCACGGTTATTGTAAAACATTATTTCAGTAATGCATTGTGTTAGAGTTTAAAGAAGTTATTATAGAAATATAATTTGACTAAAGTTTACGTTTGCAGCCATACATATGTTTATTCTGACAGCCTTTTCCTTTAAACCTCCCGCACCAGTCACTGACTTTGTTAGAGGCTTTAAACTAAAGAGGGTAGATTTAGATTAGATCTAAAGAAGAAATTATACACCATGATGGTAGTGAGGCACTGGAACAGGCTGCTCAGAGAAGTTGTGGATGCCCCATCCCTGGAAGTGTTCAATATCAGGTTGGATGGGGCTTTGAGCAACCTGGTCTAGTGGAAGGTGTCCCTGCTTATGGCAGGAGAATTAAAACTAGATGATCTTCAAGGTTCCTTCCCACTGCAAACCATTCTATGACTCCATGATTCTATGAAAAAATAAACTTGAATTATCTTGAATAAGGGTAAGGTATAATCCAACGCAGTCAATACTTTTACAGGTTTATCCTCTACCTCCTATGTCAGTTTCCCCTTAATTTTATTTCTCCTGCACTACAACTGATTTTCCCTCATCCAAATCCTGATCTCAGATAGTCATCAGGAAAGGGAAGGTGCTGAAACCTCTGTCTGCAGAGTAGGTCTTTTACAACAATGGAGCCACTGAAGGACAATGGTGTTTACCCCACCTAGGTTTCACAGACAAGTCAGAGAAACTTGAGCAGCAGCAAAGATAGAGGACAGATCCAAAACATGCATCAAGTGAAGGTATCAAGAGAGACAGACAAAACAGTAATTAGTTTGTGTGTCTCCCTCAGTCCAGAAGTCCCAAAGAATGACCTGATATCTCTGGATGGTTCAGCAGACCAAAATCTCAGACCAAACTCAACCAAGAGATGGAAATCAAATATATTAAGACACCAGGTAAACCTGTTGGAGCCCAGTGTCCATCTTGGTGGTAAATCCTGAACCTTCCCTCCATATAAGAAACAGATAAACTCATTATACTTCATAATAATTCCCTAGTGACATGGTGGGTCTGTCAGTTGCTGTGTTAATTACTAATAGCTGTGCAGCCCTTCAGTTTAAAGTTTTTGCCTCCGCCCTTTGTCCAAAACCTTCTTCCCTTAGTTTTTGCCACTGAATCTATATTCAGGCATTAATTTCTATGTGTCATATGAGTAAAGATCAGTTTTACGTCAGGATGGCAGTGACAGGCAGCCACTGAAGCCTTAAAACACAAGTGCTGTATCAAATAAAACCTTAGCCAAACTGACATGAGTTATTTTAAAATAATGAACTTCTCTTTACTGCTGGACAGTTTCTGAATAACATTGAAAGATGTGAACTCTACCAGGCTAAATGGTAGGGAAAGATTCACTGGAAATACAGTTTTAAATCTGTTATTTAACCACAAGACTGGATATTTAAGTCTGGATTCATCCCACCTAATTTTGACACTTAACTTGGGTGAATACCTAAATGAAGAGTCTTGTCACCCTGCAGTCCTTGGCACACAACTAGACAAAGACAGACCTCCAAATGGTAACACCAAGTTTATTTTGGAAATACCTTCCTCTTTTCCTACAAGTGAATTGAATATTGAGTGAATCTTGGTCAATGTCAGATTTCTCAGCATTTCTTTGAATACTAAAACAAGCCAAAACTGGTAAAAGTAGGCCTTGTCATAAAAGTAGGTAAAATTTGGTGGCTGTGGCTTGTTTCTCCCTAGATTTAGTTAGAAACCAAATCCAGTTTAAAAATGAAAGAGGGACAGAGGAGAGGAAGGGTGAAATGACATCAATGTAAAATACAAAATATTCTCCTGAATGCTCAAGATTCCTGTTACATCTTTATCAAAGGGGAAACAGTTAAAGAAAATAATATATATCAGTGCTTGACTTCATTTTCTTCCTTTAAAAAAATATTTTTCTTTTTCTTTTTTTTTTTTTTTTTCCCCAGCAAGAAGTATTAGGATCATATCTAAGATGCTTTATTTAGACTCTGAAAATTTATTTTATGTTTTCCTGTTGACAACCAGAAGCACTGTGTGGAAAAAAATAGCAGAACAAAGAGCTCCCTAGAGATATTTCATGTTTGCTGACTCACTACATCATCACATATGACACTGAGTTATTAGTTTCAGCAAATACTGAAATAGCACAAGAAAGCTTTCTTGCTCTTTTATCTTCACCATTGTTCTTGGATTTAAACAACTCACATAAAAACTTTTGGGTAAAAGTACAAATATTGAAAAATCATAATTTAGAGTGGGGTTTATTGTACAGGATGCCTCCTTAATCATACTGAGATAGAAGGCTGGGAGTGTAGTTTCCTTGAGCTCAGAGGACAATTTGGGTCAAAATCATATTTCATGCTGATACCCTGACCCAGAGCCCATCAGGACTTTAGGAAGTTTTAGCAGGATTCTTCCTCTCTTCTTCATCTGCCTGAGTGACTCTGCTCATGCAGAGAGATTGAAATTGTGGCCTGATTTGTATTAGGATGAGCTCTGCTGTTGTCTGAGAAGCCCACACACAGTACAGCACATTTTTCATTTGTGCCTTCCTTTTAAGTTAGTTATTTTCAGACTCCTTTTAAAAAGATAAATATTAGTGGCTGTTGAAATTCAGGTAACCACGTGCAATATTTTCTGTGCACGGTTTCAAAACAGGGGTGAGCAGCTGGCCCTGCTTCCATCGCCTGCACTTTATGGTACCACTGACATATGGATGACCTCTCCTCACAACCCCTCTGCTCCGCTGCTTGCATAGGCTTAGTTGATTCCTTTGGCCTTGAACTTAGCTGTAAATTTTTAAAGCGATGCTGTATTGTTCTATATTGCAGGAACAGTGAAAGGTAAGTGTCTGGGTTGTATTATGACTTTCACGACCTTCTGACTGGGAATAGAAGTGTAATACTTCACAAAAAAAATCCAACCTAGACAACAACTCCAGGCATAACTTTATGTAAGAAGCTGAGAGTTTATATCACCTGCTTTGATGCAAAAATAAATAAAAATATAATGCTTTACATTACCGCAGATACTGAAAATTTCTGCAATGAAAATTGTTACCTATTAGTTAATGTTTAAACTATAATGTTTAACACCAAACTGAGGCATGCTTGGTGTTTTTACAGAATTAATTCTTAAAAGTATCTCTACTAATTCTCATTTTTAAGCTTGGCTACCTGACTTTTCCTCCACTGAAGACAAAGGTAAAATTCTCAATTACCAACATTTTACTGGGATTAGATTGTTTTTCTGCAAGCTGTGACTTTCATATGCACTGGTGTCATTTCTTTAAAATGCTCTGTGTGACAGCAAGAGAAAAGGAGAAGACAAAACACAAATGAAGTGAATGGTCCAGTACATTAATCAATGTCATAAACTGAAAGAAAGGGATAGAGAATGATCAGGAATATATACGTTACAATTTAAAATAATAATAATTAAGATGGATCTATTTTTAAATCATGTTACAATTTATTGTGCTCATCTCAGACACTTCTTCCTTTTCTTCTTATACCCAGTGAAAGATTTAAACACCTTACTTGTTAGTAATAAGCATTGATTCAGCATCCCTCATGAAATGATGCATGATTTTACTCCATCACAGATAATTTCAGAAACATTTTGCTGCCTGCTTTTATCTGCACTCTACTTGTGGAGAGGATTTGAAAAGGTTTGCGTAGTTGCCTGCTCTGCAGTAATGTGAGGATTTTGTTATCCAGCTGAGCTACCATCGTTGGTTCAGATAGCTTGGATTCCTTCTTTCTGCAGCCAAAATCTCACAAACCCTCTCCCTGAAACACAAAGGTACAGGAGAGAAAGGGCAAATGAATCACCAAACCTTTCAAGAAGCTATTTATACTCTTCCTAGAATGTGACAATTAACACTTCTCTCAGCCCCATCTGATCACTTTGTTGTCCTCTGCTTGTGCACCTACTTAAACAGTTTTTAGACAGAGATCTTCAGCTACTTCTGATGTCAGATCCGCTCCTGCTTCCAGCTAAAGACAACAGACCTGTACTACTGACTTAGACATGAATGGAATTGAGTATTTGGTTCCAGCAAAATACTCGTATCTTACTTATTATAGGTTCACACATACACATACATGTTCAGAGCATAGCATCCCAAGTTCAAAACATACTACCTGCAGCTGTAGGATGTTATTTTCCTTGTGTGTGCCAGCTGATGATCTTGCATTTGTGGGAAACACCCTCAGATTCATGAACACACATGCTTTGATATTTTCTCTTTCATTACGACAGGGAAATAGAAAACCTGGTGCAATACAGGCAACACTGACATTCTACTAACACAATTTCTCCTTCTTGTTCTCTGTGTCTCAGTCTTTCCTCAAGCCTCTGCATTAAAACACCTACCAGATAATTGTAGAGATTAATGCCATATAGTCGACAGAGGGATTTGGGTATCGAGTTCCTTGTGGCTTTCAGTGAGGCAACCACAGTGACTTGAATTTACCAAGTATTGTGCTTGCTCTAGGCAGGGACAGTCTTTCTGAGATCCTCAGGTAGGGGCTTTCCCATGGGGTTATTAGGATCCTTGCCTGGGGCTGCCAGCTGCTGTGGGGGGTGCTGCTCAGAGCCCTCAGTGAGGTTCTGCTGATTGTGGACCCCTCAAAAGGGACATGGTTCCCTGTCAGGTATGTCAGCCCTGGCAGAGTCCCTGGCAGGGGCAGCAGAACCTCCCTGCAAGTGGTCCCTCTAAGGACATCAATCTCTATAAGGGGTGCCTATAAGTGGCACCACTGCCCAACAGGGTTATCAGTCCCTACAAGGGGTATCGGCCTTCAGCAAGGACTATCAGGCCTTGGCAGGAGTAACTGTCCCTATAAGATGCATCAGTACATATGTGGGGTATGAGTCCATATAAGGGGTATGAGTTCTTGGCATGGATCTTTGTCCTAGCAGGGGTATCAGCCCCTATAAGAGGTTTCAGTCCCTGGCAGGGTTATCAGCCCCTGCAAGGGGTATCAGTCCCCATAAGGGCTATCAGCCTGTCTGAGGACAGTCACAAGGGATCCATGCAAATTGCAGCTCGAGTGCAATCAATCGATGTGACAAGCAGCCCGCGCTGGCAACAGGGGACATAATGAAGGTGTGACTGTGTAAACGGCTAACAGATAACAATGCTATAGGAAATTATAGGGCGGTGCTGTATTGAATAAGTGCAGTGCAAAATGAGCTGCAGCTCGCAGGTCATGCTTCCCCGCTGCTGAAGTGTCTGCTGCTCTTGTCCTTTGTAATTGTAAGTGGCAGCAGTGGCGGCTGAATACGATGAGGGCATGTATCCAACCCTCATTTGTTCTGCATTACAATGCAGCCCTCACTGCCAGCAGCTGATCCAGAGTGTCAGTACCCACCTCCCAAGTGGACCAAGAAACCAGAGAAAACTCCATTTACTTAAGAATTAGGAAGGCTGTCATTAAAACAAGGCTGTCCTTGAAACAATGCTGAATATCTGAGCTGGCCCTGTAAGAAATAGGGTGAAAACTCTGTGTTTTGTTTTTAAAAAAACAAGCTTTCCCCCCAGAGAAACACAGCAGCCTAAAGCCTTTTCTATAAGAAAGAACATAATTTGTAGGAAACGCAAAAACCTCTTTTTTTTTTTTTTTTTTAGGTTTAGTCTAATATTTATAATATATTAAATATTTTTTAAAAAACTTGGAACAGAAGAAGCTTTTGACTGCATACAGTTTTAATAAAACAAATTCTCCAGACACTACTACTCCTCTTACCCACTGATTAATATTCATGAGGGGAAAGAATGGCTAAAAAGTGTTAATTGATTTTTAATTTCTTTTCCACGTCTAGTGATACGAAGTCCTCATCTGCAATTTTGGTCTGTCATTTGGATCAAACTCAGTGGTTGTTTTCTGAAACCTCAGGTCTTCAAGACTCTTGGGTCTGATTCCCATTTAAAGGTTTACAGATTAAGTTTAACGTTTGAACCTAATCAAAGACAAGGATGTAACTCAAAGTGCTTTGCAGAGTTCACTGATATTTCACCATCACTGATCAATACTTTCTGCTATTTATGATCACTCTATGTATCCCACCCCCCTTCTTCATAATACCAAGCAATTTTATCTATTTTCTTCACCTTAGCCTTGAGAATGCCCATTTTTCTGATTAAAGTAAAACCTACACCAAACAAGACACTCGCTCAGTTTCTTTACTAATGTGCTGTAAAAGCAGAAAGTAAATCAGTGTTTATTCTGTAATCTTGTTTTCAATCATTTAATGTGGCTTCTTGCTTTTAACATTATAAAGAACCAATTTGTTTCTTGCAAATACATCTACCTACAAATGAAAATGAATTCAAGGCAAACAAATTCAAGCTCTCATTGGTTTTGTTTGTTTGTTTTTGTTTTTGTTTTGTTTTGTTTTGTTTTCCCCAATACTGTGAACAACCACTGCCTTTTTTCTTCTGGTTTCTTTAGGCCAGACAGCTTTCATCTAAATCAGGGTGGGTGTTCTTCCCAAGCTCTGAGGAGTCTGCAGCAGGGTTTGCATCCTCCCGTATTAAGCAAAACGCTGCAAAAGCTCAGTTTTGCCATTTTCTGATACAAGAAGGCACTCCAGGAGTGAAGCCTACAAGTGATGATGGAATTGGTATCTTTAGAATCCACTGCTTTTATTTTTCCATTGTTGCCTTGGTTATGTAGAAGTCATCAAGCATACAAATCCATGGGTCACCCACCTTCTGTAAAGGCAGCACTGAGAAAGACCACACAGCTGTCCTTGCATCCTCACCGCTGGATCGGAAGGAGATATTTTGGGAGCACAGACTGGCTGCATCCCTCATACAAAGGCACACAGGACTGGACCTCCACCGGGAGCAACATCAAGGGCCTGCCAAAGTTAACCTTGGGCTTCAATATCTCTCCTGCACATCACTGCGCTTCTTGGTTAGCCTGGGACGGCTAACTGAGCTGCAGAAGTGTGTAAAGAAAGATGCTATCAGCCCCTATCTGTCTCAGCCAGAAACAGGCAATACCAGAAAAGCCTGTCTTGTCCAATTTCCAGTTGCAGACTCAAGGAGTGCAGATAGTTTGGACATGCTTTAGATAAGGAGCTGAATATCTGGGCGTTTTCCTGAGTGCTGAACGCCACGCTTCATACAGTTTACTAAATTGTGTTGCTAGACTTTGCAATTGTGTTGCAGACTTTCTTCTGCTTCAGTGTTTCTTCTCCCTACCTCCCAGCAACTCTGTTGGTAATTGCACAAATATATATGTACAAGCAACAGTGTACACACTCTAGTAGCATTAATACTAAAATGTACATATTTGTTCAGCGTACTGGGGTCTGTGGAAATGAATGTGTGAGGCCGAGAACAGGGGTGCAGCTGCTCACATGCTTACAAAGCCCTGTGCCCACAGTGACAGTTCACTTTCAAATGCATGATGAAAAAACAGACCTCATCTTCCTGTCTTTGTAGAAAAATTCCGTGTACGTGTGTAGTACAAATGCACTCAGACGCAAAGATGAAAGTGGGTATTTTGCTTTTTTCACATACAGCCACAAAGGGAGTCCAGCACCTTTGCAGAGCTGTAATTGCCAGGTGCCTGTTTAGAGGCAGGAGGATAGATAGCTGGTTTGGCACCAGGCTCTTCTTTTGGAAACGTAGGAAGGAGAAAAAAAGGACTAGTTACTGATTGCTTTGCTTCACAAACCTCTCTCCCATACTGTTTGAAAATAAATGCTTGTGCTCACTGTAACCTCTTTCCACACAACATATTTAGCCAACATTCAAGGGGTTGGCTTGTTTTTTTATTTTGTTTTTTTTATTTAATTTCTCCAACAAATTTCAAATGTTCAGCTGTTTTTCCCCCTGCTAGCTTTTCTGTCTGGTTTCACCTTTATTTACTTTTCCTGTCTGCTTCTAAAGTTCCTTTGCTGAAGGATACATTGCTTATCTTCTTGTTTATCAAACGAAACTGAATTCTTTAGGCATAACTATGTTTGCACCCAAACTCATTTTTGACAAATTTACTGGTGTTTGCTCTGATTCGAAACATAAGCCTCTGAAACATGAATCATTTTCTTAGGACAGGGAGGCCAGCAACTGTACTACTGCTTTTCTATTCCATGAGTTGTAGGTCAGCATTTAATTTCTGAGGCAAATACTTACTATTCAATATTCACTGTCAGATAAAGTGTTTCACAATTTTCTTTTAAAATTCACAGTCAGAGACCAGCTTACCAAGACTGAGGGTGATTATTCATGATTACAGTGTCTTAGGTATACTATCTTAAAAAACCCAACGAGTACACCACTGACAGTGCACTGAAGGCCTGGCAGGTTTGTTGCAAAGTAAAAACTAGGTGAGCCAAACTGGGCCAAGGGAGGAGGTGGGGGATTGAAGGATGCAGACAGCTGAACTCCAGCAAGTATCTTTTAGCAAACGTTGCAAGGGCCTTTTGTTTCCATCACATTTTGCCATTAGATAATTAACTTCTTTGTTATTTTGCTGTAGAATCAGACTTTTGTATCAACAAAGACAGATCCCCAGTCACTGACAGGTTTGCAGAAAATGAAGATGAAGGAAGCAGGGACAGGGATGGGGACAGGGATACAGATAGGGACAGGAGTGGGGTAAGATGTGGGAGGCAAACAGAGCTGAAGTGATGCCTAAATTCTGCCACACAGACTTAGCAAAATAGTGTTTTACTCTACCAACATCTGCATTGCAATGAGTAACACAGCTTGCCAACTGAGGTGTATTTGATGTGAATAAACATAATACAAATGCTTCTCAAAACCTGAAAGATCTTCCAAGTGGTTGTTTTCCAGCTTGTTCACCTTGTTCTGCTTGCTGCCCTGAAGATGTGCTTGTCTTCAATGTACTAACAAAGAAATGCTTGGGACCTTCAGTGTCACAGAACACAGAAAATTCCCAAATGCTCTGCAGGAAAATCTTCCAAAGGTTTGGATTCCAGGGACTCAAGCATTTATTGGTTTTATCTTTGACATGAAGATCATGATGGATTCTCAATCTGTCAAATTGTTGTCTTGTGAAATATCTGTTTTCTTACAGACAGCATCTTGACTGAAAAATGGCTTTTCTTTGCTTCAATCTCCATGAACCTGAGCTGAAAGCATATTCAAAATAGTAGGTTCAGCAACATGCAGCAGAAGTGGAAAGTAAAGGTTTGTGTCATTCACATCTAGTTTTATATGGGTAGAGACTAAGAAGCACACTTAAAGTAATCACAAGGAGTCTTTTTTGTTGCTGTTTATTTGAGCATTATCCATTTTTATGTGCACTGCCTAGAAATATACTGGAAGGAATAATTTTATTAAATTGAATTACAGAAATACGTGCTTTCCTCTTATATGCCAGTTTTTCTTTCTGGTCTAGAAGTCTGATTTTCCACTTACATACAGAGTACTGCCTCATGCCATATCTGTCTTTCTCTTAAACTTTTTCAATCAAAATGCTCAGAAATGACAGATAGAAGACTCAGGCTTTGACTGAAGCTAAATGTTAACTACCAACTGCTTACAACGTGAGGAGCTTAGAAGCAGCAACTGCTGACCTTGCCATCAGCTCCTCCATAGTGCCAAAGAGGAGCATTTACCATGCTGATGCATTTTATTTCCATGTCAGATTATGTACTGCTTTATACAAATCACATGCTGACACAAAATGTCTTTGAGTCAGTCTTTTTCCTTCATGTATTACTCATGTAAGATCTGTAACAAAATCCTCTATTTTCTGCACATGGCAAAGCCTTGTTAAATTAATCACACTTCAAATTGGAAGGAAGAATTATGCCATTTCTCTTTAGAAAAATCAAAACTTTTGACGTTTAAATAGTATATTTACCAAATCACTTTGAGAAATACTGTCATCTCTTTTCTATTAAAAAACATGTTACAGTGTAAAAAACTGTTTTTATCTCTATCCCTACAAAAGCATGGCTAACATTGATTCTATTTAACATTTTATCAACTGAACTAGAGAAGAGATATTACCTCTTTGAGCACCAGCCAAAGGTCTTGTAGCTAATGCTGACCTCTGTCAAATCTAACACATTGTATAGGAAGGATTGACAATTATTGTTCGACTGTATTTTGCAAGACACCAAGGGTCAGAGCAATAGAATTGTTACGTTGCAGCACAGCAATAATTCAAAGCTGTTTGCCTGTGCTGGGTAAAGCTACTAGGGTCAAAAATCATTGTTGTGTTAGAGTATAAACAAAATGTTAAGGAATTTGTAAATAGGTTTGCAGTTTTTGCAGTTATTTTGTTTTCAGAGATTTCCTTTGTGGTTGACAGGTATTCCAAATCAACTCATGGTCCTCCTATGAGAGCAAGATTCTTCCTGTTAGAAAATGGCAAATCAGTTTTTTAATCTCCAAGATTCAAATTGTGTTGAATCTTTATCTAGCTGGTCGGAAAGGAGAGGTGAGGGTCCAAGTAGAAAGCAAAGAGCTTTCTTATTGCTCTGGGGAATGTATAACATAGTGAAGTAAGATTTAAAAAAATCATAAAAAACATTCTGAGTTCCTTTGCTTGATTTTAAAAGCTATTTAAAATAATAAGTATTTCAAGATAAATACCTGTGAAGCCCATGATTGCATCTCCCTGTGGTGCGTGGCCTTCTTTACACTGCTAATTTCTAGTAACAGCATTCTGCTTAGTTGAAAGAGCAACGACTTATATTTTTGGCAATGAAAGCAATGAGTTTGATGCCTTCTTATCATCTTATATGGATGTATCTATGGTTCATTGCAAATACACTGTAAAATGAAAAGTATGACTAAATGCCTCTATATCATCCACAGAAACAGCAAACCCATTCCCATTGATGCTGAAGTCAATAATGGTTTATTGCAAAACTTCAATACGAACAGGATTAGATATAAAAGAGAATATAGTTATAGTTCACATATATATTAATATATATTCATAATACAGAGGAAAAATATGAAGAATATCAATGAGCTTGTCTAGGTCATCTCTTTTGCCTACTGTAGTATCATTTTCTATAGTGTATTTACAGTACTTTGGCTCAATCAGCTTGTGTTTGTCAGCAACATCACTCTGCTGCAAAACTAGCAAATATTTTATTGAACTACCTAAACAGGAGTACCATCTACTGGGCTCAGAAAGCAGCCTTTCTGACCTACTTAGCACTGGTAAGTCTTCAGGTAGTGTGTGTGGTTTTGTGCATTGCACATTCAGAAAAAAATGTGGACAAAAGGGTAAAAAGTCTACAGTAAAGCTACTGAAGTGAAGAGAGAGATATAGGGAATAACTGAAAAAAGTGGATGGTATTTATGAACGAAGACATGCAATGGAGTTACGGGCTAAATTAGGAATGGATTCAAGAACTGATACTGGGCTGTAAATTTGAGTGCTATTCAGGATAAAAAGAGACGTCAGTGAGCAAATTAGAAAGCATTAAGAATTAAGCTAGATGTCAGAAATTTGAAGTCAGAGCAGATCATTGTTTTCCTGCTGTGAACATTTATGCATCTATAATGAATAAAACTCACATGGCAAGTTGAGAGTCAGGAATTAGTTCTGTTGCCACAGAGACCACTACAAATCAGGACCCACGTTTACTGGGCACTGTAGTTTCCTTCTGAAAATGAGCATCCAGTAAAAATGGTCTGATCTCCACATCCATGAATGAAATCACACAGATATGTGGGTTGCCTGAGAGGACCAAATCAATAGTGGATGTTTTCTTTCTTTCTAAAACAGGTGCTTCAGCATGCAGTACTCTGCAACTACTCCAAAGAAGGGAAGAATCTGCTGGATGAGAAAGGGGTCAGCAGTGATCAGTAACAGACTGTATTAATTAAAATAAATTATGACTGCAAGTCCTTAAAAAGAGAAGCAATTAATGTAACTTAATCTTAATTAATGTAACCCTAATCTTAAACCAGGATGACTTCATGAAATTCCCAGGCCTCAATATTGCAGCATCAGGTCTTGATGTATCTCATATTATTCGATCACCCTTCTTGTATAAACATTAATGTTGCAAAGAGCAGTCAAATGTTACCATTCAGGATAAAAGAATCATTTTATTCCAGTAGATGACAGTATGGAAGGAAGGCACAACAAAAGCTGAGCATGTAGATTATACCTCATTCTGATTACCTCTGGGCTCCTGAAGTTAAAGTTAAATGCTCCCTGGAAGCTCCTATGGCTTATGTGTAAAAGGCACTCCACCTGCAGAGAGTGGGTTTCATTCTTCAAAGAAGCCATTATATAATTTTTCATGGATATTATATTCATATTAACACCTTTGTAATGCCTCTAAAATAAAAAAAAAGAAGAAATATAAGATAGGGAGGATGAAAGTGGTTACAGACCAGCAGAAGGACAGCAAAGATGCTGATGTGCAAGAGTCTGCTCTATATTTCAAGCAACATCTAATATCTTGCAAACAAATACAAGAATTTCAACCTCACAAAAGGCATTTGTAGCTCCATTTCTCCTGCCCAAGGAATATACTTTAATCAAATTATTTTCTGTCCAAAGAAATTACTGAAATACATGTACAATACAAAAACATCACAGCAAAACAGTTCAAATAGAGTAAAAGCTGTACCAAAGCTTCATCTTTCTTCTGAAGTAAACAAAACAAGAAGCTGAAGTTGAGGAAGATTTAAATAAGGCACGACTACGCATAGGTCTTGCTGGCGGTCTCTTTCTGTGCAAATTATGGCATTAGTAGTATGGCTAAGCTAAATAGCTTTGGTCAGTTCTTAAAACCATCTCCTGTTATGTGGAGGAAAATGTTTCCTCTAAGCTCCTTCTGATTGTCACTGCAGAAATAAATTTTAGTTGGTGATTCAGGAAGAAATGTATGAAAGAAAACTCTAGCATCAGAACTAATTTGTGTGATGAGAGCAACGAAATTGTAGGTGTGCCAGAAATCAAGCACTGAAGTTACCCGTGAGCCTTGGGCGGGATTCACTCTTGAAACAAAATCACAATCCTGTGGTTGTTGCGATAGTCACAAGGCCATGCTGTGGTGTAGGCAAACTTCTGCTTGCCACAAGGCTCAGGATATCCTGCAGCAGCAACAGCCCTGACCCAGCATCTAGGAAAATGCCCTTCAAATCCTTGATTCCAAACATTCAGTTTGGGTTTAATTCTAGTATGCACTGGCACTGAAAACACAGTTGGGGTCCGGAGCTGATTGAACAAAGAACCCAAAGTCTAATGACGACCTAAGCAGGACTATTTAAAGTGACTACTTAAAATCCTGAAAATCATCCAGCTCCATTTTGTTGTGAGCAATTTTGAGAGACAAGAGAAAAATTGGAAGCTTTCTTCTGTTATCTGATCATGGTAGGGGTCTGCCCTACTTTGCTTCAGTAAGAGACCACATGGGACATGAAGGGGGCACACAGAAAAGCAAAGTTATGTCAGTGCTTAAGAGTTTGTCACTGACCTGACAAAAAATGAAGAAAACAAATTGAAGCCTAGAAGCCTGAAAAAAAATTAAACCATTGCTTTTAGCTTTCTTTTTCATCAAAATAATTGATGTAAAAGTGGTACAAATGACACTGGACTTCTCCTGAAATGGATTTAATTGTTGCATATCTGATAGTATAAAATAAATATAAATAAATATATTTATATTTAAAAAAATAAATATAAAATAAAATAAAAAAAAAGTGTTTTTTAAATTTTTGCAAAAGAAAACTTCCTCTTTCATATGCAAGTTCAAAATCATTATTGCTTTGTTTCATCAATGAATATTTTAATTATCATTAATTTTATTTTTCATCAGTCTCATGCTAATAGAGATGGGGAGGATTATTCGTTCTTTTTTACAGTTTACCATTTAGAAGATATAACATGACTGTTCATTGATAAACTAATAGAATACATGATGAAATGGTTCTAGTGTTAAGCTGTTAAACATTGACCAACAAATTAATGTTATAAAATATGTACAAACTGCAGTGTGATTTGTGTTTATTGAACCATGTATGTCCTTGCTAGATAAGCTGTCTGTAAATATTTTATCAGATACACATATTTAAATTAATGCAATTAAAGTGAAAAACAGTTCATCAAAGCATTGTTACATCTGGGTAGAAAAGAAAACCAGCAGTAATTACCATTATTAGATATAGCATACAGTATATAACATTACACCAAATAGAATTCAAATCAGAAAAAAAATTTCTGTGTGGAGGTTTCTTAGGCAAGTGAATAAGAATAAAAGTTTAATCAATTAAAGCCAGTTTGACACATTTCCTACTACATACTGGTTTTATATCTTTCACTTTTTTCCCAATACTTCTCTTGTATTGCCTGTATATAAACTCTTAGGGGCAGAAACCTTTTATTTTTGGACCCTGAATGCAACTGGAAAATTTCGAGTCAATAACAATAACAATGTCTGTTGACAATCATCTAACATTTGGGTACCTCAGCTGGTGACTCCCAGTATTTCTCACTTCCCATTAAATGTCAAGAATCTCAACCCAAGAACGGATTTGCTTCCAAAGCAGCATCCCAGTTAAACAGTCTTGCACATTCTCAGTGTGTGCAGAAAACGTGCAGCAAAACACGGCTCGGGTAACACAGACAAAAGGGACCTCATTCTTCAGGCCTGTCAGTTCATTACAAACTTAACAGAAAAATGTCCCTTTTACCTTACTCTAATAATGCACTGGAAACAAACCCACATCCTTGTGTCAGCTCACTGCTCTCTAAAGCCAGAGGGAACTGCATCTTCAGCCTGTACAGCAATTCTCTGGTGAAGGTGGGAAGCAAGAAAGTCTTTTCTTCCCCACTACCCTCTCCTCAACTATTTGGAGACAAACGCAGCTTTCTAGGTATCACTCTGGGCTGGATGGGCTTTTGGCACGCACCACAGCAATTCTTCTGACTCTCTGCTTGGCCCAAACGAGGAGGTCTCAATTTGCAGAAGAGTTAAATGAAATATGAATCCAGGGAGAGTTTTAAATTCATACTTTTGGAGATGCCTTAGCTGCTCTGTGCTGTGCCCTATTCAAATGGTACTTTCTGAATAAATCTGAATAATGAATGAATGAGGAGAGACAGTTATCTGGTCTGTACGTACAAAGAGGCTAAGTTTGTCAAATTAATTATTCACTGTGAATTATTCACTTAGCTCAAACAACCTCTCTATAATCCATCTTCTTCTGTCCATCCCAAGTACTACAAACATGGTCTATACCTAGCTCACGTTTTAGCTTTGTTGTTTGAGTTATATATGATATAGCACTGGAGAAAAAAATATTATATTTGAAATGAACTTTATAGGTGGAAAACAAACAAAAAACCAAACAAAAGTACAAATAGCTATTAAAAAAAAAAAAAAAAAAAAGAAAAAAGAGCACGTTGAACATATCTAAGGTCCCAGTCTTGCAAATGTAAGGGCATGTGCTTTACAAGTAGCAACCTTGATAATATCAGTGGGAAGAGGCATGGTGCCAGAGTTAAAAACATATTCATAAAAGGAGGAGCCAAAATATCTCATGGATTAAAACGTGAAAGCACTTATAGGATTGTGGCAATTGAAACAGGGCTTTAAGAAAGAAGACTCTTTTATAGTTAAAGCTGTACTTTCACTATGTTCTTCCTTGTTTCTTATATTCACCAGGAGCATTTAACACTTTTGTATTACCAAATCTCAATAGGTTAACTAATTTAAAATATTCAGATTTTGCTGCTGCTATTAATGCTGAACAGCACCTCAAACTCTGCTGTTGCAGAGACTAGGGAAAAGGATGACACAGTCAAATTTTAACGCAAAGCCCTAATGTAAAATATGAAATATGGAGAATGTGGCCTATAAGAACTGAACTAAAATAATAGCTCAGAAATCCTACTGCAGTTCACCCAGTTTGGAGAATGTATGAATCCCAGAAAACAAAATATTTTTAAGATTACAGGCACAACATAGGCTTTATTTTTATCAAGCAAGTTTAAAGAGATATTTAAAGCTAATGCTTCACTTTCTTTATGGCGTATTTTGTTTTATGCTAAGCAGTATCCAAGAAGACCCTATTAATGAAGATGGTTTAATGCCTGTGCATTATTATAATGCACTCCTTTGTTCTACACTTTCTCTGTGTGTCATAGACTAAGTCATTAATCAATGGGTGCTGAAAAATAATTGTCTAGTTCTTAACAATCTTCTATTGTTGAAACATTTGGAATTTTAAGATAAAGATGTACTGGCTGCTCTGAAAAAAATGTGGTTTAAGATTACCCTTCATGGAAGTATGGGCTTATTGTTAGAAATGCAAAGCAGATGACCTGGTTTTAATGTGTTTTAGTGCACTGTTGTTCAATTGCCTATTCAAATTGTGCTTGAAAAGTAGACTTCATTAATGTCACAAAATAATGATTTTGTGTGTTATTTTATTGTACTGGCACATTAATTAAATGGAGAAGCATCATAGAATTACACAGAGTTTAAAAATAGAAGTACAAAATCTTTTTAGTAATAATAATAATGATAACTCTTAGTGCATTTAATACAATTTAAGAATTATATTCTTTTTGTACTTCTATCCTTGATGCCAGATGTACATAAAAGGCACATACTGACTATAAATCAGCTGGGAATATGTGTCTATAACTACCCATTTCAGTGACTCACCTAGGAGATCTATCTTACAGCCTTCATATAGACTGTAGAAATTCTGTGGAAAGTCTTATAAACCTGCAAGGTGCCAACCAGCACAGAACAGTTTTTGTCTGAGATGCATACTGTAGAACTGGACATCAGCTAACTTCTGCAAACTGTTTCAGCTCTACCATCACACTGGTTTGGCTGTGAAGGCCACAGCAGCTGTAACAGTACTCCATCTGAATGCCCTGTAGTCCACCACAGGCTCTTTTAAATGACCCCAGATTTTAAATAAAAGCAAAACCAGCTCTTTTATCATAGCTCAGAAAGCTCAGTTACTGGTACAGTTGCTCAGGATGCTAGAGGTGGACACACAAATCTGAGTCATGCCTTTGAGATGCGAAGCAAAAAAAAAGTTCCAACATGCCAAACTTGCTGGATGAAATGCGTGAAAATACTTACTATATGCCACAGAGAATTTCAGCAACAAGAGGATCTGGACCACAGAGCTCTTCCATCAAACTCCAGTCAGTGGAAAGAGTGTCATTAACTTAAAGAGAATGAGCCCAACCTCTTCCACATAATTGACAACTCTTCATGGGAGTGTTGCGCAAGGTGATCATAGAATCATATAATATTTTGGGTTGGAAGGGACCTTCAAAGCTCATCTAGTCCAACCCCAACACAATGAGCACGGGCACCTTCAACCAGATCAGGTTGCTTGGAGCCCCATCCAGCCTGGCCTTGATGTCCCTAATGTATACAACATCATGTGATACTGGCTAATCCTGGGGGAAAACAAAAAAAAAAAGTGTAGTATTAAGTGGTTCCCCACAAGGAAAGCATAGGATGAGAACAGAGAGCTTGAGTGTACAAGCTCAGGATCATAACCAAGGTCTTCAGGGTGTTAACATAAGCGGTCAGTTCTTGATCAGTGCTGGAGCTGGGTAGATGAGGGTTTAGGTCATAACTGAAAAAAAAGAACATGCAAGTAAAACATCACATTTATGGCAAGGAGGCAAAAGACCTAAGAGAAACATACAAAAGAGAGTAACAGCTTCCTTAAGGATGTATCAAAAGAGGAAGAATTACTCCAACATTGCCTTCCCTGGTTAACCTCACAGATAATGCACAGTGGTATCTCCTTCACTGCTTTTTGATTTGCCACTCATCACTGCAAACTCAGTAAGTATATGTAAATTATTATCTTTTACTAGATAACAGGGTTAAATATAGAAGAATTTTAAAGGCCAGTGCATGTATGCGTTTTCTGCCCCAACCTTCTCCTTCTCTGCAGACTTTCAAACCCGCCTGGACACCTTCCTGTGTAACCTCATCTGGGTGTTCCTGCTCGGGCGGGGGGATTGGACTGGATGATCTTTGGAGGTCCCTTCCAATCCCTGACATTCTGTGATTCTGTGATCTTCCCCCACAGCAAGGTGACAGGGCAACTTTGAGTCAGACTAAACCCAGATGCAAACATCCTGTGCTACTGTTCAGCAGCCAGTCCATGTACAAAAGCTACAGAGATGTCTTGTATAATTCAAAGTAATGAAGGCCTTATGGTTCTGGCCAACATGCTGTACCCAGCTCATATACCAACTTATTAACAGGGAACATAAGAGCTATGGGTGCAATTTTAGTTATTGTTAACTACTTTCTTCAGCGTGACAATCACTGTGGGAGATTATTGAGTTAGAAATGGGATGTGAAAAGAAACAACAGGAAACAAAGTGGGTGGAGGAAAGACACAGGATATTAATGTTTTTTTTAAAAATACTTGGAGCTTGCTGTAGTTATTCAGAAGGTAGGTTGATTACTTAAATTTTTAGAATTTTGTTTGCTTTTGATTTCCTTATTTTAATTCAATTAGAATGTTGAGGTGATATGTTAGCCTTTTTCAAGTAAGTGATGAATTTTCACTGACCTCAATATCAAGAGAAACATAAATAACAGCACTCAGTTGTACTACTTATTTTATTTATACTGCTCTCAATTTTGGTAAAATCTTAAAGCCAGTGGCTGTACAGTTTATTGCAAATATGCTCAATATTTAAAGAACAATGAATTACACCTAAGAAAGGAGCAGAGGATTTTGTTAACACTCTCAAATATTTACTGCTTTTCTTCTTCCTACTGGCTATTTATTTTTCCATGATTAAATAGTGAGCTCCTTGGGACAAGAACAGTGCTTATTTAAGTGCTTGGAAATCAGACAGTACATTGTGGAAGTTATTGCAAATAAATACTAAGGCCTGTTATGGGAAGATGAGTCCTGCCATTGCATTTTTTCTTTCTGTTTTAACTGCTCAAGGAACGTGTGTGCTTTATTTTCATTGTCTTATGCTTACATAAATACTGGAGAACCAAACTGTGTGTGTATATATATATATATATATGTCCACACCAAGGGCCAAACATGCAATAAAGTTGATAGACTCATTTCCTAGTATGATGGCTACAATGAAGTAAATTCTCTACCCAATAAACAAGGGGGAAGGAAGGGACCTGCCAATTTAAACATACTCCTTCTCTTTAGTGCCTTGAACTCTCAAGATGAAGTCTTTCTCTGTGTCATAAATCATTGAGAGATGAAGAATAATTGTCTAACTCTGAATTGTCTTCCACTGTTGAAACATTTGGAATTTTAAGATTAAGATGTACCGTTTATACTGAAAAAATATTGTTTGAGATTATGCTTTCTGAAAATGCGAGTTTATTGTTATAAATGCAAAGCAGATGACCTAATGTTAATGTATTTTAGTGCTGCTGATTCAAATTGTGCTAGAAAATAGACTTCATTGATGCCATAAAATTACGATTTTGTGCATTATATTATTAAACTTAAACATTAATTAGATTTAGAAATATTTTGGATCTATAAAACATTTGAAGACAGAATTCTACTACATTATAGCAATAACAGAAGGGAACAGTCCTGAGGCCACTGAAAGTTTATCCTCTTTTTACTTTTTCCTACATGTGTGCCATAAATAAAAAGAATACATTGCAAGTGATTACAACACAGCTACAAATACACAGTTCTGTGTAACTCAGTTTTAGTATTCTGGTAGGACAAAGAGAATAGCTTAGCAGAGCTCAGTTTTATTTTTCCTTCTACTTCAGCAGCGTGACAGAACTTGAAACACAGAATTGCAACACAGACGACTGAGGCCAGAGAGAACTCTCTATTTCCAAACTAGTCAAGAGCTTTTATGAAAAAATAATGATTATATAAAAGCAAGATCTTGTCTTTCAAGAAAACCTTAATAGATTACTGTAAAATGTAGAGAAATGGCACCCTGGTTTGCAAAATAAATGACCTTGATAACAGAATCCCTGAAAAAGACTTTCATGATGAAGCAAACCTAGGTAAATCAACAAGTTTGTTTCTTTTTCCCCTTGTTGCCTAACCCTGAGCTGTATTGATATACTGTATTTTTGCGGAGAGAAATATCAGTTCACAATTAAAACTTAATTCAGATCACACGCATTGTGTGAATTAAAGAGCAGAGCTGGCACAGTACAGCATAGTATCCATGGAAGAATTAATTCTTTCTTCAAGTATCTTTGTTATGAAAAACAACTAGTTAAAACAAAACTAGTACATGATGGGAGGGATTCTGCAAGAGGAAAAAAATACCTGCAAAACTTATAAGCAGTCATACATAATTCTTGACCTGCTTCTATTGCGGGGGTGTGGGGTCGGGGGTGGAATCCCTACAGCTCTAATATGATGAAAACTGCAACTCTGAAAATGTAGAGCTCATTAATCAATCTGCATTAGCCCTTAGGGCCAGTGGTAGGGAACAGGAAAGAAAAATTGACTATTGGGAAAGAAAATACTAACTCTCAGTCTTACTTAACCTAAATATAATGAAAATAGCTGAAAATTTGGGGAATCTACATTCATTTCTCATCCTTTCTTATAATTTGCCTTTATAAGAAAGGTCCATTCACTCCATTACTTTGGACAATCCCATTCCCAGCAGCTTTATAGTCTACTAAGGCTCAACACTTCTCAGTGTTAAAATTTTAAAACATTTTCCAGAGACACAGAAATAATAATTGTTCAGCCTGCACAAAAGGAAGCCTGAAGATTTGGAAGTGAGCTACCTAACATCATATCACTAGTCTCCATCCTTTGTAGAAATAAACAAGATAACATGAGATTATGGCCATTCTGAGAATATATGTATACACCCATATTGTCTTGTAAGAAATATGACCTAGTGGGATAGAGATGAATATTCTGGAGGAATAGGACTTTAGACTTAACTTTTTTTTTAGTCTGTTTTGTCTCACAAAAATTCATTGAACCAGGATGGGTGTCATTAACTCAATTATTTTAATTTTAAAATAATTTGTCCAAATTGTATGTGTCATATTGGTTAAAAATCACATCAGAAAGACTACATTTATATGTGGCTATTTTCTAAACTGTCTTGGAGGAAGAAACAGTCACACTTCTCCAATAGCTCTCTAAAACCTGTAAAGCAGTGGTACAGCCACCACAATTAAGGTTAAGATAATTTTAGACTCCAGCTTTCAACAAAATAGTTTTCTTTCATGCTGCCAATGAAAAAGTCAAATGATACAGGACCTTCCTCACTTTTTGTACTGCATATGCAGGGAAAAAAAACAAAAGTGAAAAATGTATATATGTCAAATCCAGCCTATGTCCAGTTACTGTCTTCTCAAAATAAAGCAATTCCCAAATTTCTTCTCAGAATTCTTTGGGATGAAAGGGGAATATACCTTTATTGGTGTCCATCTAACAAAGAAAACCAATATCTTGTGTGCATTTCCTCCCTGTATACAATATGACATGATCACAAAAAAAAAATAAAATATCCAAGAATAATTTAAAATCTATCAGCTACATTTACCTGTGGTATTTCTCCACTGTTTCATTAATATCTAAATGAATTTATTATGAAAGTGGATTTATCACCATATTTATAATCGTACACTTTGTGACTGGCCAATAACATTTTAGTAAGCTTCTGTTTTATTGTAACCACCTTCTCTCTTGTGAGCACCACTGCTGACCTTAATGTCACGCAATATTATCTACTCAGCAAATTGCACCAATAGTCTCATTGTATTTTTTAGCACATAAGCTTATCAGGAAAAGTCAGGAAGAGAAAAATTCACAGTTCTTAGGAAAAGAAATTGAAGTAATAAAACAAAGATAGTATTATTAAGAAGTCTAAGTTCAAATACATTTACATTAGCAGCAGGAACCAGAGCTGCTTGTTAGTCCTTTAAACAGTGTCTTATTAAGAGAAGTCCCAAATGCTGGTAAATCAGCCAAACTTTTCTCCTTAGTCTCTGTTCCCACGCTTGTTTCACCACTGATCCCAGCTGCAGGAATGAGAGAACTTGCACAAATTCAGCTTCTTAGTATTATGTGTATCACTCATTACTCGGAAGCATAAAATTGTCATACACAGGGAAAAACTAAAGCTGACTTTCTTATATTAAAGAAACAAAACCTTTCCTTCTCCCCTGCCAGGAGTACATGCCTCAGCACTACCTTGCAGAAATTAATGGCAGATACACAATGCTAACAAGTTTGGTAGATGAGGCAAGTGGAAATGTATGTGCCACATAGATGTTTCTTGTATTTTCTCATCCTAGGCGAAAGAAATCAAAATATTCTTATGGATTGTCTTATTCAGGAAAGTCTGATATGCGAAGAAGTTTTATAGCATTTACTAGAACTGGAAGAGCCAACAAGCTGACCCATGCACCTGGTTCTTGAGTTGATCCTGATTGGGACAAACAGCAAACCAGGATTTTGTTGCACAGCTGTGGCCTGTAATCCCATAATAGGTATAAAATGATCTGCATCTGTTAGCGCCTAGTAATCACATTGCAATTTGTTTTGTCAGATATATATTACTGGGAAAGGTAAACCCACTGGAAAAAATGACAAAGGTGGATCAAACTGTGGATTGATCAAATGGAAATCAGACAATGGGAGGCCATGTTACAGGAGCTGACAACTACAGGATGTGGTAGTGCAACACAGTTAGCATTTGACTGTCACAGCTCATGTTAGACCATATCTAGCCTCAATTTAGTTCAAATACAGAATTTGTACATGTGACAGCAGAATGCTCAGGGCAGATTCAGAGCTACTGTACAACACAGATCTTCCAGAGGAGCCTTCTGTCGAGGAGGAGGAGGAGGAGGAAATCTTCCTGCGTGATTTGTCACATGGATTCATCCATAATGCTCCTTCAGTCCCAGGTTGATAACGTCCTACCATCACTTCTTCAGCCTGAAAAAATACTTCTGGGTTTCCCAGCTGTCAGCATCTTTGCTACAGCCAGCAGACATCTTCCCCAGGAGAAGCCAGAACATTCAGAAAGCCCGGCTGGCAGAGGGAGCTGGCCCACAGGAGTGAGGCAGAGCATTTATATATATATATATATACACATATATATATGTGTATATATATATGTGTATATATATATACATATAAGTGTAAATATATATAATATTTTCTGAAGTACTCTTTGTTATTTTGTACCTTCTAGGTGTAACTGGCTTTTGACATCAGTGAAGTGCCTGTCAGTGAATAGTGATATAGCTTTAGGATACTATTAATTCCTGGAAGGGGCACAACTTGCTGAAAGGAAAATGGAGAATTAGGGCTGAAGGAGTGTCAGTCTGTATGAACTCACATAAAGAAGGAAGCAAAGAAAATATTGCTGAATCAGCATAATGTGCCTTTCCACCCCATGCTGCTATCTCTGGCAGATCCCTTGTTAAGGTACACATTTTAAACCTACAAGTCTGAGTTTTCATTGCTTAAAAAGATAGCCAGCCTATTCCCCAGATGTAGAGATTTGGCAAGTCTGTTAACACAGTGCAAAATACAAATAATTTTCCATAGAAAAAATAATGATTTCCAGCAGTTACTGTTCTTTAACATGTGAAATATACCCATAAGCACACAGAGTGAGTAGGATATAACTGTTGGTAAATGGGGACTTCATAATAGGTGACCTTTGTATTCCCCACAGAAGATGTGTCCTGGATATTAAATTCATACTGCACCTAATTTCACCAAGAGTCTCAATTCCATAGTTCAATATTTTTCATTTAGCTCAGGTTTTCATGGTGTGTTTGTACAATGCTGGAAAGCCATTTAAGTTATTCTTCATGCTACAGTTCTCATTTTGGTATTCATGGAAAACTTCTTTTCCAAACAAACAACAAAAGCCTGGAATCCTAATCTGCTTTTTGCCCCTCCAGGGTGTGAAGACGAAGAACACTAAAAAGCATTTACAACTTGGAAAAGTCCACATCTGTTGAAGCATATGAACGGAAGGGAGAAAATATCTTTCATTAAGCCGGGGCAAATCTATTTGGTATTCTAGGCATTTACATAGAACAGGATTATACTTCAGCACTAAATAAGTGGTAAAGTAATACTTGTTAAAGTATATATTATCTTCTTAAATATAATCTTATAATCAGATGTAGAGCATCTTAAACAAATGCATTCCTCAATAGGTAATGTTATACCATGCAAAGTAGGGGAATAATTTCGCAGGAATTTGATACACTGTTAGTGCTTTTATCTTGTTCTTAAGACATAACATTGTTTAGGCATTAAAATAATATTAAGTCCAAAGTTGCAAAATGCAGTTCGTAGCCTGTTTCAGTGTTGTTTGTTATGCTCTTCATACATTGGTTTCCAATCCCTTGCAATAGATGTGATAAAAAGAGAATAAATAAAATTCCAGTGAGAGAGTACAGTTTATACTTCTCCTTCTTATTAAGCTACTACACATTTGCTTCTATTACAGGGAGCACTTTTTTCCAGGGTTAAGGCTGAGCATGAAGAAAGCAAGGCAGACCATGGGTAACCAGGCATATGAAAGGAAATACTATTTTCTGAATAAAACATGGGGGACACTATTGAGGCACAGTTTTCTAGGATGTGAAATATTTTGAAATTCATTAAAGTGTATAAGAAATGTGTTATGTCATCATAACTGCTGTCTTTAACTCTATAGCACCATTGACACATTTTCAGAGAAAAATTATATACATTAAGTGTCTTCAGTAAATTTGTCATCAAACATTGAACAACTGGTTCACTGCGATGATACTTTGGCAGTATCTGCTCATTTGTCTTTTCATGCGCAATGTTCTTCATCCAATTGATACCTTCCACAAGACCATCTCTTCTCATTAATCACAGAGCAAACTCACTAGATTGACATGTCTTGTACATTTTGTGTTAGTGCAAAAGGATACATCTCAGCATATAAACTAAGAAAACTTGAACATTTGAAGTTTTTTAAAAGAAAATCTTGGAGCACTGTATGAAAAATACCAAGCTCATCTCAGGAACATCTAGAAGCCTTGGCTTGTTATGTATGGCACACAGTGGTCATGGCTTTCTGATTTATACAGCTGAGGAGATACCAAAGTACATTAAATACAGCCAGTATTAGGTTACCTGTGGAAATTTTGGCTATTATGTAAAAGAAACCGAAATGCAACCAAACCAACCAACCAAATCCACCACACACCACAAAACTGCAAAAATGTAGCAATCCATTATGCATATCCACATACATGTAACTCAGAAGGTGCTCATTAAAACTCTCACTCCCATTTACCCCACAGCCCAGAGTACACTGATTGCTCCTTTACCAGTCATTCCAAGAGTAAGAAAAGGACTGGTTTCTGCAGGGTTGTTTTGTTTTTGTTTTTCCTGAATAAAATCCACTTGGTTCTTTCCAATATAGTGGTCTCAGAGTATAGTTGCCATTTTTGTATTTTCTCTACTTGCACAAACAAAATAAGAGCAAAATAGGTGCAGGCTGATGTTTGCTGTCGCTTCCTTGTATAAAGCCTCAAATACTCACCATGGCATACACGGAGTAACACCAGAAATCTCTTCTAAATTTGCAAGGTAAATATACTCAATGAGGTGACGTTAAACATCTTGCTGGTAATGGTCATGACACCAACAAGTTGTGCAGTGCCTAGGTTTTTGGTTCTACTATGATGACGATGAATGTCCTGAGGCAGAGCAATGACACTTATAGACAGATAGCAACAGCTGTATGAACTGAAACTGAGGGGAGAGCATAGGAGAAAGCATGGAGCTTGAAAACTGAGGGGAACATATTAATATATATGAACAACTACTTTCCAATCATAGTGGTGTTATTTTATATTAGATTCTGGGAGTTATTTTGTATTTTTAAGCTGTAAACATTAAGATAGCAAGACAGAAATTTGTTAACCAACATCAGGGTGGTTTATTTCACAATTTTTAAATCACTGACACACTTCCCCCCACCCCAGTATAGAAGATGCTTGTGCTTTTCAATCTTGATTTAGGTACATTCTTGTTTTTAGTAGGGCTTTCATCAGACAAAGACAGGTAAATACAGAACCCACTGCTCTACAAGTTAGAAGGTAACACAGGCTTTCTATAGAGAAATATTGTAATTAAGATCTTTATTTTGCTAACACAATCTGGTTTAATTTTAAACATAGAGTTCTCCCATTAGTGTCAGCAGGATTACTCTCATGCCTAAAGATATGCAGATGCTTAAGTGTTTGCAGGATTGGCAGTTTAGTTAGTAGTTACCAGTTAATTGATTCCACCAACTAATTATTAAAGGAGACAACATCACATTTCCTATTTCAAAATCCAGTCATGAAGGTTGGTCTGTTACAGAATTAATGAGATTTGTCCTAGCAATTCCATGTGCTTACCCTTGTTGCAGCGCAACAGTTTCTTCCCAAAAGGAGCTACTTCTTAAAGGTAAGGGTCACTTTATAATCACAAAATCTGTGAATGGAAGGTGTGGGGACAGAGAAGACAGAAAGTCTCACCTCTATTCTTTTCCAGTTTAGAAAGAATCAGTTTTAATTTAAGGGAGAAACCATTTCTGTAGAAGAAGAGTCAACAGGAATATGTAAAGTTATGTAAAGAATTGCAGCCATTGCCAGGACTACTCTCACTGACTTCAGAGGAGCTCTATGCACAGAGCATCTGCAGTTTGGGCTAAGTGTCTGATTCTTTATCAAACAGCACCAACCTGTTTCACTGTCAATATCTTCTGGCTTATAGCTGTGTTCATTTCTCATCCACTTTAAATTTGCAGAGGATTAATTTAATTGACTGTTTTGTTAGCCTTATGATACAGGAAAGGATAAAAAGTAATCCCTAGCTGCCAAAAGATCATTGCAATAGAAAATGCACTTGCACTCAAATAAATATATTTATTATAAACATATGAGTATATTCATGCTGTTGAGGAGAGATTTTTGTATCAAGAACCCTGTTTACAGAATATTTGATTTCTCCCTGTCATTCCCCATGGTTTGCCCACCTTTATTAGTCAATGGAGAAGGAGTCCGGTACTTAGCTGTGATGTTCCAAACTGCAGAGCAGGGGATGATGAGCAGCATCTGCTCTCCTGCTTTGAAGGCCTATGTAGAGGCTGACTTTACTTACTGTTTAAAGTTTTCATTTGCAGATGTTCGTATCTCAGAAACTAGAAGAGCTAATTTTTTTAAAATTAGGCAGCATTTTCATCACTCAGTCAGTAGCTTAAGAAGTGCGATGTTTCTGAAATATGTTCATTTGTCTAGACTACATCAAAGGCATAAAACCAATTTTTTAAAAGCCTGATGTGTGTGACAATTGTGTATTGTTCCTCAGATTCTCTTTTCAGATTGAAAATGGCTCATTGGTTCAAAAGAAAGATTCAAAAAACAACTGAAGTATAAAGGGATAAATTAAGATTCTATGTAAAGATTCCCAGTGCAGTTAGCGGGTTTTGAAAAAGCATACATTTCAAATGAATTGCTAAACATTCTATCTGCCAAAAGTAATAAAATAATAATTTTCACAAGTGAAATATCTTTCATCAAAGAATCACAGAATGTGCCATAAAGCTGGCAGTAAACTTATTTTGGCTAGGAAGAAATTAAGATAAAAAGAGGTCTAGGCCCAAATATCTGTCATGTTATTCTGTGCCAGGATGGAAGAGGTGGACCTACTTTACCCCTTCAGAAATGATAGGCTTTTTTTGTCTCTGATGGTTTGTATAGTTTTTCAGGATAGTCTCCTCTTGGTTTAGGTCAGTGTCCCCCATTGCAAAACCAAACATATTCCTCAAAGTCACAGCATATCTACAGTCTGTTCTTTTTATTGAAACAAAAATATTTAAGGGTTATCTGCAGTCATAACCATAGCTAGAAAAAGGGCAACGGAAAAACAAAGTGCTCTGCAGTGTCCTCAGCCACCCTGGGAAGGAGAAAGGCCTCTGCTGTCACAACAGCAAGCTTTTCTCCTCAGATGCCAAGTATAAGTCTGTGAGCATCTGATCCATAACATCTATATAGCAAAGAATGTGAGACTGCTGGGTTCCAGTTAGAAACTGGCAGGTATATATGCACATGAGGTGAGGTCATGTTTGCCCATTCCTACAGCAGGTCTGGGTCCCTCTGACCAGCAACACTACCTTCTCTGTGGCCATTCCCCAGGCAATGGTCACAGACTTGCCAGCAGCTGCCCCTAAGCACCTGAGGAACAAAGGCAAAAGCACTCTGCTTCTCACATGCAAGATGTGCTGCAAAAGACAACCTCCAAAAGAGAGTTAAAAATCAAGAGCAGCACATTTACTCCCTGATGGCTTGACAGAAATCCACCTGTGTGGAAAAGTGCTCTCACCCCACTGAGGCAGCCCAGGCCAGGCTCCAAGGCCGCCTTCTGTAATGAGGTCCAGCAACTAGAAGCAGTAAGATACCACATAAGGCTCTGTGGATTGAGCTACTTTCATGTGAGATAACATTTATCCCCCCAGCAAGTGTTTCAGTGAAGAGAAAAAAGAAAACTTTTTCTTTCATTTAAAATATAGGTTTCTTCAGATGATCTTTGCTTGAAACAAATCCAAAACCTGTCTGGTTTTGCAGACATTCCTGGATGCACCTACCTGTAGGAAACAAAAGAATCTTAGATATCACCAATGAGCAATGAGTCTGAACCAAATTGCTTTTCTAGGGGTTGATATTCAGACTCTGAGCAGAAGATTGAAGTCAGCAGCTCTGTCCTGACAAACCTGAGCAAAAATCTTGGATCAGGCAACCTTTGCTGTGTAGATTCAAGTCTCATCATCTCTAATTATGAAGTTGTGAACACTTGGTGGAATAAGCTAAAAGAAAATAATTTAGCACTGGACTAAAAAAAATAATTTAGCACTGGATGCTGCAAGATTACTAGGTCCACTGACCTTTAGTACTTGGGCTAATCATCCCTTTTCACTGGGAGCTCATCTTGCAAAGTATATGATGCATCATATGCTAATTTATTCTCAAGTACCACCTTTTACAAGCAGTGCAATGTAAAAACTGTCTTCATAAAAGTAAGTGTCCTTTAAACTGTTGCTTGTCAGAGCTTGGAATCCTAGGGTGCCAGAGAACTAACTGTGCTAAACAAATGCTCTGGTCTTTTCCAGTTCTCTCATCTTGGAAATCTAAGTTAAAACCCACTGCAGGACAGTTTTCTTCTGTGTGGCTTCTATCAGTGAAATTTAAGTCCTGTTCAAGTTTGCCTACCACCACCAACAGAGCCCTGTCTTTATGTCTTTGAAGAAGCTCAGCACCTAATGAGAAGGAGGTGGCTGGTTGAGGCGTTGTGTAGGAAGAGGAAAAGGCAGTTGTGTTTCCAACAAAATAAGGGCAGCTGAGCAGGCAGGAGGGGAGAGACACCAGGGCGATGAAATCCTGCCACCAGATCACACAGGGGGTCAGCAGCAGAGTTGAGAAGAGAGACCAGGCTCTCAGCCTAAAATGAAGATCTACAAGACTATGTTTAGAGGCTTAATTGTCACCTGCTAGGTTTGGAAAGGGCAGTTTCCCACAACTGGCTGGATGGAGAGCAGCAAACAAGGCAACACGTACATTTCCCTCTCCACGCACTTTCTGTAGGTGCCAGAGTAGTTTGCAGAGTCCATAGCACTGCCTGGGTACTGTGCTTCTGTATGAAAATGTGTTTGTAAAACCCTGTAAAATGCGATGTTCTCATGAATGCATAACACTAGGTACAAAGAGTGTTTTAATGTAAGAGGTGGGGAGTTGTTCCGGAATTTGTGCCTTTAAGTGTTCATTCACAGGGAGAGGAGGAACAGGCAATCCTATACAGAGACATTTATTGTTAATACAAAACTAAACTCCAATTAACTACTGCTTGGACATTAAAAATTAGGATAAAAACCTCAGGTTTAGGAAGCTTAATTTGATTTTAGAGACAAACAAATTTACTGAAAGCCGTGAATATGAAGGACATCTGAAAATCAAACATTTGCTGTTGTCAAAATACGTCAGTGACTTTGTTTAAACCCTGAGCTTAGGAAATCTGAATTAAAAGCAGCAAATGCAATACAGACATATACCAACACACACAAAATAAAAACCCTGCCTGTGATTTCAATACCTTTATTTGATTTTTACATTACCTGAATATTCCAGATAAAGATGGCTTTACAACTTCACTGGCATTAAGGTATCTTTCTTCCTATAATGTGTCTATTCAAGTAAAAATTCATTTATTTGCAAATACTGGCCTAACATGCTTCTGAAATAATGATAATCTTATAAACAAACTGAAAACATAATTGCAGGCATTACAGGAATAAAACAGAAATGCAAGTAGCTCTCTAAATTTCCCATGCAAATTTAGCAAGTCAGAGTCCATTTACATTTTACTTCTAGGCAGCTTTTTTTTCTGTTTGAAATTGTTATTTTTAGACCACTTTTTTGCAAGTCACTAGAATACAGGATTTTTTTTTTTATCCTGTTGTCTAAAAACTCTGATGCATTACCCATGTGGGAATCCTGGTGGTACTTTGTAATGGAAGTGAAAACAAGAATTAGGAAGAGAAAAATCAATTTAGCTACCAAGCATAAGGGTCACAGCCAAATTAGTTTCAGTACTGATGGCAAGGTACTATGATCTCAAAGGGAAGCCTGATAAAGTAAGAAATAGGTAGTAGTCAGCAATGTTTTAAATTGTCTGGAAATAACCTGACCATGACACAGCACCACTGCATTGCATGAGCACTACAGGCATTCTATTTTGCTATCACAGCTTCACATTCCTTTCAGAAAATAGGTAGACTGAATGTTTAAAGACCTGAGTGAAAGCGAAATGTGTCACGCAGCAAGACATCTGCCAACTTTGTGTTTCATAGCATTACCAGAGCACAGGACATGATTCAAGATAGAGCAGAATGAGAGAAGAGGCCAAACAGAAAACATGACCAAGGCAATGAGACATCATTTATTCATACATTTACTGCCAGAAGTAAATAAAGCTATGCTTGTAATTACTACAGCACATGTGGAACTAGACGGAAAACTGCTGAAGCTTTATTGTCCAAATGGCACTTAAAGGTAGTTAATTTATACACAGACACACTAAAGAAACAGTACCCATTATCACTGCTGTCCACTCTAACACATTCCATCTTCAGCCAGATTTAATTTAACAAGACGACCCTCAATCTGCCACTGCTGCATTTTCTCTCTTCTGCACTTCACAGCTTCTTTTATGTGTCTGGAGAGAGAAGGAGGCGCTGTAATTAGCTGCTGATATTAACAGGCTTTCTTTTGCTTTGTGAAGTTGGAAATAAATGGTCACATTACTGAACAGACTGCTGGATGCTCATCGTATTTTGTTTTAAAGAGTTATTTAAACTGAGCTTGAAAGCTGTTGTTTCTTTGCTGCTTGCTCAGAGTAGCTTCCTGCCTTCATGTAGTGGAGTTTTTCATTCTGTATCAAAGCAAATTGGAGTCCCAGTTCTGTTTATCTTAACAGCATTCCTCCAGCCAAGGAGATTACAATCTCTAACATGAGAATATGAGGAGGAGCAGACAGCATAGCAGCACAGAGATGTGTACAGATATCTTCCTCAGCAATTTATAAATATAAGTCTGAAACAGTTTTATTATTATTATTGTTATTTTGACTAGCACAAAATCAGATAAAACTTCCTAGAAAGCAGGATATTCTCTGAAGTGTCTGGCAGCAGTTTCATAAAAGTGTCATATTGTCACTGCTTTTCACATCACTTGTAGGAACTTAATTTTCTCCAACCACTATCTCCAAGTTGGTTGAAATTGGCCAGAGGCCTAAAAAATTATTGGACAGGTCAGGAATACAGGGTAAGGTGGGCAGAGGAATGAGTTTAGTGGTGGAGGGCTCACTGTAACACTCAAATTGATGCAGAAAGCGGCACGCCTGACTGAGTTACAGAAGTGTCAGCAGTCAGAGGCTCACGCCACTGACAGATTTCTGTTAAATGGGCAGAAAAGTCAAAGAAGAAACTCCACCAAAGACAAAATTTCTCCTTCCCATACAATATAAGCTTTTCCTGGAGGTTCATGAAACACCTGCCACTGCTCACCTCTTGGAAAATGTGCTGGTGCAATTGTTATCAAGGATGTTTTTTTTCCCCTTCCCACTTTTTTTTTTTTTTTTTTTTAAAAAAAAAAGAGAAAGAATCACTATGATTTAACCCACAGGAAAGGTTTCTATAATATTAAACAAAAAAAAGAATTGCCTAACTGTTGGATATCTCATTTCCATAATGGATGATTTTTGTGTTTCATTGAAGACATTAGCAGAGATCAGGAGAGAGACATTAGCACTTACTCTAAAACATACATTTGCACTGATGTTTGCTTGTATTAAGTACCTGGGGAAGCTCCTTCAGAGGTCTGTTGAACGATAAGCATGTAATCTTTCAGACTGAGTCTCTACAGCAGGAATCTTAGGGACAATATTAACTGACTTAATGGATTCTTGCATTTGCTGTGACATACGCTTTTCTAACCCACTTTCACTCTTGCACAAATTCAACTCTCACTTCCTTTTTAATACTTACGTTTTCTCTCTGGTTCATACTGCAGGTATTTTATCCTGCTATCTACTCATTTTAAGCCCTCGATAAGGAATACTTGATGGAACAGCTTCCACTGCAGACCGCTCGTGAAGCTGCAAACTCTCTGGGCAGCGCTGATTCCTCTTACTCATTGATCAGCAATGTCTCCCCCTGTCCCTGCTTTCCTGTGGTTTAGGGATGTGGGAGTGGCAGCAAAAACTCAAGCTCACTACAAGTGTAGAATAACACTATCTACAGAAGTTTTTAATGGACTCACTGGCTGTATATCCCTGCTTGTTCAATAGACATCTTTTGAAACCCCTATTTTTGTCCTTAGTTGTATGGCAGTACTCCAACTGATGATAACATCTACCCTTTCTTAAGTGTATTTTCTATGCTAGAATGAAGAGCATGATTAGTTTAAAATTGAAGATCCTTATTTTACATAATTGTATGTAAAGGCATGAAATGTATTTCTATCATTTATTGAAGCTTTGTACAAGAATTCATCCCTGAATTCTGGAGGAAAGTACATTTTATATGTATAGAAAATATCAGCAGTAGCAGTCAAGAATAGCTATGGTAACAAGTCTAAGAGATTTTGACTCATATCATAGTCAGTGTATAAAATCCCTTTATGTGAAATATCCCTGAAGACTTTTTCTGAACAAAATTATACAACTGTTTTTCCCAGAGTGTGATGGTGTATCACACAGCTGACAAGACCTAGGAAACTGGTACACTGCTGAGGGCTCTTTCACAACACATGCTTAGCAATGCACGCAGGGTCTAAATTCTCTGCATGGCAAACAAAAGATGTAGCTTTGTCTAAAGGAAATTCATTTTTCGACTAATCTTCCTTTAGAAATTATAGGTGAAATCTTGAAAAGGAAATTAAAAAGACCACAGAAAAAGCCTTTGCATAGAAAGTGGCTTTTAAACTGAGATGATAAAATAGAATGGTATGTTTATGTTACATATGAGGTGAAGAACATGGATCCTCATTATCGCAATATCAGTGAATTTCCAGATGTTTGTTCTCATTCTCAAAGTATTGTTAAAATACAGAATTGTGAGAAAAAAACATTTTACTTGATATTACAGATAGTTTGCACTTCAAGGTCATCTACTCTAGGATTCAACAAGGACACAATCCACTGTTTAAATGTTTAGGGAAATTATTACTATGGAGGCCAATGAGGAATTTTATAAAAAGAAGGTGATGGTAGATTTTTATCATTATTCTATTTACAAACAGTTTCATTTGAAGTTAAATAAATTGTTTATTAGATTCAGATAAACTCTCAAAGAGTGAAAATCTGTACTTCTACTGTCCAGAGTACTTGTGCTTTCTTGGAGACTTAGATACTTTCACGTCTGTGAACATGTCTTTGACTTCTGATAAATTTTCATTGGTGAGTGAAACCTGGACTAATGACAGCCCACACATGTTACTTTGCCTCTGTTCACTTGACATTCTCCTGACTTATTTCCTTGGGGATTTGCAGCCTCAGCCACTCAACTGTCTCTGACAGAGTTGTCTTAAAAAAGAAACAAGCATCATCACATACTGCACTTTCTATCAAATGTCAGAAAATGAGAACCTGCCAGGAACAAAAGTTTTAACCCAAGGCTTGCTTTTAGTAGGAGATGCAGCAACACTGTGACTGTTTTATTTAACCTGCATTTAGAAAGCCATAGTGCACTTTGGATGCTCCCATGATTTGCGCTCTGAGATGAGAGGCCCAGGAGGCAAGTAGTCAGATACACTCTGAGTTTTGCCTAACAGAGAAACTGTCATAGTATGTCACCTGCAAAATACATCTGTACATTCTGTTTCTGACCATGACTGGCAGATGATTCTCTCCCGAGGAAGAGAAGCCTTCATTTGCTCTTGGTTCTTTGTCCAAAAGAGATGACTTTCAAGGAATTCCATAAAGTCACTCCAGCAATTAGTGGAGAAAGAGAGCCACTGTCCAGCCAGATACCTCCAGACTGCATTTTGTGTACATCAACACTCTCAATTTCCACAGCTTTGTGACCCATCTAAACACCAAAAAGCAAGCAATCTTATCACTGGAAAGGATCAAAAAATCCTCCTTAGGTAGATTTTATTCTGCTTTAATTCTACAGTCTTCTCTTGGAAATTATTCCCACGCGTCAGTGGAAATTCATTGCACTTTTCTGGCCCATTTTGTAGCAAGAGCTTACTTATGTTCTTTGCACCAGACTGCAATACTCTTCCATCTCCTCTGGATATGCTGGCTGAACATTTTTTTCCTGCATCTTTCTGCTTACAGATTCTCCCAGAAAATCAAAAGTCTATCTCTTTTTTCTCTTTTTGACTGTAGTCACGAGGAAAGAACTTAGTGGGAAGGTTTCCGTCTAATTCTGGTCCTCAATAACATCATACATCTTTGCATAGCTCTGTTGGGTGGCACCAACAGGATGCTCAGATGCTCTCAGGGATTGCTGTGTACCCAGGGATGCTCTGGTCAATGTCCCTTCTGGTTTCTTCTTCTGAACCTCACTTCTGTCTTTTATTTGTTGTTGTGCATATTTGTATCAGCTCTTAGTTCTGAGCCTCATCCTCTTTTCAAAGGGTCTTTATTATTCAGTGTAAATTTCCTCAAATTCTCTATGTATTCTCCAATAAAGATGCTTAGAAGAAGAATATCAGAACTGCGCAGACACAGCAGCACCTTCTCAGCCCTGCTCCCACCAGGCTGACTCTTGGATGGATACAGAGCCAATATTACATTTCATCACATCTCAGTTATAAAGGTGAATAATATAAAAAACTACCTTTGAATTCCAGGAGGAAACAAACAAATGACTCCCCAAAACCCCAACTGTATAGAGATTTTCATATGCCTTGATGTGTCATCATGCAGATACTTTTACACTTCTTTCAAAGTCAACACACATGATTGTTCTGGGTTACAGTTGCTGATCTCACTAAAAATTGTGGAGATCACAATCCCTTAAAAAGATCTCTGTGAAATTATTTCTTGGAAGCTGCAGTTTATCACTTTGTCCCAACAGTCTGCTGCCCTAAACAATTGCTCGCTTTGCTCATGTATGGAGCCAGCCATGTCTTCAAACCTGTTGTGATGTCTTTGTGTGTTGTTTGTTGTTTTTTTTTTTCCTTCTGGATGGACAAAGCCACACCAAGATAGATAAATACATTAAAGTCAAAAAGGTCTAATAGGACAAGCTGAAAGTACCTCATGGTGCAGCCATAGGAACTATAATTGTCTCATCTTTGGGCAGTTTAAGAAGATGAGTGCCCTATGTGATGCTTCCCTTTCCTTTATCTTCCCAAAACAAGAAAAGAAGGAATTAACTCTTAATTTCTACTTGCCATTTACATGTATTGCCAGAAAGCCAGAAAGCAATATTTAGTATGATGTAGGACAGGCTGGCTGGCTTACATGACAGAAAAGTAACCCACGGTGCATATATTGAGTTCCATCCTGCAGTCTTCTAATTACTGTATCCAATGGAAGGAGAAGACAACTGGGTGATTAGCAGAGAATGGAGCAGCCCCTTTTGGCAGCAGTATGTCTCAGACGTAAAACGAAGCTACGCTAAACTTACGCATACACATTTCAGTGAGCAGAGCTGTATTTGTGTAATGGATGACATTATTTGATGTTAGCTCCTCACATGCATCACCCAGTGAAAATCATGTTCTATTTTTTTGGCATAACAGATGTACAGTATAAATCCCCCTATTGAAATCATTGATCAAATTATAGCCATAAATAAAACTATGAGCTCAAAGTAAAGAGGAATTTGGCCAAGTGATGGATTTTGCCTGGGAGATAGATTTATCACATAAAATTTGATCACGTCAAATCCTCAATAGTAAAATAAGTAGTTCAGACTTATCACCCAGTATTAAAAAATAATCTGGATTTCACTATTCTTCACACACAAGTTTTCTTTGCCTTTATGGAGCTACACATTTGAGTTAAATGTCAGTGACAATCACCAGTACAAATATAAAATGTGTCACTGTGAATCATATCACTAAATTTATGTAGTAATTGACACTGGCACAAGCTTCATCTCATTCTTGTATGACCCAGTCTATTTTGGGCAGTCATTTCTTCCACCCAGTTTCCTGAGAATTATGTATGTATTTACTCTTCTAACTGCCACCTTTAAAGCTTCTGGAATTCTTTGGCCAATTTCAGCCAAAGCTAACAGGCAGAAATTTCAAAGATATTCTATACCTATGTATTTTATGGAAAATGTGACCACTACAGATCAAAGACCTTACTGCTGTGCTTGCAAGGGAACGGCAGCAATATGAGCCCTTTTTTATGCAGCATAGTATATTTGTGACCGTGAGTCACAGATCCACAGGAAACAAACTTTTTACTATGTTTGATGTTTTTGCATAATGCTTAAAAACCAATTAGGTTAGCCTGTGTCACATGGGCTCCTATATTGAAATTCCACCATTGCATTTCATTTATCCAAGTCTTTGATGACAGTTATTATAGATTCTTCATGTATAATTATCACATCACATAAAAGAAAAAGTTAGATGCCTGTATCATAAGAATACTTTTATTCTTTAATAAAAATCTGATTATCTTGTTAAATGTCTATTCATACATTCAACTGAAAGTAATAATATTGAATGCTTGTTTTCCAAATACTTTTTTATTAAAGCAACCAATCCAATACAATTTGTTCTGCTGCTTATAGTCTTATTTCTGTATGTGTCTTTCCAACCCATTTTAAGAAGGGATAATATATGGTAATGCAGGAAAGATAAAGGACAGATTCTGATTTTGAAGAAACATATCCAAGTTTCTCTAAGGAAAGGATTCTTTCAGATTTTCTTGATTTTTAAGGTAACATTCTGGACCCTTTGTATCGGATTGTTTATAAAATCCATTCCTATTAGTGAACAGTTCAATAAGCCTGAGATAGCTAAAATCAAATTAACTGCATTTAACTGACCTTGTCAGTCTTCAAGATTACGGACTGTTTTGTGTTTGTTTTGACATACAGTTGTCCAGCTTTTGAGCAGAAATCATTCTTATTTCCAGGCTATTAGGCTATGCAATTTTCCACTATAGAAGAAATTCATCTAGTTGAAAAGGGTGAATTAATACAGTGGTCAAAGAAAATCAAGAAAATCATAATGCAGGGAATTTTTATTTTTTTAAATTTTTTTTTGTTAATTCCACTTACAGGCCTTCCATGACTTTTGTGTCTTTGTTTGGGGGGCTTGCACGACTCTAAAGGCTTGTCAATTAGTGGTTTTAAGACTTCTGTAGTCAACTCATTATTTGGAGATGGGATTATCACGTCATGCAGTTCTATTGACAAAAAATATACATTTTCTGATATAGAAAGAATGGAAGTATTAGCAACAATTCAGTACAGAGAAGGAACTATGAAGCATTTGATATCAGGTCCAGATCCCATGAGATGATATAAAGAATGAAATGTATCCAATTACTTTTCAATTAGCAAAACTTTCAGTGAAGGAACAGGATGAGAGAAGAGCAATCAATGCACCTTTTCTACAAATTAATATGTCAGCATTACAGGTCTGTCTCAGAGAGGAAAGAACTAGGTGAGAGGCTCAATATCTTGAGATTTTTTAAGCAAAACCAGTTCTGGAACACAAGATGGTCATATATGACAAAAACGCTATCCTGAGACAAAGTATACTGAAGGCCAAATACTTTCCCAAGCGTTTGATTAAATTGAGGTAAAATGTGCAACACTACTTACTGCTGGGCTATTGCTCATATCTTAAGGGAAATAGAAAGAAAAATTTCTGTAGGAGACATGGGAATTTATACAGCTACTTAATTTGAGCCTTGTGGTTCTCCCATATGTGCCCTGTGCACAGAAGAATAGAAGTCAAGATTTCATCTCATCGCTGCTGCTGAGCCCTCAAAAGGCACGTGGAGAGAGCAGGTTTTGTCAGGAACTGGTGGGGGTTGAACTGTCACCTGAACATAACAGGGAGAAAAGAGTCAAAAACTTCTTGCATGATACATGGGATCATCATCTGAATTGTACTCAGCAACAGACAGGAATAACATTATCTTCATTTACCCACAAGCAGACTCTTTGCGGAAAGCCTTATTCTTAAATTACAAAGACGAAAGCATCATTTTCCACAGAAAGAGATACAATAGTTTTGCAGGCCCTCAGTGCTTTAATATTTTCTCAAAGAAAGCTTGCTTACTTCAGTGTGGTTCCTTTGTACAAAAACATCCTAGGAAATGTAACTGCAGAACAGCATGCCATATTAGCAGAAGCCGGCCGTTCCATTGAAACACAGAGCAATGATCTGAAGATGCTGTTGATAAGAAGGACTGTCGTTGGCTGCATGATTACATATACATGTATTTCCATGAAACCTATATATTTATTTAGTTACTTTCCATTAGTGTCAAGAAATTGCTTAGCAATGCACAATCATGCCATCCTGTAGTACAAGTAGCAATATTTATGACAGTGGTGAAGAGAGGAAACAGTGCATAATTAAGTGTCATAACTGCTTTAAAAAAATAAAATTAAAAAAAAAGAAAAGCCTAAATCATTTGTCAGCAACATCTTATGTGTAAGCATAGCAGTCCAAAACAAATAAGCACTGCATATGTGATATTCTGGGTCTCCATAATGAAATTTTTCTATTGCATTTTGTTGTCCCACATTTTCATTGATACCCATTGTGGATTCTCATGTTATAATCATACTGGACTGCATTGGGGAACTACTTTACTCTTTAAACAAAAACTCATTATCTAGCTTAACCCCTATTCCCATTTCCAAACACAATATGATAATATTGAAACTAATAATATTTAACACTTCTGGAGTCAACAATCTTTTGTTTAAGTAAAAAAAGTAAACTTGTCTCCATTTTATCATTAAACTATAAAATAAACTACCTTTTCCTCACAGTTGTTTGTCTAGTGTAGGAACAGACTATGCAACAAGAACCAGCTCAATTTGGTCTTTCATAACCTAGCAGCTCAGCACCACCAAGACCATCCTCACTAAAGAGTGAGCACCGCAGATGCCTTCATTATATAACAGCTGGGTTTACTACATGAAACACAGAGCTACATTTAATAAAAACAGCAGAAAGATGGAAGCATAGAAAGTTAATGTAATTTATCTCTAGACACTGGAAAGAAATTTATTTGACTTATGTAATCCCTCTACTATAGCACTCTGCTTCTGGCACCCTCTAAAACAGTTCTGGAAGAAAGGTTTTCTTTGAAGACTTAGGGGATGTAAATAGATTTTTTCAGCTTAGAAACAAATCAACAAAAAATATTCTAAGTAGCAAATTCATATACTAGATCCTCTTGTTTGCAACATCCCCAGAAGTTCTAGAAAGTAAAATATCTCCATGACATTACTGTTTCTGTATTCACAATTGGTTTGGAATTTGTTTTAAAATAACATCTTTCTGTTTTTTTTCTATACTGGCTACTACATGCACTCTGTTTTCAGTGAAAATTCTCCTTAAGAGTAATAAGAAGCCTTGTTGGGCCTAGCCTCCCTTGGAAAAAAACACTATTCTGGTGCCAAGTCTGTGGGGAGGAATTAAACAACATTAACTGTCTGAAATAAGATGTACAATGGCCCTGCAACTGGACCTGCTCTTTTTTTTTTCTTTTCTTTTTTTCCCCCAAGGAACAAAACCATTTATAAATTCCTCACAAGATGCACAAGCTAGCAATTTCTTTGATTAAACAAGCCATGTCCATTGGTGATTTGCTTAGGGAAACTGTGTTCACATATAAAAGAAGCAAATGGAACTATAAATTATTTGCCTTTGTATTTACTTAGGAATTTTAATTTTACTAAGCATTACGTGGTATATAGAGACATTAATCTCAGGGCAGAGTACATCTGTATTTTTAACAGAAATGCATCCAGGTTTTTATTCAGTTAGTCCACTTCAAATCTGCAGATAATATGGCTTTGCTTTGTATGATATGGCCATAGGGGCAACCCTCACTTTACCCTTGAAACTTCCCTTTTTTGCCTTTTGCAAATACTGCCTTTCCTTATCCAGGCTTTTGCCACTTAAATTTCATGGAGCTCTTTGTTCACTCACTCATCCTGTCCAACTCCCAGTATCACTTCAAGCATTTCATATGATTTCTCAGTACTTATTAGCATACAGCCTTGTTGTCTTCAACTTTTATTCCTTGTTGGGTTCATGCTAAAGAGCCTGCCTCATTCCCATTATCCACTGAGCTGGAAGTCTCTGCTCTTCCATCTTCAGCAGTGAAATGGGTATTTTATTCTTTTCAACAACCTCTTCCATATAATTTAATTCTCCAACTTTGTACCAATTTCAAAACCCTGAGCAAAATTATTACTTTGTCATTTCATCAGCAGAACATTAAATGATGGGGAACTTTTCTCTTTTTGACAACCTTTACCTTAACCTTCAACGACTCCATTAGAAGTCAATGATCATTGCTGCAGAATTTTTATCACATGTATTAGTATCATATGCTGACTTCCAACTTTCCTTTTTCCCCTTAAGTTATGTTAAAATGCTAAATATGAATTATTTTATAGCAATCTGTAACTCAATGAGGGTAAACAGACAGTTCATGTTTTAAATCAGTACCTTGCCTGTCTAAAGGAATTTCATGTAGATTTCCATCAGAGATGTTTCTGTTCAGGAGATGAGATTTTAATGGAAATGTTCCATATAGACTTCCATTAGATATCTGGAAATTTAGTGATGGAATTTATAAAAAATTAGTATTGTTACATGCAACACAGGCAAATACAAGCAAGTATGTATGCATCTCTGGAATCTTTTCCTTATGGAAATTTTAATTAATGAGAAAAAAAAAATAGCATCATAAGCAATGTGTATTTTAATAGAATTTCTAAAGTTCTTCTTCTTCTGTTTTTTTTTTTAATAGAAAAACTACACTGACCTATGACTGCCATACAAGCACACTTAGTAACTTGTTTCTTCTTCTTCCTCAGTCGTTGCTAAACCTGTTGCACTGAATAGATAATCTCCACCTTCAGATTCTTCAGTTATCCACATTAATCAAACATTGTTTATTTTTAAAGAAATAAATTGTTTTTGCCAATGCTATCACAAACACTTCAGTAAAAAATGAGAAACTTTCTAGGACTAGTGTGTCAGATCTTGCATTTACTAAAAGTTATGGGGGGTGGGTGCTCTAACACTCAAACTTGATTTTCCTGTTACACGATTTAAAGTGAAACTGTCCTCATTTAGATATATTTGGAAGATCTGTATTTGTGGCCTTCAGGTAAAATGTGCGGTGGACAAGAAGTTTGGTTTTCACTGATCTTTAATAAAGTCTGCAATAGTTGCACTGACGCTCTTTGTATCATGGGGAGAACAAGTATTTTTACCTTCATTACAAGTTTGGATTTAGGTTTTAAGAGACTGGAATAATCAAAAAAAAAAAAAAAGAAAAGTTCATTCGAGGGAAAGAGAGGCTGATAAATAATCAGAATATGTGCAAACCTATGCAGGCTTTTCAAGTTGAGCAAAAGAGAAATCAGTTCCTTTATTTTCATTGTTAAAACTTACACCTCTTTACCTTTTGGAGATTACTTCAAGATACATGACCACTATCAAGGAATTATTTCTTTCCAAAAACAAAAATAAAAATAATAAATGAAATCACAAGCTTTTACATTTCCAGATGTCCTTATTAGGTGCATTCCCTCCTGTGTAGTAACCAGGTATGACATTAAATTCTTCAGCATAGGTTTAATGTCACTGATAATTCCCAAATTCTCAGCTCTCAGTATTCCTCTGTTATATCATCATTCATGGAAGAGGAGCATGTGCTCAACTTCCGCTTTTTGCTGTCACCTGCTTCAGGAAGCCTCCTGGTTATCTGGTGTCTCTTCACTTCACTCTACCTTTTACCTCCAAGGTCCCAAGGAAGGAAGCTCCTGTCATGGGGATGTTCCTCACAGATCTACTTTGGAGACCATGTGGGAGAAGATGTCACTTGTCCCTGCCTCTGTCGTCAATGGAATTCGTATACTCCCCTTGGAAGCTCCTTACAGACAGGTGGGAAAAGCTAATTTTGTTTTTTACAGGGGCAGTCTTCCATCTATTTTGGAAAAAATCATCATATCATAGAATGGTTTGCATTGGAATGAAGCTTTAAATATCATTTAATTAAACCCCCTTCAATGAGCAAAGAGAATGGAAGCAAGAAAACATGGGTTGATCTAAAACTTTCTCTTCAAACAGGCACAAACAAAATCCACAGGTTTCTCAGTAGGTTACAGTTATACCAATTACATGATTCAATCAGCAGTTTATTAAGTTGTATTTAATAACACTAAGTCACAGTCTACTCTCAGGAGCAGATGGTGTAGTAACCTGATTTTAACTAAGGCTGCCCAGTTGTTCACCAAGATTTTGGAAAGAGGACTCCACCTCTTCAATAACATTTACACTCACAAAATAACATGCAAAGTATTCTACTCCAAAAGGTAATCTGAGCAACAAAGAAGTTATAGAGTTTGTCATTGTTTATTAATGCTTAAAATAAAGAGATAATGAGAAATTTTATAGTCAGTGTTCACATTTAGATATTAAGACTTAGGGTGGTTAGATTTTTTTAAGATTTCCAAACATTGGACAATTAGCCCACCATTAATTAATGAGTCTTTAAATAAAATAATGGTTCTGATTGTACTGCATGCAATCTTCCTGTAGTAAACAAAACCTGACAAAACTCATTGTCAGAGCCTGAGATCCACAATTTTTACTCAGAAGAATCACTTAAGCCAAAAAGGATCTTTGTTTTTATTGTTTTTGTATTTGTGGGGGTTTTTTTCTTTAATTTTAGAAAAATCTTCATAACTTACTGGCTAAAAAAAAATCCAAAATCAAGAAAATTAAATGATCCTTTGAATTTGCCTAAATGTTCAATCTTTATGAAAAACTTTAAAAAGCTTTCTATTCCACAACAAGAAATTGAAAATAGAGTAACCCTTAGCTCTCAATTTTACTTACACTTTCAGTTTTTAAGGTAATGCTCAGTTTAAGAAATTAATTAAGTATTGCTTGAATCTCTGCTAGGTAGCAGCCACCCTCCATGATTAGGATTCTGTTCGCTGTTGCCTTTCAGCAGGCATTGTAATTATAGCTCGCAAACTGAGAGCACAAGATAATAATTTTCTGCACATGTTTACAAGTTAAAAGAAATGTTGTAATGTATTTTATTGCTCCATGCTGAAAATGTGAATGTTCTCACATATTTGGTATCTCACTATAATATATTTTAGTGATATTTGGTGCTGCTGCACAGCCTTCTATCAAAACTTATTCTTGAGCAATTTCTTCAAAAATCAGATGATAATTGTAAACAGGGAGGTAAAAACCCCACCCTGCTATATAGATCATTTTAGCCTCTTCTACATGCAGTTCTGTCCTTACATTTCTAGTCAGTGTTTTCAAAAACATCTAATTTGATGCATGGTTCTGTTTAACATGCAGTAGTTGCATGAAAAAAATCGCTAGAAATGCCAACGAGTTCCCCATGTCCCTTGCTACTGCTTACTGACAAAAATCTTAAAATCCCTCATATGTTTGAGCCTATGCATTGATTAGAGCTACCAGAATTCTACAAGAAGATGCATTTTTTCTAAACTTTGAAACAACAACAAAAAAAATCACCACCAACAAAACAGGATTTTCTCCAATGTATTTGAAAAATAAAATTTGAGCAAGGCAGTCATCTCCAAAAGTGGCTTCTAATTCTCCTATTTGTTGAATACCTGTTCTGTGAAAAATCCAGACAAGAATAGAGAGAAAAATAGGTGATTACTTCCTTCCCAGCCCGGCCACCTAAAAAGCAAGAATGTCTTGATCTTCCAAAACATAACAACTATGCAAAAAGTAGCAGTCAGTAATACAAAACACATTTAGAGCCCTAATTTTAATGCCACAAAGTGGCAATTCCAAGGGTTACACATCCATCATTGGTTCCCACAGAAACATGCTCAAATAATGTTTTCTGGAGGGAAGTGTTTGTGTGTGTGTTGGTTTCTTTTTCAGAGGCATATGAACATATGTTTACTTTAATCAACCGCAGAGATGACATATTCTGCAGTTCTGTTTATCTCACCTGAACACTTACGCAAGAGCTGCATTCCACAGTGAGCTGAGGCATCAGGGGCAAATTCACCTACAGGAGATTTGCTATTTTCAAAAAGTGGAGATTGAGCTGATCCATGGTAAGTAAAACTTCATTGTAGTGTTTGTCCGATATAGTTGGAAACTGGCAAATTTTTATTATCTCCGAGACTGTTACAAATGTGCAGTCAGTAGGCTGCAGCTATTTTTGTGGACCTTTTGCAGAGACCTTTTCAGATAGCTTTTGGAAATGAAGGCACTTACCACCATTAGAATAGCAGTCTTAATGCTTTGGGAAATACTTTCAACTAATGTTCCTGCTGGCAAATTGACTATCCATTTCTTCTCAAAGATCTCTAAGATGTAAATGGTCTTCTTCAGAGTACGGAGGTTGTGCGTCAAAACCTGCTGTTCAACAATCCCAGCTGCATGCATGTTATTATCTCAGCGCTGATTACAAGATCCCATTGACCACAAGCTGCCTGTCTGCCAGTCTAGATGGTGTGATTAGTGTATAATCAATCTTTAATCCAATCAGAAAACTCTCTGCCTGCAACTGATAAAGGTCTCGGCAGGGTACTGATGAGGCCAGAGACTTGGTATCTCTAAGGGGACACCTGCAGCATGTGAGGTGCAGAAGCTAAGCAGGCTGATCTAAGAGAAAGGAATTAAGGTGGTCTGTAAAAAATCTCATAAACAGCATTCAAACAGAACAAACCAAGTAGCTAAAGCGTGGAGCTCAACAGCCTCACAGCCCCTGAAGTGCTGCTATTCTAAATCCTAACACATGGAGAGGATCACCTTTTAGCTCAGGAAGATCATTCAAGGCATAACATTTAGTTTCTGGTCATTAAAAGAAGTAACCAACAAAATAATGTATTTGATTGTATTATTTTCTTCACTGCATGTGTTCCTCTGTGCTACTTCAGCTTTGTACTTCCTTGTCTGCATGTTGTCACAGGATCCTGAAATGGAATATAATTGTGTCTTTCCAGATCTTAATGTCAAGAAACAATTGCCTATTCTTTGATGCTTCTTTTTTTAATTTCTTGACCCCTTTTTTTTTCTCTTTATCTCAGTGTTCTTTCTTAATTCTGCAGATGGGATACTTATTATTACAGCTCATACTAAAGCTGTTGAAAAATAGCACGTTATTATGTGTTCAGCCTATGTACTTGATATTAATCCCCTTTGCTCTGCTTCAGGGCAAACAGTTTCTCATAACTTCCTTTCTATGATATGACCTGTTCCTATTACATTAACATTCAAAATTAAGAGAGAATCCAGACTAACTATCTTATTGAAAGCTAAATAACTTCCAACATGCCTCTTTGTAACCATATAAATGTCTTAACTATTTAAATGGAAACTATTACTTTGATCAATGATATAATTGTTTTAAACACAGTTCTATGCATTTTCTTCATTTCTATAAAATACAGATTATTTCCATACACCCCATGGATTTACTCTTCTTTGTAACTTCTGGATGAGCTGCATTCCTACTTTTGAGCTTTCCAGGGTATCTGACATGCATCTGAGATACCTGCAGCAAAGCTCATACTTATCTATGTTCACAATAAGCTTAAGATCAAAAGAAACATAATTATGCTGTCTACAAAGTCTTTTTTTTTTCTAAATGACCATTTCAGATTTAATAATTTCTCTGATTTCAAAGTCTTTCTCTAATCAGTAAACAATGAATAGCATCACAGTGAAATAATCTAATTGTCATGGCTCTGAGTTTCAAAAAAAGCCTTTAAAACTACTTAATACTTGACAATTTAGGCAAAACCTATTGTTATATTGTAAATACGGCCATAGTGTCTACAAAGAGAACAACAATTGAGTATGTACAGGCATTTGAAACATGCACTTCAAAGTCAAGATGGACTACCGTAAACAGTCTTATATCATGCTCAGAACATAGTTTCAGGATTCACCGTGAACTAAAATACCTTATAACCAATAGGACAAATTGTGCCTTTAAAGATATATGGGAAATATCTGCTCTTCATAGAATATGACCTTCATAACTCAATTTATGGGTCATTCCCTCACTTGTGGGATATTTTCAATATCATAACTGTAGAAAGAGAAAGAAAGGAAGGAAAAATGTTCAGTTATTCATTTTGCGGGGCCTTTTTATTAAAAGCAGAAATAACATTAGATGAAAATCATTTTGCTGATAATTTTAATGAAATATGAAGTGCTTTGAATATATTTTATTGCAGGCAATATAGAAAAAAGGCACTGGCTGCTTAATGTGTCATTTAATGAATGGTTTCCACATTGCTTTACTTTGCTACATTTGGAAGTGAAGGCCGTGCAAAGATGATAGCAAGTGCTTTCAAAAGGGGGTTTCTTCCCACATTTTTAAATTACACTTCGTCTAATGGGAAGTGCAAAGTATAATGCAGCAGAAATGAGGCTGAACCAAAACACTGGAGCTAAAAACCTTAACAAATCTCACTGAATTTCATCCTGTAAGCCCATCTCTAATATGGAAAAAAACTGATGTAGGTAATGTCCTAGCATGCTGAAGGTCAGGCTGCTATCAGAAGGATTCCACAAAAACAGAAGTCTTATCTAATTTGCAAGGAGTTAACATCACAGCTGAAGGTGAGGAACCAGGGTGAAAGCTCTGCCTATAGGAATGCGAGAGTCATTACAGGGGAGGCTGGTAGGTGTCATTTGTTTACACCTTTTTCCCTTTTGATATCAACTCAGAGAAAATAAAACAAAATCCCCATTGTTATAGAAATACACCCTAATCTGCCTTATTTTATTTTATTTTATTTTATTTTATTTTATTTTATTTTATTTTATTTTATTTTATTTTATTTTATTTATTTATTTTTAAAGGAAACATGTCACTGACCCAGCAAGTTTCCCATTCTTAACCACAAACTAACTTAGGTTTTGTCTGTTAAAAGCTACCAGCTCTCACCTCAGGCTTTTTTTCCCGTAAGATACAGATTCATTAGCTGTGTCTAAAATGAATAAAGCATAAATGATTCTATGATTCAATAAATGATCACAATTCACTGGCCTGGAGACCAGCTAGCAGTGGCTGGCTGGGTCTGCACGGTGCAGTGCTGGCCCCTGGGTCCATCCCTTCAGAGCCCACTGTCCTCCTGACTGCCAAGGAATAGTGAAGGGTGACCAATTTCTGACTCAGAAATTCTAACACTTAAGCAAAAAGTGGTCTGGGACCCAGAGTTCAGGCTTATTCCCTGGTGCTTTCATTTAGCAGTGGAGGCATAGCTATTAGTCCACTGAAGAAGTACTCTGCAGCCACAAACACTGGCTTTTAAAATAGCAAAAAAAAAATCACAGGAGTCCATCAGAAAACATGCAATAGGTGATTTTATCATGCTGTTGCAAGCAGGCATCTTGCTTACTGGGCATAATACCCCATTAGGTTAGAGACTAGAGTTTGTGTGAAAAAACAAAGTGTAAAAAGGTCTGGAGCTGGCATTAAAAATGAAGTCTACTATCCACACACTGGAGAAACTTCCATATCAAGTATGTGGAAGATTCCACATGTATTTTTTGGTCATGAACATAGATATACAGGAAGAAGGTGAGAACTACCCAAGATATTCAGCATGAGCTAGGGAAGGGACATTTTAATCCCAAGATATCATGTCCATGAATTTTGATGAACTGTAAACTTTTCATTGGAAATATTTTAACTGGCCTTGTTCTGGCAAAAAAACCCAAACAACAACAACAACGAAAACAATAAACAAACAAACAAACAAACAAGAACAAACAAGCAAGCAAACAAAAAAACACCCCAACCAAAAAACCCCAAACCTTTTAATCTCACTACTACTTTCTGTTGTAAGTACTAGTCAACTTAGTGTAGACTGACATAATTTTAAATTAGTGGATACAAACCTCAGATACACATCCTCACCATTGTAAGGCTCTAGAATTACTAAAATAGGGAATACTTATCTCAGAAGCTCCTGAGATATGAAACAGTAAAAGCAATCAATGCTTTTTCTTGGTGATGATGTTCAAGCGGTTTCCCAGCAAATACATCAAACCAAATTAATAACTTTCAGGTAACTTTAAAGGAGGTCCCACGCACACACACGTAGGGGGCTGCTTTTGATCAGGTCTGGAGGGATGCTCACACCACATCTGCTAAAGCTCTGCGGCAGAGGGGAGGTGTATTTTCTTTGCTGCATGGAATGTCATGAAATGGATGAGTGGTAGGAGATCCAGAATAGAAAGACTGGTGTCTCTGGTATATGGATGTAAAAAGCAGGGTCAGAGGACAAACTTTTAGCCTGGGATGTTTTCCACATTTACCTTTCTGATGTCCAAGCTCTGTCGTCACGTTACTGGCACCACATTAACACCACTGAACGATGAAAATTGTAACAAGGCTGTATATAACCAGCATTTCTTATTAAAAGGAAAAACACTTTTCTTTCAATGCATAGTAATGAGAAAGAATGTAATCCACATTTTAAAATTGTTCTAAAATAACTTTTTCTCAACACAAAACCTGCAAGTCTGACACCATATGGTCTTAGAACTTCAATCAGTTACATACAAGTGTAAAGTATCGTTAGAGATCACATTATTATACAGATCCATAAACAATCAGCTGCATAATTTCTCAAACAATTATCACCCCAGTTCACCCGGTGTCTATGTTATATATATAAAATTAACAAACAAAAGTGAGAATTTTAACTATACTGCAGTGCTGTCATGGCAAATTGCACCATCAAAATCCAATTGCACAACACAGCTTTAGGCATCCGTATGACGAGAGAGCTGCAGCATATAACTGTAGAGACAGTGCTCCATTAAATAAGATGTGAAACAGGCCAGCGTGGAGCCTGAAAAACCCAGGAGGTGCTGTAGGTGATGTAATAGGACCCCATGGTCAATAGTATCAAAGGCTGCTGATAAATCATGACAATGAAAGAAGGAGCTTCTCAGTTAGCTTGAAGCTACAGATCCTCATTACAAACCCTCACAAGAGCAGTTTCAGCATAGTGGCAATATCTGAAACAAGACTGAAATTTATTAGAAAGATTTTGTGTATTGAAGCCAGTCTGTAATGTCAGAACAGCTCTGTCCAGTGCCGAGAAAAAGAATGGGGATATAAGGTAAGCTGAGAAACTGTCAGTAATTATACTTTTTAATCTACTGCAGTTGAGAAAAAGATTGTTTTGACAGTGTTTCACTCCTCAAAAATATTTTCTTCTAGCTAACTATTTTCTGCTTTGGTCTGAGCTACTAAACAGGAATTGACATATATGAAAAAAACTAAACACTATCTCTAAAACACCCAAAAGATTCAGGAATAGTGTGACATAAAAAGACTGATCAAATGTTATTCACTATGTGTCTGTCTCCTTGATCCCCAAATTCTCTCAATGTCTATCTGTTTTCTTTGGGATCCTCTAACTCAAGAAGCTATGGGCTCTGAATGCCTCTGTACCTCAGTAGGATAAAAAAGCGGCCTCATGCTGATTTTGGCAGGGATAGAGTTAGTTTTCTTCATAGTAGCTAGTATGGGGCTATGTTTTGGATTTGTGCTAGAAACAGTGTTAATAACACAGAGATGTTTTAGTTAATGCTAAGCAGTGCTTACACAGTGTCAATGTCTTTTCTGCTTCTCACCCGACCCCACTAGTGAGGGAGCTGGAGTTGCACAACAAGTTGGGAGGGGACACAGCTGGGACAGCTGACTGCAGCTGACCAGAGGGATATTCCACACCATATGATATCATGCTCAGCAATAAAGAAGCTGGGGGAAGAAGAAGGAAGGAGTTACGGTGTTTGTCTTCCCAAGGAACTGTTATGCATGAAGGTTTCCAGCTTTCCTGGAGATGGCTGATCACCTGCCTGCCTGTGGGAAGCAGTGATTGAATCCCTTGTTTTGCTTTGTTTGCATGCACAGATTTTGCTTTACCTGTTAATCTGTAGTTATCTCAACCCACGAGTTTTATCACCTTTGCCCTTCTGATTCTCTGCCCCATCCCACTTGGGGGAAATGAGGAAGAAGCTGTGATTAAACCATGACAGGCCCAAGTGCTTTCAGGCTCAATTTAGCACAGATGAGCAGAGTCAGACCTCATCATAACTGATCCTGAAAAGACAGCTGAAAGACAAAAACATAGACCTACTAGATAGATTCTTCACCACAAGACAGGAGATATATAGGCCTCCAAAGACTGAGGTACACAATCTCCCTCATGGACAGAGGTTTTTACCGAAGAGTAAATACTGCTGGAAATAGAAAATTGAGCCCAGAGTTCCCTCAGCACTATCTTATTTGCTGGGCTGCAGATTTCTCCTCCCCTTAAGAGTGCTTCCTGAATTTCCCACAGCACCCTGGTTTCAATAGGACAGGTCAGATTAAGCAGTAAAGACAGTTTCCTCAGCAGTGAATGCCACAGACTTGAAAGCCCTCAGGGTCCAGATCTCAGCACTCCACCTTCCATGGTTAGAAGTACAACAATCACAAAAATACCTTGTTGAGTTTTCACCCCAACAGGTCAACCTAATTCTCAGATGTCCTCAAAGGAATAACGAATCCTGAAACTTCAGCACTACCATGTAATGGAAGGAAAGCAAGCGGAAACAGAAGACCCTTCCAAGGGCACCGCTCTTCATTCCACCTTCCATCCTTCTTATGAGCATTATTCCAATTTGTGAATCTCTGGAAGAGGACAAGGGATCTTCTGGAGTGCTGAAGCTTAGAACCCAAAACATTTAGGGCTTCACACACACAAAATACCATAAACTAGTGATGATAGTGTGAGATCTGAGATGCGCGATATATTCATAACTACATACAATAATAAGGGAAAGGACAAAGCATGCCTAGTTTCCTATATTAGAGCACATCTTAAATTTTACTTCTACAACAACTTTTTTAGCTTAGGTATCAACTTTTTTAAAACAGCTGTTGCAAGAACTTTTGAATTCTTAAATACAAATCACCCCTCTGAATCTTACTTTAATTTTTTCCATAGGAATTGATAGCAACTTAGTATAAAAATTAAAACTTACTCTTTGCAATGAATCTGACTGTAACATATGGTAAGAATGAATTATAAATCCATAAGGCAGGGAAATACAAAGTCATAGACTAAATGCAAATCCTCTGCTAGGATGAGTTACTTAGTGATAGTGTTCAAATGGGGCTCCATTGTGCTTGTACAATTTAAGTTTGGAGTGGTAGCCCGCAACAGGCTTCACAGCACACAGGCTGCTAAACATCCTCAGCTTCACTGTATAAATATGAGGCTGGTGGTAATAATTTACTTTCCATGAGAGTGCTCTTTGACATGAAGGATTGGCTTCATGCTCCTACAGCTATGCATTTCCAAGGATTTGTGAGTTTGTTGTAAGCATTATGGGGTAAAAATAAACTAAAGGTAATACAGAAATTAAATCATAGATATTATTTTGAAAATATTTCTCACTCTAATGTTTGAAATGGTTCAGAATTTAACAAGCAACATTAAATCAGATTTCACTTGCACTTAAGTTAGAGCTATTGCCAATAGTCTTAGTTCAAAATATTTAGATATCATGTATGATTTTACGGATTGGGGGACACTCAAATTATAAATAAATCTGAAAGAACACTACTATACTTTTATGTGCTGTCAGATTGACACAGAAACATATTTGTTCCATCATACTTTGTATATTCTAAAATCATGCCCTGTATTCATCTGTTCTGTTGCTTGCCTTACTCAGCTCTAGTGCAACTACTTCAGCTAATGTGGCAAATGGCATAATCCCTCTGTCTAGGCTTAGCATAAAAATACCAACATTCTCATTATCAAAACAACACCTGGCATTTCAAAATGAATGAAGTTCACATGTTTATTTGAAAGTGGAAGAGTAAATTGTTCACAACGTGCCTGATCCTGTTAACTTTCTTTCAGTTTTTAATCACTGTCAGAATATTATTTTTTAATCGGGAATTTTGTAAAAACTTGTCAAGTATATTGACAAAGAAAATATTCAGAAGACTTGACTAATAACAGTTGTATGCTCTTAACAGAAGATGGATGAAATGCACCTCTCTGTTTCTCATATTCTCTGTTCACACAGAAACAAGTAGCCTCAGCTTGTATTAATCTAATCTATGAGTCTAAATTGTGGCAGATAAAGTGATGCCCTAACAAATGCTATGCTGATTGGAGGGCACTGAAGAGCATTGCTGGATAGTCCTCTCTCCCCTCACAAGATGTTCTTCCCTGCTGGGGACTGCATTTTTCTGGATACAAACCAGAAATAATCTTTTATCTATGCATCACTTAACAAATGCAAAGGCAAATACACTGAAAGCTAGGACATGTGACCAGAAGCTTATTTCTTAAACAACAACAAAAAAGGACAAAAATAAGCCCACCTTTCTTTGTCCTTAAATTAAGTAAGTGACATGACCCCATGCTCTGAAATGTCATCCACCAAAAGTTTGTAACATTATTTGGAACGGTAATGATCGAACCTGCTGTGACATCTTCATTGCCTCTAGGGTGCCAGAAGTTCTGCTGCTTTCCCAAACTGACAATCATATAACTATTTAGAAACTCTTTGGGGAGGTCAGGATTAAAACATGCTGGAAGGAGACAAAGCAGCATATTCTTGAATTGAAAAATCTGTTCAAACCAGTGTTTTGCATAAAATTCTTACTTTCAGTGTGTAAAAGCAATTATTCTTAGCAACAGTGTATTAATAGTGTTATTCAGTTGGTCATCTGAAGGTGTCTTGGTTAGGCAAAGGATATGAGTTCAGACTTCCTCACAGTTACTGGGTAGTGACTGGGCAATGAGTTTGCAGTGCAACATGTGGCACTCAGGGTTCATCTGCTTGCTAACTCTCAGCGATCTTGTGAAACACAAAGGTTTGCCACTCAATGGAAACAGTTAATTCTTAGGAACACATGGCAAAATATATAACATTCACCAAGGACTGAACTTCTCAAAGAGAAGCAGCTTGGTAGATACGTGTAAGACAACTTCATAAGGACAGGAGCTGATTTGAATTCTTCAGGCCACTTGACTTGATAATATGCCAATTGATAGTTCATCTCTCACTCTGATTTTCATATGTAAATAGAAGTTTTTCATTCCATAGAAGTTTAAACTAAGAGTGCAAGATGCTATTTTTTTTTAAATTGCTTTCAGCTTTTTTAAAGTTGAAACCTTGGACAATACATTGATCTGCATCTGTTATTATATTGTTGTTGTATTTGAAATGCATCTTTTTATATTTTCAAGTTAATTAAAAATGGTTTACATGTGAATCCAACTTCTACTGTCATTTTTGCATCTTTGTTTTAAAAAGGTTGTGATGTTAAAGAGACAGACTCTTGAAGCAAAGAGATACATTTACCACAGCCCAGTGCTATACAAGACAGTGGAAGTCTTTTGTAAGACATTAGCAATTTATATTTAATTTCAGTGAATCCAGATCAAGATCAAATATTTTTATTAGAAACCATCCAGGCAAAAGAGCCTGTCAAGGTACTAACAGCAGGATGTGAGCATTTCTTTTCTCTTCTATAGAACTGAAGAGCAAACGTCAACATGGACTTGTACTAAAGAGCAGTTACTGATGTCTTCCAAAGGCTGGAACAGTTAATCAACAAGTCACTATCATCTGCTATAGCTGCCTTACTGCAGTTATCTGTGATGGCAGAAAAAAACAGTAACGTATCTAATCAGATAGTACTTCTACAACATCATTTTCTATGCTTAGGCAGATGTATCAGAACAAAAGAGACAGGCAGCAACTGTAAAATAAAATTCAGATTCTTCTCATACTTGTGCCTGCTTGCTACACACTGACTTATCAGAGGAAACAGAGAAAGATGTGTCACATATATACACCCCATTCTGAAAAGCAGTCAGTTGTGATAGATAAACAGAAATGAAATATCACAGGCAAGAGCTGAGTGAAACCTTACACTCAAATTTAAAGGATCATGCTAAACTGTTGTTACAAGCTACACTTGGAAAGGCCAGCTCTGAGATTATGGGAATGTCATAAACATTAGTCAGCACAAGATGAATGATGGTTGTGCTCCACTTGAAAAGCTCTGTTTGGAAGACAGTCACAACACTCCACACTACAGTTTGGGGAAAAATTCTACCACCCCGAGCTACAACCAAGGGCTGTACAACCCACAACAGCAGCAGCAGCACAACTTCCTGCAGGAATAGATTACCTCCAACTTGCTCTCTGGCAAAAATTAAAGACTTAGGTAAACTTGTAACTGAGAATAGGGAAGGTTCTAGGGGAGTGAAGTGGAAAAGCAATACCTTGGAGTGCAGGCACAAATGTGAGTCAGGAGTAGCATCAGGAAGGGAGAGGAAAGGGCAGTTGCATGGGAGAAAGGAAAGGGGCTGGGAGGAGAGCGAGGTGGGGCATCAGCCACTTGCAGGAGTTGGGTCAGGAATCCAGCCAAGTGTGGGCTAAGGTGGGTACCCTCACAGGACTGAGGACTGTATAATGGCTATGACGGAGATATGGACCATGAAATAGGTGATTGCACACGTTAGCAGAGGGCTTGGGACATGGAGAATAGGGAGAGGGAAGGCAAAACACTGGTGTGAAAATGAGAATGAGGTTGGAGAGGACAGAATCTAGAAAGCTTTGTGTTAAGAGGGGGATGACATCCATGTTATGGGACAGGAAGACATGCAGATCATGTCAAAATCATCAAAAGAAAGGTGAGGAAATCCTTGTAAGGTTGGAGAGAATGGAACACAAGAAGATATGGCGTGTGATGTTCTCAGGCCTACAGGAGCTACAAAATGTGTCATATCCCCCCATACAAGTGTGTCTGATTTTTCTTGGCCCAGACAGCTCCAATCTGCTCGTCTTGCACGTACTACTCACTTCAAACTCAGTATCTCCAGAAGTGCAGATGGTCTTGTAAGTAATTGAGGATCCCTGCAGAGTGAATGCTAATGGAAAATACCCCACTTTTATCCTTTATCTCAAGCCATGGAAAGTATTCTTTACCACCTAATCCCAGTTTCATCTTCCACTTAAAGTAATGTTACAGTAAAACCCATATGACTGGGGACCATTTGACTGTTAGGTTGCATTTAACATGTTCAATAAAAATTTCTACAGTTTCTACAATTGATTTTTGTCTCAGTGGCACTGAATTACTTATGAATAACTTCAAGTTTATGTAAACAAAACATGCTCCTCTAATGAGATACAGCTAAATAGAGATCAAAATTATCTATAATACAGTATGTAACTGGAAACACTATGAATCAAGCTCCTTCATATTATGGGGACAAGCAAGCACCAAAAGAAGTGAACAAGGGAGAAGGAAGACAAGTGGGATTCCCTTCCTGAAGGGCAGAAAAGGGAAGTGGCCAGGCTTGAGAGGAAAGCTTTGGCAAGTGCTCATGCTAGAGCTGGGTCTGCTTTCACTTGTCCTTCCTCTTCCCTTCTCTCACTTGCATTTTCTTTTCTCCAGTGTCCTTTTTCTTTCTCTTAATTTTCTTTCTTATCCATGAAATGAATAAAAGAGCCAAATCCTGGGCTCTGTTCCTCTGGAAAGAGAGGTTGCACCTGTTCCCATGCCTTCCATTCATGATTTTTTTTCTATGTGGCTGTGCAATAGGATGGATTTATTTCATGTGGTGGAAAGGAGATCCAGTAAATCAAAGGATGGGGTATCCTGGCTTGCACTGATGAATAGCTTGTGTTCTTAGCTCTTTACAGGCAAAAAGCAAAAAAACTCCACTTCATAAGGGCTTTAAGTCTACTGGCATGGCTTCTATGTTCTCAGGGAGCTTGGAGGCATCAAGGACATGTTAGTATTGATATTCCTATATATGGTTTCTATTAGAAAGCTGCCTTAATCTAAGGATATAAAACAATGAAGGAATAAATCACTCTTTGAGTCTTCCCTGACGCTGTTGGTTCCCACCTCTGAGAACTGCCATCTCACCATACTGCAAGCCCATGGGAGGACCGCTCCAGACCAGTAGGAAAGTAGTTATTTTGGAGAGTACTGCATAGATGCCAGTTGGTTAAAAGCACTAAAATGCAAGTTTACTTTAAGGCAGGTTATTATCAAGCATCAATCTGAATGCTAAAGATGAAGAGGGAATAAAAATTAGAAAGAATGTATTTATAGTAAAAAATAAAGACAAAGGTAAATCACTCAGACAATAAGCATCATGAGGGCAGAAGTTAGTATGCACACAGACTGCTTGGACAGGTTTGTTTACATTTTTCATCATCAGCTTGTTTTAGAAGATGAAGCACGTTTTTCACTGGTGGATTAATTTGGGTTCACTTTACATGGGAATCTGATAGCCAACAGTTATTGTAATACACCCTGAGAACAAGCATTCAGTAAGCAAAATCCTCGCCTAAGACAGAAGAACCCATTCTCCGTTACTGTCTCTGATAATTCGTGATGCACAAAGTAGGACAAATGTGTCAACCACTTCAGAAGTGGTTCGAATAACTCAGGTTTCAGTCAAGTACTCAATTGTGTAACAAATAATGAGACAAGGGAAGAGTGATGAAGTAAATAATTAGTTTATAAAAAACTGAAATATAATGATAAAGTTTCTTATAAAAATTGTCTTTGCCATTTAAAGCAGAACAACACTGCATCATATTTTTCAAAACCATCAACCTTAAATTTTGATATATGAAGGTAAAATTCTGAACTGTCATTTCTGCACCAGTGAATATAAATTCTTTATATAATGACTAATGATACTTCCTGGCACTTAGATCCTTGTGCAAGCCTATTAAACGATAATTTGCTGAAGTGTGATGCTTTATGGATCATCAAAGATAAAAACAGCTCTTTAAAGTATTGTTCTAACAGCTGATTACAGAAACAGAAGACAAAGAGATAGGAATTGCAGTGAATAAGAAACAAAGTTTTTTTCCATGACAGCTATGCTGACCTTTTTAATACTTCAATACACATTTTATAATTGCATGACTGTGAAAAATAAAACAATTTTACATTAATATTATAATTATAGAATTTATTCCAATTTTACTTATACAATTTATCATACCATCTCACAGATTAAATGTAGAATCGAGAGTGCAAAATAAGAAAAAAAAGAATGAAATAACAGTATTTTTTGAGATTTATCTATAAAAAGGTATTTTATGAGAAAATGATATGAACAAAATAGCAGAATAATTGTACCAGAAAATCTTTACTGCAAATTAAACATATCTGCGGTACCACCTACTCACCGTTTGAGTTCAGAATGACATGTCTGAGAAACAAAACTTATGTAGTAGTTTAGCATAACAAAAATATTTTCTGCATCTACTGTATTTTGCCTGCAAAATCTTAAGTTATATTAAATGTTCACCCAAATGACAAAAAAGTGTTTATTTAAGCTACCTCAAAGACTATTGTCATCTCCAAAATGTGAGACAACAAGTCAAGCTCTGAACTGGAATTACTTAAGAATAGTTGCATAAATTAATGTTATGGGAGAAAATAGAAGAATATGAGAATGAATCAGTCCCACACTGGCAACTTTCCTGCTATGATTTAGCCCTAGTTGAAGGACATTTATTTTAAAATATGACAGTGCACATACATTTTCAGGAAGTATCACAACCAGACATCACTGGAATCAAAAACTTTCTAAGAACATATTGTTCATGAAAAGGCAGGTGTATTTGATTCAGTTTGACACCAAAAGTTAACATGATCTAGATTAACTACTAGTGTCTGCAGAAAGGTTGTTTTGAGGTTCTACTGCTAAAAAGAAGCCAATCCCCTATTGGAAACTAAAGAGTTAGCTAAAGAATTATTAAAATTGACTCAACTAGCTTCCAGAATTGAGAAAGAATGAGGTCTGTGAACAATTAAAGATACTGCATTTCAGCCTGTTTCATGAAAGCAATGTATTCAAATGAGTATCAAAAGTCATAACACCACATAATGCGATTAATTAGCTCTTCAGTGTTCTCATCGCAGCATCATCAGTGTTAGTGATCGGAAGCAGAAGTAGATCAGTTTTCCTGGCTGACATGGAAATTAATGAAATCCCAAATGAAAGTCCACAGATTTTAACACAGTTGAGAAAAATAAGTTTGCAGTATTTTTTAAAACTGACAGTTCTCCACAGAATCACCAGCAATCTGCAATCTTAAAAAAACCCAGTTAGCCTGGGAACATAAATTTCCAGTAGAATGAATTTCAAATGTGTTATTAAAATATGTAAACATGTTCTATGTGTTAGTTGTTGCTCTGATGTCTGAGACCTACACTGATCCAAAACTACATGATCATTTTTAATTGAAAAAACCACAATTAAGTGTATAATGGTGTAATTTTCCCAGACAACCTTCTTCCCAGAACTTTGCTATTGAATTATTTACTCTTATGCTATGTTACGCCAGCTAAAGCTAGACCATTGTGCCTGAATTGAGCTCTCTTGTAAGTAGCAGTGGGTGAACATTTGGTGTAGTCAGTCAGGGACGCAATCACTTCTCACTGGAGAGTGGGAACTGTGCAACCCAGGAAATGTTTCCTACATAAAGGAACCACATATTCACTTCAGTTATTCTAAGTGATACTCTGTGATTTGAAGGGTAATGGACTCTGACAACACTTTATAAACCAAAACTTTATTGAGTCAGTAGGAAAGATGAGCAACAATGCACCCATATGGTGACTCGTCCCATCACTGACAACAAATGCAGGATCAATCACAAGCAATGCCATGGCTCCGGTGGGCTACCAGGGACACCTGGTGTTCAGGTCATTTGGTAGCAATAGCCAATGGTGCAAACACCTGTTGAGGGCAGGTGAGAGTCGTGATACCCCTTGGCTCCACTCATGGTAGTGTGATTTTAAAGAATCACATCATTCAAGAATATGATGATGTTGGTCAGGTTTGGGGTGATGACAGTCTGTCTATACTGCCGATATTGGTCAAGGGGCAGGGTGTCAGGAGAGAGGGCGTTATACTCCTCTCACAATATCTTCCACAATTTTCTGAGAATAAACATCCAGACAAAGACAGTCATCGCTACCAAAATCACTAACAAACTACTACTCATGATTTCAGATACTAATTTTAAATGAAAAATCTCTATTGTAGAATTGTAAAGTGAATTTATAGGCTAAACTAAAATGCTGCAATATGTCCAGTACTAATCTGAAAGTTGTAAAGATGGTTTTGATTTCCTCTTCTGAAAAAAAAAAAAGTGTATAATCTCAGGAACAAGGAGTGTTTCCCCCTCGTGTGTACCTCTCAGTCCTCATCTGTAAAACTGAATAACAGTATGTATTAACACTCTGAAACACGTACATTTAATAGTGCAAGAAATTACACACAACACATAGGAAGGACAGCTCACTCACCTGAACACTGTAAGAAACATAGGCTTTACTCGTTCTACCTATAGACTCATTATTGTTTTTACAGGAGGATATTAAATACATACCATGCGAAGTTTTCATCAAGCAAAGTACAGAATCAGAATTTTAATGTTTCAGTAAAGGATGAGGACCTTTAAAGCTTGTTCACTGAGTCATAACTATAAAAGCAGAAATTAAGTACATTTTGGCTATTAAGAAAATGCTTAATAATGAGACCTGTTAGACCACAGATGTGTCTCCTATGAGAAATGAAAGCTCTGTTCACCAATATGTTTCAAAGCACTTGGAAAAAGCACAGAAAAAAAAGGATTGATTTTTGTTAGCATGAAAAATATGGAGTGAATGTGATTGTTCAGCTTTGACTTCTGTTTTCATAATGTTGACTTCACAATAAGCATTGACAAGAATCATAAAGAGATGTCAGAGAATAAAGAAAATGATCAAAGCTCTTTAATTTTTTGAAAGCGCGGTTGTCAGAACAGAATCTAGAAGAGATGAGGCATTCTTCAAAACTTTTTTAAAAGTCCGAATTTTGCTATGGACAGTTCTGAAGACAGCCACCCACGCCTGGGAGACTGTCACTAACTGTGATTTTCAGCACATCTCTTGTGTAGTAAAGGGAGGAAACTCTAATTTCCTTTAATTATACAAAGTTTTAGACTGACTTTTTTCCATAGTTCAAGAAAACCAACAGGAAGGCCCTGTGCTGTTCACTGACTGCAACCCACCGATTTTTCTCTACATATACGCCTCTCTATATAATAGAAAGAAGTAGGAGAATGGAGTTAATTCAGGGATTCTGCCTGCACAAGCTAAAACAAAAGCTTCAGGGTGAGCATCTTCTCCCTCTAACAGCACAGAACAGAAAGGCATCAGCCACCCTTTTATTTTAAAGAACTAAGAATCATACATAGTATGTCAGTCTTTCTCTTGACTGTATAGTGGTAACAGACTAAAACCATTTTCTTCTGTTTGTTTCTTTTTTTTCAGAAAGGTCATTTTCACCTAATGGACAAAACTTTTCATCCAGGTCCCAAAATTAAAATATTCCTGCTTCTCATGCAAATTGGATAATCCTAGACACCAGATTAACAAAACCACGGTGTTAAGTCAAGCAGGAAATGGGTTTATAGTTCTGAGGTCATCTTCGAATGAAAGATTTCCCTAATGCAAGAAGAGAAGAAAGTTTGGGATGTATATTATGCAACAATTTCCCAGTACACAACCCCAGATTTTGCTGAGAGCTGCAGCTTCTGCAAACAGCAACAGCTTTCAGTTGCATTCTCTGTGAATATCCTCCATGTGTACACAGTACTGTTCTCTCCATTGCTAGATGTGCAAACATCAACAATTTGACAAACAAAGCTCTTAATTATGAAAAATCAGAGCAGTTGATACCATAAACTGAACTACAGAATTCTTCTTCTTATGATAAAAACAGAAATTAAGCAAATATTATGGAATAAATAGTAGTTTCTCAGTGCAAAATTTTCATTTAATAAGAAGGGTTTTGAAGTTGAATGCCTGGAAATTTGTGATTCTAGACTGAGTGGTGCCATGCGATTTTGTTTCCCTCTAGAAACACAGCATGGGAATTATCTTGTGGAGGGTTGAAGGACAAAAGGGTAAATTATACAGTGTTAGACCAAAGAATGAATGGCTCCAGCAGTCATTACATTTTTGCTTAGGAAGTAACTGCTATTATGCACCTTGTTTCCTTCCCCATTTCCTTCTTTCATTGATTCATACCCTACTTGAAAATAAGTCATTGTCCTGTAAGGTTTAGTTCTTATTCTGTTAAAAGCGGAATAAATCCAAAAACACGGAACAGAACAGGGAAGGGACTCACTTTTTAGATAATGTGTTCTGCTGGCAACAGTGCCTGCCAGCACTGTTCTACGTATGCTCTACAGCTTGCAGTCAGACTTACAGAAGGGCTGGAACAGCTCTGGCAAACAGTTTAAGCCAGTCCTGAAGCCACTGAGATCTGTAGTTGGTCAGGTAGCCACGGGATGGAAATTGTAAACAACTGTTCTACTTCCTGGGCCACAGAAATGAGACACCAAATTAATGTTTTGCTCTTCTTACAGCAAAGACATCCTCTTTCATCTTCTGTTTTCTTCTTCTTGCCCTGTAACAGAAACTCTGCTGTTATGCTCCAAAAAGGACTACTGTTGTTTGGTTTTTTTTTTTCCTCAGTTATTATTGTATGTATTAATCCACTCACCAAAAGAATGGCATCATTTTTGTTCCCAGTGACTGGCAAGGATGGAATGAGGGGCTACAAAAGGAATGTGAAAAACCTTGGTCTTCCTTCATGGTTTAGGAAGCAGTCAGATTCTCAGGCTGCCCCAGTGGGACAGAAATATATCACATGCTAGCTGAAACATGTAATGCAAGACAAAATTGTGAAATTTTACCAGGCCATTCACCACTGGGGATGAAGAGACCCAAGGGAGAGAGTTCTTTCAGATTTGACACAGAAGTTCACATTTTACAGCAAGCGTTCACTGAAATTCCTACTAAGTCTGAAGTTAAAACTATAATGTGAAACGAGCCACAAGAAATGGGTTATTCCTTTTTTGTCTTTATATTACAAGACAAGAAGTCCCTTGCCACAGTCAGTGGGGTTCTGCCACTACAGCTCTTCTCTGGACACAAAGAACATTCTCCATTTCCCCTATTTCAGAAGAGTTTTCTTATGGGGAGTGAAACGTACCACAAACAACTGGCAGGACTTGAGAGCAGACATTGTTTTGTGCTGGGTAGCCATGTTAGGACTGGAGTTTACAGCCCAGCACAGCATTTCATTTAGTAAAAATATCTCAGTGCCACTGGCACTGGATGGAAGGAGCAGTTTCATTCCTTGGTGTGCACAACTCATTTTTAGCCTTAGGTGTCCTTCTAACTTTGGGCAGTCAAATTCCTTCTAGTTAGCAGAGTCTAAGGTGGCATGTGGTTGCAACCACAAGTAGTTTAAATACAGGATGGGTGACCTCTAGCTACTCTGACTTCTCTTGCCAGTTTTGATCTAAATATTGTCTCTTATAAGAATAAATTCTGAGTCCACTTGGACAGTGGCTGTCAGGTTGGGTGTGAAGCAAGGCTCAGAATTATGTGTTTGTCTGCAAATTATCCTGATAGGTTTCTTGCAATAGTAACAGTAATAAAGGAAATGGGTAGCTCCTAGATTTTTGTCATTTTCAGAGCTGATTCCCAGACATTTAAGAAAACAAAAGGCTTTCCCACTTTTATGATATTTATTTTTTCCCCATCAAGGATCCATGACTCATTTCTAGGAACTAGAACTTCCCCGTGGACCACTTGTTTTAGTCCAGGCTTCGTGGCCCTGTCACTGAGCTGTGAAAATCAACGTCTTTGATGCGTGACTTCACCATGCATTTCCATGGAGTTACATCTGCATGTAGTTGTTCCAGCAGAGAAAATATTGGCCCCAAACCTCCCTAAATGTGACATTCCATATCTGAAGAATTTTTTTCATAATTGATTTGAACTCTTTTTTTCCTCTTTCCAGATTTCACTGCCATGAGAACTGCAGACACGGGATGTATCTTCCTTTTCTGAGAGAGCTGAATACACTATATATTTGAATAGATGCTGCAGAGTGACTAATTTTCATTTAGAAAGTTCTCAGTGGTTGCTGATCTTTGCTGATTAGGGCTGCTACTTTGCCAATCACACTAACAGTTTCTGAACTGCATGAACTGCTTCAGTCTGAACACCCTGGATGGGGTTTGTAACAAAAATCTTTTCTGGAATAACAGAGAGAGCTGTGAGTCAAATTGACAATGAGCTACATAGTTCTTCTCAAATGATGCCTGTCCCACCTGCCTGAGCACCGTGTTGGTGCACCCCTGGGACACGTCTGTACACCTAATGCCACCCTCTTGAGCAGAGCAGGATGGATAGAGGAAAACTGGATGTGATTGTGAGCTGAAGGATTTTAGACTGTGGTGACAATAAACTCACAACCTGTGGTGTAAACCATACTTTTAATGCAAATCCACCAGATGCTTACAAAATGAGAGATTCCTGCTGTATGTTCAAAATCCAAAACTCAAATTGAAAAATGCTGTTAAGATGCCTGTACATAAACATGGGGAATATGTTCAAATAAAAGTTTTTCAGATTCCAGAGGGGTTTCTATTTCATCAATAATTCATGAATTTGTAAATTCATCATTTGTAATACTTAAATGCTTCCTTGAAACTAAGTAGCTTTCATGTCTCTAGTTAAATATAGTGAGTGCAGGTTATTGCAAAGCTCTCTGGGATTCTATATTGACCCTTATTTCTTTATAATTGCTACATATTTATAGAAGAACAGCCAAACTACGTATTTCAATTTTTATTTGAAGCTTTGGAGCCACAATAACAGCTTTTGGATTTAAATCCTCAGATGATGCCCATAATATAGTGGGTGAAATGTCAGGAGGGAAATGAAAAACTTAGGACAGAATAAGGGATTTACTAAACAATTGGAGAGAATAAAATATGCAACATTGTGAAGAAAGAGGACCTTGTCTTCCATGAACTGAAGTTGAATGGAGAAAGGCAATTAATAAGAGAGGAAACTAGACTCTTTTGAGCAATGCCTAGCTTGTCTCTGAATTACACCATAAAAAGGAAGAGCAGTCCCAGGAATCTAGCTGGCATCAGTTGGTGGTGCTCACTGTGAAAGCCTGAAAGCTTTACAAGCCTTTTGGTGACATGACAACACCAGAAATATCCTGCGAGTCATTTTTATACAGTTTGTGGTTTTGCCTTTCTGTCAGCTGCCATGACCTATTTGATTTTGTTCTTAACATGAATTTTGCATTTCTAATAGAAGAAGGGATCAACCCTGCAGGCACTTTGGCTGAAACCTTGTAGTATGCTATAGGAGGCAAGCTTAAAGCTAACCAAGCATGGAAGCCTGAGCTGGCACAGAGTAAAATGCTAAAGCACCTGATGGGGTTGGCTTCATGAAGGAATAGAGCCTACATGACACATGGATCTTCTGCAGTAGCAGGGCTTGTGTCAGACTCAATTGTTTTCAACTTTCCTATTACTCTCCTTATGTCATCTGGCATAAGGTCACATCTTTAGTTGGTAAAAGCTGCTCCATCTCTCACAAAGTTAACAGAGCAACTTAATCAACTTCTACTGAACTACAGATTATAACTTTGGTTGCTGTCCCCAGTTGGAAAGATGAAGAAACAAATACAGAAGATATTTCCATTTTTGAAATCCTTTCACTGACAATTTCAGTGGAACACAACCATACAGTAACCATATGATGGTATCTTAAGTTTGCTAGCCTGCAGGTATTCTGTGAATACACCTGCAGTGGAAAATTACTGTTAACAAGTTATTATTATAAAATCTTGTAATTCTCTTTCTGCATCTTAGTCCACCCATATCACCTTTATTTAGAGGATGGTAATGTAGACAAGATTGGTTCAGATAGCTTCAGTTGCATGAATGTGATCCTCCACATTTTCCAAGGTGTTGGAGGACGCGAATGGATATTCTCCAGTCTGGAAAAGTACTTCTCATTGAGCTGGTTTCAGCAGTCTGACTCTTTCATATATCTGGATCAGCTTTGCCATGTTATACTTGCAAAAAAAGAAAATTAAAAACTTTTTTTAATTATTAAAAATTAACATCTGGGAATAATTCAGTGTCCTTGCTTGTCTGAGTTTTTGTCAGATCGAGACTGGTGTTACTGACTGTAGTAAGTCCTCAGGGTGACAAAATCCCTCACTTTTATTTCATGGTTTTCATGCTTTGAGAGTGTAAGATTTTTAATCTGACAGGAGACACTGAAGCACATCCAAAGAGTTAGAAGAGATTTTTGTAAATCTAGAGAAATTTAATCTTGTGGAATTCTCATTGCTCTAATTTTTATTTAATTGTTTTTTATAGTGTACTACTTTCAGCTTTTGGAGTTTAACAGTAACATATGTGTTGGTCTTATTAAAATGGGCAGGAGACTTGTTTGTTGTATTCACATATGTGCATAATTTATTTCCCAAGAAAGTGGGTGATGTGGTGTCAAGTCATCATTCCCAGCATTGTGACTGATATCTTTGACTGTCCTTGCATCCATCCATTTTCTGGTAGAATGTTCCAAACAGAAACCAGGTATTTTGTCAGAAGACGAAAATGCCCATGACACCAAGTATCTCTCTCTATTTTTTTTTTTTAATTTTGCTTTTGATACAGAAAATCCACAGACATTCCACATTAGTTTTGATAAACATATTAACAATATATTCAACAAAAGAATTATAATAAATATGAGTGATTATGGAAGAAGAAGACTTACGACACCTTGTCATACTTGCTTTTTTGCATCTAATTTTCTAGTGTCTAAGAAGAATTGCATTCTTACTGCAGGTTTTCAAGTGCTGATGGTCTTTCTTCTCTCCCCGATTTCAGAGAAATTTTAAGAGCTTAGCTTCACTGAGATTTTTCTTATATTTTATGACAATTGTGTAAAACATATGAGAGAAAAAAATAAACCGTCTTTTATTCCTCCAGAAGCCAGACTAAAACCAAAAGCAGCCAAAGAGAAAATTCAGAGCCAAAATTGTAATGCAAAATCAAAGTTTCAGAATGTATGCAGCAGAAATAAAGATCACGCTTTTCATTTCCAAGCCTAGCAAAGAGAATTTTATTCCACCAGTGGTTTTGCCATTATTACTCCCTCACAATTATTGGATCTTTGTATAAATTAATTTGACTAATTCTCCAGTGAGACCACATCTGAGATTTTTTCACTAATGCATTTCCTGCTGAGCGGGAAGTCAAGCACATTAAAACTATCAAGAAAAGAATGTGTCTTGAACTCCAGCCCATGACTGCCAGTATTTCACAATTCTGCCTGAATGCAAAATGGAGTGGCATTCTTAGAGTACTCAATTATTTGACATCTTTGCCTCTTGCTTCAGTAATCATTACCTTCTTTCTTTCTTAAGTCTCTCATTTATTTTGATAGGAAAATATGATCTTTTTGAACGCACTTTAGTATGCCTTAGAGCCTAGAATAGCTGCTGCAGAGTATTGGCTTCATTTCAATCTGGGACAGGCTCCAGCTGAGCTGATCATCCCAGATCCCCTTCTGGTCACTGAAGGTCTGGTCAATATATTTAAAGGAATGTAAATAAGTTTCACCATTTCCTAAAGTAGGTCAGTTGACTCACACCTTAAAAAGTAAATTTTGATGGTGATTTGTAAAGGCTGTGTCTTTAATACTCTTATCTAAAATTAGATTAGAGGAATTCTGCTGTCTTAGGCCACTCTAAGAATGTCTTGGATGGGTTAGGTTAATGCATTTCCATGGTGCTTTCATCCAGAAAACATAATTCTTAGTTTAGTTTATGTATTTCAACACAGATGTGGATTTTTTCTCAAAATGCAAAATTTGGCACTTTATTAATTTGCTTATCAAAGCAGTTAGGGTAATCTCACTACAGATATACAATTTGGCTACTAAATCTAGTTTCTCAGAGACCTTCAAGCTAATCACCTAATGTCTGTTGTAAAATTGGGTGATGAAAAGTCTTAAGGAGATATATATGGTTTCTCATATTTGGATTATGTATCAAATTCTATCAAAAACCACCTTTCAGCCATCATCTAGAATGGTACTAACAGAACCAATTTGTACTTTTCAGTAGTGCCATCTTCACAGTCACAAGGGATACTGACAGATTATCTTTACACCAACTTGGAATCTGCAAATAGATTTTCTATGAAGAGAAACCCTGGAAAACCTAGACATACATATTTCTCTTTCAAGATTTTTTTTTGTACATTCTTCTCAATTTGCTCTTATCTCACAGTCATAGGATGTAGTGGGTGCAGAGAGCACAAACAGGCTTTTTAGAGTTATCAAATGTGGGGTTTATGAGAACAGATTGTTTGAAAGGAATTTGACTGTTTAAGTTACTGGATAAATACATAAAATGTAACAAAATGGCAAATGAAATTCTGCATTCATTAATGCAAAGTAGTACATTTGGGAAAAAAAAAAGAACATTATAAATAAACACAGATAGACTCCATATCACAGATTGTGATGTGGGAAAAAGATGTCAGCGTTGTAGCTGACAGTTTTATGAAAATAACACTCCATACTGAACAGCAGTCAAAAGAGCAAAACAACTGTTAAGAATCATTAAGAAGCACCAAAAAATCATGACCACCACACAAAACAGAAAACATCATTATACCACACTGCAGCTCAATGGTTTTCCCACTCCTTGAGTATTTGGGTACAGTTCTGGTGTCTCATCACTAAAAACATTTAGGGAACTATAAAGAGTAGAAGGAAATGCAACCAGTGAAATAAAAGGTAAGGAATGTCTTATGTTGATTAGAGCTTTCTATACAGGAAAAAAGATGATCAAGACAGAGATCTATAAAATAATGAATAATTCTAAGTTATGTGAAGAGCAAACAGTTCTTAATTGTTTCATGAAAGATTTAAAGGGGGTGCAAATGAAATGATCAGTCAGTAAGCTTAAAGCAAATGAAAAAAAGTACTTTTTCATAGTGCATAATCAAACCGGAACCATTGCCATAGCGTATTACAGAATTAGTCAGGCTGGAAGGGGCCTTGAAAGACTATCTGGTCCAATGGAGTCTACATGAGGATGTCTGGTACCCTGTCCAATAACACCTCGAAAAACTTCAGTGATGGGGACTCCACCATATCCCTGAAGAGGCTATTTCAGTGAAATCCCACAAACTTTCAGATACCTCTATATCCTTCCTGAATTATCCTTTGCAGTACTGTTGAACCCTTCTGTTCCCATAATATCACAAGTTCCAAATGTGTGTATGCTATCAGCGCTCTTATCTTTGCTGCTAAACTCTTTCAATTTCTTTCCATTTGTATATAAGCCCTTTAATAAACTTCTTTTGTTTTGTTTTGTTTTGTTTTGTTTTGTTTTGTTTTGTTTTGTTATGTTTTTTTATGTTAGTGCTCATAAATCCCAGAGTTAACTTCCCTTAACTCCTTTCATGTAAGCATAATATTTTCCTTCCCTTTCTATTTATCATCTTATGTGACCGGTTTTGTTTACTTTGCATTCTGGCTCCTCCTATGCAACCTAGTTTTCTCTCATCTCTCCTTCAGCTTTACGTTATAATAATTTATATAGGGAGACCAGTGATCAACAGGGAGACTAAAATAATAATTGGAGCTTTCCAGCACTTGTTCATTCACAGAATCACAGAAGGCTTTCAGTTGGAAGGGACCATCAAACGTCATCTGGTCCAACCTCCTGCCATGAGCAGGGACATCTTCACCCAGATCAGGTTGTTCAGAGCCCCATCCAGCCTGGCCTGGGATGTTTCCAGGGACAGGGCATCCACCACCTCCCCGTGCAAACTATTCCAGTACTTTACCACCCTCATTGTAAAAAATTACTTCCGCATGCATGAACCTGAATCTCTCCTCATTTAGGTTAAAACAATCACCCCTTGTCCTATTGCAATAGGCTCTGCTCAAAGGTCAAATCTCTCCAGCTTTGGAATTTCTTGAAAACTGTATTTCTTGGATGACTGTTCAGTGCTCTGTGCTCAGTATTTTGGTTTTCCCAATACAGTTCCTGAATAACAAGTAACAAAAATCAGGAGAGCAACTTGTGAGCTGCCATGAGTGGATATAACCTTTACATTTACATTAGAAGAGCAGAGAAGACACATACTGAAACTTTCTGTTCCAGCTCAAACAATCATCTTCTCTTTTGCAGTTGAATTTAAAAGATATTGAAGAGAAATGCCAAAAAATCAAAGAAGTTATATGGGACATGAAAACTATGCAGGGTTTAAGTGCTCAGGAGTATATGGGCTACTGTATTGATTGCTGAAAGATTGCTTAAAAATATGGAAGTTACATGGGAAAGCTATTGGTCTCCAAGGAGAACGTGGTACAGACATAGAACTTCATTTTCAGTTGTATGATATCCTCAAGGCTTTAAAAGATGGCAAGAGGCTGTTTGAGTGAAAGGGATCACTGTGAGAGATCCCACAGCCCCTCAGGTAAAGTTCAGATACTTTCATTTGTCCCAGTAAAAAATTTATCTATTTCAACATTTTTTTCTTATTAAAATCGAAAAAGAACTATTACCCCATGTTCCCAAGGCTTTCCATTTTCCTTTATATTGCCTAAAATAGTTCCAGGATTTGGTTGTGTTAATTTCCCATTACATTAATTATTTTGGCTAGAAATGCTCATGAAATTGATATTTTATTATAGCTATTTTGAACTAAACACTCTCTAATGTCCTTGCTGAGAATGGCAGAGAGTAGTTTCTCTAAACAAAGTATCTAATTTCAGTACTCACTTGTCTCTCTTTCCTACTACTCAGGAAATTGCTGCCAGGACAGAATTCTACACTGATCTCACCTCTTACGCAGACAAGCAGGTCCTTCAGCTTTAGTTTAGCTGAAAGCAGCACCTGTAATACTGGTAGATCTTAGAATTAAGGCAATGCAAAAATTATACTGGTAAGAGAAGTCAATAATGTTTTTTAATGTATCTGGATTAGTTACGTGTTTTTGAATTACTTCAGGTTTTGAATTGCTATGGCTTGTTTGAAGAAGCATGACTGCAAAAATATTTAGCTTTATGTTTATTTATTATAATATTGTTTTCTTAGCACTCTTTATACTACTTCATTGTATGTGAGCATTTAGAATTGCTGTGTGATAGGTGTGGAATCAGTATTGCATAGCTATAAGAAAAGGAAATTCATGAAAGAAATTGCAGTTTAATGTACAATTCACAATGGAAAATATCTGAGAGCCATTTGTCAAAGAAAATTAGTAATGCTCTTATCACCCTACATTAGCCGCCTTTCCTGGTAAGCCCCAATAAACATAATAAACAAAAGCTCCATACTCTGTGTCAGACAAAGAGGTTTTTTCCAGCCAAAGATATAATTTCACATTCAACAGTAGCTTCAGAAAGGTGATACAGTTTTTTTGTCCTCAGGCACTTAGCTAGAGATTGCACCCAGATCGACCATTTTGAATAGCACCATCACAGTTCCAAGCAACAACTTTTTTTTCCTATAACTAAACTCATAGCAACCCAGTTAATACAGGTGCACCTTTCCATTCATCTTTTTTTTAGGGAATACCTTAAATCTGGTCTGTTTATTTCTAAATCAGTTGTATTCATAAAATGTTGGTCCACTGAACTTAAAAATGCCTTTCATCCCTCACAGGTGGCTGCTAAGCAGAGAGCTTGTTAGCAGCATTAGATATAACTCCTGACCTTAGCCTGGCAATGCTGCAGTACACGAAACATCTTCCTAAGCTCACAGAGATCACTCCCATGTTATATAGAAAAAACAACCAACAAACCAACAAAACACACACACAAAAAAACCAGACACAAAACATATTTTACACATTTCTACAGCTTCCAGCCATTTCCACTGATCTCTGGAGGCCCATCAAGAGCGTGGGCTGCCTCACTCCCTGCTCCTACAGACAGAAAGTAATGTTCAAAGTGCAATATATAAATAACTACAGAGATCTGAACTATGGAGAACAATTCACATTTTCTTGACTCTTCAAGAAAAGTCAAGAAAGATCCAGTCTTTGCTGCCAGATCCTACAATTGCCATTTTTTTACTTTATTATGGATAACTTAAATCTGTCTTTTAGTGTATAGTACTCTTAAAATGGGGGACTGCCAAAAAATGGTAAAGATCAACTCATTTTTTTTTTTCACCTTGTAAAATCTCATATCCTCTGAACACTTCTGTCTGTATCTCTTCATATTAATTTCATTTTAGCTTGACATTGCACAAATAGAGCCATGGCAGATAATTTGGGTTCCCTCTAATTTGTTCCTCTGCTACTACAAGCTGGCAAAGGTGTGCTCATTCTTTCTGTGCTTATGACATTGGAACAGTTCATGTCCTTCCTTTCAACCAATCCCATTCTGGTGACAGCAGCTCTGACATAGGGGGACTGCTTCCCATCTCATAGGTGAATGTGGCATTCTCTGACAGGGACAAGGCTAAAACTCAGTTTCCTAATAACTACAACAGAATATATTCACTCTGGAAAAGTTGACCATGTCATATTTTTACTCTACCCCTTACTTTTTTCCTACACTTTTACTGAGTACAATTTTTACAAGCAGGTTCATACACAGTAGTAAGGCAATTATTTGTATCACTGATGAGTGTGCCTTTGAGCATAAAAATTGCTATGTCACCTGTGTAAACAGCATTACTTCCAGAAATAAGGAAGAGTGTCTCCCACTGTTTTTCTACCAATATGAAGCATTATAATGAAATAAGCAAGAAGTTGTGTTTTTTATTTCCTTTTTGCGCCTTAGACTTAAACATTGTCAAAGTAAACCTTTCATATATGATGCTTTTAAAGACATGATGCTGTGCTTGGTATCTTTTACTAATTACTTTCTATCTTATTTCACGAGTAGAGTGAAACCATAAAAAATTATAAAATAAATGTTTCAAACATTTATTTATTTGTTTATCAGGCCAAGGTTATAGAAGACCTCTTTTACATAAATAAAATGCTGCAGGCCTAACTTGTTCCATTTCTCTCCTTCATTTTACATTATTGATGGCATAATTTTTCATTATGCATTTTCCTACACTTCATGGGAATTCATTTCTTATCTAAAAGAAACAATATGTTCTTCACATTGCTTCCACTTATATTTTTTCCCTTGATCTACATAGCTAAATGCTGAGTAAATCCATAAAAAATGCTTCCTCATTTCTAAGTTTATTTGCCTAACTATTCTGGAAGGTCTTGTATTATAACCTTGAATTTGAAGAATGCATTAAAAAACTGCTTTTAATTTGCTTGGGTTTCTGATCTGCAAGGTGAGAATCAGTGAGCATTACAGGTTTCAGTACAGTGTGAAAGTTTAGGCATGATCCTGCTTGTGCTGCATGCTCTCTAGGACCCACATGAGCTCTGTTTAGTGTTTACTTAATATTTGTTAGTAAGCAAAATACTCACTTGCCTGCTATAATTTCATTGTCTTTTACTGCTAAAACATAATGTAATTTTTAATTGCTTGTTAGTAACAGGAAAAATGAAGGCTTTTCCTATACCTTCATTAACGCACTCTGAATATTAGCCCTGGAACAACTGACTGCCTCTATTTGCTGCTCTGTTGTTAGAACTTGTGTACCACAGGCATGGCTGTCTCACTTAACTGAAGTAATCTAAAAGTCTAGTCTAAACTAATTGTTTAGCTTTCCCTGTGGGAGACAGAAGTAACTCCAGAGAACAATTCAGCCCCAAAATCTTACATATCTATCTATCTTCAAGTGTGATACATTGCCATTTGTAGATGTCTGCCAGTATGGATGAATTCAGAGAAACTAACTACTAGGAAAAGTAGTAGGATATGTTGTGGGCTAGGTACATCCTGCCTTCTCTTCATGTCTGTTAAGGAAATACAGTGGGGTCACAGTGCATGACCTTGTAGAATACATGATCCTTGATTTTTTGTGTGTGTGTGCACATTCTAAACAGTGTTTAAAAATTCAATTTTGACACTATATGTTTTAAAGACACAAACATTCTGCTTAATATAATACAGTAAGGTTACAGTGAGAAGAGCTTTTGGAACTTGGCTTAAAACAAGGAATGGGGATGAATATTTTTTTAAAAAATACTTCTTATTTTAGGGAAAACTGCACATTTTTTGACTTCTAAGAAACAAATTCTAACAGTGCAGGTGTTATGTCCTTCTGTTCTTCTGGATTTTTTTTTCCTTGTTTCCACCACAGCCCCTCATATATATCTCTAATCTTTGGGCTTTCAGAAACTCTGGATCCTAATCCAAAGGAAATGACTTAATTTTTCAGTCTTCAAATTTAAGGAAGCTGGAATTTCTTCTCTGTTGTCAACCTACTGTTAGGGCATAGACTGCCCTAGCTCTGAAGCAACTTATGCACTGTAAATCCTAACTTTCCCTGGTAGTAGCTCACAGGCATAATTTACTCATTTAATTTAGCATAGTTCAGGTAAATTTCTCCATTTACTCTTCTTCAAATATGTGGTGATTTAGAAAGAATAAATGCATTCGATGTAGGAATAAAATGAGAGTAAGACCACAAAATAACTTATTTTTAAGCACAAAATAGATATTAAAGAAGTCATGCGGTCTCAGCTTATGAACTGACATTTGACTTAAGCTTCTGTCTCAGCCTCTTTGTGGAACTTGACCTACATCCAGGCATTGTCTGGCTGTCACCAATGGTGTGCAGTCATGTACTTTGGCCTTTTGGTATGTTGTTAGCACACTTTGCCCCACAGTGGGCATATGCCGATGGAACAGTTAAAGTATTTTTCTGTCAGTCTGGGGCATGTGCTAAGGACATGTGCTATGGACACATGCTATGGGCATGATACCCCCATGGCTGCCAAGCATGGCTTACTGCCTTCTTCAAAGCTGCCAGTCATGTAAGTAGGAACAGCTTAACTTCAGTGGCCTAACCTAACTTTGAATTATATGGACAAAGACTATGCATTTTTTTTTTAATCGTCTTTGCTAAGAGGATTTAAATTGTCACTACTTCAAAAAAAAGGAGTGGAAGGAGTTAAGTTCTCACTACTTAAAAGAAAAAAAAAAAAAGAAAAAAGAAAAAATAATATTTCAGACCAGTTTAATACTGCAGGTTTTGCTTTCATTGTTGGTATGACTGCAGTATTCACTCAAACACTCTAATTTCTTGCAAAGTTGGTTTTTTTTCTTACTTTCAGGGCAGTTTTCACTCTCTTAAAAGCCTACCTAGCAATTTCTCTAACCTTTTTGAACCATCAAAGGAAATTTTGAATCTCTCTGTCATTTCGTTAGTTCTCTTCTCAGTCCTCATTTATGTCATTTTACTTTTAAAATACAGTGACCAGACCCGGAAGTGTTTTGCTTGTGGTTATATTGTACTGTTTGAATAATTTCTTCACATTTACATTTGCATTTGACATCTCTGTGTGCATACAGGAATTTTATAAATTTCCCTGGGTACTCTGGCAGAGGGCTTCCAGCTACCTCAACTCTTCATTCAGTCACTATTTTCTTGATCAATGCTTTATGTCTTTTGCACTTAGAAAGTGTATTTCCTTTTCATTACTATTTTTTCCTCTTATCTTCCTACCTAGATATGTCTGAACTTCAAACAGCTGCTACAATGTTACTTAATAATAGAAATTAGAGGTGGAAACAACTCTGTGTGACTAAATCTAGTATCTTGTCTATTCAGGTTACTCTTGACAACTTTATGTATGAATTCTGCACAGATGACACATTCTGGTGCATCATGAAGACTAACAGTATGTCTTCAGTGGATAAAATCATGATCCAGTAGATATCAGAATGTGATGCGTTATGTTAACAGGGTTAGTTTTTATCAGGTGTGACATTCCTAGACTACATATGAGAACAGAAGTACAAGCTAAAGTAAATAAAAAAATGTTTCCATTTATATGCTCAAATTTACAGATGTGGTTTCTATCTTACTGCTGTTTCTAAGAAGGGATGTACATAAAACCATATGTGTGCAATCTAAATCATTAGATGGTGCCTGTCCCATGAGTATATATTTGTATACTAGGAAAAACAGAGTGATGGTCACACACACGATCTTTCACAATACATGTTCATAAAACAGAGAGGTATTTACTGATCAATAAACCCCTGTTTCTACACAGCTGGATATAGAAGATTTTATCTCTTGCAGCAAGCAAAAGCCACATCAGTAGTCAGTACCACTGGTATGTGACAAGTCTTTGTCTTGCTTAGGGCACCTTTATATAGTGATGTTGTTTGTTGTTTATAGAGCCTATCATTTGGAATGTTTCACTGATCAAAGCCTTGTTTTCTAACATATAGAAATATATTGTATATAGAAATATATATAGAAGTACAACCTGTGCTCTTACCTGGGCTCTGCTCTCAGGCAAACCAAATAGTCATCTTAATATTAAATCCCACTCACATGGACTTGGGGGCAAGATCCTAAATACACTGTTGATGCTTCTCTGATTACCCTGTTGATGTTTTCTGTGATGTCCATACATTATAAGTATGACCTGCACTTCTAATGGCCATAAACTTCAGCAGTATAGCTGTGAGTTGGTTCTCAGTGCTTGGACTGTGGATTGCTGGTTCTTTGCTGTCTTGAGTGAAAAAGTGTAGATGTAACCAAAGAAAGCAGGACACGAAACATCAGCCCTGTTTGGAAATCTAACTCTCATCAAAGTTCCAATTAATTTCAATATAAATAAAACTGTCTGCAATGTGTATTCTAGATCTAAACTTCAGCTATCTTTATTGTCAATGGAGATAAGTAGACACTTCTGGAGCATTATATCTGTGACCTGTTTTAGATGTTTATTTTAAGATAAAATGAATAGCACCCTACCAGTGCTTATAGGGTAGGAAAAGACACAACTACCTCAGATACAGGTTGCAACTATTGGTCCCATAGTGTCTGCATGATGTTGTGAACCTGTATGAAGAGGCCAGACTGAGACAAAAGTTGTAGATTTATCAGCTGGGATACACAAAGTGCTGAGCTTGTTTCTTATAAATGAACCACAAAAAAATCTGTGTAGCATATATGTCTCCCTTTTATGTAATACCAGTGTTCCTGTACCAGTGTGCCATTGATACAGAGTGGTCGCCCAAATTAAGTAAAGCATATTCCTATCAGGCATTCATTAGACAGCTTGGTGCAACTGTACTGTTGCCCTGCATCCTTACCTACTCAATTGACCATTCACAATATTTATTATTCAGATGGACTGTGAAACTGCAAGGCATTACCCCTGCTGCTTATAAATGCAAAGGATCAAGTTGTTATATGATCTGTTTTTTCCTTATTGATGAAGATTGTACTAAATTTGACTTCCAATAGAAGCCTAGAACATCTCCAGATACATCTTATAGGCTAATGCTGGACAGAAGTCCTTTTCAAGGACTTTCTGTCCTTGCTGATGCCTCACATGTTCTTTTAAATAAAAGGACTGCCCTGTGAACAGTACATTTATTCTATTAGTGTGATTATTCTACCTTTAAGTGAGTTTCAGTGTAATGGATACAGGGCTGTTCATAGACTGATAAGTGGATATTAATCCGTTACAGCATACTGCAATAGTAAATTATAAATTCATCTAACATAAATACCATTATATAAAGCTGCAATTATGCAATTAACATACCCACTCTTTTCACCAACATGCTGAAAGCTCTAAGTGCAGTCTGTTCAGAGTTACATGATTGTGGACTGTATGCATTATGTATTATGTGTAAAGAATGACAGTTTCTTTTTTGAAATGTCCTTTCTGAAGGTCACCTTGTTAAAATGATGGCTCCTATTATTTCCTTTTTATATTATTTTAATAAATCCTGTAAATGGGGAGGAGGGCTTAGCAGCAGCCTTTGCCTCAAGGTGGTTGTCTTTTTAGAGACTTTTTTTTGCTGTCATAAGACGTGGACTGAGTCTACTGGAGTCAGTAGGAAATAGTTCCTTTAGAATTTCTTCAATTTAGATTAAACTATATTATACTTAAAAGCATGAGTCTCATCAGTTTTTCTGTAAGTATAACCCCTGAGAAGTTGATGTATTTTGTGAGGGACAGGATCAAGTGGCTTATGCTTAAGTGTAACCTCATTTTCATCCTCCCAACTAAAACCGGTGTCTCTATCCTGTGTGACAGGTATGGTCAGTATGTTCCACTGTGCAGGTCCCCCGGTCATCTAAATTACAGACCTTGTTGGAGTGTGGAGTAGCTCCCTGTCTCCCAAAGAAACCAGAGGATGCAATAAGACCATGTAAGTTAATATGGTCATGACAGGACATTTGTCTCAGGACTCAGTCTAAGAATGCATATATCCTAGGGCAGATATTAAGCACTTAAATCTAGGAATTTGGTGAAATACATTGTTGATTCAATGTGTGTGGAGGAAATTAGATTTGTCCTGCAATGTGTCACTGTTTCTGAGACTGTTAGCTGTACATTTTGTGTTGTCTTTCCTGACCTCTGCCATCTTGACACATCAATAAATGCATGGGAAGATGTAAAAAGGATTCTGCTGGCAGCTAAACTGTTTTACAGCAAATCCACAGATTTCTACACTGTAATTGTTCCAAAGGATTTAATTGATCTAACACAAATAATTAGAAGATCCAGAATTGCTGTTCTTGAGGTTCCTTTTTTATCAGGAACAAGTACTCATTCAAGAAGACAAAGATCCTTCCTGCCTTTGTTATACAATTTTTCATTCAAATTCAAAATACAGAAAACACACAGTAAAAGCAGCCCTAATGCACCCAGGGAGTGTTACCTTCCTAGCTTAAGGCAGGAATTACTTTGTCATTACACTACTATGAATGATGTTCTATGAAAGATGTTTCTATTTAAGTCGGTACAGTGCCTTTGCAGAAGCAGTTTGCTTTTCAAAGGGATGAGTATCATATCTCATATAAAGCATAAGGAATTTGAAATATTAGGACTTCTTTTAATACAGAGGTGCATTTGAAGTTCTACATTGATTTACATTTCTGGAGATTAGTCAGAGCTCTAGATAGGGCACAACACTGAAGAAAGGATGATTAATCAAATGCAGCAAAATTGATCCACTATGATCTTTCCTTTGCTGAAGGACTTACTGTAATAACTAAAGATTGTTGTGACAGTTATTATGATGGCCATGGATAGAATTAATTTCTCTAAGCTTTAGACTAAAAATATTCAGTGTCTGGGTCAAGGCTGTTCACAAGCTTCCGCAGCAGTCAACAGAGAGAGAGAGAACTTCAGGGACATTTGTCTTAAGACAGTTGTCCATTGCCTATTCTCACCACAGATAACAGAGAAGCTTAGCTTCAACACAGCTGAAGAGTAAGATAAAACCCATCCCAAAACCATATTTCTGCCTGAGTGTTTTCTGTTTCCAAGACATCAGAGATCCTCCCTTTAGATTTTCCTTCTCTCACACACTTTGGTGAAAAGTTACCAAGTTTGGGTTTTGGAGGATCAAGTGTGGAGAACTGAGTGAAAAAAAACACAAAAAACAAACAACCAAACAAGAAACAACCAAGGACAGATTAAATACACAGCCCAAGTAGAGTATTTGTGTTAAGAATATGCCTTAACATCCCATGGACTACATCAGAACTGAGTTTGTGAAACACAGAAAAACTCAGTCTACTCCTTCAGTGAGCTCTATCAGAGCAGGCTTAGGAAGGTTTATATTTCCATGAGTACCAATGAAATAAATAGATGTTTACATAGTTGCAGTTGTTAATATTTGAACACCATTAGTATGTGCAATACCTGCCTGAACTACAGGATGAAAACTGCACCAATAAAGCTTGTCTCTTACACTTTTGCCATTTATGTATTGTAGCTCCTAGGTTTAAATACACTGCTCCTTCTAATACAATGTTGATGACTAGGAACATATGTGCTGTCATATAGAAGGAAGCTGATATAATTTAGGAGATTGAAAATCTGGTTGAAGATAAAGTACAGGAGTCGTGTATGAAGATCAAATATGGTGCTGTTTGCCCAGCTCATCTTCATTCTGTTGTATGTGAGAACCTGGAAGTTTTGATAAGGGTAGCAGGATGATGTCAGGACAACGCTGTGGAAAAAAAAACACAACCAGCAACACCCCCAAAAATTTCCTGTTTGATGACATAAACAATTACATCCTGTCAATGAATTTCAAACTTCTAAGGTGTCTTTCTTCCATGGTGTGTTGGTTTGACTGAAATTGAGTTAGTTTTTCTTCATGTAGTTAGATAATTTTCTTATTAGTAGCTAGCATGGTCTTATGTTATGGATTTAATATGCAAATGGTGAGATAACGTGCTAGGTTTCCCATGCTTTGTCTGAGAAGAGCTAACATTTCTTTTGGTAGCTAGGCTGTGTTTTGGAGTTGATGTCGCAGCTGAGACAGACAAACGACATAAACCAAGTTCTTAAGTACAAACAGTAGTCTCCCTTTATTTCCACAAATGTCTTTTTACATAGTCTTTACCAGCCCAGGTGTCTTTTTGCTATTGGTTACAAGTTGCAGTGGTAACATCTCATTGGCTAATTTTGACATGATCAATGTTACTGTTTTACTCCCTTCTCTCTCACAGGTACACCTTAATATCTCCAGATACTCCTTTACTCTCATCTTTCTCACGGGTAAACCTTAATATCTTCAAGGCTAATTTCTGTTCCCATGCCCTCTGTCAGGGAATCCATGGACCCACCATAGTTGATAGGAAAAGAATGTAAGAACTCACTGATATTTTGCCTGTTTCCAAGGAAACAAAGGGCTTTCTTGACTGTCCAGTTGCAGATGCAGATAGCAGCTGTGAGGAAACATAATGGGACAGCACCTAAATTGACATCCAGGCTGGTCAATGAAATATTCTCTACCATTATCACCATGCTCAGTTCAAACTGGAACACAGGAGATTCCACTTAGATATGAGAAGGAACTTCTTCACAGTGAGGGTGACAGAACACTGGAACGGGCTGCCCAGGGAGGTTGTGGAGTCTCCTTCTCTGGTGACATTCAAAACCTGCCTGGACGCCTTCCTGTGTAACCTTACCTAGGTGTTCCTTCTCCAGCCCCCTGACTCCAATCTCCCCATTGGACTAGGTGATCTTTCAAGGTCCCTTCCAATCCCTAATATTCTGTGATTCTGTACCCGCAGTAGGAATGACATAATTTTTTGCAGCACCCATATACTTTTAACAGAGTATCATTTTAATAAAGAAACACAAAAGGAATGAGGAAATAGGAATTAAAAGTCTCAGCTTCCGATACTCGCCCAGGGCTAACCTTAGTATGCTTTGTTTTCCTGAGTCAGCTGTTCTGGGCAGGATCAGGTAAATCCATATTTGCATTGTGTTGCATGTGGTCTAATAAAGCCAGCCAGCTCTGACCTGTGTCTGACTATATGCAAACTGCACTCCCACACAACACTTTAGGTACCCTTACCTCCAGTGTACTCCATCTGACTATATAGCATTTCCTGGCACTAGCAAAAAATAGTTTGTGGGCCAGATCTGGCTCATAGACTACATGTTAGGATAAGAATTTGAGGTTATGACTCTTGCATTGAATGAACGTTTATTAAATATCCAGGACAACAAAGCTGTTGTTAACAATGAATAAATCAAACAGGATGTTTCAACAGACCTTCTTTTTGTCTTTCATGATGATAGTCTCACTGAAACACCAGCCATCATCCCTGTGGAACACATATCTGCATGGCTATTCTTCACATTCCCTTTGCATGGGTTTCAATGGCTGTATAATACAACAGGAAAACTCAGATCCAGAATTGGGCAGGGATTACAACATAGAGCTTTACAATGTAAAACAACAAAGGAAAACAACCAAAAAAACATTGCACAGTAGAGACAGCAACCCTGAGTGTATTTCATCTGAAAACATTCATAGTATCTCAATTTCACATGTCTCTAGAAAGTTTCAGGGCTATCTGCATTCGCATAAAAAACACTCAGGGAACTGAATTTTTGGGTATTTATGATGGAAACAACTTAGACCCTGAGTACACTGTACAGGACTACCTGGATGTTTGAGCTTACTGTTGCAGTCATTTGCATGGTCCTATGCTTCATGTAAAGAGGACTTCTTCCAATAAATTGTTTACTTATCCAGATGTGTATGATATTTAGAATTCAGAGGTGGGTGGTGAGGGAGGGGGTGACAGGGAAAAAAAAAAAAACAACAAACCACTTAGAAATTTTGTTTCTGAGATATCCGAACAAGATATTAAGCCGGTTTCATTTCTTACATCTAATGTATTAATACATTCCTGATTGCTTCAGATCAACCTCAATTATTCCTGATCTTTAGATCTAGAACTTTAGAGTCAAAGAAATATACCTTTATGGTGAGAAGAGTATTTCCCTGCTAATCTTTGACCATCATCCCTTTCCCTTCCACCAGATGGCTGCTTGAGATGCCTGCACACATAATTTATATACTCTAAAGAGAACAGAAGTGGAAGGGACGGGCTTTCACCACTGACACACACAAAAAAAAAAAAAAAACAAACAACAAAAAAACCCCAACAAAACAACAAACAAACAAAAAAGCAAAGCAACAGGAAAGTCAAACCTATCAACCAATAATTTTCCACAAAGAAAACTTTATAAATTGGTTTAAGGAACAAATACGTAAAATACTAGAGAGTCCTTCCAAGTGGATGAAAACATAATACTTTCACAGAATCACAGAATCTCCCTTTACTTGGTAGATCTACTTAGGTAGATCCTGGAAAAGTGTGTGTACCTTTTACCTAATGCAAATAAACAAACCTTCATGTGTTAGTTACCTCAGCTGTTAATTCAAAAGCACAATTTCACTTGATTCTATGTAGCTAGTGATAAAATTACTAACTTAAAGGAAATTATTTTTAAAATAGACAGAAAAACACATCATGATTTTAAAGGTGGCTAGAAGATTGGCTCCCATCTTACAATGAATCTTCTAGCTACCACATTCATGCAGCAGAATAGTGGCAGTGCTGGGTTTTTCAAAGCACCCTACCTTGAGGAATATAATCTGCATGACCTTTGTATCACAAGTAGGATGAGAGATCCTTTCTCTCCTTGTTACAATGACAAAAAGCTCATGGGCAGCTCCTAGTTGTGATGGCAGTTTTGGACCACACTGGAATCAAGTTTCTGATGCATTTTGCTTAGACTAAATGACAACATACTGAAGTACGACAGTTACCAAGAAATTAATTCTTCTCTGAATTCAAACAAGCTTGCTGCAGGAAATGCTAAGCCAACCAGTCTCCTAGACAGAAATCACATTTTCACTGCACATATTCAGAAAATATTTATGTATAATTATGTGATCAGCACTGTCTCTGATTTAAATAACTTAAATGTCCCTTTAAAATGTGTGCAAAGAGAACATATGGATGAAATGCTGTCATTTCACACATTGAGTGATTGAAACTTTGAAGAGCATTTCAGTCTCGCAGGCTGCTGCTGGCTGTGAGTGGGTCTCTGTCGGGCTTGGATTGAGCCACCAGTATTTTGCGAATGAAGACATTTTGTTTTCCTGTACTGGTAGGGCAGCACAAATGAGGTTATCTCTTATGCGTTTAGGATCTAGCATGAGGAGGAATGCTTTAACATCAGGAGAAATTATTGACTTTGACATAAGTCTTCATGCTGTCATTTGTGGGGAGTGTCAGCTATTGAAAAAGCTGTTCAGTTATCCACATGTACTGCAGAAGGTGTGCTACAAGGGTCAGAGTTATTCTGGTTTCAGCAAGAATCTTTATCCTCCTTGGTAATCAGTTTCACAGTCAGCACACATTTTCTGACACTTTCATGCTTCCATTAGCACATTATGAAACTTATAAAATGCAGATATCCTATCCTATCCTATCCTATCCTATCCTATCCTATCCTATCCTATCCTATCCTATCCTATCCTATCCTATCCTATCCTATCCTATCCTATCCTATCCTATATCCTATCCCATCTGAATTATGAATCATCCACTAATTTTAGACATCATTTCAGCTTCTACATTAGTTTTTTTTTTTTCCCCTTTTACTTAACTAGAAAGTTCACCATTTCTAATTTAAAATTGACTGGGCAACTGGTAAAATTTCATGCCATTCCTGTTTTCAAGCCAGTGGTTAGTACTTTTGCTTTCTAGTGGTTTTGTTTTTCAGCTTCCTGGTGTAAACACAAGGTGAAGAGGATGCTATAGGTAAGGTCTCAAACTGCTTCTCAGTTCATCTATATTTGTACCACTGTCTTAACTGAAGATCATTTCAAAGCCATATAACAAGAACAAACATCATGCTTTACTGCTGGAACAACCAGTGATAACTTTATAAGAACTCCCATTGGCTTCAGTGTCTCAAACTGTAGCTTTTGTCTGAAAGTAGAGCTCATACTGCCTTTCAGGGTCAAGGCAATGTAAACCAACATTTTAAATGCCAAAATTGTCTTTTCCAAAGCAAAATCCAAGTGCAAAAAATCATCTTCAGGAGCTATTCAGGGTATAATTTTACTTCATATGTGTAGGGTAAAGACCACTCCCATAGGGAGGTGATGGCACAATCAAAGTATAAATGTAAGAAATGGAGATGTATTCCTCTATTCCTATAAAAATAATCTTAAGCAACCTGTCCTCCTGCATTTCTTCTTCCTTGTGCTAAGCTCTTCTGCTGAAATTTGCTCTAAAGCCTTACTCCTTGTTCCCTGCTTCCTGAAAAGTACAAATACTATTGCCATAGGACATTGCCATGTGTAAGGCAGAATAAAGACAGAAAAATATGAGGTGTTAATGAACTGTTGAGCAGCATGAAACCAGTTCACATTTGACTTCTTCCTCTCACCAGTGACATCAGAAAACTTATCTTGTTTTTCTGTAACCTCATGAAAAAACACACTCCTGTATCCAAGTAACCTTACATCTCCGTTTATAATTAATACTATTACATAGAACCTAATCTTACACAAATGTCCCCAGTGACATGATTAACTTCAGAGGTATTAGTCAGCAGGAGTCAGTCATAAAGCATAAACTAATTAATGTTTGAAGACAAGGATAGGATGAGAGAGGTCACACAACTGACGTGTTTTTGAGGATTGCCAAGTAAAAATGGAAAAGAAGCGAAACACATAATCTTTGGGGAGTTATTTCAGCAGTAACTGGAGAATCTGAGATTGCTTTCCTGAGTGCTCTGTGTTCTTGGTTTAAAAAAAAAAAAAAAAAAAAAAGAAGGAATGTACAGATGGGAGAAGGTAACTGAAATTTTTATAGGGACCATCTCAACTGACCAAGAAATGTATCCAAGAAAATAAGTTTACAGAAGGCACCAAATTTACAAGAATACACCAGAATTAGACATTGTGTCTGATATTCTGGTATTCAATTAAGATGAGGTGCTGTGTAAAAGAAGAATGAATCTGATATTTTTATCTCTTCATATTTATTTTACTTTTTGTGCAGCAGAATGCTTTTCTTCTTAGGCCCAGATGCTTCATTTTAATTCTATTATAGTACGCATTTAAATATGCTCTTATATGCTGACCTCTGTGAGAATTAAAGTAAAACTTCTGTTGAATACTTTGTTGAATAAATATAGATGATTAATACATGCTTAAGTGCCCTGATGAAATGTGGGCTGTGTTGACAATGTTCTTATTTCATACACAAAGGTGGTGAGTTTGGAATTGTAAAATAATGGAGCTGTGCTGATTTTTATTAACTGAAGTTCCTGTCTACTCTGTTTGATTTCATTTCTACATCTGCCAAAGAAATTGTTTCTTTAAAAATTATCTATTTAAATTTACTGCAGCCACTTCAAATTCACTATGGAGGACTAATCTTACTGCTCATATCTAGGTAGGAACCGGGGACACCCTGGTGTGAAAGCCCAGCAGCAGCAGGCCAGCACCAAGTAATTTGCTCTTGTACCCAGCCAGTGTTGAAAGCAGGGCAGGGGAAACAAAAGGAGACAATGTGGTCAGCAGAGAGAAAAGAGATGTGAATGAGCTGCAAAAAGAGCCAGGAAACATTAGCTGGTCTATGCAAAGGACACTGGTGACACCAGGGAATAAAACCTGAGCAAGGATTTTGAGTGCTGGACACTCTCAAAGGGTCCATGAGCAGACTATGAACAGGGCTGTTTTGAGGCATATTCAGGCTATAAGTCTGGCAAGAAAATAAACTGGAATAAGGCAAATGGGGAGAGTAGAAAGGTGGAATTATTTCATTCAGTCAGAATTTGCCCATTTACTACATTTCGTTCATATAGGACGTCCATGTGAGAGCTGGTGTCACCTGAGCAATGAACTGAGATTGAAGGCAGTGGAGAGGTAAGACAAAGCAAGAGCAAAGAAGTTGCAAGGTGTGAGGGTATCACAGATCCAGTATCAGGGAGATGGGAAGTGAGTGATGAGACGCAGGAGATCTGTGACCCAGAGGCCATGCTCCTAGGAGCTGGCATATGTGTTTAACCAAGTATCCATATTTCTTGTATCTCTCAGACTAATCCAGACTCAAGACGTAGTTCAGTAAGAAAAGAACTGATGTTATCTATTCCTCCACTGAATTAAATGGCAGATGTTGGGTGGTAAATTTAAAATCTACATTACTTTTAATCCGTATCATTACCAAAATTTCTCAGATAGATTTTTTTTCTTTTTTATGAGAAGTAAGAAGAATCTTCCCCTGCACACAACAATAAATAAAGACCAATAAACAGCATCCAGATTTCCCAGTCAGAATGAAGCTCTGAAAAAGCAGATTTGAATTTGTTCAGAGCATCTTAATTTGATCTCAGTCTGCATATATATGGGTGCAAACAGTATTTTTTTCCAGAGTCACAATTTATACAGAAAAGCATTGACTGTGGTACTTCTTTTATCTCTCCTTCTTGAGTTGTTCTGTGGAAGAACAAGGATTCTTTTAAGTGTTGTTTTTAGGTTCAGTCTACGTGTCTTTTTCCTCTGTAGTCTCCCTTATGCAAGAAAAAAACTATAGACAGACTGAAATCTTGACACAGAGATTTTGCTTGAAGCAAATGTGACCTTACAGTTCAACAACTTCATTGGTTTCCATATTTCCAAAAATAAATAATGGGCAGGATGTTTATACAAGAATTCTGCCCATTAAATTGAATTGTTCTAACTTTTCCTTAGGCTTTAGCTAACAGAAAAACTAACAAATGCACATTTGGTAAGAGACAGGCAATGAATTTGAAAGATGCTCTAAACATGAATTCCTCGCTGAAGTTCTACTTAAGTACAAAAGTTTGGTTTTGGTTTTGTTTTGTTTTTGTTTTTGTTTGGTTTTGTTTTTAAATTTCTAAAAAGAAACAAAAATCATATTGGATAAAGTTGTTGAAAGGTCAGTGAGCTGTAGAGATTTTTTTTGACATTCACACAGACATTTCTTTTATTGAATTAGAAGTGACATTGAACAACATTCTGATGCAGGAAAAAAACCGTGTCCCTTTCAGGCTTAAAGTAATAGCACAGGAATAGTGTGAGAATTCAGTGGAGATATAGTAATTTATCCTCACCTGACTTCCCTGTTACTCACCTACTTTTATGCCCAAGGCATATAAAGAGGCAAAAAAGCAGATGTTACCCCAATTTGCTCTTGTGTGTATAATTTACTGGACAAAATTATAGCACTTTAAGCAGGAAGGACTGTCATTAATATTTATTCCAATAAATATACTAATGGTTAGGGCTTCTGTTTGTCACATCATCTCAAAACATTATGTCCAGTGCACTGCCTCATTACTTGAAGCCCAAAACTTGGTACATCATTTCAGGCTGCTAGAAGACACACTCCCTGGGTCAGATCGTTAGAGAAGCTTTAATCCTTTAGAACAATTTTTCAATACTGTTTACACCAGGGACTTCCTTGTACAAATCCTCTTTACACAAGACAAGAATAACACAAGAAGAAACTATTTGTCTCTGATCTCTGCCAAGAAGGAGAGCAAGCCTAAGTCCTCAGGGGGCTTTCTATCACTTAAACTAACCAGGAGGGGATTAATCAAAGATATCTTTGCTGTGTGATGTACAGCCAGCTTCAAAGCTACAATCACATTGATCAGTGTACAACAGAACAACACTCACAGCATCTTATGTTTTAAGTTGAGGTAGAGCAGAGACTGGAATGCCTGCTTTGTTTTATCACTCCTTCTTTCCCATCAGAAAAACAGCAGGGTACTGTGATGCCCTGAAATCCAAAGTGCGCTGACCAGGTGTTTGCACAGGAACTCAACCCTGCACTGTAATGAAGAACAAGCACTGGACTCTCTGTGGTGATTTTACGTACTAGTTCCTTGTGAGCAAATCTAACCTCTTTTTACATGAACTTTTAAAACTGTCTTGTTTGCAAACAAGTTTCCTCTATTTATGTGACATTGATTATTCCTGCATACCTCCATTTTTACCTTTGCATAAATAGCATTATTTCTGTCCTATCACAACAGGATACAACTGAAATATTGTAGTGGCGAAGTAACTCCATTGGCATCAATGAGAAGCACTAGTAAACTTTCAGATACAATTCCTGAATGAAGAATTGTCCTGCCTATGTACAAATAGATTAATAGATAGAATCATAGAATCATAGAATTGTTTTGGTTGGAAAAGACCTTAAGGATCATCAAGTCCAGCCATTAACCTAGCACTGCGAAGTCCACCTTTAAACCATGTCCCTGAGAACCTCATCTAAATGCCTTTTAAACACCTCCAGGGATGGTGACTCCACCACTTCCCTGGGCAGCCTGTTCCAATGCCTGACAACCCTTTCTGTGAAGAAGTTTTTCCTAACATCCAATCTAAATCTCTCCTGGTACAACCTGAGGCCATTTCGTCTTGTCCTATCCTACTTGGGAAAAGAGGCTGACACCCTCCATGCTACAACCTCCTTTCATGTAGATGTAGACAGCGATAAGGTCTCCCCTCAGCCTCCTTTTCTCAAGGCTAAACAGTCCCAGCTCCCTCAGCTGCTCCTCATAAGGCTTGTGCTCCAGAACCCTTCACCAGTTTCATTGCCCTTCTCTGAACTCTCTCCAGCACCTCAATGTGTTTCCTGTAGTGAGGGGCCCAAAACTGAACACAGGATTTGAGGTGGGGCCTCGCCAGTGCTGAGTACAGGGGGATGATCCCTCCTCTAGTCCTGCTGGCCACACTGTTCCTGGTACAAGCCAGGATGCTGTTGGCCTTTTTGGTCACCTGGGCACACTGTTGACTCATATTCAGCCGACTGTCAATAAACACCCCTAGATCCTTTTCTCCCAGGCAGTTTTCCAGCCGCTCTTCCCTGAGCCTGTAGCGCTACCTGGGGTCGTTGTGACCCAAGTGCAGGACCCAGAACTTGGCCTTGTTGAACCTCATGCAATTGGCCTCAGCCCACTGACCCAGCCAGTCTAGATCCTTCCTGCCCTGAAGCAGATCAACATTCCCACCAAACTTGGTGGTGTACTGGATCCCATGATCCGGATAATTTATAAAGATGCTAAACAATCTTTATCCCAATACTGAGCGCTGGCCACCAACTGGATTTAACTCCATTCACCACAACTCTTTGGGCCCAGTCATCCAGCCAGTTCTCTACCCAGTGAAGGGCATGCCCCTCCAAACTATGAGCTGCAAGCTCATGCTGTGGGAAACTGTGTTGAAGGCTTTACTGAAGTCTAAGTACACAACATCCACAGCTTCATCCCCTAAGTGGGTTATCTTGTTATAGAAGAAGATCGGGTTAGCCAAGCAGGACCTGAGTTTCATAAACCCATACTGACTGGGCCTGATCACCTCTTTATTCTGTATATGATGTGTGATGGCACTCAAGATGATCTACTCTGTAATCTTCCCCAGCACCACGATCAGACTGACAGGCCTGATGTTAGGCTCACTAGGAAAATGGAAAAAAATATTTCTGAATGAAAAATTACAAAGACACTTTTCATAAATCTCAACTAAAAAAAAAATTTTACTAAAATATTTTTTATTTTTCTACTTTTGTTGAAAATGAAAAACTTTAATAACATTTGAAGAAAATGTGCACATTGCAAAAAAGTTCCTCTCATTAAATACTTGTCAATTTTCATCAGTTAACTTTACAGAAAACCCGTAAATGGTTAGAATTTTTTCAATAAAGAGACTTGCCATTAAAACTTTCAGAAACAAAAATAGCATTTTTAAAATTTATCATATTTTAGGTAATGCGTATAATGTTTTTTTGGATCAGGGAAGGATTTTCGGGGAGACAAAAAGGATGACCTTCGTCACAGGACAGCCATATGCTGGTAACTACAAGATTCAGTTGCATCTTATAGAGAGATCAAGTCTCTGATTTACATAATTAAGAAAAGCGGCTTTTCCATAGATGTCTTGCAACCTAGCCAAGGTTCTTTGCCATCAGTCCATGGATAATTAATGTTTAATTATTTATACAAAGAGAAACAGATGCAAGAAGAGTTCATATCCGTACTAAGTGATGTGGCCAGCTAAGCTGGTTGGCTTTGGTTGTATTTCCATCTCTATTTGCCCCTTTTTCTTTTTTTTTTTTTTTTCTTCTCTTGAAAAACTTCAAAATATTTAGGTTCTACTCCAATATTGTACAAAACCAAATGTCAAAACCAGAAAACTTTTCAGTTGAGTGGAGTTGTTTTTCTAAAGATAATGAAGTTATTTCTGAAATATTGAAAGAAATAAAAGGAAAAACTGATAACAGCATCACAGCCTTTTGTATTCTTTTGCTAAATATGATACCTTTTCTTCTTTTTGAGATATGTCCATTTCCTCTGCTGCTGGTCTCATAGGATAGCCAAACAAACCTTAGTAGAGTAACAGCTCCAGCTCAGGTTGCCATTTCTCTTGAGATACAACTACTCTCTTCTGTCTCAGAGATATTTGTTATCCAGGTATCTGGGAAGACACAAAGAGGAAGATCGTAAGGGAAAAGATGGTGCTTGCTGTTTAGGCTCATTAGCTGCTATATTTGGTTCTCTTTCTAACAAGTCTGACATTTCTCAATGGGCCACAACCAGTTTTGGGTTCTCCACAGAAGTTCTCATCCTGTCTTCTCTGTATCTTCTCTCTTACTACTCCTCATTTCATGGGAAACTCACCCTTTAGGATGTTTTTGTCAGTGATAATTGGAAGAAAATGACCTGTTGTGAAGGAAGAATTACTTACATTTTTCTGCACTTCAAGAACGCCTTCAGTAAGTGAAGCTGGTCTCCACCAGATCCCTGTTCTCTGTAGCTGCTGAGCCAAACACTGACACAAGAATAAAATCAACTAGCTACACCCTGAATAGAAGGAGTTGTTCAAGGCCCCAGCAGAGTTAACCCCTTTGGGAAACACGGAGAAGAACTGGAGGAAGTTTAAAAGGAACTACAAGAAATAGGCAGCAGCAAAAGACAGAAGGCAGCCTTGTTTCTGACAGTAGGTGGTTTTGAACTACTCGATGTTTTAATGGTTTTCAGTACCTCAAGCAGAGAGACTAACTCTGAAAGTGCAGTACAAAATTCAAGGAGTACTTCACACTTCACATAAAAATGAAGCATGTGAACAATTTTTAGACAGACTCAGATAAAAGATCTGCAAGAATTTGTGGAAGAATTTGTACCATTTCGAGTTGTATGATGCTATTTTTCCGTTTTGGAGTTAACTCAGTCTTTAATATCTGACTAGATTATGACACCATCTAGGGCAAAATACTCCAAAAGAGGCTACTAAAAGATTCAGAACTCAATAATGGCAAAATATTTTTTTCCAGGCCAAATAGTCTGCTGAAGCCTCTGAGCTGTGGTGTTTGCATATGTTAGAGGTTATGGAAGATCTGAATCACTGCAAAGACAGATACCTGAGGCATGAAGACTTGTGGAGCAGTTCACAATTAAGAGCTGAATTGTGGTTCACAGGAGATGGAAAACTGCAAACAATACTTTGGTGAATTATGTTAGTATGTAAGAGTTTTAAGTGTCAAAAAGGGAAGCATAACTCAGACAAGGAAGATGATGGTAAAGTTTTTAATTCTGAGGAACAATTCCTAGGAAAAGTCAACTGTGCCACAAAGTAAGATAAATGTACTGTAAATTTGAAATAATATGTAAAATGTACAGATTTAAATTCAGACAGAGATATATAAGTCAATGCAATGAGAGAAACAAAATAAATAAGCAGCACCTGAAGGTCAATGGGTGGAGTTCAGCTCTTACTAGTGAGTCAGTCTCTGTTTTATTTTCTCTACTTTTAGACAAACAACTAGAGTGTCTAAATGGGGAGTACAGATGCCTTCTCTCTGCAAAGGGATTTCCCAGTTTTCAGTACAGTGGAGAAATTCACCTGCAGAGAATCATATAAGATCAGCCTATGAGGATCTCCTGCTCTGTCTCACTCCATCTCTCTGACCATAAACGGAACGTCAAGTGACTGAGCACTTGACACAGGTCTTTTTTTTAAGTTTTGGAAGTGGAATTATATAGAATAAGTCTGAGTCCAAATAAATATATATATGGAAAAGGTATATTTATGATGTTGATAATAAAAGAAAATCCAGTGCAGGTGAGAAATAAGCAGTGTTCAGTCAGATGGTGAACTGAATGGAACAGCCCAGATCCAAAATCATTAAAGAAGACAAGAAAACACCTTCTGGTCAGAGAAACACTGTCAATAGAACTTCAGAAACTATCCATCTTTCTAAATTAGAGTCTTTAAGTCAAAGTCAATGGACATGTTTTTCTGAAAATTGAAGAATAAGTAGAACAACTGGAATGACAAAAAAATTGGTCATTGCAGAAATACATGTGGAACATGTAACTTATGCAAAGCTATAGAGTTAAAAAATGCAAAATGTTAAAATAATGCAAAATTCCTGTCTTCAGGAATAGACATTTTTTGACTAATGATTGATGCCAAATTGTTTTTCTATGCTTCTTGTATTTGCTGTGTACCAAGGTTAGATGAGACTGTATGCCGGTCAAAGTAAATTTATTTCTGTGACTTCAAGACTACAGGAAACAGACTGCAAACCACTAATTTTACTGCCAAAAGTGATTCCCCGTGAGTCCCACAAAAAAAAAAAAGGGGGGGGGGATCACTTTTAAGCTTATTATAAATGTTATCTTCACTGAAGACAAAACAGAGATTTTTTTTTTTATTGTAAAAGGCATGCTCATGTCTTTTGGATAAAGCATGGTAGAGTCAATTCTAGAGCTGAAGTATGTACTTGCCTTGTCAAGAAAGGAATGTGTTCATCTTTGTCAGCTGAAAAGTGAATTGAGACTGCTGAGGACATCTTACACAGAGAATTGAGACTGCTGAGGACAACATCTTACACAGAGAATAGGTCTATTATCAGCGTGTTGCTGGGACTAGGTGTTTCAAGGTCATATTTTCAGTCTGAGGTGTGTCTTAATATTATGCAGGACAAGATGTCAAAAAAGTAATTTCAAAGGGATTAATATACACATCATGTAAGGATTGCAAAATGTAAGGAAAGGGCCAGAAGTCCTTTACATTGATCTCAAGTGAATAGCAGCATTGAAGATAGTGTTAAACCTTGTTGTTTGGCAAAACACATCAGTCAAATTAAACAAAAATACAAGGGCAGGAGAACAGAAAAAAACAGGTCCCAAAACAAAACAAGCAGAACTGCTTACATTGCACAGGAGAAAACAAACAAACACACAAGCCCTTGCCTGTTACTCTCACTTTCGCAGGACTGTCTTCCTGGAAATTAAACGGCTGTGTCCATCCACATCAGTATTCTTCAACAGACATGATAATCTGGCATAACAATGTCAGTGGGATAACAAATATGAGTCTAAGCAGTTTGCAAGGAAATTATGGGTTTAGACACTTCACCACTTGTCTTCATTGTTCAGAACCCTAGAGGCTGGTACAGAACAGTATTGAAAAAAATTAACTTTTTGTTAAAAAGCAGTTAGGTCACACTCTGATGTGTCAATTTACAAAACAGCAGGAGGGAAGTATGGGTTGTTCCCTGCTGAGTTGTCTGCACAGAAAAACAACAGAAGTCTTCACTTTTAGGAACTCATGAGAGAAATTGGTAGAGTAAATGGGGTTGCTATGTTAATAAGAGGAAGGACAAAAATAAAAAACTGAATAAATGAGAAGAGCATTTCCTTTTCCTTCTGCACAGGAGTCTTATCCTGATACCTCCCAGGGAAACCTTTTCTTCTCTTGAGTATCTTCCCAGCTCCTAAAACTCTCAAGAAATTGTGATCTTAAAGGAATGTATACCCTCAGAATGATCGGTTTCTTTGCTTGTTTGTTGTAATGGTTGGAATACCAGCAAAACTTTGATAGAAATTATATTTTATGTAGTTTTTGAGGTTTTAGAGCCTGCATTATTCAGACTGCACAGAAGACCAAGTGCTATGTGGAACACAGACAACAGGGAACAGCTTCCTTGTCTTCTGATGACACTTACCACAGTCTTCACTGAACTTTGCCTGAAAGATTATCAACTACTTTATAGAGGAGGGAAAGTGATGTGTCAAAACATGTGATCACACAGTTTAATTAATTACAAAAGTCTTAAGTTATCCATACAATTATTATCCTTTTCAAGTAAAAATTTCTGGGCTGCCAAAAGTTACAGATGGCAAAAGCAATCTTTGTCCTACTTGGCCTGTTCTCCTGATAATGATGTACGCCGTACATGTCCTATATATATTTAGTACTTTAAAATAAGCTTTTTCATATTCTTCATTTAGCTGACTGAAGACAAATTCTGTCATAGAATATGGTAATATATAAACTATATGTCCTTGTGCATTGTGTGCAGTTTTTGTATTAAGCAGATGTGAAAGTATAATAAATTCCATACACATGGATGGAAAAATAAAATATAGGAAAACTTCACCCCAAGACTGGAGAGTTACACTTCAAAAACAGCCCTGGAGGTAGAGCATGGCTCTTAGGCTGAGAGCAGTTAATGACTGCAGACTGGAGTGCAACCCACAGCTTACAAGCTGGATTTGAATTTGAGCTCCTGAGTTTGTAACTACAAAACTAACTATCCTGTTAATAACCTGCAGAGACCAGATGGACCTGTAATTAATTGGAAATGTTTGTATTCATGCGTTTCCAAGGTGCGATTGCTAAACCACACTTATGTGTCTGTGCATGTACTTATCTAAACATACACAAACAATAGTGATTTTAATTAAAAGATGGGGCAATTTCTGAAATTCCGTGGAACTTTTATAAAAAGCATCTCTTTTATAAAGTAGGTCTTATTGCCTCCTTGGAAGACCATGTGGCGTATTAGGCAAAAGAAGTGATACACAAGGAATGTGGGTTTTTGTTTCACCTGCTTCTGAGGTGAATTTGCACAGCTCTCAGTGAGTTGTGCATTTGTGTGAGCCACTAGTGAGCAGGGGGAACAGCAATGGCTTTCAGCACAGCTAGACCTGGATGAGGGCATCTGCTCAAACGCAGTGTGGGGGAGCAACATGAAAGTGTGTCCTCAATCCTACTCCTAGGAGAAAAAGCAAATTAAAACACATGTTGAGTTACAGAAGTCACCTTCAGGCAGCCATGCTGCTGCTTCATGGGCCATGTCCTTTGTGCACAGCTGATGAATTCAGACAGGTGATCCCCAGATGGGTCAGTTATGGGGAACTATAGAGGGTGAATCACTACCTGGAGCTGCCTTTTTTTCTAGACTGACTAAAGGGAAAATTTAGGGAGACTGTGCTCTGACTTAATACCTTTTGGTAGATAACATTGTGTGAGATGAATATGGACTCAAATTAATGTAGTAAGACAGAGAACTCATCCAGTTCTCACACAGTCATTCAATTTTCCTACTAGCTGAATTTTTAGAAATACATCTGCCATTTTTATTCCTTATGTAAACCTGTAAAATACACTGGAACGAGAGAGAGCATTTATGATACAACTTTCTGTTGGTTCTAGTGATTTCTGCAATGAAGGACTATAACAAGCTGGATTTGCATATTGACATACGCATTTCATTAAATGCTGGGTGCTGTTTGGCACCTAAAGCTACACTTAGTACTATAATCTAAGCTGGAAAGGTTTTATTTTGGGAAAAGAAAATATAAGGCTACAGGGGACTACCCCTTTTATCCTTTTCCTCTAGCTGGTCACAATGTGTCTTGGCAAAGCCACAGCCTGGGCCTCAGTAGAAAGAGCCACTCCATATATCTGTCCTAATGGAATGGTGCCATAAAGAATGATTAGAGTGGAAAGAATGAAAAATTTCAGTGTGAGTACAGTTACCATGTCTTTGTTGCTCCAGACAAGCAAGCTCATGTTTGTACCACTCAAATGTAAAACTTTATGCAGTAGGCTAGCCACATCCATACTGCTTGTATGGCGCAACCTCCTGAGCAAAACTGTTTTCTGGTTCCTTTGGCTAAGGAAATAACTTAATTTGTAACATATATGCAGTGCAGATGACTTGGAGATATGTGTCATGGAGTGAAAGAGACACTGAACCCATCTGACAGTATAGATGCACACTGTGAAATCGGTGAGATTTTGTTACATTTCTTTTTCCAAAGATAAACTTCACAGATTTTCATCTCCAGAAATGTTCTTTTTTTTTTTTTCTTTTTTTTTTTTTTTTTCCATAGCTGCAATAGCGGCAGTATGAATCTGTGCATTCATTACCTATATACAGCAGCTTGACTTTTTTACAGTGACTCATTGAAGCCTGAGGTCACTGAGTAGGAAGGTTTCAAAGACCTGCTAAGGAAGAACAGTCCCTGTAAGGAATTTTTGATATAGATTAGCTCTACCTTGTGCAGCTGAGCTACTGACAAAGTGATTTCACAGGAGATCTTTATATATATTTAAAAGGTGATTCACTCAGCCTTGGAGACAACAGACATTGAAGGCAGTTGACTACAACACTGGAAAAATCACTCTATGGTACTAAATACTTTTTTTGTAACAGACAGAATCATTATTTTTTGTGTGCACTGTAGTTCCTTTGTGTCATGTAAGCACTCATTATCCTATACTTTTAAAGGTTAAAAATCTCTACTGGATGACCCAGGGAAACTTGAGCCGTCAGGGTAACAATTAATGTACCTCAAAAGGTTTTGAGGTACCATGGGGATAAATGCAGATGGATTCAAAGATGGTTCCCTCTCTCCACCTCCCCTTTCCCCTTTTTTTTTCTTTTTCTTTTTTCTTTAGGCCAAAGTGGTTTGATTTCAAAATCAGGCTACTGATCTAACAGTCTCAGATTTTCATTTACTCTGTCGTTTACTTTTTCAACTGAAGTCTAGTTTAATAGATGACTGGTACAACCCAAATCTCTTGATAAGTTTTGTTTCTGTTTCATATCCAGAAAGGTTCATTTTTCCCTAGCTATAATAGAAGCAGTATGAATCATTACCTCCCTACCAGCAACCTGACTTCGGAAGGTTTTTAGTTTTGGTTCAGACCTGAGTTGAAATCAATAAATGCTCCCAACTGCCTCTTGCCTCTCTCTCTTTTTTTCTTTTCTTAATTAAAAAAAAAAAAAAAAAAAAAAAAAGAAAGGCATCAATGACTTGGAGATAGAGCTATTGAGGAATTCAGTGACATAATGTCTTCACTGGAGAGTTTTAATTTGTGATATCTGAAATACTGTGTGGTGACGTTTTGATATTGTTGAAGCTCTGGGTGTCATTTGGCGCTGTTCTAGCTGAACTCTACCTGTCTTGTTTTTATCCGTTTGTAATGTTTGCTTTTTGCAAAATTGTATCATCTATTTTTAGCAATCTTTCTTATGGACAGCAAAGATGCAGTTCTCAATTTATTAGGCTCAGGCCTTCTGCAGTTCAGCTGACAGAAAATGTCAGGTCTTTGGGCTAGCACTTCCCTGGCATATTGTGTATGAAATTATGGGCATAGTCCCTTATGAATTTACATGCTTGGAATTCAGCTGCTTTCCATGAACCATTAAGTCTGGGACAGTTGGGAACTTGGTTCTACCAGGTTTTCTTTTTCATTACAAATTTAAGAGGTGATGAGGTGTTCCTCCAAATTGAAGTGAAAATAAATATCAACTTTGCAAAATCATTGTAAAATGTGTTGACCCTTTCTTCATACTAGTTATTTAAAGAAATAATATAAACCTTACCTGCATGTCAAAAGCCCACCACTTCAGCTAACTGAATTATGAAAAAGCAGCATAAATAATCTCCAGATTATTTTAACTAGATTTAGTATGAAAGTAATTTTTGTAGTACTGCTATTTGTTTCTAGAAAGGGGGATATTCTATACTAGTATATGACACTTGTATACTCAACATAAAAAGAAGTAAAAAGAAGAAGAAGTTTCCCATGGTAGGAGTCATTCTGGCATAACTATTTAAAATCCTTTTTTCAGAAAGCTTTTCAAGCTCCCCCAGACAAGCTAAATCAGATTCTCCAAAGCAGATATTGCTATTTGTTAAGACTTTTTTCATTTCCATATAAAACTGGCCCATAACAGATGGATGGAACAATGCTGACTTGGTCTATTTGCTGTAGCATATAAATACATGCATGATCTACACAGGAAAAAATGTTAAAAGACAGAGGATACTGCAACATGAGCAGTGGTTTTAGTGATCAAGACAGAAATAGTGTGATAAAACAGACAAAACATGCTTATTCCACCTACAGTTGTACAGACTTTGTCACCTTCCATCTTGGTTTCCTCACACTCATGCAGTGGTGTTGTTACAAGGTGCTGCAGGGAACTCAGCACAGTGGTGTGTCTGAGCATCCTGTTTCTAGTGCTGGCATGAGTCAACACAAGGTTAAAAAACGTGGTCATTGTCAAACTTAAACAAAAATCTGTTGATGGGGTATATGTTCAAGACTTTCACTTCTCTTAAATTTCATGGCAATGATCCAAATGGCTTTGCTAGCTGAGTGGCTGTTAATTGGATTAGTATTTCTGATATTACCTATGGATGACTGATAGAACAACAAAGGTTTCATAAATTATTAATTTGCATGTGACTTTTTTGTTTCCTCTGACAACCAGAGAGAAACCCAAAACCAGAGGTCATGGTTAAGTCAAAATAATCACCAGGTCATGAGGACTCTTGATCTCTTTGATGACGATAAGGAACAGTGGAGTTCCTGCATGCCTTATGCACCTTCGCTCACTGTCTGTCTGAATAACTTCTCTCATCTTCTTGGTTTATTTGGGTTATAATAGGATGTAAACAGTGTTAAAATAATAATAAATAAACAAGCCAGTTGCACAACAAAATATAGAATTTGTTGCCACTTACTGAAGGTAAGTGTTGGCTGTCTTCTGTCATGGCTAAGAAACATATTTTCTTTTGGCTGTGGTTTTAGTTCTAGGATCTAAGTGGAATCTCTTCATTTCAGGCTGAAATAATCTGCAGTTCAGCATTAATATGCCTGATGTGTTTGCAGAGTTATGCCACCTCCACACTCTGGTAATGTAAAGTTTTCCTCAGCCTGTCTGGCAATTGCCTATGGTGGGTTCCTCCGAGGCAACTTCACTTTCATAGTTCAGGCTTAAAACACTAATTTGCTGAAGTGGATCAAAAAATGAAAAGAACTCAGTTTTTGGAGAGCTCACCTAGCTTGTTTAGGTGGTTCACATGTGGCTGCTACCAAGTGCCTCTCAATCTTTTTGCCCAAAGCTACAGTCCCCAAAACAGGTACAGCAAAATAAGTTTGTGGCTCTCCGAAGACCAGAAGTCACAGTTGGTAGCAGCAAGAGAAATCTGTTTTTTTCAGCAGTTGAATCTGATATGCCAGAAGATGAGCTGAGGCAGATGAGATAGAGGAACAAAATTCAGCTGATGCATTCCAAAAGGTGCAACAACCTTTGACAGCTGGGGAGACCTGGGGCTGGAAAGGCTCTTTTAACAGTAAGGTGATCCAGAAGTTGAGTCACAGCATCCTCAGAGATGTTTGCTATCACTTTTATCTGCCTAAAGTGATAAAAAATCCTTCACCTTGACAAGTAAAAAAACTCAAACTGCTACTACAGGGCTCCTGATATGATACTGAGAACAATATAAGCAAATAGATTTTTTCATGTGTTATTTTAAACACAGCATATTAATATAAATTTGTATTAACGTATCGGTCCACTGACTACATAGGTGGAGAAGGAAGTTACCCATGTTATTGAGAATCATTTTGTCCCACTCACATATGTGCATATTTCAAATGAACAGGAGTTCAGTTGAAGATTCTAGAGGATATCTGGATTGTCTCACTTCTGATTTTTACAACCGAGAACTCATCTACATCTCACATATTAGCCCAAAAATAAAATGAATGGGTTTTCCCACTTTTTCCTCACTTTCACTACTAAAATGAAAAGTAGAGTATGACTCTGAGAACAGGAATTATTTAGATTATAATTTATTTGACTTGAAGGTTGTCTTCCCATCATTTGCCTGTATAAGTTTAGTATACTAAGATCCTGACTGTCTAATGGTGACCCTGACAGCTGGCTAGAACACAAATAAATAGTACTAATGAAAGTTGAAAATAGACAGATGATTCAATTAAGGTCCAAAATAGAACTGAAAAATGGCAACAGCAATTTTTCCATTTTCTGAATTTTCAGAGAACAATTTGAAGTAATGCGCAAGGACTGAAAATGACAGAGGTTTTCTTTTAAGGATTACATTAAAGACAAAGAGATCATGAAAAAGAAATGCCCATCCTGACTTTTCTACTAAAATGCCAATTCCTACCTTCTTCAAGAAGATTCGTGCTCCCGGACAGGTTGAGACATGCCACTTCTTGGAGGGTTGTATCGACATCTCTCTAAAGCCCTACCGAGGTAAACTTTGGGGAATGGTCTCCCTCCCTTATGAAGTTTAAGGTGCAAAGAAGTTACTTGGTATTTCGTCAGTAGTTATTTGGAATTGATACCCAGAAGGAGGCCACATGGCAGAATCTGTCCCAGAAGACAACTTTTGATTTCTTATTTTATTAAGAATTCCTACCTTGAGTTCCTCTGCTGTTTTTCCTACTGGAGTGCTCTAAAATTTCTATTGACCTGTTTTCAGTTTATGAATTACTTGCAAATCCCTTTGAAATTAATTATTTGTCTTCAAGGACCTTAAGTTTGTCCGTTACCTCATATTTTCCTTCAACCGGTATGTTTTCACACACAAAAAAATTCTTCATTTGCAATGACAGAAGCAGAGTTTTATAGAATTCACTGCATTGCCATGGGAACGAATGAGCTCCTTCCGAATCATCATGGCCAACTAACTCAGATGAAACAGGAACAAGCCCTAACCTTTGCCCATTCCTCAAACATACGTCAAAACTGATTTGTTCTGAATGTTCAAAAAATTGAGAAGGTCCCTGGGATACATAGGTGGATTTCTAAAGTTTATTTATATTATTAGAAACATAAAGAGGCACTGGCTAATTTATCTGTACCCTTTCACACTGAAGTGCTTAAAAAATATGTGGCTTTCAAGCTGCAAGGAACGATTAACAGCTTACCAGAAAAGCTGGGAAGAAAGGATATTCTTTTTGAAAATCATTCAAATTTCCATTTCATACTTCCATTTAGGATTTTCCAATACATTTTTATGTTTAGAATAAAAAAAAAAAATCTTAATTTTGACCATTTTCACAAAAGTTATTTGTCGTTATTATCTGTAGATCCAATAGAATCTGTGATGTGTGGAATGTCTTTGTGCCTATATTTACCCCTTACATTTGGCAAAAGATGGAAACATCTTGAGAAATTACTATGGAAGATAGCATAAAGAAAAAAATAGAGGAAATCAACAAGAAATAATATATTTTATATATCTTATGACTAAAAGATGAAAAATTGAAATAAAAATGCTCAAATTTTTGTAAATCAAAATAAAAATTAGAAGATTTTTTTTCCTCATTTTTCCCGACTTTGCTTTCAAGGTAAATAATGTTAATATGTGGTGTTTTGCAACGAAAAAATGTTATTTTATGACCAGACATATTTTTCATTAGGAAGATTTTGACAAGCCTTATTTCTGACTGATTCTTTTCCTAATTTTATTGAGTTTCAAAGTTCCATCCAGCAGCCTTGAAATGATTAATTCTCCATCACTTAGTGAAGTGAGTCTATAATCAAACCTACAGTAAATTAAAATATAAATTTGTGTATTCACTAATAAGGAGTTTGGAAGTGTTCACTTCAACATGGCTAGTAGAAAATCTGAAGATTTTTGGTCTGTACAATTAGTTTTGGGATCTCGAAGGAATCTGGTTTCACAATTAGAGCATCAGTCTTGGGTGAAAACAGCTAGGTTCTGCCTCCATTGAGCTGCTCACTCAGGATGGTAGGAATTCAATCTATTTGTGACTTAAGAGTGTTCTAATCTTTGTGTTGGCACTGTAATGTATTTTGATTTTAAGCAAAATGTTAGGAAACTAACCTTAATGTTTCTATCCCCCATTTTATCAGTGCACCTACACTGAAATAAAAAGGTAAAATTCATTAGAATTAACACACTTCTACAACTTATTAAAAGGTCACATTAAAAGGAGATTTAGAAGCAGAAATATTTGTTTAATAAGAGTAGTTTCAACAAAGTATTTAATAACTTACTGGGAAACCCTTAGAAGTTATTAAAGAACACTGCTGTATATATGTTTATTTTGTCTCCTGTGAGTAATACATCAACCAGGTTAGAAGACAGTCAGAAATACTTGGGGATGGTTTGCAAAAGTGCTGGCAGTGCTCACAATATGTACATCAGTCTAACGCTTAGAGACTAGTCAAAGGTCAGAGACTTGGGTTCAGTGATTTACTCAGATGATAGATCTTCAGCTCTCTGTTGAAGGAATACATGACTAATGCGATAATGGAAATAGAATCATAGAATCATAGAATCGTTGGGTTGGAAGGGACGTTCAAATGTCATCTGGCTCAACCCTCCGCAGCAAAGGCAGACATCTTCAACTAGATCAAGTTGCTCAGAGACCTGTCCAGCTTGGCTTTGGATTTCTCCAAGGATGGGGCATCTATCATCTCTCTGGGTAACCCGGGCCAGTGTTTCACCACCCTCATTGTAAAAAATAGGTGACAGGTAAGTTGAGTGTCCTTGGCTGAGGATATCCTGAGTTTGATCTCTAAATTCCTGTAATGTTTTTCAGTTCAGCCGGTGTATTTTGTTATAAAATGCATACAGCATAGAGTGGAAATCAGAAATCCTCACTTCTAGTGTAAGACACAAGGGATACTATACAGAAGCTGAGTTCTATTGCCCACACCGGTAACTGCACTTTCTGAAAAGACTAATCCTACATGAATTTGTTAGGAATGTGTGGAAGATTCAGACCTTGCTGGGAATTTAACAGGGCAGTGTCTGGCTTCTGAGATCCAGGGTCATGTACAAAGTGCAAATTCACCTAGTCCAGGATGTATCTGGACATTCTGATTGGGGAAATGACTGGTACAGAAGTAATTTTGGAATCAAAGGAGAGGTCTAGTGAATATAGGTGGCAACTGACATCCTTCCTTCCTTCCTTCCTTCCTTGATCATCTTAATGACCCTTTGTTCGACTCTCTCCAGTATGTCTGCGTCTCTCTCCCAGTACTGGACACAGTACTCCAGGTGTGACCTCACCAGGGCTAATCAGGGGAAAGGATCACTTCTCTTGACCTGCTGGCAATACTTAGCTTAATGCAGCCCAGGATACCATTAGCCTTCTTCACAACAAAGGCACGTTGCTTGTTTATGTTCATTTTAGTGTGTTCATTTTAGTGTCCACCAGGACCCCAAGGTCGTGGTAGTTTTGCTTATGTTTGCAGTCAGTCCCTTGACTTGGAATTGCCACATTCTGGAGCTTCATTTTGTTACTGTGTTGTTTTTTTCTGTGGTGTTTTGTACACTGCTGTGTTCTGATTTTTGAGACTTCTCTCAAACTTGCTTCTCATCTGCATAATAAGCATGGTTGATCAAACAAGCAACAGATAGGTGCACAATAGGTCAGTTAAGAATGTGGACCTGAAGAAATCAAACACATACAAGACAGTGGGAGCATCACCTTACACTATTTACTGCAACTGTGGTATCCAAGATATTCATAACAGTATCTACAAAAAAGAACAAACAGCTTTGCTGGAACAAAGATGAATTGTAAATGTACCAGAGAGTAACTGACAGTAACTCTCATTGATCTTCTGCCATTAAATCTCAAGATGTTTTGAATACATCTATGTCATGAATGCCTTTAGGGACAAAGGGTGACTAACAACAGGACCATTTATCTCTTTCCTTTTTCTCAGTCTTTATATGGCCACTCAGCATTTCAAACATAAGAGAACATCATTCACTTCCTATTTTGTTTAACTAAACCAGCCACTGCCAAGGAAGTGCCAGAATTGAATCAAATTTCCATGAAGGAAATGACTGGCTAAAACATTTAGATATCAGTATTTTTTTCAGAAAAGAATACTTGCCATTGCTGTGTTCTCAGAGAATTGAAGGAAGACCTAGATATTCTCTTTGGGCAGAATAAGAAATGGTAGCCTGTGGACTATAAAAGTGAACCTTGAAGGCCTACTTCCAGAAAGTGTTAATCCTTTATGCAGATCTGAAATGTCATAAGTATTGTCTAGTAGGATGCTGTGAATGACAACTTTTAATTGGGGCTAATCAAGGGCATGGCCAGGTGAAGAAGAAACAAGGTAAGCAGTAGAACTAAATATAACTGACTACTGATCACACAGCTAATTTCTTCATTTTGGTATTTATTTTACGTCATAAAAAAGGAACTATATCTGAAGTTTCTTACATAACAAAGTGTTCTCAGATAATTCAGCCCGGGTCAATCTAAGAGGATTATTTTAATAAAATAGAAATTGTTTGAGTTTGGCTTTTCTTGCAGTTTGTTCTTTTCTAATTTAGAAAGTAAAGGAAATTTAAAATAAGTTTTAATGGAGAAATATTTCAAATTAAATGGGTCAGCTTTTGTTGTTTTGAATGGTTTATATTTTTCTGTGTGAATTTTTGCTAGAATAATAAAATTCATTTGGATTGTTTAGATTCAACTGAACTAGGAATTTTAAATTGCCCCTTCTGAAAATTATTGACCACGTTCTCACACAATGGTAATTTTTTCACCTTTGATCCCTGATAACTTTCAAAAATTAGCCATCTTAAGACCTCACAAAGAGAAACACAAGTTTATCAAAAGCATCTTCATCAATATTTTGAGATTAATATGTTGAGTTCTTTCTAGATAGAACCTATTATTCTAATGCATTCAAAGAAGAAACATCATATAAACACACAATGAAAGCAGCTAATTTACAATCTACTTTTGATGCCAAATGATTGAAAAAATATTATCTTCTGCAATAAAAAGGTACTTTTTCTCTCCTCTTCCTAATTTATGATTTTTTTTTTTTTTTTTTTTTTTTATGGAGTAGTCATACTAGGTCTTCTTCCTTTCCTGTAAAAATTCCCTCAAAAGACCTAGGTGAGGAGACAATTACTTCTTTGTCTCTTGATTAAATAATCCCTGACAGACCCAGCTACTCCCTCCAAAGATGTTTCAGCTGCAGGAAAACAGATACAAATATAAGAAATTGTTTGAAGAGACTGTTCCCCTTCTTTTACATTAGTAACATCTGAAATTAAAAATGTTGTAACTTAGTGCGTAAAGAATGACAAAACCAGGTAGCTTTTTTGACACACTATTTTTTCTTGCTCGACATTGCTAGACTTGCTACCAACCTTCTTTGCTTTTGCCACAAAAGTTAGGTTTTTTTGATGCCACATAATAGGTTGTACTGATTACTTCTAATTTATAGAAGTATATTCCAGAGACCTTGTCAATTGTCTATATTGCAAAAATCTTAGCTCAACTGTTGGCTAGAACAAATCTTATTTTGGCTCAAGTACTCAAACTGAACAGGTATCTTAATTGAAATCACTTCTTCCATATGAGATATGTTTAAAGGAAAAGGTATATTAAGAGTCCTCTGTTATGACACATAACTCAAAATATATTATTTCTCCAAACCTATAGTTGAAAAATCTTTCAAATTTAATGCCCTGGAAAAAATAAATTTAAATATTTTCATTGGTCTTAAAAATAATTTTTAGACACACAATCACATACTGATTTTGAATATTAGGATCAAATTTTGCTCATCTGTATAAGATTCTCTCTTCTCTTGTTCTTTCTTGTGATCTGTACATTTATTTGCCTTTGACAGGTCTCTTCAATTATGATTTGGTTGTGATCTTCCAGCAGCATTTTCTTCCTGTCTGATTTTGATGCCTGTGTTTCAGTTTCCTTTCCTCTGTGTTGACTTTAGCACTAAGCTGATAACCTGTACAGACTAAAAATCTTGTATTTCCTTTTCTGATTTTTTTTCCACTTGATTTATTGATTCATCTTCATCCTTCAGTGAAAGAACTGTTCACTTGATTTGTTTTTTACTGTACAGTATAATACACTAGGTGTCTTCATTATAAATAATTGTTAAACCAGCACTACATGTACCTGAAAACGTGTGTAGACCAACAATCAGACTTTCTTGATGTAAATGTCTTTTTGAAACAACAGAAATCTTCATTAGAAATACTCTGTTTAAATTCAAGCTTTCATATAAGCCATAATAATTCTAGGAATCAGATTTAGGTTAGATGTGAGGATTAATTAAGCAAAGGTTGTAAAGAATTCGACATCTCAGATGAAAGGTCCATTAATATACTGGTGGATAACTTTTGTGCACATTGTATCTAGACGTGAAGAAATCCATGCATTTATTTTTTAACCTACTCAAGAGTTGTGATACACTTCCAGAAAATTTATCTGTCCCTAAACACTGGGCTGTATTATAATTAATATTTTTTTAATTAAAGAATAACTATTACATGAGAAGATGAGAACAGCTATTTTAGGTCAGGCAAAATGTCAGTATCCTTTCTCCAGCAGTGGTTGGCTGTGTGTATGCCAATATTGTGGAGAAAGAACATGCAAAACTGGTTAAGTATGAAGTGATGTTTTGCAGTTCAGGAGCAACCCTCCCAGAAGTTATAACCATGTCATCCCAACCCTGAAGAATGGTCTGTCATCTACAAACATCTCCGACTTCTTTGAAAGTTCTTAGAAGGACTGTTTTTAAAAACAACAGTTTGAATCTTTTCCATGCATATTATAGGTGACTTTTGACAGCAAAGTTAAGCTTCCTGACTCTTTAGTGAACATATATGGTCAAAACACAGTTATGATGAAATCTTTCATGACTTAAATTCCATCTGACTTTAATTAAATCACAATAAGAATACAATTGCCATTAATTGTAACTAGAAGAAATCTTCATTGCACATCACAGTGGTCTCCTTCTTGATCTTCTCATACTTGTGAGACCCTTACCTCACGGCTATATTTTGGTATTTGTACAGTGACTTGCCCATATTAGGATATAATCATTATTAGTCCTCCTAGATCCCACACCCAAAATAAATATAAATATTACCAACTGCAGTCAGAAAAATGAGAAGCTAAATTTCACCAATTCCCCCTTTCACACTCTCTTCATCCTTTTATTTGAGCACTTTCTTTCTCTTGCTAATAGAAGCCAGTATTTATTTTAAAGGATGCTAGCAGATGTGCAGATTATACTTCAAAAATTGCTGTTCTTGTCAGTTGACAGAATTTTGTTATCATTTCAGATATTGGCATACTTTATTTATGAAGACAGCTTTCCTATCTACATCAGGGCCAACAGAGAAGTATCTCTGTTTCATCCTTTCTGCATAAGATATCATGACAGCCACAATGCTTTGAAACATCCACAGGTGCAGTTTACTGATGTCTCACTACATTAGGGAAGACCAAATCATAAAATTTAGAAACACATGCGAAAAACACTGAATGTCATATGTTTTAAGAAATTTTTTTTTTTTTTAATTTTTAAAAATCAATCGGTGTTCAGACAATATTTTTTTAAACATCTCCTTGCTTTTCAGATCACTTCAGATCCCTTCCTTGGCTACATGCAGAATAAGAGTTTTTTATTTAGTTTTGTTTTGTGTGTGTGTTTTTTGTTTGTTTGTTTTCTTTAATGTGCTATAAACCCTTTCCCCTTCTTATTAAAAAGAAAAAAAATGTGTCTTGATGATAAATACCAGGCTAACAGAAGCATCGATTTATTCAGTTTATTAAAACACACATCTCCAGCTACCAAAAATACAGATGTTGTCCATAAGTAAGCAAATGAAGAAAATGTAGGACTTTGATAGTCTGTGCATATAGAATGTCTAGATGCTCTCCATCACAGCAGAATTTACATTAGTGCATGCAATTTTTATATTATGCAATGTATGTAAAGGAAATTTTTTACACATTTTTTTTACTATTTTTAATAAACTTCATTCAGCAATAGAATCAACACTGACCGATAGTTGAAGTTTCACTAGAACTGACAAAAAGTATCATTTCTCACAACTTCAAATAACTTAATATGTCACACACTAATTTCTGTCTTGTGACAATGACTTTTTTCTGACAAAAATTACTTTTCTTTCATTTAGAAAATAGTTCTGCTTTGTGCTACAACATATCTGTACTGAGATACAATGACTTTGAAGAGATGTTTTATTTTTCTGAAGTTTAAAGCGCAGTGCCTGCCTTTTTCCTTGTTCTTTGGCAAAGGACTATGTAAAAGACATTGATGAAAAAGCTAAAGAATACTTGAAGAATATGCTAGCTAATGCTCACATAGGTGACCTGAAAAAACTTAAACCTGTAAAACAGACACTATTGTTACCACAAAGGTAGTGAAGTGAGATACTAGACAACTTAAGATTTCTATTAACGTTTTTATGACTTTTTTGTTAAATTTTACTGTTAGGAATCTATGTGTGTTGAAGAATACATATAACATAAAGGTGTATAACAGTGATGGAGATTTGAAATCACACTTGATCATCAAAAATGGGTGACGTTATTGAATGCATTGATGTTTAACAACTGTACCAGGATTAGAGGTCTTGATGTCTAGAAAAATCAAGAAAGAGGAGATATAGATCACCAAGAAGTGATCTATAAAAGAAAATACTAATTCAGTATGAAATATTCACCATTTGATTTAATAGAAGAACTATTTATACATCTCTGAAAGAGTGGGCAGGAAAAAACTTTGGTTGATAGGACATACACCAGCATATTCCACAAAAGTTATCAGTAATACAATAGGTTCTAGTACAAATTTCTCAGAAAATATAAACCATTAATTAGAAATGGAGATATACAACAAGATTTGTCCTAGAGACCTATTGGATATCTACAGACTAAACATCTACAATGATACAAGATAGCTCTCACATTTTGCTGTACACAGTGGAAACTATAATGCTTTTAGTTATTTGGCTTCTCAACTAAAAAAAATGTAATAGAATTTTGTGTAAGTTTCTGTGTGAGTTTGCACAGAAATAACACAAAAACAGGCTTAAGAGAACCACCACGATGTACTTGACAAGTACAGTGTAAGTTATTAATTATTATAATACTAAAAAAATATTTAGTTCTGATTTGAAAAACAGAAAAAATGTAAATAATTTGTAAAGATAAAATATGCATTTAAAAATTCTGTTCTATATTGCATAGTTAGATATCATAATGCAAAATGGTTTCTGAAGTACAGTAAATGTCTTAAGGTCACAGGAGTATATAAGAACATGGGAGTATCCAGACTGAGAAGTAAATATATTTTATTACTTCTTACAGAATTCTTGAGCATTACACCCAAAACTGATACAAAAAATGACTCTCTTCCACTTCTCTCAAATCTCTAATACGAATTTTGGTGCTGATGCAGTTAGTCTTCCCAATACTTATCTAAAACACAGTTAATTTAATATTTCTTTCTGCAATATGTAAGCTACAATTATGTAAATGGTGTGATGTTCATGGTATTGTCTGGAGCTGTGAGTAACAATCAATGAAGCTATTGCAGGCATCATGTAAGCAGTTAGAAAGATGTTTTTATGCTACAAAATCAGATACAATGGGATGGTAGAGAGAAGAAGTTAAAAAAGACAGATCTAACACTAAGTAAGGAAATATGAGAGCTCAAAAGTAGGTGAATGAACTCAGAAAGATTACTGAGAGCCTTATGGAGTTTTCCTTACATCACTGCAAAACTACTGTTATGACACCACTCTATGGAGAGCACAATTGAAGGTGATTCCTTTTGCCAAGGAATTATGAAACTTTGTTCATCTGCAGGGGATTGTGCAAGAAGCCAAGGTAGAGAATGGACTTGAGTAAGCAGGTTGCCTGGCTGGTTTGCAGTGTCAGGATAATACAAAGCAGCAAGAGAGGAATCAAGAGACTAGCTTGAATTTCCAATAATTTATTACCTTAAATGGTGTACATTGGTCAGTAAAGCTGGTTCTCCTCATCTGTAAAGATTTAAATATAATTTAAACACTGTGTGTTACCTTAATAGTTGCTGTTGACAGTGAAGCAATGTTCTAAATCTCTGCATAACCAGAGCTGTGTGAAAAGTTTGAACTCTTCTGTTGAACTATCTGCCTAGACTTCACTGTAGATATTAAAATTGCAAAGTCTGCTTGTGTTTTTGCAGATAAGTGAATAATTCTATCAGTCACTGTTGCTGTAATAACAGCCAAATCATATAAAAACCAGCAACACAGCTCATTCCCTCATTCTGAATCTCCTGCATAACAAATTAATGACAGTGTGCAGGAATAATGAGAAAAGCCTCAAACCTGAAGATTTATTTGTTTGGAGAAACAATGTTAACTGCACTGAAGTAGATTGCAAGACCGGAATTGTATTTGAGTAACTAGACTACTACTGCTATTGTTATTGCAGTTACTACTATTACTACAGCAGCTGAGCTGAGGTCGATGATAGGCCAACAAAGGACAAATCTTACTTTACAAAATTTAAAATTTATGTAGATATGATAGTGAAGGTTTTTAGTGGTGGGGGAGGGGAAAGAGCAAATCGAATTGCCTAATATTGGGAGGACAGCAGCTGAGCTAGCAATGAAATCCACACTTCTTTACTCTGAATCTGTTAAACCACAAAACTTCTCCAGAAAACTAGACTTTTATCTTTTCTGTCACCTGCTTTTGAGAATAACGTACTAAAAGGAAAACTTTGATGAAAACTGTTCTGTTTCAAAACATGGATATTAACCAGCTCATTATAGTAATTAATTTGAATTTATAACCAGTGGATATTGATACTTGTTTCCTTTAAAGCAGTACATTTCGTGTTCAACTTCAGACATATTTGATATAACAAAAGCATGGTGCCACTTTTAAAATGTTATTAAAAAAATAGGAATTTTTCCACTACAATTACCCTCCCCCCCTCCATATTTACATGAGATGTAATCCAATATAAGATTGTATTTTATTACAGCTATTCTCTGACTGGTACAGTATGTTACCTGAATGTGCATTTGTCCATGTAAATATGCTTTAGAATCTAAGAAGCATATGATTCAGCATACTTTAAAATGAAAAATGTTTGCTCTGATTTTTTCAGTCTCCTCTTCATAAACATAGAACATTGCATGCCATTGTAAGAAAATATGGCCCTGACTTTATCTCATTTATAGGTATACAAATAGGTAATAACTCCCATATGTCAGCTGAGTTATCACTTATATAAAAATGTCTAAATGATAGGAGCATGCAGCTTTAGAGCTGTATGAATATTTGTTGGAGATCTAAATTTAAACAGGATTAAAAGGAATACATCTTTGTACATGGACATGGATGTTTTTTCCTTCCATATTAAGGACATTGACTGAAGAGCGAAGAGTGAAAGTAAGAATCTCTGTTCCTTTTGATCAAACTATCTTATGCTTGAAATGCAGTTTGTGAAAACTGTTCCTCTGTGTATTTCCATGAAGTATGAAAGTGAGTTTTGCCAGGAGTTCAACAGGACAGAAGAATGCAAGAGTGTAGTTATCAATCATTTCTAAATATTGACACTAACCACAATATCATAATCTTTTACATTTTCTTCCTGTCTCCTCTTTCATATGGAAGAGGAAGAATTTCTTGAAGTACTTGTTCACAACCCTGTGTGGGGTGCTCATCTCCACAGAAGCTCGTTTCTCTTCCTGGAAGTAAACAACTCTTGGCTGTCTTGGGTCACCTGTGAGGAGCTGTACACAGCAGCGGTCCTTAAATCAATGTGATCGCAAGTGCACTGAAGAGAGTTCTGAGAAGACAAAGCAAGATTTTGCCTCCCACACATCATAAGAAAATTTTGTAAAGCCGTGTGGGACATGTCCTATGCTTAATTTTGTAGAAGTTGATCTCCTACATTATTAGAACTGAGAGACATGTCAATGGAAGACTAAAAGACATTTTGGATATCAAGCCTTGATTTCATGGCAATACAATAATTTATTTTTTTTAAGCATCTTTTTCCTACCTCCCCCCCCAACTCCCAGTCTCCTTCTCTAAGCAGTGTTTGAGTCTGAGGTATTGGAGTTCATCCCAAGTTAGCACAGTGAAGTGTTTATTTAGGATGACAGAGGAAATGTCAGAGCCTGTGTTCCCACAGCAGGACTATTGTCTACCTACAACTTCTGAGTCTTTCTAGACTCTGCGTGTTTCCATAGTCTTCCCATCTGTAAAGGGAAGATAAGTAGAGGGATGTGGACAGAACTTCCCTGGCTATGCTGCAAGTTAGGTCAATATAAGCCAAATATTCTCTGGAAATTCAATGAAAAATGCAGGCCATAACGTTCTGCTTTTTAGAAAACCATACTTATTAATAGTTTTTTAGACACTATGAGACATAATTAACTTTTTAAACATATTCAGTGCTCCAAGTGAATCTCCTTTATATTTTAGCTGATCATAAAGGCAGATGGGTTGTTATCTTCTTAGTTCCTTTTCCTTCATTTTATTTTCCTATAATTCATACATTATTGACAGACCCTTCGGGATATCTTTTATGATCACATTTAAGGGAAAGGTTCAAGTAGAAGAAGACATACCCTAAATATGCACCTCCTCTATAGGTCTTTGTTTAACTTTTGTATGCATTTTTTTAACATTTAAGTCAGCATTTTCCATGCCCCACTTTTCCCCAGGAAAAACTGACAGGTAGCAAGACTGAAAATGATAAATCAAAATACTCTGAAAAACAAAACACTGTTTGATTGTAGGAATTGTTTCTCTAGTTCAGGAGGAGATAAGCAACTTAAACATGTACTATTAAAACTGTGTATTTAAATAGTCCACTGGCTTATATTCAAATTGATCAATTGCACTTGGATCTCTCAAAACTCTCAGCCTTGTGAAGACCTACCATTCAAAACCTTAAAAATGTTTTAAAAGTCAATTTAATATAGCAATGCAGTTGAAAACAGATTTTAAACTGATTCACTGGCAGATCTATACTGAATCTTGCAGACTTGCCACTATAATGTGTTCACTTAAATTTTGATCTGATCAATTCTTCCTATTAGAGCATTCAGATATTTAAATTCTGAATTAAAAAAACTGTTGTTGCAATGTGGTTTTCTCCATTAATTTGAAGCTGAAAGGAATATGACAAATTCCTGAGAGAGGTTAGTCTATCTGCAGACTTAATAATTAGGGAACCAACATCTTCATCATCGTTCATGAATGTTGAAAACATAATAGCTATTCCAGATTGGCAATTTGATTGCTATGACTATAATGCATCATGGTCATCTGAATTGTTAATATTATGACTATCATACCTTTTTGTTGCACAAAATTAATTAATTTGGTCACTTTCACTTTTTCTCTTTTAAAAAATATTTTACAATATTGAAGGTTTTAATGTAATAAAATTGCCATCAAATCAAAATTGAATTTAACACAGCTTGCAGTGACTTCCAAAGAACTATGAAATAATGCATAATCCTTTGTCCATGGGTCTATAAATTAAGTTGATATAAAGGACTGAGATGCCGTGATATGGAGAAAACATATTTTTCAGTGGTCTCTATACTAGTACTAGCTAGGAACCCTGTTAATAATCAAAAGGAATAGAAGTATACATTTCTGAAACTATATCTGATTGAGTGGGTATTACTGAAATGTGGAAGGGTCTTTCACGTGACCTGGATGTTAATATTGCTGGTGACACATTGGAAAAGAAAGAAAATGTTGGCAAAAGAAATTCTGCAGTGAAGATATTTTCTGCATCAAAGTAAAAGAATTTTTAAAATGGCAGGAACCAGAAAATGTACAGGTTGGTGTTAAGACTGATTAAACACAGAGAGGCATATTGCTAAAAGTAGCTTTAAAAACCAAATTAATATGCTAGAGGGAATAAACACATTTTCATATTTTTTATATGACATCTGTGGAGAAAAAATGCTTGATCATAGCAGAGTTTGGACTGGGAGAGGAGAATTAGATCCAGGACACCTTAAACTATAGGTTTTATTTTGCATTTGTTAGAAACATTTTGAATTTCTAAGCAATTAAATAAGTAACTTTATGATAGATAAACTGATGAAACAAGCTCAGAACAATTCTATAGTGGACCTATGAACAGGACTTGATCCTTGCACTAAAATCCAACAGCTGATATGGACAGTCAAGATCTAGCTTTCTTCTTGTAGTTATACAGAGTATTAGTTCTGGCCAGTAATACTCATATTTTGTAATTTCAAATGGTCACTTTTACAAAATGAAAAAAATAAGCAAAATCAAGAAAAAAAAAATACGTATAATCAGAGGAATGAGAATTGGGAATTGTATGCAGAAGCAGTGGATCATGAAATTTTACCTCAGAGCACAATTCTGCAATCACAAAAGCTATCTTTGGCTAAAAAAAAAAAAAAAAGGTGAAAGCAATAAATGAACTGTTTTTAAAAGGAAAGCAGACAATTTGTGAAGACAATGGGAATAGATCAGTAGGTTAGGATGTGAACCATGCATGAGAATAGGAAAAGGTCAGCATGAAAATCTTATTATATAAACGGCTAAGGATATGATCTGAACAAGAAGAAGTAGAGAAAGGAGCAGTGGCATGCACAGGGTTCGTAATAAGATGCCATCCGCTGGCCTTAAAGCTTTATCTTTAAATATTCTGAGAACTTCTTATCCTTGCACCCTTCTCACTGACTTCGTCACAAATACAGTGAGAAGAAATGTCTAAATATATCAGGAAAGCAAAATAATCTCTTATACAGGTGTGAGTCTAGGAAAAAAATGTTAAATAATGTGTCACAATTGAAGAAAGTCTGAAGAAAGCAAGGTAAGATACCTACTGGAAAAACTAAGAAATGCCCTGATAAAACAGACTTATACATCTTATATTAACAGATTTATCCATATCTTGCTTATATCTGAGAAATGACATTTTTATTATTATTTTTTTTGTTTTTTATTTTGCCAGTGGTTAAGAATAATATCAGGCCACAATTATCCTATTTTAAAAATTTTATTCTCAGGCCTAGGGAACTTGTGTTTGAATTTATTTGAAAAGGGTCAGTAGATTTCTTAAAGTCTTGGCAATGGTTTGTGACAAATATTGGAAGACAGCATGTTCGAGGACAAAAATAGTTAATCATCAATAACTGAAAAATATAAAAAAATATATTTTCTGGGAACTGTTAAAATGGTCAGCATGAAGTTACCACTGGAAAAATTATAGAGGAGCTGATATTGGTAGGATAAATAAAGAATTAAAGGAGGTTAAAGTATTTAATGCCAGGGAAAATTGTTTTAATGGAATTAAGTCTTTTTGAGTAAATTTGGTATTACTTTTAGTGAGATTATATGTACAACTGATGGAAGTAACTGTATTGACATAGCAAATTCACTGTTGTAGATTATGTGATTTAATTAAATGTAATAAAAATTAGTACTGTACCAAGTCAGTGTATTCCATATTGAAGGGATTAAAAAGAGGTATACTCCACAGAGTAACTGTAACTTACTGTCAGAGGACAGTCTCTAATAAAGAGATCCTGTTTGCAGTTGAATCCTATTAATAATTTTAATCAGTTCCCTGGACAAAACTGTAAAATAATTACAGATAGATTTGCATAAAGACACTGATTTGGTAGCCTACTTTCTTGCTATTCACTTTGGGCTCTAGCCAGTGTTTCTCAGAGTTCAGAACATGATCCCCTTTTACCTTGTGACTGAAATGTACTGAGAACTGAAGAGGAACTTCACTGATGATGTTATTTGGAATAGTATTTGACCCTAGTGCTGTGAATACCTTAGATTTATCATGACACAGAAGCACCCCTTATTCCCTATGTCTATCCACAAGTTTATCCAAGTGCAGCAACATACAACTATCATGAGTAAGTTTTCCAGTTCTCCCAACACACAAAAGTCTGTAAGACACCACAGCATAGTGAATCCAAAACATCAGTAACGGCTCATCTAAGCTGTTACATTACTCACCATATGGTCTGCAAAATACTAAACATATTTATGCTAAAACAGTGATTCATATATGCTAAATTTGCAACCAGAAATTTGGTTACATTCCCTGCAACACCACAGAAATACTTAGGGCTGGCAGCTTATTTATTGTTCCATCTTGACACAACAGTCACTGTAGCTTCATGGCCTCCTACTCCTTTTACATTTCCTACTATCAGACCCACTTGTGCAAGGTGTTATCGCAGATAAGTGATACTTCACTCCTTCTGGCTACAGCAGGAAGAGAAGTTGTTGAGCATTTTCTTGGCAATATTAAAGCTAAAAAGTAATGGAAAATATCACCACTTCAGGGGCAAACTATTAGTTTTCTCTTTCAGCAACTTCAGTGTATGAGGGGAGTAGTGAATGGGACTGTGGTACTGCACTGTAATCTCCTCCATTCAGACTTAATAAAGAAATAGAAACAGATGAGGAACAGTGAAGAGGTCCATGGTCAGCTAATAGTTGATGTGTCTCACTAAAGACACAGTGAAATGCATGTACTTTTTTCTTGCATGTACTCCTGCAAAAGAGTACAAAATGACAGGGAATGTTTCTTATTTTTTTATTGCAAATCGCTCTCTCTGAACTCACCGTTCCATCTGCTTTAGTGCAGGGGTAAGTCCTCATAGTTGCCTTCTTCAATGGACAGAAATGATCGAGTCAGATGACATGAGGGATGAGAACTATCTTACTTTAGTGTGGGTATTGAAAGCTGATCTATCCTCCCTTTACAGCCAATGGAGAAATATGCACACCTTGAATGTGCAGTTCACCCGATGTATTTTAGACAACAGTTTTCATGAAACAAAACACCAAAGGTATGAAACTTCAGTGTCCACAATGACACAATTTCCACCAAGAAATCTGTATTTCCTAATACATCATGAGCTTAGAGTGATTAGGTCAGACATAGTCAGATCAATCCCATCTGGTGCGTTATAGCCAACATATTTTACAGAGTGTTGTAAAAATTTGATTACTAGTTTCAACAAGTATTTATTAAGAGTTAGCAAATATGAGTCATTTGTAAAAATACCATTTTTTGGATAACCATTCTATTTGGGGTGCATTAAGAAGATAAAAAAGCTTTAATGTAAGAAAGTGACTTCTTTCTGCTCCAATCTGGTATTGTACATACTATGTTTCATCTGATGATATGCTGGATCCAGATCTATACTCTATTGTATGCATGAGATTTTGCTAGCTGTTCCTAATTAAATATTTTCCTCCCTGCTTTGTTTCAAATATGACATGGGGTGTCACCAGAAATCTTTAGATACCTATAGATATAAAATTATCCTGTTTTAGAAGGTATTACAGTCACATAATACCAGTGCACTATTGATAGATATGGTAATGCTGAGGCATTAAGCAAACTCATTGGTCATTAATTAAGCTAGATGAAAACAGACTTCATACAACCTCCTCACAGCATCTCCACCTCAGAAACACATACGCATGGCATATCATTTATTGTTTATCTTGTAAAGCTACTACACCACCATTTGTTCTTATGGGACAGCTTGTGGCTCTGAGAAAGTGGGAGAGGGAGAGAGAGAAAAAAAAAGGAAAAGCAATCGGGTGAGACAGTGCAGTTGAGGCAGGTCAATATTATATGAAAATTTGAAAATCCAGAGAATTTTTTCAAGTTATGAAAACAGGTTGCAATGTTGAGATGGTTAGACAGGTGGCAAACTGAGACTACTCTTTTATGCAAAAAATATATCTAGTTACACATTTCAGTCTGTTACTATCTAGTTACTATCATGTTTTCTGCTCTTCTCTCCAGTCCATCTGAGGCATCTGTGTATAAGACTTGTTTCTGGACAGAGTGTTCCCTAATGTGTGTTTGTTCATCAACTACTATAAAGGAATATTCATCTCTGTAGGAATGCTCAGATTGTAATAGATGCTAATATAATGCAAATAGTAAGAATAATGGTTAAAAAAATTGCCATATGTTTGATTTTGACATTTTGAAAATCAGCAGATTTTTCCTCTCTCTTTTTAAAATGGATAGAGCCATAGAAAACCTCCAAAACAAAATGCATTTGTGTTCTCAGATAAAGTGCCTGTTAGGCATTTTATAGAGCTGTGAGAGTTTAGAAAAGCTTCAGAAGCAAGTCAGTTTGCTCATATTTATTTTGAAAATGCACTCCGTACTCAAAAGCTTAGAGAGAGCTTAATTACAATCAATGAAATAATTAAGGGAAATATGCAATAGAGAACAAAAATGAATAGAAAACATATGCACAAGTGTACCTTTGGGCAAATGCTTTATAGGCACAATATTGTCATTATGCCTCTCAGATCACATCATTATTTGCTCTGGTGTATGTGTGCAAAGCAGACTAGATTGTACATGGTTTTCACATTCATATTCTGATCCATATTTAAACATTTTGCAAAATGGTGCACTGTAGTAGCACGAGCCTATTCTTAGCATAAGTGTAATTTTGTGTATGACTGAACTTTCACAACACATTCCTACTTCTAAAAAAGCATTGCTATTTAAAAAGCTCTGCTTTTCTACTTCCCCTCACAGTCCACATATTTTAGGAGTACTTATAACAGTTTGTTCACCAGAATCTGACTCACAGTGAACAGCTCTTTGAGGGTGTATTATTTGCTCGTTCCAGTCTAGTTGTACTAGCCAGTTGCTACTGTTTCACTGACCACAGCTCTATGATAAATAAAATGCACACCCAGAAAAGGTCTCCTAGAATGGTTAGTTTCAGAGAGTGAAATGGTCTTAGAGAGTCTTATCATGGTCTTTTTTAATTCTGAATTCTTATCTCTTAGTGCACCTTGCAGTCCCAAAGCCTTAAGTCCTGTAATGGGAAGCCTGCTTTTTTATCTCTTTTTCTGGCATTTGCCAAGATAGATATTGAAGAGGGAGGAGGGAGAAGAAGGAAACAACAACAAAAACCCCCTGAACTACATTTTCAAGTTACAATTAGAGAAGTCTAAGCAGTTTAAAGTGGTCACAAACATCCACACACTTCTATATTTGAAAGGGTTAACACAGTGTTTTGTACAAATATTTAGAAATAAACATCTGACATGTTCTGGTGTGCATTTAACAGCAGAAATTCCTGTATTAGGGATGAAAGTCCTTTTGACGCAACCAAACTGATTTCAGAAAGTGTAGTCCACAAAATTTTGGCTCAGGAAGCATGCTGAACGTTTCAATTGTTCAAATATGACAGAAAACTCTGATAATCGATGGTATGTGTACATACCAGAATATCAAGGAGTTTTATTATTCATACTGCTTGCTAGCAAATAAATGCAGGAAGGTGTAAGATAACTAACTAATCTTTAACTATTAATAGAGGACCTTATTAATGGATGACTTTTCCAGCTGAGAATTGTATGCTTTGTATTGCTCTGACTGAGTTCATGACTACAAAAGATATGGGTTTTGAATTGAAGGTAGTGTAAATAATCATCTATTCTTGTATGGTAAAGCTAATTAAACAGTAACATATATAAATACACTATTGGTGCTAATAGCTGCCTGAAATGCAAAGAGATAATTTTCATGCCAAACCAAATATTCATTTTGAACTCTGAGGCACCAAACACCTACATAAAAAATAGTGGTTGTGAAAAAAATAAGGAAGGAAGTTGGGGGAGGAAAGGACGAACAGAGAACTTATATTTTTGGTCAGGATTCCTCGTATATTTAGTACCAAATTTCACTGTAGTGGAACATAACAGCAATGCAAACCAGTTCTGGCCTTTGGAGATCCCTAATAATGCACAAGTAACAAGGTAGATGTAACCTGTGAGGAGATACCTGGTATCTGCAGCTTCTGATTAGGTTAGAAACATCTCTATTTCTCTTTTTATCTCTGATCACCACAGAAGCTCACTTGGTTTCATTCCCTCTCCTCCTACTTGCATTTCTCTATTCTGCTACATTTTTAGAAACAACAGAAATGGTTTCTGTATGAGTATAGACACTATCTGAATATGTATTATATATGTACATGTGGAGATTTTGGACCTACACACATGATTTATAGCCAAAGGCTGCAAAAATCACTGGCAGCAAACAGGGAATATCAAAACAAGAGACAGGAAACTATAAATATATAGACGTAGTAACAAAAGAAGGGAGTAAGAAGGCTGGATGTTGTTTCATTTAGGAGGAAGAAAATAAGAAACTTCATGTCAAAAATATATAGTGATAATGAGAAGATTAGAGGAGGTAATCGATGAGATTGTTTTTACCCAAACTAGTAATCCAAGGACAGAAAATCATACAACAAGTTTAGAAGCTGGCAAACTCAAAGGAGAAATCAATCTATTGATCTAATTGCTGTGTGCTCTACTGACACTTTGGATTTTAACAGGACTCTTAAATATGACTTTCCAATAACTAACAAAATGACCAAGAACTACAATAGCAAGAACAGTAAACTTTAACAGAGTTAAATTTATTGCCATCTCACATACACTTCGCGGCATAAACCTGCCTTGAGATAGTGTGGGCTGCAATAAGATTACTCTGGTAGCTCTAAAGACCCATTATTTTGTGACTATTTTGTGCATGTCTTCTGAAACATCTAATAGTGGCTGTTATCAGAAGACAGGATAATGGACTGTAAGAAGTACTGGTCTGATCGAGAACATGAGACACAGAAACAGAGAGAAATCTCGTGTTTCTGTTTTTCCTAATTATCTCTGCAATTAATATGACAACAATTTGCAGAGTCTGCCAGTACAGGTGTGATGAAAGTGAATGTGTCTGGAAGACAGCATTATAACCTCTCACTTCTGTGAGATTTTTTCATCCGCCAAATCAGCTGGTTGAAAGTGCATGCTCCCACCTGCTCCTCTGAGTCACTGTTTTCCAGTATTATGTGGGAGCAATCTGTCAGAGCGACCATGTCATAAAAACACCACAGAGCTAGAGGCTGCCAGTTTGATAAAAGCTGCAATAGGATTGACTAACATGCTGACATAACAAACTTAATATCAGTTGAAGAGCTTAGGAAAAAGCAGGAGGTAGGGAAAAAGCCAGACAAAAGTAACTTTACTGAAGAGAAAAAATAGTGTGTAACCCAGTCTTTAAAAAATAATACTGTTTCAGGGTATGCAGCCATATTAATTCTCAGTTTATTCTTTCAGCTGGAGCTAGTTAGTTATTTGGACCCCCTCTTTGTCAAGTTTCTGCCTGTGTCTGCATCACAAGTGTTATTTCTAATTGCACGATATAAGTAGTAAAGAATGTAGGTGGCCTTCAGGAACACTTTGTTTTGTCAAGATATCCTATTGCAAGTGCAAATGCAGGTGAATATCATTAGTGATTCTGACTTGCTACATGACACGGGTTATGCAGTGTATTCTTCTCCCAAGTCCCAGAGAAGTAATGAGCTCTGTCACTCCAGAATGGACTGAAAAGCAACAAGAATGACTTATTGGAAAGCAAACAGATTTGGGAAAGAAAAGTGAAATGAAATAGAGCAAGTGAGTGACCTTTGAAAATTGACGCACTGGCTTGAAATTTCCCAGGTAAAAGATACAGTCAAATTACTAAATCTTGTTCTCACATCTAACAGGATGGTCAATTTGTTTGGTCAAATTCAATGAATATTTAAGCCTTGTAAAGCTCCTGTGCAAAGGATTGGAGGTGACATCAAGGCACATAATAAAGTTACCCAGTGCACAGATCAGTGGCAATTTAGCAATTAGCTCTGTCAGCAGCTCTGGAAGATCTGAAACAAATCATAAGTTTCTAGTTAGCCAATATAATAAAAATACTTAATAGTGAAGGGAAAGTAACAGAGGTAATAAGTGTGTTTAAGCAGAGAATATTGCCTTCTTATGACAATTACACGATCTACAGAAAAAAACCTGTGGTTTATGATGTATGATATTCTTGAGACAGAATATTAATATTCTGGCAGGTGAAGAAATATTTGTCTTTTTGACTTTCCTCAGATCTCATAGATCACAACACTGTTGATTTCAGGTTGGGAATGAAGAAAAGTTATGCAAATTGAAAAACATCAGACTGAATGGCGGTTGAAACAACTACTATAGGCTGCGAAATACAGCAAAAGTATGAAGAACAGAAATTAAGCAATAGGGAAGGGAAATTCAGTTCATGTGAAATAAGTGCCAGCTCTTTGCTATAAAAGTGCAATTTAAGTGCGAAAGTCTGAAAAGAAAGGAAGAGAGCTTGGCAATCATGACCTTGTAAGCCCAAATTTGTCAAGTAATGTGATATATAGCACAGCCAGCAGATCTGAAATAGTAAAGACATGAAGTAGGACGTTCACATCTTCCAACTTTAGGCATCTAATTGAAGCACTGAAATGAGCCACCTAAACACCCTACATAGTGAATGGGAAAAAGTAGGCTCCTCCAGAGAGCAATGTGAAGTACTTGAGTTAGGTGCCTACCTTTTGCCATTGGCTATATAGGCCACCTGAAGTTAGATGACGTGAATACCTCCTGAAGTACCTTATTACAGCATATCCAAGAATATACCTAGCTGAAAGGTAAGGGCATTGCAGGGTACCAATTATGTACTTTAACAGTACATGCACCACTTCTAACAAAGTGGTATTTATATGTACTGGTCACTGATTGCCTTCACACTACTCTGAGGCTATGCACAGCTGTAATGGGAAGGTGGATATCTTCCATAAAAAGCCAGGTTAAGACTCTGAGCAGCTTTTTGAGACACCACCTGTTCAATGCAGAAGATGAGGTTATGGCAGAAGTGAAGAGGGAAGCTCCATGTTTTGAGATGTCTAAAAATGAACTAGGCTACAGTGAAGGAAAATCTTGTACTGGGCAGAGGCTGAGAGGACCGCATCATCTAGCTCCCTCTCTAACTTGCACAGCTATAGACACATCACACTGTTCTTTCAGAAAAATGGAAACCAGAAAAGGACTCAAGGTTTTACTCTTGCAAATGTATTACTTGTCCTTTGAAAGTATTATAGGACAGGCAACCATAAAAAGAGAAAGAATATATAAGAAAAGGATTAATAGATACGAGAAGTATTAGTAGGAAAAATAATTAAAGTGACATATACCAAAATTGCAAATCACACTAAGAATAATACCTATTGTGGCAGACTTATCCCATCACAAAAATAACCATCAACCTCATTCAACTAGTCTAGTGGCACTGTTTGCTCACGCTGTTCACTCTCTCTCCCTCTCTAGCCAATCTAACTCAGTTTAGCATCAAAAACACTGAAATTTCCGCTGTGTTTTAAATCACTGAAGTGGTAAATAATAGATATACAAGAACTCAAATTGTTACAAAATCATTTGATATAACTCTTAACAGTGAGCCTGAAGTGACAGTTTTAGTGGTCTCACAAGATCTAAACAAGAACAGAACCACATAAACACTTAGGAGTGAGCAATTGCTTGCCTGTTACAATTTGATTTGAAGCTGATCTAAAGGAGCTACCCAGACAAAAAAAATCTTCCTTTCTCAGCCTCTTTCTTCCTTCCTTTCTGCTCATTTTTTCTTTCTCTCTTTGTCTATGTTAGTCTGTTTGTTTTGTTTCAGTTTGTTTGTTTGTTTTTAATTTTCTTTTTGGTTGCTAGCTTTCAGGAATTTGCTGTTTTCCAATATGCAGTAATAGGAAGTTTTTCGTATTAATATCATACTTTTGTGATTCATGCTACAATAGTGAATGAGTTTACCTTTGTACAGAGGACCACTGTAGGAAATAGAATTGCCATACCCAGTTCAATAAAGGCTGATTTTTCATGTTGAATGCAACATGTACATCTTCTTTTAATAGTTTACCACTTATTTTTGCCTTGAAAAGAGGACAGACAGTGTTTATGGGAGTGCTTACGTGTTTGTCAGGGCCTATCAGTGACTGCAGGTTAATTGTCTATTCTGTTTTGTGTTACTTTGTGGGTAATGAAGGCCCTCAGTACTCAGCCCTTACAGATTTGAGGTTCTATCCTAATTTACCTTTTACAGCATTCAGCATGTTGTCTTAAAATCCACCTGAAATGCTATTCTGCAGGCTTACCACCGAATCCAGCACAGTTAGGATGAAGGGTTCTGTGGCAGACAGCCAGGATATAGCTATTTTCTTTTATACTTGTGGAGAGGATGGGTGCATACCCCACTGGGAGTGTTCATCAGGCATTAGCTGTGCCTAGGTTTATGGAGTGATGTCCACAGCCAGGCTTAACTGGCATCTTTTTGCTTCCCCCAGGCTGATGGGGTGTCCAACATGGTGGGGTGTCCAACACGGCAGTGTGTCCTCTCCCCACTTGCACTCCTGGCAAGCTAAGAATGGGCTAACCCTGCCATGCTGTGATCCCAGCAGCTGGAGCTGTTTTGGCTGTATGGTGATCAGGCAAACCTCCTCAAATCATGGATGCTTGGACACAGTATCAGTGGTAAAATGATGCTGTGTATACAAGGGTTTTAATATCACCGTACAGGTACCACACAGAGCAGGATCCTGGACTTGGGGGTGTAGTAGATTAAAAAGTGCTATGTGATGTTCCTGGACAGCTGGAACTGATTGTGTATATTAAATTTTAGCATGGTTCTGGTATGATTTTTGTCCAGGTTGATGACCCTTTCTTCCAAACTATTTCTGGGTCTGGTTTGGGAGCTGACATGGGCTGGGAACCATTTCCAGTGGGCAGCCTGGGTGTGGTCTCCCCATTTAATAGCATGTACTGAGGTCCTCTGGGGCAGCTGCTTGGGGTGCTGGGGGCAATCCTGGGCATGTGCCCTTGCTGGGGCATGTGAAGCCTTCCCAGTTTCTTCTGCACACTCAGCCCCTCTGCTGTGTGCCTGAGCAGCATTGTGTTCCTGCTCATAACCACCTTGGAAACTGGCACAAGGTATTCCCCTGCACACCAGTGCTGCAGTACCATCCCCTTGCAGGTCATCATCATATGATGATTGTCACCTCAGGTTGACAGCAAACAACAGGATTTCTGAGCAGGAACAATCTCCTAATCCTTTATAATTAGCTTTAAGAATATTTAACAAAAAGGAGTAACACTAGCAAATTACTGTATTTTTGTGTAGTACTGCTCATATAACCACAATCTTGTAGAGCCTGCTGTTCCTGGTACCCTCATTTTACACCCACGTGAGGCAGGCAGGGGGTGATGATCTTCCTTTTCTTCCTCATTTATGTCTTTCTGGGTTGGGAGAGGAAGGGAATAGCAGAGATCAGGGCAGCAGTGAGGCTGCTGGGGAGAAGAAACACATTACCAGGGAGCAGAGGCTCATTAATATATAGCCCAAATAGCTCTTGAACAAAAGTTTTTCAGATAACCCATAGGTCAAGCATATGAAAACTCCATATTTTTAGCACTATATGTGTACATAGCAACTGTTTTAAATGGTTGCATAACCAGAATGTGTTTCCAGATATGTATAAAAGCATCAGAAACAGAGACCCTTAGCTGATGTAAATCAGCGTCGCTTGCGTTGGTTGACCATATTATTTAATTATTTCTGAATTCTAATGATGTTCATCTCTTCTTTCACAAAATGCTTCTGTGCAGCACATCCTTTATGATGATTTGACATGTCTGAAGGCATGAATGCTCTTTGGAGAACACGAACAACAAATGCTCTTTGTGTGCATTCAGTTCTTACAGTTTTATTTTAGCTCATTCCTATCAGAACAGACCCTAAGAAAAGATGTCTAGAAAGGGCAATTTCCCAACAGTATTTACATTATGGGAAAATTTCTCTCATTGAGAAGCTGCCTGGAAAATTATGAGCATTTTTTCTGCATAGGAATATGATTATATTCCTCATAAATCCTTAGAGATGACTCTATAGACTTTCAGTAAATAAGAATACAAAAACTACGCCTCACTGTATTTTACTGAAATATCCAATATAGAGTATTGTTTGCTAAACCTTAATAATTTTTACCTTGTTTCCACCAGTTATCATTGTGCTATAAATATCCAGTATTTCCTTTAAAATAAACAAACAACCCCAAACCATTTTATGTTGCAGTTCCAAAAACTAACAGTCTGAAGGGTGTTTTCATATTTATTTATCATAGTTTAAACTAGAGAAATTATATATTTGTGTCATTTCTAAGCATCAAAAATAATTTTACTAGAGCAGAATTATTCCTATAAGCCATTGTATTCAATTTCCCTTTGTTTCCTTGATCTTATTCTTGGGTTTATCATGAGCTGGTTGGTTTATTGCAGACCTTTTTAGAAGTCCTGTTTAAGGTTTATTTCTCTCTGTGATTCTTCATTCATTTCCCATTCTGCTTCCAAAACTTAATTAACCCTTTCATCCTCCTGCTGCTTCCTTCTACCACTCCCAGGCTAGTTTTAAATTACTATGGGTACACTGTAATAAGTCTGTTGGGAAAATGTATAGAAATTTCTTTTAAGCTGCCCTTCTCAATGCCAATTCATTGGGTCATTCCAGCTAAACACCTTTTAATGATGTAATGGGGGAGTGTAGGATCTCATTATTTTCTCTGGCAGTGTCAGTCTCTTTGCAGCTCCTGGATGTGTATTCCTGAGGGAAAGCCAGTGCTGGACTTGTGCTATCCCTTTCTGTGGGATGGCAGTGGATGGGCACTAGGGGCTCCCATGAAGGACCAGGAGGGATCCCTCTTGTTGAAATTAGGAAAGCCTGAAGTTACTCATCTCCCTTCTCTCCCCCAAAGTAATGGGATAAATTTGATGCTTACACCTTGAGTTTTTAGTGGCCCAGAAGAATAGCAGGATATTGGAGCTCAGTCAGTGGCAGATTTTTAATCACTCTTAGGACTTACAAAAATGTGGACAAATACTGTATTCTCTCCCCTAAAACCAGTAGAGATGGAGCAGGAAATGATAGACTTGTCCGGTATTTATAGCACTCAGCTGTTTTCACAAACGTAGTGTATGCTGTGATATACAAAAAGAGCTCCAGGATGATGCCTGGGGTCCTGCTGCCCAGCTCCTCTCGATTACTAGCTTCCAGCAGCCCTGCTTGCCTGGTAAGGCAGCAGATAGCTGAAGATTCACCATTTGATGCAAACATGTGGCCAGTCCAAGGACACTGGCCGTTTGCCAGTGTAAGCCTGAGATGGGCAAAGCTTGGGCTTCCCTGCCGTGGTTGCAATTAAAGATCAGAGCTGGGTCCAGATCTCCTGTCTGAAGACGGTGTGAGTGTCAGAGCTGCTCTGGCAGAGCCCTTTGTATTTTATTCCCTTACACCCCGGGCTTTCTTCAATGAGAGTAAAAAACATCACATTGAAATTCTATTTTGAGAGACATGCTGTGATACACACATATATTAATTGTGCCACAGACTGAAAGCTTCATGTCCAGGTGAACAATCCTTTGAAGCATTTGGCAGCAATAACAAGTACCTCAAGGTTATGCCCTATCTCTTTTTCTCTTTATGTCATCTGTAACAACTGTGGACTCTGACATTTAGTTAATTAAATTTGCCCACACTATCTGACTTAGTTGTGCAATTTCTCTTGAGAATGTAACTTTTGAGGGTAGTAGGCAAGAGGAATAGTTAACCTTGATGAGTCGTTTGTCATAGTAGTATGTTATTCAAGAAAAAAAACTTAGGAGCTCTCATCTGTTGTATAAATAATAAACCTCAGTACAGTTCAGAGACATGGAATATTTAAAACATAGAATAAAATCTTTGAGGCCAGATATCAGAATTAAATGAAATTATCACACAATTGCAATTACTGCTACACTTCATCTACAAGTCTCTGCCTACTGAAATTTTCTTGTAATAAGTGGTGTTTCTCAGCTATGTTTATTTTAGATGATTCCTGTCAAATTTGTCTGAAATGGCTTTTACTGTCACTGATGATATTTCAATGTGGATACATAAAGTTGCTTTTGAAATTTTATTCTGATAAGGCATTTGTATAGGTGTTACATTTTTAGTATTGGTACAGTCCAGAACTGGATCCATATCTTTATGTAATTGACCCTTATGTCTGCTATTGGTAGCATAATTTGAGGTAATCTTATTTATGTGTGTATCGACTTCTGTTCCCAGAGCTACCTTATAGAAATCCTCCAGACACACTCTAATCTGTCCCTGGGCATCCTGAGCACATAGACATCAGGCTTGGTGTGATGCCTGAGCAGTGTGTGGATATACAGGGTATGTATGCACTGAAGGTGGGTCTAAAGAAAAAAGTTGGGCTTTCAAGTTCATAGTCTTTGTGGTGAGACTGATGTGGTTTTGGCTTTGGAGTCAGAACTGACAGACAAGACAGAAAAACATTTTAAGATCTTTTTGTTTCACCTCAACACCTATTTTATCTCATTACCTGAGGCTGTACAGATTATTTGTTTCCTAATAATAATAATAATAATAATAATAATAATAATACACTAGCTCTTTCTCATAATATAGTGAAGCTACAAATTAATTTCAGGGAGTAAAAACCCTGTATAATTTAAACCTCCAGAATCTCCCTCACTAAATATTTTGGTATACAGATTAGAATGAACTAGTTCATGGCAGTAGCAATTAGTGGTAGGCAATTTTCACTTGTGCTTTATTCTTATCACCCTTAAAGATGCATGGTTTGATATTCAGAGGTTCATCTCCGAAGAAAGGGGGGGTGTCGTGGCACAGGTAGTTATTTATTGTAGTCCATACGAACAGACAGTGAAACACAGGACCAAATTCACTCCCGTTTAGCAGGAAGTGCAGCACATCTGAAGGCACTGGAAAGTGGTTGTAAATCAGGTAATATTTGGCCCCTGGAAGGTAGCTGTAAAATCAGATGTAGTTGATAAAATGTATGTCAAACTAAGTTGTAAATTTAAAGCCAACATATAAGAATTTTCCTTTAATCAGTTTGTGCCAGCTAAATGTATGCAGGCAAGCAGTCATCTTAAGTCTAAGATTAGGCAGATTGATACCAGCTGTCTGACAAATCTCCAGTACTAGATAAGGCTGGAAGTGTAGGGAAGAGTTATAAATTGCATACGCCCATGAATGCACTCATTTAAACATGCAATTTAAATGCTAATTGATGTTAATTCAGCCCAGCACTCATGCTATTGTATTTAACTGTCAAATACAGTTACCTGGCTGAAGGAATACTGGTAAGGGGGTTGGGGGTAGCATAACTAAAGCCAAGGAGCAATTCAATGTATGGTACGTTTGTTTCTTTTCACTTATTATTATATCTTCTGGGTAATTAGAATTAGCTGATACAGGCAAGAAAATGAATTGTGACCATTCTGCCACTGCATGCTGACCACTCATGTAATGAATGATATTTTTCCTCTTTTACATTGCCTGAAATAATTCCATGTCTCAAAATATCTTGACATCCCTTATTAAAATGCTTGCACTTAATGACAGAAAGCACTAAGAAGTCACAAGGAAAACAAAATATTTTCTTTCACTTTGAGCAGAATGCTCTGGTTGACTTTAAACAAACAAAGAAAAAAAAACAAAACAAAACTACAAAAAACCCCAAACAACTGAAACCCAACTTTATTTTATTTTAATCTCTTAAGTGAGGGAAAAAACTCAATTCATAATGAATTCTCTGACAAAAATGCCAGTTAGTCGAGACCCTGAAAACAAATTGTTTACTAGGTTTTCTACACTTAAGTAAGACCGTTTTATTAACTTAAAGCGAAAATTTCAGTCCGTGATTCTATATTTCAAGTGTATCTGCAACCACATGGTAAATTTAATAAATACTCCGAGTAGTGAAATGTTGCTGATCCACCTGTTACTGCTCAGTCCCTGTTACTCAAAAAGTTATTACTAGTAAAAAAACGTTGCAAAATGCAAATTTCTTGTGGCTGATAAATAGTAAATTTTGTGGGCTAACTTGTTCTTAGCGAACAGTTTGCCCTGCTTTATTGTTAATAAAAGAGGTTAAACATAATGATGGAGGTGGTAGCATTTTTATTAAGCAGCCAGAGTGCAGATTTGGCTCATGATGTGAGTTAATATCATCTCCATACGCCGTAAACCTGTCGGGTCAAATTCTAGGCTTTCTGCCAGATGCTGTGCTTGGTTACGCTGCTGTGAACCTGTGGGAGGGATGTAGTTTCAGGAGGAAAACAAGGGGCAAAATGTTGCCTAGTTTGTTAAAGCCTTATAAAAGCGGGAAGTGATGGAAGGCCCAATTCTTCACTGTTTGCACCTAGGAAAAGTAAGTGTAAAATGATAGCAGATTGACTGCCATGGTTGGATCATTTGAAACAGTGATATAAAGCTGTTGTCAGAAGGATTCAGGCACTGTAGTGCGTAACTTTCCATGAAGGGCTTGATTTGAGCCCATCGTGTGAACAGACTCTTAACCGCTCCAGTGACTTTTGATAAGGACATAATTCACATAAAGCTGAAGATTTTTAAAAAATGACAAAGTAGCCTCCTAGAGAACTTCATATGTGGGCAATCCTGGGATTGAAGAGGTGCTATATTTAGGTCAATTGCAGATGAAACTGAAGAGGGGAACTATGAGGCAGAAGGAACCTTCCAGAGTGGAATCACTCCATATTTATCCAAAATCATGTCATTAATTTGTCATCTGCATTTCAAATACTGTGGTCTCTGCAACTTGTTTACAATGATACAGTGAAGTTATAGATCAAATATCTCAATAAACTGTTTTACTACTGAATGACAATATAATTTCAAATTATGTTTAAGGCACATTGCTGAGATCTTTTTTTAATTTCCTCCAGGAAGGTTGAGAGGAATTGTAAGTTGGGGGGATTTGTTCAAAGGTGAAGGGGATATGAGATTTTAAATTGCTTGGCTTATTGGTAGTGGTTTATCTTAAATTGTGCTGCTGCACTGTATTTTTAAATTATGTCAAGGGCACCTAAACCATATGGAATGAAAGGAAAATAAAGATTTAAGAGTGTATCTATCTAATGCAAGAACATTCTCATGATGTGTCAGCAGAACTACATGGTCTGTAGTATCCAAGAGAGATGATAGGTCTAAAATAACTAGTATATAGAAGTGGTGGTTAAAGTTGTCACAAGTAGCTACAGTTGGGCACCTGAATCCAGCTCCAAAAGCTTGTGAAAGGAATGTCTGGTTCTTACTGATTTGTGACTACTCAGCACCTCTAGTGCCATTCTGATATTGAAAAAGGATTTCAGTAATAATGAAGGTTGTGTCAGAAAGTAAAACATTTGACCTTGTCATGCATTTAAAATATATATGCTTGGAGTCACTGGCTGTTTTTTCATAGTACTCTCATAATTTTTCCTCAGCAATGGGAGGTTAAAAAAAAATATGATAAGTATTGAGATTTCCTATATAAACAGGGAGATTTTCAGGCAAGCTTTCATAATTAATTCTTGAGAACAAGAATCTGGATCAGATGTTATAATGGATGTCTTCGTTTGTTTAAATTTATGCATAAATCTCAGAGAATAGTTCTTCAGTACTTACTGGGTCTCCTGGTAGTAGGCTAGTACATTAAATGACTCCTGCCACTTTTCCTCTTTAAACCAATGCTTTTCTCAGCTATATTTTTTAAGCAGGTTGGTAGAAAATGTTTTCTGAAATCTATACAGAATTACGTGCCTTGCTTTATCTGTTCCGACTCTTTTAGTGACATATACACTCAAGGAACTCAACTAAACACGTCTCACAGCAGTAGCGAAATGGCTCTCTGTGTCATAGCTCCCACAGAGAGGAGCTCCACGGTAGTCATTAGTGGTACAGGAAACATCAAAGGTAGCAACTGAGACCTGAGCCTTCCCTGCAAGCAAAAATCAAAGCCCAGTGGCTCCACCACTGCTGGCTATTTCAATAAAAAGCAAGCAGTTTTAAAAATGATCAGTAGGCATTGAAATGGCAGGATAAGTGGTAGTGAACCATCTATGTAGAATATGTCATTTCTAAATCAGGAGTTGGGCAATGGGTTTGACGTACACAGGAATGCTTTTTCCAGTAGTCATTTTTTTCTACCTTTTTATTGGGGATCTCCAACTGTGGGAAAATAAGGCTGTTAATGCAAATAGGCTTAAAATCTCAAATTCATGTGGGCATGGACTCGGCCCACAGGTGCAGAGTGGTAAATTTAGCTGCTGTGAAACCAAAACACCTGCCTTCCTTGTAAACTCATGCATCAGTAGCCTTCCTTCCCTAATCCTGACTGGAAGTCACACACAATCCACTACAGACTCTTCCTTCTAAGCAAGTTCTTAACAACCATCAATGGCTGTTAGATTCTGTGAGTGAAAGTTGACACACTCCATGGAAGTTGACACTACTACATCTGTCTCAGTTTTGCTGTTGCACTTTGCTAAAACACTCTGGATTTCAGCAGTGAATCTGTGCACTATTTCTTATACTGAAATCTATAGTGGAAAACCAAACAGTGGCTGAAAAATGCTCTAAGCAGAAGCTCATAAGAAGCCAATGCAGACTGAAATGCACTCCTGGGCCTCATCTTGCATACAGTGTTCTCAATGAGGCCAGGATCCTTAACAGATCAGGGAAAGAAGATGTAGTTGTTTTCCAGGAGAAGGGCTGAGATTTTAGATAGAGGCAAGTGGTTTTTTTTGTGGCTCTTGACTGTCCTCAGACAACATGTTTTGCAGTGCCACATATTAAATTGTTTTAATTTCCTAAAGAGAATTTCGTGTTCTCTTGCAGTAGGAAATAATATCTAGTCCTTCCCTGAGGAAAATGCTCTTAAGCCTCCAGGCATATCACCGTTACAGAGCTTTACTCAGTTAGCTACAAAAGCTTTCATTTAAGCAGAAAGTACTGTACAGTCAGTAAGTGGAAGGAAAAATAGAAAGCTGAAATTTGAAAGCAGAAAGGAACAAGTAAGTGTCCTCACAAAAGAGGAGTGCAATTGAGAGTCAATTGTCTAGAATAGTACTTCGGGCATCCTCACCTCCAAGAATAATGGGGGGAAGTAAAAGGCTTTTAGCACTCCAGGAAAGGATCACACCACATCTTACACAGAACATTCACCATTATTTGTGTTATGATAGAATCTAGAGCAGGAATAGATGATCTCTGGTATGTGGTGCCACAGGCTGGTGCATTTTGAATGGTGTGAGGCAAGGTCAGTCCAGAACTAGGAGCTAGGGAACATAAATTCTTGTGAAAGAAGAGGGAGATAGAGGTTCTCTTCTCAGGATACAGAAGATTTGGCAGAAGTTAGGGGTGATTGCTCCATATAGGCTTGCTTCTTTTAAGAGGCAGCATCTCCTTGCTCCTGATGAGCTTTTCCCAACAGGCTCAGATCCTCATTTGAGAAAGATAGCCTTGCATGTCACCTGGAAATTGTAATAATTTTCTGGTTGTCTTAAAATACAAGGCAAAGTGCCGCAGGGGAGACTGGGCTGGATCCCTAACCCAAGGCACCTGTTCCACAGTGGACAACATTAGCTGGGGCATAAGTGCTCTAAGCACAATGAGAAATTCACACTTCATTCAAAATGGACACTGGAAGCTTCGGCAGAAAGAGGCAAAGGCCCAGAACCACTAAATAAGTAGGTGCCTAGCTGCCAGGGATTTTGAATGCTGTATAAGACTTGCCAAAGTTTTACAAATGTCCCACTCTAATGTCAAAAACAGAATCCAGCTTTCAAGACCTAAGTTAATGCTCTAACTCCAGCTCCATGTATTGCCAATGTCTCTGCTCCTTTGTGGAATATGCAGAGATTTCTTCTGAACTGACATTTTAAACACATCTTTTGAAATATCTTTCCACAGACCTTGTATTTTTGTGAAAATATTCAGTAAAATAAAACTAATAGTCAACTTTCTCACCAACTGGCATGTTTCAGGAATTATTAAAATAGGACACTGAATGGTTCTTAAAATGTATTTTTCTCCTACCTGAAAGCCAAAGCTAATAGCAGATAATAAGAATCCAATGTGTCTCATTGTTAGCTGTCTCAGTAAAAGCTGTTTCATTTGCCCTCCAATCATTTCTTTAATCACATTTTGGATAAAATTGCACATGGCTGGGTTCATTGAAACACGCTATAATGTTTTGTTAATTATGTCACATAAAACACAGCAGGCCAAGTTTTTGAAAGGAAAAACAGATGGGTAATCTTCCTGCCTAAATTTGCTAAATAAGTGTAATACCTAATCTTAGTAGTGCTTGCAGAGGGGTTAAGCCCCTTTCTGGGCCACATTCTTATCTGTGCTACTCACTAGTATAAATGAAACAGATATAGCTCTCCTTTCTTGCTATGCATTTTATTTTCAGTTAGAGCAGTTCTACCACCAGTTCTGAATAGCATTTTATACAACAAACTTAATTTTCATCTTATGGATTCTTCAAAATGTCCATACCACAAGATCTAGAATCTCAGAACTGCAAATCTGCAAATCAATGCCATATGTGTTTTAGGTTCCAATTAAGGGATACCCGAGATAATACTCCTCCATCCATGGTAAAAAAAAAAATAATATAGGAGGGCAGAAGATTGGCCCTGAGCTGCCTGGTTTTTTTATCTTTGATGCTGTGAGTGGAGTTAGGGCATTGCAGAAGAAGGGTTATGAAGTGTTGGACTTTCTAGTTAGGGTGTCTCTGCCAGCAGAGATAAACCCATTGCAATATGGCTTCCCTTAAGCAAGCTAGACAACCACCTTTCTGTTTTACTGTATTGACTTTGGTGGCTTTTTCCTCAATACTCTTGTCCTTATGAAAAATAGTTCTACTCATTGTTTACTTATCCTGCTCTGTTTTCTGGTTCCTTGTATTGCTAAGCTGCTGGGGTGCATCCTGGCTGCAGAGAAAGGCAATGATGTCTCACATCACATGCTGGCCAAAAGCTGCATGAGCAGATCTTGCTGACACCAGTGTTACAATCGCACATCTGGTGGCTCACATTGCTCTGCTACCCAGCTGAGCGGGCACTCTTTGGGAAATAAACAGACTGTGAAGTGCTATCAAGTTTGCACTTCTGTCTCTCCTCAGCTGTTCCCACCCCTCTCTGCCTTCCCTCGCCTTCCCACCTTGCTTCTGTCTATATCTACAAGCCTAAATCCAAGAAGGATCAGAGTGATATTAAAGTTTCTTATTTTCACTTACAATTGCATTATCAGTCTGCTGAGGGGGATGTGTTAAAACAGCAAGGGACTGAAGAATATGTGGTGGCGAGTGCAAGCAGGGGATCAGGGGATTAGCAGGGAATTGGAACAAAGGAGTATGAAAAGGAGAAAAATCCTGGGAATGAGCTTCAAGGGAAATATATCAGCTAGAGGAATACTGTGTTGTGAGAGAAGGTGCCATTAACCAGAGGACACAAGCTCAGGAAAAAGATGTATGAACAGAAAGAATATCAAAGGAGTTTGATAGGAAAGAAATGTGTTAAAAAGAGACCTATAGTAATAGCAATAGTAATTATATGAAAAGTTCAAATATACAGAATAAAACAAAGATACACAAATGAAAGAGATTACAAAGGTAATTGATATTTAGGATAGCAATACTGGGAGACAGACAGTTTATATGTAGACACAATCCAGAGAATGTAAGGCAAAAAGAAGGGAGCTATAAAAGAGGAAGGAAAAAAGTAACCAATGAAGAATTTCTGTTTGCAGAAGGAACCCTGCAAGACTTGATTTTAAACACTGTTATGTATTTAAGTAACCTTTGACATTAAAAAAAAAAAAGAAAAAAAAAGACAACAGTAATTCATAGGTCTTACAAATCAAATTCAACATACAGTAAACGCTGAAACACTACAGTGAAGATCAGTGTTAGAAAATAATGTTCAAACATAAGGAGGACAAACTGAGCAAGACTTTCCTTTCTGAGTCAGCCTCTGCACAGGGTATTTACAGAGAATCATAGATGGCTTTAAAATTATTTTTTATGTCTATTTTGACATTTAATTGACATGATTACTTATGTAAAAGTTGGATTTTTCTATCATACAACACTTATCAAAGTTTGAGCAGAGCAATTTAAAATGTCAGGATAATAAACCATGAAAAATAGGAATAAATATGAAGCATCTTAGATTTTATTACAGACTTACATGACTACATGCATTAGAAAAAGTAGTATGAATAGCTATTGAGGGAAGAATGTGGAGGTTGGTAATCAGATTTGCAACAGCTTGCTGATTTGGTGAAGAGAGAAACGTCTAAGCACTACTACATAGCACTAACCAAAAAACTGAACATTGCATTTATAAGTGCGTCATAAGTGAACAGAGATGCTCCTGTTGGATGGAAAGCATTTCACAGAGCAGGAGGGAGTGGAGTATGGAAAGTACGCCTCTGCAAGCAGAAGCATGATTTTAGTTGGTTGCAATCGGCTAGAGTCTAAGTTTTCAGTCTTTAAATTCACTAAAGAAACAAACAAAATACATGTCTATTCCTAATCTTATTTAACTGAAACTTCTATAAACTTAATCAGGCCCTTGAAGTCATGTGAGAAATTAAAACCACTATTTCTTTGCTAGGGTTTTACCTTGAGTTCCGAAACTCACATGAGTAGTGGTTAATTTTGGCTTAAAATTACTACTGAAAATGTATTAGAAAAGAGGTTGAAAATACGTTATCTCTGAAATGACATGCTCAAATTGTCTACAGTATGCTGATACCCTTCTTGGCCCAGCTTTTTTTTATCTTTATACCTGTCTAACCCCCATTGTCTTTCCTAGATGCGTTCCTCCTACCTGTCAAACGTCTACTCTGCTTTCCACATGGCTCCAGGAATGATTTAAACCTATTTGCTTCTAAAACCACTGGATCTTGTCCCATTCTACATATAGCTGTATCCTGCCGGCTTCTCAGAAATTAGGGTCTGCAGAGGAAAACAGATACATGGCATGTTGGGTTGGAGGTATTACAGAAAGGGTGAAGCTTCCTATCTTGCTTTCATCCTTTAGCATGTTTGCTTGTACCATTGTAGCCTAAGTCCTTTGAATGGGGAAAGTATCCTCTGTTGAAAAGACAACGTAATTAAGCTTGTAATCAGAAAACTGATTAGCAATTAGTAAAATTCAGTGTAGATATGTCATTGAGAAAATAGGACTAGGCTTATAAATTTCTCACCTGCTTGACTTTTAGTAGCACACACAGGCTGGTCCAAACCACATATGGTCACCTGGTGCCATGGGAGGTGCCCTTATGTATTTCATCAGATGCAGAAATCTGCAATAGTACCTCCCACCCCCACCTCCCTAGGGCATCTCAGGTGCCACCAAACATCTATGTCTAGTCAGCAACCGAATCAAGGAATTGAGACACTGCACAGTTAATTCTGTGTCTTAATTGCAACCTGAGTCTGCACTTCTAGTCAGTAATGGGACTCATCACTGTTTATCAGTGCATCACCACAGCAGAAACATCTGTTTAGTACATTCAATGATTTTCAGATATATTTTGTGCTAACAAAAATGAATTCAATGTATTTATCAAGGAAAGTCATCTCTTTGATCAGAAGGCATTAATTTCACAATGAAACAGAACAAAAGACAAAAACAATTAGAATTCTCCCAGGAGGAGATGCAAGGATTTAAAGTAACAGCGAGTGTAACAGAAGAACAAATGAGTGTTAATTGGCTATTTTTAATATTAGCCTGAAAATGAGCAGCATTGTTATTACAAAGTAAAGAGGGCTTGGTAAAACCTAATTAAAATGCTGGGAACATAAGTAAGATTTAAGGTGAGGCATAATATATTGAAGGAAGACATTCTCTGGGCTCAGCAATCTTATATCCAAAGAGTCTACACAACCTCTTTAAAAGCTTTGCTTGTGGACATTTCCTTCCAGGTATACTAGCAACAGGCCCAGGAGCTTACTGTTGAATCTGAAGACATTAAAGAATAAACTGAAGAACAACCTATATAGGCAATTCCCATTGTCCCCAAACAGCTGTCAGTTATCCCAGATTGTTTTAGTGCTATGGTGAAGTGGGTGAGCGTTTGTGATAGATCAGAAAACTGGCAAGCTGGTTAAAGAGGATACACATTAAAGCATGAGATGTGAAAGCTGCTTCGAACACCAAAAGAAAATAGGCTTTTTTTGCAGGTAACATTTAATGTAAATTATGAGTTTGGCAGTAAGTCACAAAACAAGGGTATTATTATCAGTCTACATTTTGTTTACCTAGTAAACAAATTAGTCTATTATGAGGCAAATCGGCAAAACTATGTAGCTATAATTTTAAAAAAAAAAAAAAAAAGTATATTTTCAGTCCAAAATAGAACAAACCAGATCTTTGTTGAATTTTAAATGAAATTTTTATTGGTAAAATCGTCTGTGCCACAGGCCTGAATCTATATCAGTATGAACTCATACAGCCTATGTCTCAAAAAACTGCGAAATGGTGTAGGTTGATATGACAACTACCATATTCAAACTAAATAAATCACGCAGAATAGGATACGTGAAAAGAAATAAAACAGTGCAATAACATCTCCCTCTTCCAGCCAGAGGGAACAAAAGCACAAGGGGATTAATTCCTCTAAATCTCAATTTCAGCTCTTCACATACTAGCTTTTAAATGGCTCCTTCACCATGGTACAAGCTGCCCATAACCATTTACAAAACTTAAACTCCTCACATATTTCATTCTTTTTTATACAGCCATTCAAATATGTGGCCTGGTTACCTAATAAAGATGACCTGGAAGCATACTGGAAATATTTTTTTCTATTTATCATCTGCCACTCTCTTTTCTTTATACCCACTATTTATTTTGGGGATTTGTTTATGAATTTGTAAAGGTATTAGAAAAGACTTTTTCCCTTCCATAAATAAGGGATGGACAAGAAACAAGAAATCCACTGATTAAAATTAAAAAAAAGTATATATTTTTGTTTAAGGCTTTTTTGTTTGAACTCCTTGAAGCAGCCTTTCTCCTTAGGTGGGAATAGATAAAAAATGCTGTTACATGATAATAATTAGTAATGTATAGAATAAAATTGGCATTGATAATTAGCATTCAATTAACATTTATCTTTCAGTTTCATCTCTACTACATCTCTTCAGAATATATGTCACCCTCTTGTTCCAAAAAACTTCAAAAAAATTTCTTCTAAGATGACTACAACCCTTGATGTGCTGATTATTGGTATGCTGCAATCATTATCATTAAATATTCCTCCTGTGCTCCTTTACCTGAGGCAAACTGATAAACAAGTAAAAGGAAGTCCCTTATTACACAGTCTTTCATTAACTGTGAAATTCTTTGCTATGGAAATTGTGGAAACTATTGTTTTGCCTGTATTGAGAAAAACATAACTTTATAAACACAGGGCTATTAAGCACAATGGATTGTGACGTCTTATGAAGTGACATCTGAACCAATAATCTGAATACACTTCACAACTGTGGGAAAGAAATAGGCCAGTTGGGGCTCAATTAATTTCATCCTAAAATAAATGTCTGGAATAGGTCAGGAGAACCACAGAGTGCGAAGACAACCCAGGGTGGATACCTAGGGTACAGACCTTTGCAGAGCTATGAGGTTAATCTACTCCGCAGAGTACTCACCCAGGAAAACTCTGAAGGACAGGTCAGGGGAAAATAAATGAACGTACTGGTGAAATATCACCATCTGTCTGTCTCATTTTTATATTCCTCTCTCAGCATTCGTTTTTGAACACTGTTGGATACAGGATACTGGAACACATAAACCTTTCTCTGGACAGAAACAGCAACTGTACTGTCCCTTACATTCTGCATAGCAAGGGATGGTTAATGTTTTGCTCTTATACTGTCCAAATATAATTGTCATACCATATGACTGGCTACAGGGCATATATTCTAGGTGATATACACCTCTTTCTGAGGCTGACAGTGGTAACTAGAGGTGCACCTTCCCAAAGCTTCCTGCAATGGAGTGATAGGCCCCTGGGAGAGTTGTCTTCTTTGCAATACTCCTGGCTCACTCTGCTTCCAAACAGTTCATGCCTCATGGCTTTTTGGAGTATGAAATGTGTAGTCTGCTGCTGGTAGTGTAAAGAAAGCTGGCCAGCACTGGCGTTCTGTGCCTGGTCTTCTGCTGAGATGGTGTGATGCTGGGGCAGGAGATATCCTATTTTATCTGTGTACAGTGTCAGTGTGGTGCATTACAGCAGCCCTGACCCATGTCTTAGTCTGTTGCAGTGGATATGGTATTAACACATCAGAAACATGTTCCTCAGCAGCTACATGTGAGGTAAGTCTTTGTGTGCTGGTTCTGCCCAAGTAGGAAAAGCAAAGTTTCACAAACCATGAGGGTGACAGTAGGATGATGTGCCGTGGGCTTAGCTGGAAACAGAATAGGTCTGTGGTCATGAAATCACCACCTTTAGTTTGAAAGATCTTACTTACCTTCACACAAAGCCTGCAAATAAGTTTATAATGTTGGGTATCATTTTGAGCTGATCTTCAGGATGGTGCTATTACAAAATTAGATGCTTAAGCAAATCCAGTTTTCTCAAGTAGTTAGCCATCATAACATGGTAGATGTTCAAACTTCAAGCGTGAACTTATTTAAGTCAAATACAACTGAAGTATACAAGCATGATTTTATATCCCATGGACTTTAATAAGACTTACAGCCAAATTTAAGTCTATACACACAAAGGATCCTTGTCCAGCTGACATCTTAACTGCATAAGATATTCCTTAGTTTCATTTTAAACTGAGTACAACTGATGATCATCCTTTTTTTTTTTTTTTTGAGATACTGTTTAGCATTCACATACACTGAATGTTTTTTACCTGACTAAGTCAAAATACAAGGTGGACTTAGAAGTAAATGCAAAGCTGCAGGATCCATGAAAGCTGATGTATATGAACATGAAAGGCAGACTTTGATAGTGGGAGAATATTTTAACTCAGGTGATGGGAAAGGATGTATGTGTCTATGTATGCGGGTGTGAGAACTGTGAGCACAGATGCAGGGAACTCAGAATTGTGTTCGGGTTCAAAAATATTTTATAAAATTAGTTATCTAGTAATAAAGTCTGAGACAAACACAAGAAAAGGCCAGTATTTAAGACAGTAACCACAACAGGATCCTAGATGAAAAAGAACAAACAAGCAAAGTGTAAGCAGCAAAATAAAGATTGAATTCCTCGGGCTTTTGCACATGTGGATTCCCCAGTGGCTAGTTCTAGAGTTTGTCCTTTTTTTTATTTATTTTTTCTTTTTTTTTTTTTTTTTTTTTTTTCCTGGAGACCATCCATAGTAGAAACATTAATCCAGTTTTGTTTTTTGTAAGAGGCTAGATATATCCATAAAATTCAAAATAATTTATTATGATTGAGAGATTTGCTTTTACAAAATTTGGATTAAATTAGTGAATCTCTTCAAAGGTATTGAGAGTAGGTCGATAGATGTATGTACAACATAAGCCTAGTTTCCTTAAGAATTCAGACTATTAAAAGAGCTAAGAGGTTGATGTGCTGATTGACCATAAGAAGTCACTCCACGTTATGCATCTTGTGCCTCCTGTCAATTCGCATAGTACGCAGTTTCATTGTGAAAGCTGTGGATTGATCTCGACACTTCTTTTATGAGAAATGGTACTCTCTTTCTCCAGAATGACTGCTGTGCTGTGCTGTGCTTGCACAGAGAAGTTGCAGATTTTCAGCTTTGTTATTTTTAATAGCTCCACAGTAGCAGGAACTGACCTGAAAAAGTGAAAATAAATTGCACCAAGTATTTTGACTCACTTGTGCTTTAATCATAGTACAGGAGATTAAAATCAAGGAGATTAATCATAAATGGAATACAATTAGTCTTCTTCCTTCTTAAAACACTAGAACTCTGCCCATATAACCAGATGACGTTTTGGTCCTAAAATCTTTCCTCCTCTCTTCCACAGCTTGTTTGGAAGCTGCTTGCTTGGAGGAGTGGGCCCACTTCCTCTCATGCTGCGGGAAGAGTGGGCCATGATTCATCTCTGGAAAGTTTTTATTTTTAATGAGTCATGTTTTGTGCACTTCCAGCTGCCTTTTTCTTACTGTTCCAGGTGTAAAAAAGAATCCTTGAATGTACTCAGACATTACTTCGGAAAGTATATTTTATAAAATATATTTTTGAGTAATTTTTTTTCCTGTGGAAATCTTCAGAACCTGCTATACCCTCCTCCTTGTGTTGGTGAAGGGTTGCTTTGAAAAATAACTAGTTTTCATGTCTTTTTTCCTTGTAACAGCAATTCTACTTACTGTAAAACACTCTGAAGTTATCTTGCTGATGATTAAAATCATGTAGGCATCTGAAATTTAAAATATCAAGTCTACCTATGTGATTTATTACAGTAGATTTTATTGTTATTTTTAGAGATTTAAAAAAATCAATTTGTATTATCTCATATTCAGCTCTTCAATTATTGTTCTCAAATGAGGACGCCCTTTAACTTGACAAACTTAGAAGATGAATGCAATTAAGGTATGAATAATAGTAACAAATAAAAATGAGCAAGTTTAGATTTAGTCTCAAAGTTATATCAAATTTCTTGTTAATTATATAGAGAAGATGCAATCATGATTGTGGGCAAAACTTACTGTTCAACAATATTTGCACAAACAGCCAATAGATAGAGAAATAGATGGGTAGATAACATGAAAATATTTTTTAAATGCCGCTTGTTCTGGGATCTGTTTCTCCTTGTCCAGAAAATGTAAAATGCAGGATATTCATTTCTTCATGCTTTATGACAGTTCTACAAAATTAAATATCTAATATGATAGGTAAGAAAGATAAATGGATGGATAGGTGTGTATGCTATATATAAAACAGATTGTTGTGTAAGAATAGAACAATAGATTCTGTACATAAATCTCTATGTTTTATAAATGTGTTGTTATGCATTCCAGTTACATTTTTTGAGCTCTTTCAAAAGTTATGTCTCCCACACCTTTCTGCACAAAGCTGACAACAGTCAAAATGTAGCTTCACTTGGTGATGTAAAATCAAGTTTTTAAATTGCACGGTACTTAGACAAATTCTCAGATTTCTCTAATTTCCCTGTGTACCGAAGATATTTTGCCCTTTGTGTGAGAAATCCTGCAGAGGACATTTTCAAAATTAGAGGGAAATATTTTCTCTCTCTCTTTTTTTTTTTTTTTTTAGGAAGTTCTTCTTTGCTAAAATTTTTATCCCTTCAAGTTAAGTGTATTTACCTTTAAACTGGATAGTATCAGTTTTGTAGAATTCTTGCTAGTTGCTTTTTGAAGTGTTTGTTGGCTGCCTTTATCATTTACTCTTACATACTGTATCTGTAGCTACATTTACACACTGATGTATATGTGTAGGTGATGTGTATGTGAATATATAAGTGAATGTATATATATATAACCTAATATTACTACAGTGAAGCTGGTAGTCCAGTAACCTACTGTTTCAGCAGAATAAGTTACTTTGCTTGACCTAGGTTAGAAAAAAATGAGCATTTTTTTCCTTCAGACAGTTTAGCAATATTCTGAAACCATGTTCTTATCTGTGGTATTTAAAAGTCATAAGTCTGAATCAAATCACTGACTGCTCTCAGAATGATGAGGATTTAAAACACACAGCACATCGTGGCTTTGGTCTCTTCTCCACCTTCAGAGAGGAGGTAAGATGTGTGTGCACATGGTGTGAGACAAGGACCCTGCTGCAGAAACTCATTTAACTGTGGAGTGGGAATGACACTCCAGCTCCTGAGATCTGAGATCTGAGATCTGAGATCTATTTAATGCATCCACTCCTTCCCCTTTTACATTTCCTACAACACTGCTAATATCCTGGGCCCAAACCACCCTCCCAGAAACTAGTTTTAAGTCCTAACATTCATTCGGCTTCTTCATCTTTGCAGGTTTTCCTATCTGAGGAAAAATTCAAGGTTAAAAAGAACATGAGCTTTCACACTAACTGCTTTGGAACAGCTGAAAGTCATATATGAATGCACATATACAGTAGTTTAGCTGTAAGGTAGAGTAATTAAGTTATTGCATTCCTGTCATCCCCCCTCCGGTCACAGTGCCCAAGTCTCTACACTTGGTCCTACTTGGAACAGCCTGACAGCTACTTTCCTTATGCAGAGGACTAGATCAGCACTTCTCCTCCTTTGGCAAAGCCAGAAGTGTACAAACGTACAGCCTAAACTCTTATCTTTGTGCGGGATAACAGTCCTGAACACAAAAGCAAAGTCAGCAAGTTCCAAATCCTCTCCCTGTCTTTATAGATAGCTGCTGTCATACTGCTTCTGTTTGACTCCAACCTCTGAGTAGAGGTCTCACCTTCATCAGGCATCTGCAAGAGCTTTCCTCTCTGACAGGGTCTTGTGATGCTCCTTACTGGAAAAGCAAGCAATGACCTCAGACTGAGAAGCTAAATTTGACATGGTTGAGTAAGCAGGGATTATGATGTTTTTTAAAGTTCTTATCTGGTTGTTACAAACTGTTTCTATATGCTCACTGAATTATTTTTTTTATTCTGGCAAACAAATTGTCCGACTCTGTACCAAACACCTTTAAAGCAAAGACTACAGAGAGGAAAGGGGTTTTCCTTGTAATCTTGCCTCTCCCTGGGTAAAAGGTAGCAAGTACAAAAAATAGTAAAATTATCTTGTTCCTACTTTTGATGCCGTCCTGGCTCCTGCCAAAATGGAAAAAAAAAACCCTTCCAACTGGTATAAATCTTTCTATGGTCTGTCTCTTACACTGTTAGAAACAGACTATTACTAAACTCAGGTGTATTCAGAGTGGTAAAGAAAGAGGCAGTAGAAGCCTCAGTCTACTTTTCTCTGGTTTCTTACTGAAGTTCTTGATGGATGTAGGTTAGCCTTCCTCTGGGTTCCAGCTATTCCTCTAAGTCTCGTGAAGATAGGACAGCACCACTTGATGATTTGATGTTGTGATTTTTCTGCAACTATTAGATGGCTTTTCTTTCCCTTCAGACTGGGAAAGCCACTTCTGTTCAAAATACAGAACATCTGTCAGAAAAGAAGTATCATTCTTGTCGTCACAAAAGATGCCTCAGATTTGATTGCAAGGGCACTTGTGTATGAATAAAATCACTCAAGTACCAAAGTATTAACCAAAGTCTTGCATACCATTTAAATGATTGATTGATGGTGATGACTGATGATTGCTGTGCATTAATGCCTGAAGCTCTATCAGGCATAAAAGCAGTTTTCTGTCTGGTAGGTAAGAAAAATGTTTTGCAATCTATAGGCCAGATCCAGTGAGAGCAAATGAGGTCTATTCACTCTCTATAGTTTGTATTTTGTCCTGGGACTAAAATGGATTATGTTGTGGGGTTTTTTTACACTATACCCAACATTGCACTGGCTGTGATTTCTAGCAGGCAGAACAAAGCGTCCCACAGCCACTTCCCCACTTATTGAACTTCCTCGTTGTCGTGTACACATTGACATTATGGTCATTTGGAGGAGACAAGATGAATAGAATAGAATAGAATAGAATAGAATAGAATAGAATAGAATAGAATAGAATAGAATAGAATAGAATAGAAGTAGAACATCTATGGGGCTGTAGTATCAAGTTGTGAAATCAGTTAAACAGTAACAGCCTCAGGAAACATCTGTTCTGAGACAACCAGTCAAGCCAACTTCACCTTCTCAGACGTGAAAAATATCATTGGCATTGGTAAGCTAATTCAACCATATTTCTTAATTTTGCCTATACTGTTAATCAGGAAATTGGAGAAAGGCTTAGGTGATTTCCACTTTCTAAAATTAATATGGTGGATGTTACAGCAATGCAACTTTAACCCTTTTTATTTTATTGTTCGGACACTCCTTGCACTAAGGGGAAATCCTGGAAGGACTGAAATACATATCTGTTCTTTATCCTATGTCTGATAATTTTAAGGTAGAATCTTAGATTTTTATATTTTTTTGAAAGTGTTCTGCATAGGTTCATGGCCAAAATTGTGACCTAAGGAAACTTATTTTTTTATTATTTTGTGTTAAGGGATGCAAAGAGTAAAATGGCAGTCTACACTATTTAACTATATGCAAAAAAATATTTGGCATATTAACCTGTATGATATTCCACACAGACATTTTATTTTCTCTAGTGCAATAGGACTGCATTAAGTACAATATAAAACATGAAGAATCTTCTTCCTTAAAATTAATATGTAGGCCACAGAACTGTTTCCCCCATGTATTTGAATTTAAGTTGTCCCTCTAATCACTCTAAATCTCTGCAAAGTCCCTTGGCTGGATCTTTTCTTTCCCTTATACTGGCTAAAAGCCCCATGTTCTCTAATTCAGTGGGTTCTCAGATAACATGTGGTTCGAATTGATGAGATGTTACAAAGCTGCTTAGTTCAAAGTACAGACTAGACAGAAACCTCTTCTGGTAAATGTTGTAACAAATGCTTAGAGTGAAATGAATGTTGCCCTTTGGAAAACTCAGTTAAGATCTAATGACTCCTGCTTACTACTTTGCCAGTATGATAGTATATTCAAATGGAAGGGGACAGTTTATATATTTTATGATAAATTACTGAATGAACCCTTAATAAGTACATTGTTTCATTCTCTTTGTAAATGATTAAGTGTTTGAGCTGTATTTTATTTGTACTTTTACAATGTTAGCAAAGCATTACCTCGTTAACTGAGAGTGGTGTTAAGAGATAATTCACCTGACCCAGGAAAGGTTTGGAAAAAGATTTTTTTAAATGCCATATGCCCTGGTCTTTGTTGACTATTCACCTCCTGTTTCAGGTTTCTGTCAGTATTGTTTACTATGGGTGGCTGAACAAAACCATTCCCTTAGAAGAAAAACAGAGGTGAGGCTTGACTTTTTTCCCCCACAAAATCCATGGAAGAATGAGTGAAAGGATCAATCCCACGAAGTATAAATGGCTGCTCACTCTGTTGAGATGTGAAAACCCAGAATCAGGCACATGCCCTCTCTCGTTCAATCTCCTCTGTTGCAATTGTCCCATTTGCACTGTGGCTGCTGGGTGTTGCAGTCAGGCGGGGTACAGGGGATGGGAGTTACTCTGACCTGGACACGGGCAGCTCAGACTCAAACCACTGCCTGTAGAGTGCCCCTGGTTCAGCAAGCAGTGCCCACCAACCTGCTGCAGGCTGTGCCTCTTTTTATCTCTCTAAAACCCACTCTGGACATACAAGCACATTAACATGTCACTTTTTTTTCAATAGAAATGACAAATGATGATCACTTTTTCCTCTACTGTAACATTTATTTACCATCTGTGCCCTCAACACTTTCTTGTATATTCTTGGCTTCTCATTTTTTTGCAACTCTGGTCATTCCCAACCTGGTGTTTAGCATAATTCTGCTCTGATCTTCTCTAGCTGTTTCTGGGGAAGGTCTTAATCTGGTGTTCTTGATTCTATGATTGTCTAAATAATTGGCTTAAGTATTATCCAATGTGATGAGAGCAAACTGTATAAATTTCCTGAGATTCTTCTGACGTCTAGAACATTTCTGTCAGCATGAAAATTAGGTAATCAGGTGTCGTTTAACATGCTTGAAATTCTTGAAGTTGTGTCACAAAATTAAGCTCTAAAATTTCATGTACATTTTATGAGAACTGATCATCACTTTGTAAATTGCTTGGAAATGTATCAAACACAGATCTTGTCACACTAGTCTGTACAAATCTTGTATGTAACCTTGTTCTGCAAAAATTGTAACAAAATGTACATTTGGTATGTTAATGGGCAAAGAAGGATAGAAAATTTAAAACTGGGCAAACACTGTAAAATTAATGCAGTGATTTGAAGTTTATTTGGACCCAGGGTTTTAATGCATAATAATAACAAAATAATAATAATTGCACTATATCATGTCATTAAAATTGATCATTTTAATGATGGATTGAGTTGTAGTAGGTAATTAATGGCTTGCTAGCACTTTGTTATTTAGAAGATAATAATGTAATAATTCACACCTTAAAATAATTTGAAGATAAAATCAATAAAAAGCAAGCATGCATTTTTATCCCTTTGGATTATCACATAATTTAGGAGAAAGTGGTACATAAGAGCATAATGAGCAGATTCAACATATTGTTTTAAAAGCAGTCAGGCTCTTATGAATAAGTAGAAGAGTCCAGTCTGTAGGGCCTTCGGATGAAATAAACCCAGATGTTTGAGGTTTCTTTAATGGGAGATAGATGTTTATATTCTGTAGGCATCAACACTGTTAACTTCAATAGTGGGCAATCTCTTGAAAGACAAGTGTCTGTCAAACCCTGCTGTGAATCCCACAGTGACTTTTCTCAGAAAATTGTTTACTGTTAGTGGGATCCAAAACACAGAGATTTTCATGAAGACTGACAGATGCTATCATTTTTGGTCGCTGCTAAAATGGTAAGACCAATTCATTTCAGTAAAGAGAGTCAGGGGAGAAGTTTCCTCAGAAAATGAGGTTAATATTCTCCCCACAGACCAAGTTCACATCCACAGATACAGCTGGAGGCTGATGTATTACCCATGGCTGTTGTGTTGGTATCTAAATTGTTTATGGGAAGGGAAATGTTAACTTTTTATGTAAATAAAAAGGATGAGAAGGTCTTGCAAAGCAAATTATATTAATACTCCTGTTCTTCAACCACTGCTTTTTCTCTCAGAATGACTTTGTCAGAGTCTTTTAAATCAATGGAAGTTTTGCCAATTACATTACCACAGTTTGGATCAGATCTATAGTGTTTTATAATATATTACATATATTATGAATTACTAAAACCCTATTGTAATAGTTTTGCCCAGCTTTCTTTAGGAGCAAGTGAAACTTGTAGCTTTTGAAATTGCACGCATCTCTCTGTCTGAGGTTCACTGGTAGGTAGAGACCCTAAAATACATGATTTATGTTCACAGTTAGATACTTAGTCATTGAAATAATTGGGTATGTGCATGCAATTTACCACAACTATAAAATATGCATGCATGATTTTGGCAGCTCTAAAATGAACTGGCAAAATGGGATGTTATCCTTCCACGTTATGGCCTTTGCAGCATGTGATTTACTCATTTACAAAACAGTTGTAGTAGGCAATTAATATTGTTATGTGAAGAGCCGCAAAAAAGCTCCTTAGAAGTGGTGGGCATGACATTTTCGTCCATTCAGGCTAAATGAAAGAGCCATTAAGTGAGCCCCTCTTTAGAATTAGCTGAAACAATACAACACACTGTCTTTAACCATCAGCCAGCTCAGCAATCCTGAGTACTCTGTTATCTGTGCTGTGGTCTGACTGCAAATAAAGTAGCAAAGTGATGGGTTTTGATTGAAGCTGAGTGTAAGCATGGTGTAACAGAAGAAATACTCATGAAAACCAGAGATATTCCAACCACATCCAGAGAGTGATTTTTTTCCTGAGAACCTGAAAAGAAAAGGCAATTCAGAGCAAGAGATATATTGGTTTGGATACTGATGGAAATTTGGTTTACAGTCAATAGCAAATAAATGTATCTCTCTCTCTTTTTTTTTTTTCTTCATAAACAAAACCTGAGATCAAGAAAATTCTGACCTTAAGAGCAATATTTCCTCTTTACAGACACATTCTGTAAAACTTACACTTCAACTTTTTTGTTCTCAAATGGTAAAAACATGTTGTTAACAGTATCCTCAGGATGTCTCTGCCACATCACCACAAAAATAAGAAGTCTTACAAAGTCTGTTCTGCACTATCCCTAATAGTGTAAATACTCAGTTTAACTTTCTACTGATAGAGGAGAATCTTTAAGTGCTGTCAGGATTTACTTACCATGAAAAGAAGATCAGTTCACTCAAAGATCCAATGGATGCTGGTTATTTGGTAAAGAATAACACCCTCCAAAGCTACAGCTATGTGACCTTTTTCTGTGTCAGTGCCTACTTGAGAAAACCCAGTCCTTTTTCTTCAGTTGAGACAGTTGTTAAGACCCTAAACCGCATCATCCATTGGGGTGGCACAAGTGCTTGTGTGGTGACATGGCTAGAGTAATAGTAGGAATCTGACAGATGAGAATTCCCCCTTTATTATTTGCTTCACAATTTTACTGCTAATTCAGTTCTACTAACACCAGGCAGATGCTGTGGTGGCTGGGGGAATTAGCAGCTGTGGGAGGAGATGACTTTTAGGCTGACTCAAGCAGCTCTTCTGCAGCAAGTGTTCAATCATAGCCTGTGGTGAAGCAGAAGGATCACTGGCCCACTCCTGGGCTGTGCAGGAGTTGCACCAGGAGTGGAAGGGAACCTTTAAACATATTTCTCTGTACTGAACACTCTTTTGGAGTGTAGAACAGTAACTGTTTCCAAAATCGCTTTGGCAAAAATCCCATTTTTTTCAGACAGAGCATTATTTGTTTTGCAAAGATACAATACTGCCGTGCAGTTCATCATAGTTCACTGTTTGCAAGGCCACTCTGCCTGCTTCGAAAAGTGACGGCAAGTAACTTTGCTCTGTGCTTGTCTTTTAACCTATACGTGTACCAAAATACAGAGAATTATATAGTAGGCTGTGTAAAATTTAGTGTCTGATTTGTGTCTTTTAATACGAAAACTGTTACTGTTTAATACTCAAATTCAGATAGAGTTGGCCACCAATTATTCATGGAAAGGTTATCTTAGTTGCAGATAACTCAAACTGTTGGTACAGAGAACCTCAGCCTGCACTCCTGTGTAGGGTTTCTATATGCAAAGTGTCACCAAACCTGATTCAGAGACTTTATGTGATGTTGCACTTCAGTTAAGAAGCTGAGGTACAAAGTTTATAAATCCTGGTGTAATTTTGCTTGGATACAGGTGTTTTACTTCTGTGGAAGTAAATACAACCATTCTGTTTTGTTCTGGATCAAGCAGACACAGTGACCTGGGTTAGTATCACATCTGCTATAGGGGCTACAGTTCCCCCAAATTTTCTCACCTTTCTTTTCTTCAATACAGTAATATTTTATAACTGAATTTTCATTTTATTTTTTTTAATTTACTACACTTTTACATGTACTTGCGTCATAAATCCCTGAGTGTGAACTGTATGAATTCTAATAAAAATTATTTATTCTATAGAAAATATTGGAAAACAAGAATGTTTCTGATGGTTTCACTTTCATTTGCACAGTGGACAGTAAAGCATGATCTATTAAGACTAGAGTATTTTGGGAGCAGAAATTTGGGTAGGTCTATTCATATCACTTACAGTGTAGTCCTCTGCCTTCATATTTATTCAGTTACTGAATATTGTACTTTAAAAATATGAAGAGGAAAAAAAAAAAACAACAATCCCCACTTTTATTATGCATTTTATACTCATAACTATGTAGAGAAAAAATATTTCTACATGTGATGCTAAAAGAAAAAGAAAAAATTACTGTTTAATTATATGGAAATAATTGATAAGATATGTGACAGTTAAATCTCAAATGTGTCCTTTCAAAGTATTTGATCTTTTTACTTTTACAGAAAGAAGAACCAGAATCCAAATAAAAGTTGAACAGATAAACCAAAGAATTGGGCAACTTGCAGCTGAATTTCAGCTAATGGTGACAAAACAATCAATGAAAATGAGGTCTTGTCACTTCAGACTCAACCATTTGAGTAAATGGGTAAATAATGCTGGGTAAATAATGCTGCATATTTAATCAGAACATCAGTCCAAAAAACCTTTCTAAAGAGTAGAATTTAATTCATTATTAGGTTGCAAAACGTGAATCTTGATTAGGAGAACAGAGGCACACAATATTTATTTCAAAAAAACAATAGCAGGCAATTGTTCTATAGTATCTTGAAAGCTCAGGCTTATGATCTGTGTCATCATACTTTCCTAAGCTCAAATAAAATAAAGCAGTGTCAAGGCACTTTTAAGGACATCCCGCCGCCATCCAGCGGGACCTGGACAGGCTGGAGAGCTCGGCAGGGAATAACCTGATGAAATTTAACAAGGACAAGTGTAGAGTCCTGCATCTGGGCAGGAACAACCCCAGGTTCCAGTATAGGTTGGGAGATTACATATTAGAGAGCAGTGTAGGGGAAAGGGACCTGGGGGTCCTGGTGGACAACAGGATGACCATGAGCCAGCACTGTGCCCTTGTGGCCAGGAAGGCCAATGGCATCCTGGGGTGTATTAGAAGGGGGGTGGTTAGTAGATCGAGAGAGGTCCTCCTTCCCCTCTACTCTGCCCTGGTGAGACCACATCTGGAATATTGTGTCCAGTTCTGGGCCCCTCAGTTCAAGAAGGACAGGGAACTGCTGGAGAGGGTCCAGCGTAGGGCAACGAAGATGATTAAGGGAGTGGAGCACCTCCCTTATGAAGAAAGGCTGAGGGAGCTGGGTCTCTTTAGTTTGGAGAAGAGGAGACTAAGGGGGGACCTTATTAATGTTTATAAATATATAAAGGGTGAGTGCCATGAGGATGGAGCCAGACTCTTCTCAGTGGCAAACAATGATAGGACAAGGGGTAATGGGATCAAGCTGGAACACAAGAGGTTCCACTTAAATTTGAGAAGAAACTTCTTCTCAGTGAGGGTGACAGAGCCTGGAACAGGCTGCCCAGGGAAGTTGTGGAGTCTCCTTCTCTGGAGACATTCAAAACCCGCCTGGACATGTTCCTGTGCGACCTCACCTAGGTGTTCCTGCTCCAGCAGGGGGATTGGACTGGATGATCTTTTGAGGTCCCTTCCAATCCCGAACATACTGTGATACTGTGATACTGTGACAGTAAATACCAACACACTTATAACAGCAGTTACAGTTGTTAGATAAGTGATCCATAATCTTTAGCCTTTGGAAAAAATATATATTTTTTGAAACCTAATTACCTGTCTGAAATGAGTCTCAAACAGTAGAAATTGAGGCTTTCTTTCTACATTTCCTTTAAAAAACATTCTGCTTCCAGGAGATGAGATCTACCCCCTAGTCTGCAGATCCATCCTCTGCAGATCCATCCTCAGCTGTGGGCTGAGAAGGCCAGTGCCTCCACAGCAAGGACCCCAAAGCTCAAACCACTTTTACCTGAGATGAGAAAGTGACTTGTCTGCAGTGACGAGTGGTCCCTTATGCTACAAGGAAGAACTGTGAACTTGGTTCAACTTTCCCCATATGTGTGAATGACACAAACATAATCAGACCTTTCCATCTTTAAAGCCCTGGAAAATCACCCTGTGTAATGCAAACCAGAAACTGGGGGAATGGGGTTAATGTAGATCCAGTCTGCCAGAAGTGGATGAATAATTTATTCTTTGAATATTGCTAACCTTTCTTTTTGCAAATTGCCTGGAAACAGTTTACTCTTTTATTTCATTTAGTATTTTTCAAAATTATTTGCTGAATAATTTCTGAAGTTAGTTCCTGATCTGCATATAATTCATGAGCTGTTGGGTATCAATTCCTGTTAAACATTCAGGATGCCTGAGCTAATTATTGTGGGATATGCAAGCTACACTGTACCATAAGCCAAGCTGAACAAGTGTTTCTCAAAATACTTTAAGACTGTTCCTCCTGTATAACAAGAACCTCCTCGCACATGAAGAAGATTGATTTATTTAGATATTCAAATAAAATCCAGACTGGAAGCTTTAAAGAGCAAGAGTATTGAAGGGATAAAAGTTAAAATTTTCTTGTCAGCTAAAGACTGATGGAAAGATAGAAAAATACAAAGTATTAATACTCAACTGCCATCTCTAGGATAAGATGCACAGATCTACAGCTCTCTTTCAGTTCTGTTTTCTTGTGTTTAACCTGTCCTCTGCCTCTGACCAGTCACGACAATATCTTGCCCTTGGCTTCCATTTAATATAGTTAAGTGTAGGCCTTACTGTCCTTAAATAAACATTGACCTTAGGCTTTTCTTTCTTGCATACTTTGTTGATCTCTGTAGACAGCATCAATACCTTGATGGTTCCTCACAGGTACATCACTTGCAGCACCTCCTGGGCTGTTTCATTTCTCATGTTCCATCTCAAACTTGCCAATTCCTTCTTCATAGAATCCGAAGAAAGGCTCATGGTAAAAGAATTATATCAGGCTTTTATCTTCTCCTATCCTGCTGTAAAACATTTAGGGATTAACAAATTTGGACTTGTCCAGTAACACCAATTCAGCATTTTGCTGTGAGTACTCTTCCTGTAAACTGTCATATGGGTGGGAAACAAATTAGCTTTACTTATACAGAAGACAAGCTGTTATTTAATTATTGTTGATTTCCAAGAGGAGATTGTGCAATTTTAATTGATACTACTTGGTCAAGCTTAAGAAAATTGTATACCCCTGAAAAGTGAAGTGGAAAATTGAGCAATTCAGATGGCAGATGGGAATATCATTAAATAATTTTAAAAGCTATGATACACTTGTCTGGACTTCTCACAGCTGATTTCTGAATGAAACAAAACCAGCCAGGGAAAAGGATTCAGGTCTCAAAGTAAGAGCTGATTAGTAGTCTGCTCTGGTATGGAAATCCCCAATTTCATGTGTGTAATTGCCTTTCAAATGTTCAAATGCTGAAGGTTGAAAAGTAACATGCTGTGTTCATAGAGATCAGTGTTTGCAATGAATATACAAATTCTCAAATTTTAACTTGGTTTATTGCTATTTCACCCGCATACAAAATTCATAACAAGAGCAAGACAGGTTATTAAGTGTTACAGAACAATGTATATATTAATGTTAATGAGGCTATATTTACCTTGAGCTGGTGGCCTTAGACCATTAATTTTATTTCAGATTTTTTAGTTTTCATACATATATGTATGTAAGAAAGATATGGGTGATCCTCATTTCATGAGTCTTTAGAGATTTACAATGAAAACACCTATAGCCAATTGAGAGAAATAGGAATTTCCTGGGATGTAATTAATTATAAAATACTGACTTTTAACTTTGGGATAAAGTGATTCACTTTTGATATTCAACAAATGTAGAAGGAACCCAGACATTTACATCTAAAGGAAATCCTCCTTCCATCCTGCCTCTGATTACAATTTTGCCAAGTTTCACAAAGTTCAATCTCTTTTCTTTTATGAGATTCCTTGTTTTTAAGTGTTCTTTATTTGTTACAGTGGCCTAAGCATACAGGTATCAAATATCCTTAATAATAGTGTTCATTTCACAGAATGAACAAAATTCTTGTCTTCATGTGAAGGGACACAAGGTGTCCGTCTTTGAACCTATACAGTTATTTTGTTCTCAAGAATCTTTGATTTCACCTTGAATTTGTGGCTTTTTGCTTCTTTAGAAAGCCCTGACTGAGACCTTCATCACCTCCTGTGGAGAGGATGTTATTGCTATGATTATTTGTTTTGCCTTCAGTTGTCCAAACATCATGTGCGCAGCAGTCCAAAGAAGGATTGTGCCAAGCTATTGAGTCTGTTATTAATTTGTGTAGTCACATAGTGTGTTTATGTGCATGTTCACCAACGTAATCAAACAAATTCACCTGATTCTTGATTGTTGCTTCTAGCTTTCTAGATCATTGGATTAACTGTTACTGTCTTTATAAGTTAATGAATAGGAAACATTAATTACTAGCAATTTTAGTGATGTTTAGAATTAATTAGTGTTTTTCACAGGAAATAATCTAATACCTAATAAGACTTCAGAATAATTTTGTCATTTAATTTGCACTATAAGCTTACTTTACCTAGACATCTTATCTTTTGAGCTCTGTTTGGACATATGAGAAATTCAGTACTTGTGGTTCAGACATAGAGTTTCAGTTTCAGACTTCATATAGTGTCATTCCACAGTGCTTTTCTGCATCTCAACTTCAAGGATCACAGGATTAGGTTCTCAAGCAAGTTTAGCCTTATTTACATTGTGGATATTCCAAAATGCTAATTTAAGGTGTCAGCAAGATATCTAATAATATCTAACGTTATTAAAAATGCATTAGTCAAAGAAGTTATTTACTTTAACAACCTGATACTGACCCTAGATTTATTTCAGGCAAAAAATCCACCCTAAAGAAAACTTTCTAAAACTTTAGAATTTATCATTGAATTGAGACAAGCTACTTACACCAGGATAAGGGCATCTCCAAGCAGGTGAGGAAATGGAAACTGTACAGCAGCTGACATGCATGACTATAGCGAAGAGCAGAAGATGATTTAGGTAAAACATTGAAGTGGACTGAAGGAAAGATGAAAAGAACTGGGGAAGGGCCACAGCTAGAAGCTGAAAAACAACTAAAGCCGAGTGTCAAACACAGCTGAAGTAAAGCACTTAGAAGTGCAAAGCACAAGCCACAGTCTGCAGAGAAGAAAACAAAAACTCGTCCTGCATCTACTCCTTGGACCTAATTCCTGAGCAGCCTTGGAAGTTTCTTGTGCATAAATACTTTGAAAATATAAAATACAGCTATATAGAGGTTTGGCGAAACTTCAGTTAACAGCCAATCTGAGATTCTCCAGGTAGGCAGGCCTTCATGCAGTCTACACATGGTGTTGGACATCAGACATGCCTTTTGCTTGAATCTCCTTTATCTAAGAATTAGGTATAATTTACCACTTGATTCCATTTAACAGTAATTTACCATATGTTCCACTAGTGCTTTTTCTGCCATCATCTTATAGTCATAGATACTTGACTGCTTAAACTTTTCTAATTTCTTCAAGAGAGGTGATAAGGGGTGACTGTACTAGAATGGTTCTTTTGTACATGTTTGAGTGGTTAAAGTATTTTCAATGAACATTCAGTCCAAATCACCCAGACACAATTTTTTCCTCTACTCCTGCAATAATACTGTGTTTTTCCCAGGTGCAACCATAGAATATTTTTCCCTTTTCACTTCCCAATGTGCTAAGCATAGAAACAACTTAGTTGTTTTTTTTTTTTTTTTCATAGGGCAAGAATCCATGCAATGAAATGAAAGAAGTCCCCATCAGAAAGAAACTTGCCTACTCTGTTCTTTTTTACAGTTTTGCATGAAGGTCCTTGATCCAGTTGCTGCCTTGTTTTTTTTTTGTTTGTGTGGGTTTTTTTTGTTTTTTTTTCCTCTTCTTTTTGGAAATATCATTGCTCCTTACATCAGGAGGCCTTCTTATCCTAAAGACAGAATATTTATTTATATGTTGGCCAATTATGGAAATAAGATGCTAAGAAATGCTTAATCTGTTTGACATGCTGCTTCATTTCACAAGATTAATCCTTTTTACCTAGGAACTTTTTTCAATGTTTTAAAATAAAGTATTGGACTTTTAAACCTCAAAATTACATGTGGCCATCAAATGCCAGAGAGAGTCTTGAGGGAAGCTGACAATTATGAATGAGATAAGAAAATATTTGAAGAAACTTGTTAAATCAATTACTTGAGGGTAAAAGAGATATTGAAATGAATACAAAAGAACTGTCACATGTCCCAGCTTTCCCATTGTTTAGAGGAAAGGCAGTTCACTGCAATGCCAAATTGACTACCGTTACAGTGAGATGGGTTTTCCCAGTCTGGCCATGCATGGAAGTGTGGACATCTTGTATTATTGGGGATGACCAATACACTTTCTGGTCTTCAAATTATGCTCTTTTGTGTTTCAGAAGAAATAATAGAAAATGTTCCTTGACTGTGGATTTTGCTTCTATTAAACAAAACTTTGGAGACATATGTTAATTTATTTTAAAAAGTACCGGACCAAAGTCAGCCCTGAATTTGATGGAGTTACTAGAAAGGTTTTATTCAAGCTATTTTTTGGGGGGTGAGACTTTTATGCTTTAAAGTGTCTTACCCCATCACTGATCAGTCCTCAAATTCTTCTTGTTAATTTCAAAATGGCAACTCACAGAACAAATAAAGGCTTGCCTAGTCTGTGATTTACACTCAATTTTTAGGTTATAAGCTTTCTGTCTGGCCCTGAAAAAAAAATAGGATTGCATGTCTTTCTCCTTTTCCTATTTGCAAATTAGGAATAGTTCTTCTCAGGGATATAGAAATTTTTATGAATTATTGTGAGCTTTTGACAACATCGTGATACTGAAAGCCATATTATTGCCTAAGTAGAATGAGCTGAAATATCAATATTATTGTACTCTTTCCATTGATGTCATCATTTACACTTATTGTGCAGGTTTTAATGTAATCAACACACAAATATTGTTCATCTATTAGCTGTTTTCCAATATAAGTTTGTAGATCAAATGATCTAGAGGTTTAGGTGCTGGACACACATATAAAATTTCAGTGTTATTTTGCTCTTTAGATAAACAGGGTTTCCTTTGTTTGATCCGGACTGTTGTATTACATCAACACAATGCTTTTGATTTAGTTTCAGGTTTCTGTTTTATGCATCTAATTTATCTCTTTCATAATTGATATGAGATATGCATATCTAGTGAAGTGCTATGGAATGTGTAACATGAAAGGTTCTGTACAGTAACAACTGTTTTTCTTACTAGAGTGAACTTCAACAAGACAGATTAAACATTCAATTAAACAAGAAATTTGCCCATATAAAAAGCTCACAGGAAGGAGCTTAACAATGTTCTTTTTTATGAGGTACTAAAGTTTTTGGAATCAATTATTCTGAAAGTTCATCTGCTTTGCTTACAGGTTAGATAATGACTCATTTTTTTTTCAGAAAAGGAGCCAAATATTATTTACATAAAGCTTCACTGTAAAAATCAGGGTGTTATTTCTTTCTAAGGTTTAAAACACTTTGGTGAGAGAAATGAAAATACTCATAAAAGACAACCACAGTATGTTATAAACTGCCTTTATAGTTCATTATAGGTTTGGTTTAATGCTGTTGGATTAACACTAAAGGTTAATGTTTGAATAAAATATGCATGATTATTTTAACTCTCTGGAACTGTGATCGGGTTCTCTAATGTTATGAAAGGAAGTGACATGATACATGGTTAAGACTGACAGAAATAGAACTGTGATATATTTTGAACAAAACAGGTCAAGGATATTTTAAAAATCCTAACTTATGTGATAACATTTGAAAGCAAATCTGTGCCAATGTGAGATATTTTGTTCAGTTCTTGTAATTAAACTGTTTTCTGGCTGCAGGAAGTGCATGCATTTCCAATACGCAGTGTAGGTAAAGTGCTTGGAGAATGATACTTTCAGATATTCTTGCATTTTTGAGCCCTAGATGTTGTGTGGAGTGTTTTTGTTTTAAGCATTTATTATCTTTGTTATGATTTAGATTGCCACGAGAATAATAGTATTTTTTATGCACAGACTTAGAAATCTGTATCTAACTGGCAGATTTCACCTGTCACTCATGTGGAAGTGTCTGCCTAAGCTCTTCATTTACCCACAAATGATTTATAAATTCATAATTTGTTCTTTTTGAAATCTACTTTGATGATGTCTCAGAGATAATTACAGTTAGCATTCTTTCGTGCTGCTGGGTAAGAACAGTATATTTGGCATGTGTTTGGATAAATATCAGCCATAAAACTCAGATAGGCCATGAACTTTTGTTGCTGTCAGGGGTCTGGATAGCATAAAATGACAAAAGCCTGTGAGCTAACATAGCAAAAAGTGCACTGTAATCATCATGACGTATGGGCACAACTACAAATACATGTACATTTAATGCATTGATTTATAAGATTATGTGTTGTATAGCTATCAGGACAGATTTTGTTTAGTTCAACAATGGGTATGAATATTCAACAGAGAAGATGTGCTAGTAACTCCTGACTTTTGTACAACTATGGTATGAATCACGATGGATATAATATGCTGTGCTCAAAATGTTGATCCAGAAGTCATTAAAAAAAAAACCCATGTAAGAATGAAATTAGGCTGGGTTACTTTAACTGATACTCTTCTTTCATCTTCCACATGTGTAGTATGTTACAACTGGTGGAGTGGCCACAAGAAGGCATGGATGAAAAAAAAAAAAAAAGGTGTTCATACACTTATCCAGCAAGATCTCCTAAAGCCAGCATCACTGCAAAAGTTGTTGTAGTATGTGACTTAAGTGAGGTGGGTGACTACTTTAATGCTTAAAGAGTTTGGTGTAAATGGGACAGCAGAATCAGGAGCAGTGTGTTTTCAAACTTTTCTGTGTAGACGTAATTTGGGGATGCTCATCTGAGAATGACAAAAGGCTATATATCCATGACCTAAATGCCCACCACAGATCAAGATCTGGTTTCAGACTGGAATACCCAGTAAACTTATTTTAGAAGTCATAGGATTTCCCAACAAGGGGAGAATAGTACCCTTTCTCCAGCCTTGATCTTGGAAATAAATGTAACATGATGGCTGCTTCCAAGAACAGAAAAAAAAAAAAAAGAAAAAAAAAAAAAAAACCAAACAAACAAAAATAAACCAAACACAACAACTTAAAAAAAAAGATGTGGGATTAAAGCCTAGCAAACTGAAATTTGGATAAGCAATATGCCAAAGTAAACAGGCTACAACTGTGGACAGGTTTTTAATGGGTACTGCTATCGGTCTTCTTTATCCATTATATATTAGTTATGTAGTCACAGTCCATGAAGACCAACAAATTTAAAGACTGAGTATTCATTTCTCCTTTGTAGCAAGGCTTCATTTTGTAAAAGTTCAAAAGCATTAAGTGCAGACTCACTGAAAATGGATCTTCTTACAGAGAACATGTTTTAAAGACTGCGTAATATCACTCATGGAGAGAATGAGTTCTCCAACACAGAAATTGCTAATCTGTTTTGTTTAGCAAAATATGAAATACTGAAATCAAGCATTTGTGCTACATTTATTAATTCCTGTAAAATGCAGGAAGCTCATGGTGTATGAGCAGTCATCTTTTTGGGAGATGAGGTAACATTATTCTGCTAAGTGATATCAATCTTAATGTAATTAGTTTTAACAGCATGCCCTTCATTATTTTTTCTATTTTTACCACAGTTATCTTCATTTTCTCTTCATTCAGCAATGTCTTTTCATCTGTCAGACCAGCAAGAACTTTCTCAAAGACAAACAATGCTAATGAACCAGAGACACGTCTCAATCAATGTCTTTCTTTCCCCATCTTGATGAGAATTGCACATAGCCACTAATTCTGCATTACAGTCTTTAATCCCAAACTCCCCCTCCATTCTTGGCCTTAGAGGCATGGAAGGAAAGTGGTTTCAGCACTTATCAAATAGTTTTTTACCAGAATGACTAGGGGGCATTCAGTGACATGGTTGATCACTCCCAGGAGGCACAGTTGCAGCCAGAACAAGCTGACAAAGGTCACTGAAAAACAATTTGCTCAGATTATGCTGGAATACACAACAGTCATAAGTAGCTAAATAAGATATGCATAAAAGCTGAAGTACCAAGTCTAGCTCTCAGTGATCTTGCATTTAAATATTGATACATTCTGAGAATAGCAGCTGGTAGGAGCTATTGAAAATTATTCTGCAAAGAGTCGCTGAACTCACATGAATTGTGTTTATATTGGAATTTCATGAGCTCAACTTTTGTTGCTGCCTGACTGTGAAGTCTTAATTAACCAATGCATCACCTTACCCTAGACAGCAATGACGAGTACCCAGCTATTACTTGCAGTATACTGAGTTTCAGATTGCTAAAAAGGGAAAATGAAATAACCTGGACAAGATGAAGTTTTAAGTCCTGAATCTCCTGCTGCAGTTTTTTTGACTTGGAAGAAAAGTACACTTTTTACAAAATTCTACATTTCTGTTCAAATTTTATTAGAAATAAATAATTTATAGCAGGTTGGATATATAAAAACAAAATATTCATTACACCAATATAAATCTTAACAGTTTGGTGCCTACTTGAGCTTAATTGTAGTTTGCTTGAAGAGCTGGGGTGCCTCACAGAGGTTACAAATCAGGTTTTGTTTTCAAGTATGGCTGATCTAGTCCATGCTACACATTTCGCGGTGTAGTGGCTTCATTTTCTGAACCAATTAATTGCATCCAGTAAGCTGAATGACCAGAATGAGTCATAAGAGCTTTGATGAGGCTACCTTAGAGCCTGAGAGAGGAGGCATGATGAACCACAGTCACTAGAAGGCATAACAGTACCTCACAGGTCAATGGTGAAGACTGTATGAAGTGGAAATGAATGTTTACTGAGCAGCCTTCAGGAAGGTAGTGCTCTAGCTAGTCTTTCAGTAGGGGAAAGCCAAAGAAAGTTGAAATCCATTTAAAAAAAACCCTCCTAAACCACAATGAAAAAATACTCATTGCTAGGTGTATCTTGGGTCAACAGGAAGGAATTTAGAAGTCCTTCAGGAGTTCAAGATGTCATAGAAATAGCGAATGTCCATTGCCAGATGGAAATGTAAGACCATTAGCAACATAAAAAGACAAGATGTGTGAAGTCTTTTCTACTTTCTGTTTGCATGGAAATAGAACACAATACAAGAAGATGATGAAGTACTTTCTGCTCTATTAGCAACCAAAGGATGTATAAATCAACATCTGCTAAGGACATAAATATTTTCAACCAACGTAGTGATTTGCACTGAAAAAGAAATATTAAAAGAATTAACTGAGGGGAACTCTAGCCTTCTATCATAATTGCTAATAATTCTTGAAGTACTGAGAAATTCCAGAAAAGTGAAAGAATGTCAATGTTGTGCTAATATAATAAAGGTTAAAGGGGTTGAGCTGGGTGGTTGGAGGCTGGCTTATTTAACATAAATGTCATGACAAAAAAAAAAAAAAAAAAAGAAAAATTCACAAAGCAATAGTAGAATGTTGATTTAATTACTATAATTCAACATGGTTTTTTGAAAAAAAAAGGTCATGTTGAAAAAAGCTAGTTGATAAAGCTGTAAGACTTTTAATTAAGTTCTACCTGATAAGCTCATACACCTATGTTAGTTCTATACAATTGTTAACAAAAGATGCATGAAATGCAATAAATATGAATGTATAATGGACTGGCTATCTGATAGACTTCTCATGTAATTATGTCGTGGAGAAAAGTATTTTAATTTTTAAAACAGTTATCCTGAGATTCAATTAATATCTTTAACTTCAGCATAGAAGAAATAAAACTAAAAGGTGAAATAATCTGTGGCTGAAAAATATTTCCAAGATCAACATGTGTAATGAAGAATGAAAGTGGTTTTACAGACACTTATTCAACAAGTGAGCATAGAAGATTTTAGTGCAAGAAGGACCTAAGGTCATGTGTACTGGGATTTTAACTTCCTTAATTGGTGCTTACATGTGAATTCTGTGCAAGCTAATAGTCCCTTTTAAATATGGCCAGTGGAGTCATCAAAGTCTAGGAAGTGTTTCCTCAGGTTGACAATAGAGATGACGATCAATTTTCTTAACACACACACACACACACACACACACACACACACACACACACACACACACACACACACACACACATACACACTCACACACACACACACTCACTTTGAGATGCTTAAAATACCCTAAGGTGTCTGATACACCTGCCTTATGTGAACTACAATAATTTTTTAGTTTGTAGGAATCTCAAGAGAAAATTTTGGGCTAGACCTGTGGATGTGCATGTGTGCATACAGATAGAGTGCAACAGAGATTGTACCAGACACAGAATAGATGATTCATTATCAAATTAAACGTAACATGATTATAATATTTAATTGTTATGTGTCTGAAACAGAAAAATGACCATTCCACATACTCGTTTTGGCACTAAGCCCTGATCGCCACCCTGCCTGATTTTGGGGGTAGCCAGGGAAATCCCCTCATGGCCCCTCTGCAGGTGCACGAGTGCACCACAACTCTGGCACATGTTGACTGAACTTGCTGTGCATCAAAAACATAACCAGTGCAAAAAGGAGGGTTGCACCACCTGTCACCATGCAGCAAACACACTCACTTATCTCAGAAGGTGTCTTGGCCTTCTTGCTCTTTCCTACATGTTCTCTTTCACATGCAGCTCACGTTGCCCTATGCCTGTCTCTGCAATGCTGAGAGCCATCCTCACCAAAGGCTTCATAGCACCATTTGTGGGTTTGGGTGAGTGTTGCATGTTCTCATGTGTGGTGGTGCTGGGCTTAATGCTGGAATATGTGTTATCCCCACACTGTGCAGGGGGGAGATTAAAAAATATTTTCCAAAGGATTATCAAATTCTAATGGGGCTGCACCCCACTGTCCCCAAGGTGAGAGCTGCACAAAGCATATGAATTATTCTCTTGACCCTGCAGAAAATATATTGACTTGATTTCCATTACCGTAATGGGAAAATAAACATTGAAACATTCAAATATTAGACAACTATGTGTAATTTGTGGAACCTCAGCAGTGCCTGGGTGCTGGTCCCAGGTAGCTGTTGAGTAGCAGGGAAACATATAAGTTACTTTGTAGATCTAACTCTAATAAAATACTGGAGGTGTTTTTTGTTTGGTTGGTTGGTTTTTGTTTTGTTTGTTGTTGTTGTTGTTGTTGTTCTTTGTTTTTTTTTGTTTTTTTGGGGTTTTTTTAGATTTTGATTAGCAGCGAATGTCCTTTCCATTATTTTTAAAAACCAAATGCAAAGAGAGGCTGGTTTAGAACTTGGACAATATTTAGGACTAACCTTGACTAAGTCACTGGTATGCCCGTGATTAGCTGTGCCTTCATTGTTTCCTAAGTGGGTAGGAAGGGCAAGGAAGAGAGATAAAAATAAAAACAAAACATAGAGGCTCAAAGCTCAGTTTCAGCTACTTTTTCTAAATGCTTGAGGGCTGCTGAGAGTAAATGTTTGTACAAGCTAGAAGAGGCAGCTCAGAAATCTACAGGATTGGAGCAGTTTTAAAAGGGCTCAGTCTCAAGAGTTTGGTAGTGGTTGTTCAGTAGCAGGAAACCAGACTGATGTTCAATGATCTCCTGAGGGTGTCCAAACAAAACAGGCCTGCTGAGTAGACGAACATTTTCTCGAGGAGTTTATGTAAAACAGACATATGTTTACACTGTTGGTTGTTTTGAAATGCCTTTTTTTCCAGCTTATACTTTGTTCTCGTTGCTTAAATTAACCATGCTTTGGTTCAGAGGAGGCTCTTTTATTGCTAAATATCTCTAGTTACCAACTATCCAAGGCTTCAGCCATATGTGATAAATAAACCAGGAGGCAAGATGGTGTGACCCACCAGCAAGAGAACATGTAGCAGAAAAAAACACAGAAAAAAAAAAAGAAGCTATGGAGTGGAGATTCTGATAAATTGCAGATAAGCTTATAGGCAGAATAAGTATTTATTTTATTTTATTTTATTTTATTTTATTTTATTTTATTTTATTTTATTTTATTTTATTTTATTTATTTTAAATATGTATGTCTCTGAGCCCCAGTGGAGAAAAGGCCATGCATTACCTCTGTTTATATATAGCTGGGAATGTAGCCACAACCTATGGTTTAATTAAGTATGTAGAAAATCAAATTATTTATTTCCCACTTTAAATAATTTCTATTTTTAATGTAAGAAACCATTCTGTAAAAACTGGGCATGTATTCAGACATGGTGCAGCTGAATGCAGTTTTACTGATACAAAGTAATGTGAACTGGCTTACATTAGATGTGATTTCTAAGCCAAGATCTCAAGAAATGCCATGTACACACAAATTCAAATGGAATTGGTCCTTAAAATGCATCAACTGCAATTTGTACCTTCAGATCCTGTAACAGGAGTGCTGGACCTAACACAGGTAGGTTCTTCCTTTGCTGAAGAATTTAATTAATGTGTTACACTTGTATAATAAATTTTGATATTGTGCAGTTATATTAAATAATTAGTCTTCTTGATGAGACCTTTTTCCTGCTATGTCCTCGTTTTTTCAGTACTAATTTTGAATAAAGGCACCAGGGTCGTGATGATCAGAAGTGGAGGTCAATAGCAAGTTGAAATAAAAATGAGCTTTGGGGGATAAACAGAAAAATTAATTAGTTGGGGATGTCAAAGCCTCCTTAACATGCAAAGAGAGTAGAATTGGTCAGTGAGAAAAAAAAATATTAATTGGTTTCCATCATATAGGCTGAGGATACATTTAATTAGAGGAAGAATGTCCTCTCTCATCTCTGGGAGATGCTAGGTCAGAACCTTCCTCTTTCTTATACATTTCACACCTTCATCAGTTTATTGAAGAAACAACTGAGAGCTAGCAATAGTTTCAAAAACTGATGAAAGGAACTATCACAAAGTGCATTGAGGGAATAAGGTGTTGCTGATTAAAGTATTTGTAAAACAATGTTAATATTTCCACTCCAAATTTCAAGTGATTTATTAACTTAGGAAAATAAGACATAGGGTTGAAGGGTAATGTAATAAGCTTTTCTTCTTACTTTCAGACAACCACATCAGGCAACCCAAACCAAAAATATATCAAGTTCCATTTAGCTTTGATAACTGTTAGATTAGTAACATCGGAATTCGAATGCCTAAAAAAAGGCACAAAACTATTGGAAACTACCATATTTTCCCAATAAAATATCTCTTCCTCTTTCCCAAGAATGCTGACAATGTTAATAGTGTTCCTTAAAAGTATATTTGCCATTCTTTCTTGGGATAGAATTTTGATAAGCCACTAGGTCTGAAATAATTATTTTGCCATTGAAGTCAAATGGATTTTCCTGTTGACAGTACCTGAAGAAATAGTTTGAGTGTAATACCTGAACAAAATTTCTGAACAAAAGAAATATTGTCACTGGAAATAAAATATTTCTGTGTATTATGGACATGATGCAAACAGACACATAATGCTATAAATTAGCAGCAGTCATAAGGCCAATATCTCCCAGCACAGCTACAGTGCAGGAATAGAGTTTAAAAATGCTAAGATATGGGACAAGAGAGAATGTCACCTCTGAATCACGGGACAGAGACAACAAATACATTTCTGGAAAAATGTGATTCAAAACAGTGAAAGATAGCATTGAAAGGTTGGTATGTAGTTGGATGACATCCTCAACCATAATACTTCAAGATGGAAAACAGGAGAAACCAACCATGTGTATTGATCAAAGTGGAATTAAGGAAGAAAATTATTTCTTTTGGAGCATAGTTAACTGACAGCTATTGTCACTTTCAACAGCATTTTTAAGCATCATCAAACAACTTTGCAAAGTAGATATATGTGGACTCTATTTTCCCAATGAACTGACCAGGGTACAGGAAGGAGTCAGTGAACCGCCAGATGAACTGGTCAATCAGCATGTACTCTACAAACTCATCTATATGAAGATGACATAACTCCTGGATTGACTGCCCTTGCTAGCAAGGTAGCCTTTGGGTTAGATCAATGAGTCAGTGAAGAATGGCTGTCTGAAAACAAATCCTGCAGAGAAAACGGCATGTATATAAAGAGTGTTTAGTCATAATGTAGACTAATGGTTCCCACCCACGATTGTTGTGCAGTTGGATACTTAGCTGGCATTATTTGATTTCTTCTTAACTAGTTGAAATCATCATTTCAAGTAGTTAGAACGCTCTGTTCCTGTGACACGGTATTATATTTGTATGGTCATGAAGACTTTAGCATTTAGGAAACACATACCAATTGCTTTTGCACATTTTCTCAGCAATCAGAGAATTTGTAAACATAACGGCCTGACTCTGTGTTCCCTAATTGATGCCAAACCATTTTCAATAAATAACAATGATTCACACTGAAAATGTTTCACATACACACCAGTTAAGTGTATATGTGAAAGTACTCATATTAGGTATTCATATTCAGGCTGTCTCTGAAAATAGCAAAATATTCCCTGAAACTTTAATAGCAGTTCTGAAGGTACTTGAGCCACTGGGAATATATTCTCCATGAGCTTAGATTCTGTGTGTTTCTTGGCCAGTCTAGGGCTAATTAAAAAGTTTTCATGAATGAGTATATTAATAAGAGTAATCTTCTCCCCCCCACTCCCCCATATCTCTTTTAATTTCTTTGATTCCTTTGAGGAACAAAGCCTTAAAAAGTAGCACTATAGCTTTGTTTTTCCCCTTTACTTGTTTTCTCTTAAATGACAGTTGAATGGCAACTGAAATTCTCTTGAAAATTACATATATTCTAGTATTTTCAAATACTACCATTTCTAAAATATTTGTTGCCTAGGTTTACACATGAAAGAGTCACACAGAATGAGATATCTAGGGGTACAGTTGCTATATATTTACTGGTTTTTAATACACTTACGATACTTGTGAAATGTCCGTTTTTCTACACCGTTTGTGAGATGCTGTAATTTTATCTTCCTATACACAAAACAAAATAGTCAAACTAGACCAAATCATGCTGTAATTAACTCCTTTTTTTTTTTAATATACAGCTGATGGCTTAAAACATCTGTGAGTAGTGGTCATGCAATATGTGTGGGAATGTGGTGCAGGTATCTGTAAAGGTGGCAATAAAGTGGTTGATGAGAACAACTGTGAAATCCTGGACCTAATGACATGGCTTTCACCAGCTTCCTGTGGCTTGGGATTTAATTTCATTATGTTCAATATGGCATTTCTTATGCCCACATATTCCAGGTAGAATTTCACCTTTCTGTTGCAGTCCATCAAAGAGTCCATTAGAACCACTAAGGCAAGTGGTTGCAAGATTCTTAAAACTTTTGGAAAAACCTTCCTGGTTTTGCCTCCAGATATTAGACTTAAATGCTGTTTCCTTTAAACAAAACAAAACAAAACAAAACAAGACAAAACAAAACAAACCCACAATAATCACAGTTTTTTATTTGCTTTTTTAAAAACGGTGACTTTGATTATGAAGAACTCTTCTGTCTGAAAGAGAATCTCATTCCCTGTCTCCTTTAGAAAACCTCCATTGTGCTGTTGTTCAATGTTCCCAACAAAGTCTTCAAACTGCCTGTTCTTGTGTATACAGCCTTTGACTGATAAGTGAAAACTTCCAGGTTTTCTCCATATTAAAATTTAATAAAAGCAAGATAGTGTTTCAGGTAGGTTGGTACTTTCCTTCTTCCACCACTTTTAGCTGGTCTTTTAAACTTTCATTATAAAACCAGAAGTAATGCAAGGCACTGTGAGAGATATTGCTTTTTAGTTATCAGTTTATGGAATCTTTTGCTCTATTCTAGGACTTTGCCTCAGGTGTATTTTGGAGCTCATTGCTCCTTCTTATTCTGCATGTTGCAGGCATGGCCTGCAGAAGCTCCACATTGTTGAAACAAAGGTAGATTTATAAATAGAATTGTTTACAGACCTGCTGGTTATGCAGTCATGGCTAGATAGGCACCTCCTGGAATGATTCACTATATCCCCCTGCCAGTAGCCTGTACTTGACCTTCCAGAGCCTGAACAAATTTAAAAATTAGATTTTTCGTCTGCTTAGCAAAATGCATAGTCATGAATTTTCTAGCAACCGTGTCTTGCAAGTAACAAAGGTTATAATTTATCAGTGTCAGTACATCAACAGACTTAATAAATTGGACATTTTTTTCTGTTTGTGGTATGATAGTCAGTATTTCACAATAAGGTCCTTCAACATCCAGAAGATACATTTGAAAATTGCACTGAAAGGTTAGGTTTTTATTGCCTTTTTTTCTCCTCTCTATCCCCAGTCCCCCTGCCCCATTCAGCTAGGTACCACAACTAAAATAAGTATTCAGAACCAACTTACTCAATATTCAGTCTTGATTAGCCATTGCTTCAATAGCCCTTGCAGATACTCTCCAAACAACAGAAGACTGCTAGTTGCAATTCTACACAACAGGTATCAGGGGCAGAAATGACATAAGGTGGTGAGAAAATAAATCTCTCTTTTGTATAATTATTAGAAATATGTAACACATAGCAAAATTCCTCTGTTGACTTGAGATTGGTACTGGCAACTTTCCATTTTCTATCAACAGAGTAGTACAGAAAATAGAAAGTTCCCCTGGTCTCAGTCTCCAGAAGTAACAGATACGTTATTATATTCTCTAGGTACTTACAGTAAATGTTGTTGTTATGATGTTAACACCAGACACAGATCTAATAGGTTTTGATTTACATAGAGCACATTCATGAAAGATTACTTGCTGGTCTGCGTGGACTTTGAGCTGATAGAATTTGAAGGGAGGTCAAATAGCTTTCACTAAATCATAATTGCAGTGGCGATTCTTTTCCTGTGCTGAAAAGTAATTGCTGGCACAGGAGAAACCAATTCCAATATGCATAATGTTGAAAATTTAGTACCTCAGTTTTCACCACTTCTTTCAATGATTTGAACTGTCAAATTTTGCTGAGTAAATCCAAAAGAAATTGGTGATAATAACAGACTGTGTTAGATTTTCTTCTTGAGATAATTACTCTGTCATTTTTATATTATCTTTCTTTCTCCTCCTCCTACCCACAGTGTTTCAGTATTTGAGAAAGCACTGAGGAGTAAATAATATAAACTTAAGATTTTTAGACAAGTATAAAGAGCATATAAAGGAATACATAAAATAAAACTTCTATTTCTAAACATATGCCACACATACAAATATACCTGTGTTTATAAATAAAAAATATAGTATGCATTATATTTCTTATGTTAAAAATGCTTTGCTCTTCCATATAGAGGATTGAATCAAAGTATGTAGCTTTCCTGACATTAACAAACTCTATTTATGTGGACTTTAAGCCTGCAGAGAAGAAAAGGGACCTGTCTGGTGGAAATTAGCACACATACGTTCATTCTGAGGTCTAGACTCTGAAGCTGATAGGCTTTGCATTTGGAAGATTCAGTATCAATATTTATCTATGCCTGTGTATATTTGTAGCATGAGGATTCTAGAAACTCTTTCTAGATGGAGTATTTGTGGTTTGGTGTTGTTTTTTGTTTGTTTGTTTATGTTTGTGTTTTTTTTCCCCTTTCACAGAAAAAGAGAAGAGTTTAGAATTCACTCTCATTCTTAACTAAGTCCTTCATGAACCCACTGTGTACTAGGGTACACCCATACACAAAAATGGATGCACACATATACTTTTAAAGATATAGATGACATTTACATCTAAAGATATATATGAATAGATAAAGGATATACAATTGCCTGTATAACAAAAACATTTTGTTTGGCATCATGGACCCCAATTCTGACATCATAATTCATTTTTAGTTCTAATAATACCACTGACTTCAGCTGTCCTTTCCTGGTATACACAAATGCTAGAGCAAAATCAAAACCCACATATCCATTTTAAGGTCTTGCACATTTCTCACAAGAAAACTTGTTCTTACAAGAAAAAAAATCTCACACTGAAGTGCAGTATTTTTAAAATACTAAGTTTGTTACATTTTCTTTACTAGAGATCAAATTTTGCATCAAACTCAAAGAACTTTTTATTCCTGGTTGGGAATAACCTACTTAGGGAAGAATTTAGGCCTAATAAAATGATACAATGTCAAAATAGAATGTGAATGCAAATAAACACCTTAGATATCTATTCACAGCTGGGCCCACTTAAATGTCAAAATGCAGACTCAGCAATGGTTGTGTATGTCATTAGGGATGACACCCACACTGTCAAATCACAACAAAGCATTGTCAGAGTAAGTCCATGGAGACTACATTAACTTGTCAAATGAAACAGATGCCAGCACAGATTATGTTACCTCTGAAAGACAAATAATAAGAAATTAAACACAAAGACTCTGATCTTCAGTCAAAGTGTACAAGTGCATAGAGTGCCACCTGGCTTGTTATTTTTTCCTTTAAAAACATCCCTTTTGGGTTTAGAAGAGTCAGAAGCAATGAACCTTTTCCTTCCCTTCATCTCTCTATGTTTTCTGGTTGGTGTGTTTTTGTTTTGTTTTGTTGTTTTGTTTGTTTGTTTGTTTGTTTTCCTTTCTGTACTGCAGATTAAATTTACTACTACTACTACTACTACTACTTAAGTATTTTGACTATGATTGTTGTTTTCTTCTTCTTTCAGTGACAGTGTTCAATGGACCATACTGGCTGAGCATGATTAGTTTACTGGCTGAAATTATAAGCAATTAATAGCACAGAATAATACATTACCCTCCCCAAAAGAATATGGCAGTTTCAGCTGTGGGAATAGATCAGCAATTACCGAAACATCAAAAGAGTTCACCTGCTGCCAGATTTTCAGAGCAAAGCTAAGCATTTTGATAATACAGTTCCTATTCAAATCCTTGAGAACAAGACAGGGGCAAATTTCATAATATCACATATAGTAATACTTAAATATTTTAGTATGCATAAAATGGGTTAATATAAGGAGGTTATGTAGATGTGTGAATTTTAATATTTTACCAGATAACAAGGAAAAAGCTTGGTTAAAACTTTCACAGGATTTTCTGTCAACTTTAAAGAACACTCTCTAACAACTCTCCTCGTTGAGCAAACAGTTTTCTTCAGTGAAACGTGTTGCACACTAGGGTGACTTTAATCAGCTAGTTGTAGTACAAAGTTCACTGCAGATGAGTAACATAGTTGTCTAAGCTTTGTCACAGAAACAGACTTCTCAGCTGCGGTGATTCAGTTCCTCATGGGCTTGACTCATGCCCTTAATTGGATAAAATTAAATGGAGCCATGCTATTGTTATCTTCCCAGATGCAAGTATTCGTAAGGATTTGCTGCCTGCTGTAAATGGACACTGCAAGTTCACTGACTACCTTTCTTCCAAGACAAGGCCAAAATGTCAATACAAATTCTGTTTCCCCTCTAAAATATATCATTCATGTTACTTTCATTTGTGCTTGCTTTGCAACCTAGAATCCGCTGTGAATTTTATAAGGCTGCTTTTTTTTCAGAGCTGTGTCTCAGACACAGTCCTAAATTGCTGTTCAACTTCTTATGCTGAAAGACTTCATGGAAATGAAAGCCATAATGTGTCAAATGCAATAAAGTTAATAGTTTTTTGTCGTATGTAATCAGAAATTCTCCAAAAAGCCACATAATAATGCAGCATGGAGAAAATAATTTGGGTTCAAAGTAATCTAGCAGGATTTATCAACTTGGATGCAATGACACACTTATCTAAAAATTTAAGGTTCCAAACAGACTCTGCCTAGCACAACTAGCACAGGTTTTGCACATTTCTAAAACATGGGCACCATGGATTTGACAGTGCCTGTGTTTCAGTGGACTCTGTGAATTCTGTGAGAAAAGATGCTTTTCCACATTATTTTTCTTCCTCCACAGACGTTACTCAAAATGTACTGTGTTTTTCTCTTCCCTGGTACAGTAAGCTCAGTTTGATCTCCTGAGGTTTTCCATCCCCTCCATCGCTTCAGTAAATTGATATGGAAATTTTGTTCCTCTTATGCCTGTTCAGTTTGTTTTCTTTTGTTCTCACCCCCACAAAGTACCAAGTAATGAGAGGTTTCTTAAATGCCTCCTAAGGGCTTTGCCTCTTTAGGAAAAGCAATATGCATTCATTGCTTTGTAATCACAATAAAACCTTTTGGCCATACTGCAATTTTCATTTTCTGGACAATTGGTCTCACATATGTTCTCAGACCTTTAGAATGTTAAATAATTGTTATCAGAAGCATCATTTAAGTACAATTCAGTTGATCTCAGCTATGCTATTGGCAAGAAAACAAGCATTTTGTTTGTTATTCAAAATTGACAGAAAGCAGGTTAAGTCAATGGCTATTTTGATTCCACTAAAATCCAAACTTCTCTACTGGTTCAGAGTCCAGTCCTGCCAATATCTGAGTGATTTTCAGTAACCTCTGATCCAACCACAGTCCCTGGTCCTGAGAAAAATCAGGACCTGTTTCTCATCTCAATGACAGGTCTTTTGTTTTTATGAATATTATCTAAAAGTATTTTTGTTTGGGAAACTCAAGGGCCACACCACAAACTTTGAAATGTCTCCACTATGTTAAAAAATCATTGAGCTTCCATTTTTTGTTTTAATTTTAACTTTTAATTAGAAAAGACAAAAAGTTTTCAGCAGCGTTCAGTTTTGCTGTCACCACTTAGGAGGCCCCCATAAAAAAAAAATATATTTTTGCTAATTAAACTACAAGTTTTTGATGAGAGACAAACAAACTCCCTTTGGAAACTGCTCATTTTGTTCAGGCATACTTCTGGTAAATAAGAAATGTGCAAATTTTGCCCTCATTGCAAAAATAAATTCTCATTCAGAAAAATACATAGAAAATCTTAGTGCTAGATGCAGAGAAATATCAATAATTAAAAGTCAGTGTGTTAAGAGCTCACTTGCTTTCACTGTTATCCAAAATAGAAATCTTGTTAGGCTGAGGTAGCTGCATGATGAGATCTATTGTTGAATGTACCAAGAAAAAATGTTTTTTGCACATTAGACGATGTAGTGATTAGAGTACAAATGGCCCCCTGATGTGGCCACAACCTGACAACAATGAATTCCACTGTCTGATTATTCCATTAATTCTAAAGTCAGCAACAGTCAGAAATTTAAGGTGGGAAAAGTGCTGCTATAGACATAACCTACAAGATACTCTAATAATATAAATATTAACTGAAAATATCTGCAAAGTTGATGATGTTAAAATAAACTTTTCAGGAGAATCCAGAGAAGAAAAGCAGGAAACCACACACACAGAAACTGTCTTATGGTCAAAGGCTGACAGAAGGTAGCAAATGGTTTCAGGAAGCATATTTGTGACATTTTCTTTCACTTCAGTATCATAGATTATGTCTATGTACAGCTTTGGCATGTAAGAGCCTTTGTGAACTTCCTTCCATTCTGCCCTTGTCCATTGGAGGGAGGAATGGACAGAGGGAAGGACGGATTATCTGTTTGCAAAGAAGAGGCATTTTTTATACTAAAATAACATTATTATTATTAACGTGCTGTAAGTGTGTTTCAACATTATTTCAATAAAATTATATATTTTAAACATTCAGTTCTTTCTGATTATTTATAACTGCAGCACACATTGCATAATTCATGTTCAGATCATTTGCTGATATAGCAAAGAGTTGCTCTTTATAACAATTGTTTAAAAGAACAAAATGAGGGTATTTAAATGGCTAATCATACAGTTTGTCTGGGAAGATATGAGCATTTAAAAACATGCTGATAAACTGATCAGCAATGAATGCTGGCAGCTACTAAAAATACAAAACAAAAGATGATGTCTCTGCATCTGTGGTGTTATTTAAATAATAATTGCATTTCAAACCACTTTCCTTTATATTCCTTTATATTCCTTTATTTAAAAGAACCAATTATGGAAATAATTGACACAAAATTAATATTATAAAAAATGCACCTTAAAGTGGGAATGATAGAATAGTATTTTTTTAGTGTATGATTTAGTCCAAGTGTTTTCTAAGAGTAAGAAAAAATATCTAATTTTCTTAAAAAGTGTGCAGAAAATGTACCTTTTCAAAGTGAATTGGATTTCCATGGTTGGAATACAATGTGATAATAACTGAATTATTCTAAATGGATCAAATAAGATGACAAAAACTGTAAAACTAGGAACCATTGACTGAGTTGCTTTACTGCTTGTGTTTCTCATAACTGAGGAATGTGTCATCTTTATCCCTCTGTTGTTTTCACTCTAGTGTAACCCAGCTGTATTCAGAATAAGGAATTGCAGTTTGAGTTGGCTGCATTTTTCAGAGAAGTGTTGTCCAAATTGGGATCTGTGTCTATCAGAAGGAAGAGAAGGCTCAGGTACAAGGCTCAGGTAGAGCAATCCATTTGAACATCTATGCAGTATCTTAAAACAGGGTATTCTCTGTTTTGGCTACTTTTCAGGAATGACCTGACTGAAACATGTCAGTTTTCTGTGAAAAGAATGTAAATTTTCACCAAATTGTGTTTCAATATGTTAAGAAAAATCTGAAAGGCTTAACAAGGAAAAAATCTTCTAAATGCCCATGACAGTAAGTAATTATTTTCTATAATTTGTCAGCAAATACCAATGCTATTTCTGGCCATGAACATGGTCAGTCCCAAAAAACTGCTTCAGAATTTTACTGTACTACTCAGTGAAGGTCATGTGAGTAAGAGCTACAAAAGAATCAGGTCAGGTTTGCAACAGATTTGTAGCTAGAAGAAAAGGGCTGAATTGGCAGTGCTTGACTAACTTGATTGTAAAGTCTAAATAATGTCCAATGACTCTGCTACCAGACCCTAAGGCAAAAAAAAAAGGAGTGTGTCAGAAAATGTCCAGGCTCTTCTGAAAGGTTTCTAGTATTTCATTCCCCCAGTTCAAAATGTGAAAGGTTACCTATAAAAAAGGATGACAGATTGCAAAAATAAAGGTTTCCTATATTAAAAGTAGTTTTATTCACATCTAGTTCTCAGCATTAGTATTGATTTGGCTACCCAACTTATGTGGCCCAATAAGAGCTTGTTTTGGCAAATTATTGATGTCTCATTCTCTTGAGGTCTTCAGATGGAGACCAGAGGCCTTCCTATTGGACTCCATGCCTAGTCAAGCCATAGAACTTCATATGGAGAAATTCGGTGAATCAGTAAGGTTGTAGTGCAAGTGTCTGACTAAGCAATCAGGTAGAGTCCTTCCAGACCTAAAATATACTGCACCTCGTGCTTTAGTTTCTGCATGCTGAGTCAGTCCTCACTCTAGAAGAGAAAGACTTTCAGGATGCCAAAATGTCTTTGTTTACAATGGGCTTTAGTAAATACCTTACCATTATTCATTGGCAGTTACCATGGTCATTTAAAAACTGGTTTTTAAGGATTGCGCTCTTCTCTTTCACATACTTTACAGTTGTTTAATTTTTCTTCCTCTTTGAAATGGGTAGTGCACCTTTATCATTAACATGCTGTATGTGTCTCCTCACTTGACTTTTACATTATTGCTGTAGCTATTACTATGCATGCATTATTTATATGGTTGGCTATCAAGGAAAAAAGGCAAGCAATTTACCTGTCAAAACACATTAGAATGCATGACTTTAAATTAAAGTTGTACAGGTTTGTAAAAAGCTATAATAAATGTTCTTTGGCTAATATGATAGTGTCATGCAGTGGGCATGGTCAATGTATTGGTTAAGAAGCCTGTAATCACTTTAAAGCCTCATTAAATAGGAGAGAATTTTCGATTATTATGCTTTGCTTTTAATTGTATGATATTAAGACTTAATTTGTAAGGACTATATTATTTCAGTGTAAGAAAATTCTAACCTGTGCTTTAATGTTACCATCATATTTAAACAGGTATTTGCGCAGTCTGAAAATTATAAACAACATGGATCCTAATTATCTAAAGCTAAGCTACAAATACAGACCTCTGGACTTAAAAATACACCTTCTCTGCAGAGCGCATTCCTCTGAGTTACAGAAAGTTCCTGCAATGTAGATAATTCTGTCCTGCAGGACAGAGATTTTTCAGCTCACGTGGCCTTATGTTTCTGTTGTAGGACACAAACAATTGCAACTGAAATCACTGTACAAAGTTCTTACATGACAGGTTCCCCAAAAATTGATGGGAGCCACCTGTTTCATGCAGAAGGTGAATTAGCTTCCTGTGAACTACATTAGGAAGGCATTTTGACAAATAGAGAACAGTTTCCAGTTCCAAATTACTTCCGCCATATAGAGAAACTCATACACCTTATTTATAAAAATAACCATTGCTTAGCTAGTATTTTAAAGATTTCTAAAGTTTAAATTCACTGACCAAACTGAAAAACAAGTTGAGCCAAAAAAACATTTTTTACCTGTCTCAGTAAATAAAACCTGGAAAGCAACTGAGGGTCAATTAGCTAGAATATAATTTTTAAAATTAAATCCAGGCAAATCTTGCAACAAAGTGTTTCCAGTTAGAAAATGAACTATAATTCTGAATATGTTTGATTGAAATATTTAGTGCATTGTAATTCTTACGTCCTTTTTTAGACCAAAGCTCTTTGTTGGACAGCAGAGTCAGTAATAGTTTTCCTCAGTTTGAAATAACATTTTGGGTCAAATAAACCTTTCCAGTTCACTGAATCATTCAAATTATTGTCACAAATGTCTAACAAATGTTTACCACACTTACAGATATGTTTATAAATCTATTTTTAAATCACTGGCCACCATAACAGACACGTTTTTCTCCTCTTCTTTTCTTCAGTATATCTCACTGACCCCATATGTAGCATTTATCTTTCCTTCGGATGCAGATCAAAATATATATATATATATTTTTTTTTTTTTCCCCTGGTGTTTTTGTTTGTTTGTTTATTTGTTTTTAATATAAAAAGAAAGTGACTTGAGAATGTGAAAATTCATGCTGTTCATAAGACACATTCTGTCTCTCCCTCATACAGAGAGAGTCCATGTCACAATTTGTTAGCAGTGTGCCAGCCGGCAGAACCTGTTTGGTTTAGGCAGCTATCCTGCAGGATCTATGAACATATGTTATTCAGAAGTAGCCACAGTTTAGTCCCAAATCAGGTTAAAATTACTGAAAATGAAAGGGCACTTAGGTGAATGTTGAAGTAATTATAAAACTCATCCAGCAGTAATACCCCAGACAGAGGGGAAAATCCCAGCTGATGATGTTCTTCCTAAGGAGAAGGCAGAAATGTGCCATGGCAGCATCCAGTTTTATTACTATATGGTGGCTCCTTCAAAATAGCTCGAGAACAATATGATTTAGTACAACTAATGGCATATTATTTTCCCTGTCTACTGACATGGCAGATTAGCCTAACTGCTCAGCAAAACAAAGATGGTTTTGGGTTCTCGGGTTGGAGACTGATTGGGTCTGGATATACATCACCAGTAAATTCTGAATAAGAAATCAGAGCTGAAAAACCTGATGGACAGCATAAGCTTGTTTTAGTCTAAGTAAAACAAAATAGTAGACTGTCTTAATGTCTAGGAAAATTAGGCATTAGCCAAAATTTGCTTGAACTAAGTGCTGTCTGAGCAGTGGGAGGTCTCTGCGTTAAAGAGGTTGCAGTTGGAGTATTGTGCAATGTGCAATAGTGTATGTCTTCCTAAAAGTGATGTTCTATCCTAAGTGCGATTAATCAGATTGATACATGAGGAGTTATCTGGAATTATTTGGCCTGTGTTATTACCTGACAGCAGGTCAGATTACCCTAGTATATGTAAAGGCTGTGGTGATACGATACATTTTTCATATGATAAAATAGTCACCTCTTATTTTGCCTGTTCTCAGCTTCAATCTGTTTCAACATTTGAACAAGATGAGTTTCACATTTGTTAGGAAAAAAAAAAAAATAAATTAGTGTTTTTCACAGTCTTATTTATGATCTCAGAGGAAGGAAAAGCACATTTTTACCTGGAGGAAACATGCCATTTTTAGAAGGTCTATTTGTCAGATTTTAGAAGGTGTTAAAAGGGGAAGCAATTATTAAGGTTCTGCAGGGAAAATCAGGGAAAAAGAATTTATCTAATATTATTTGTCTAAGGTTACTTAAAAAAAATACAGATTTGCTAAAGAAAATCTATTAGTTATGTTCCCTATGTGAAAAGAGCCAGACAATCCTGGGTTAGCTATTTAAAAAAAAAACTATAAAAAGATGGTGTTTCATATATTGAAATTACATTTGAAAGAGGAAAAAATGCTTTCAGACAAAGGAGAAAATGGCAAGGTTTAACGCGGTTTTAATGTAAAGACATTGATGGACATTTGTGGGCATATGTAAATAGGCTTAGTCAGTGCTTCAGCAAAAACAACATTGGAGATAAGTAAAATGCCATCTTCCTACTGTTGTACAGTGCAAGACACAGGAAGGCTGTTTGGGATTTTTCTCTCTTTGTAAACCCGATAAAGACAAGAAATTATTCTGAACAGACAATAAGTAAATGCCAACCATTTATTGTAAATGGATTATTACGCTTTACACTGGCTGGGTAGTTTGAAAGGAAAAATAAAGGACAGTGTATAGCATGCAGGGTTTATTTTAGATGTGATGGAGAATGCTCTGGAGATGTACAACCTGACAGACTACTGGAAAAACAGCTCAAAGATCAGATGGTGGGTCAAAACAGAGACTCATTTAGAGGCTGTGGAAGCGACGGGTGTTTATTTTCTCTGGTCTGTGGATCTGTGATCAGATATTATGACTAACCAAGCGTAGATGCCAACTTTACGATGAACTGAGTTGTCCTTTAGACTGTGTTGACTAGATCTCTAGTGACTGTAGTGTGAACACATGCATCTCTCACATCCAAGTCTCTAACTGTAAATGTCTATATATAGAGGTCCTTAGTTGCAGCTTTTCTAAGTCACAGAAATAAAAAAAGCACAGATAACAAAATTCCAAGTAACCACAGGCCATATAGGGCAGCATGAACTGAGAATTGCCAGAAGCTCAAAGAGACACAGAAATATTAATATAGGAATGCTGTAGGACAAGTCAACCTTGGATTTTGCTACTGGTGAATGCTAGTGCCTTGATAGCAGGGAATTTCATATTCCACTTAGTGGAGAGTGACCATTATTCACCCAGGAGGTAGGCAACATGATGCTGAGATTTACGCTGAGTAGAGGAAAGAGACAGCTGAGGTTTCTAACACACATAGCTGGTCAACAACAGGGACAGAAATAGAACTAAAATCTCTTTCTTCCAAGCCAGAGATCTCTTTACAAAATTTCTCTGGTTTCTATTCTTCCTGAAGCTGTCCTTTCATTTTGCCCTTTGTTTTGTTGCCTCCTTCTGGGCTTTCTTCCTTTAATTATTGCTATTTATCAAGAAGTTTTATTACAGTAATTCCTTAAAGCTATATGTAAAATAAAAATTCTCCTTCATACCCACGAATGATAAAATGACAGTATGATTATTTTTAAGGACAAAGTACACCACATGTGACTTCCCAGCCTTCCCCTGCAAAAGAAATAGAAGATAATGTTTAATGAGTCTGTTGACAATACAAGAAAGGATCTAGTCTGCCTCAAGCTTTATAAATATACTTTAGCTGGAATGCTTAGTTATGTAGGATATGACAAACTTAAGCTCTATGATCTTAGCTAAGAAGAAATCTCTGTGGAAGCTGGTTATCTGTCATGGGGCTGATACAAAAAGAGTTCAGAGATTATGGAAAAGCTTTTGTGAGAACAATATGCATATAGGAGGTGGGAGTTCACCCAGAGGATTTTTAACTTTTAATAGTTGAGTGTGAGGTGATAAGACTAAGCTAGAGAGACAATAGGATATTTCACAGAATCAGGACTCCTCTAAATATTGCATCATGTATTTCATCCTCTTAATGAAGCTTGGGAAAGCTGTAGAATGATATATCTTGACCTGGGGAAATTAAGAATCCTGTGTATTTTCAGTAATATTGTCCTTGGTCTTTTTTATGCTTTCCTGAAGGTTAATTATTTGTGGGTCTTTTATCCGATTTGTGTTTCAGAGGTTTGAGTAAGCTAAATGATAAACAGCTTATGTACAACTTTCTTATTTAAAATGTTTCAGACTGTTTTTTTCTACGTAAGTCATACTGAGAAAAGTATTCTGAAGGAGGATTTGTACATGGATGTGTGTTGATCTTTTGGAATGACTCGTAAAAAGAAACAGGAGGGAACAGAACCATGGGATATCATCAAGTCTGTTCCTTGCCCAAAGCAGGGTCATTTATACAAAAAAAAAAAAAAAATCTTAACAGGCACTTGTCTAGCATGTTTTTAAAAAATCATATGACTGAGATTCTACAGCTACCTTTGGTAATATTTTCTAGTGCCTCTCTATCTTTACCATTAAGAAAGTTACAGATATTTTCCGTTTTGTGAAAGAGAGATACATGCTGAAGTTTAACACTGGCAGTAGGTATTAAGTGTCCTCAACTGAACTGTTCTCAAATCAACAAAGTTTGTAAAGCTTACTGTAGGCAATGAGTGACTAACATACTGCTTCTTCAAGAAAACTCACATATAGTTATGGGATAGATGTGAGAGGTGGCCTAGATTTGCCTCAGTTCTTTTCCTTATAGTCACTTCACCAGAGAAAATAAACACAGGCTACAATAACTTTAAAAGCTGTACTTATTAGGCCATGAACTAGAATATTTAAAACTGTCGGCAAACAGAAAAGACAAAGTAAAAATTTTAAAATTGGTTATAAAGCAATCTTCACCTGCCAAGTAGGTTCAAGGGAGTTTCCTTCTAACAGGGTTTATTTCACTTAAACCAGTGGCTTTTGCAATGCAGCGAGTTCTATATGGTGCCTTCTGATGGCTTGAATATTTTATTTTTTTTCCCCATAACTTCTGAACCCTGTCTGTTGGTTTGTCCTGTAGTCTTCGGGCAAGCTGAGGACTCACAGGTTCTGGAGGAGACTTTCTGGTTTTCTTTGCGTCCCTGCCATAGCTGTATCTGGATGTTTCCATCCAGAGCAGATTTGTTTTCTGTCCCATCATTTAACCCTTCACCCCAGGAAAGAGCAAACTCCTTCTGCAGCCAAGAAATTCCACTTCAGTGCTCTTTCACTTTTATAAAAGAAATATGTGCACCCTGACAAAAAGCAAGCAAGGTGGACTAAACCCATATACACTGTTTGACACAGACCACATCTTGAAATGATGGTTATTCAACAGCAGTTACAAACATTTTATAAATATTGAATTAGAATATACAATACCTCAGCCATTTACTTTGAGTCAGATAGGGATGGTCTCAGAGCCACATCACTGTACCAGTCTTTATTTCAAAACAATGAAGAACTTGAGACACTTTCAGAAGGTAAACAAGATAGAAGAGGCAAAGGTGGGAATAAGTCTCACTTAAAGAGATTCACAGTCATGTGAATGTTTCCTTCAATAAACTTCTAGACAGCCTCTGTGTCTGCTAAAGTAGATGGTTTTACCTCATCGCTTTGAATAACTTTAAAATTAACAATAAAACTTTCGGTAAATAAAGGGGAACTTCTGCTTGACTTCCTCCTGAAAATAAACGTGCGGAAAAGGAAATTATGCTAAAAATAATTGAAATATGCTTTTATAATGTCCTTTGGCATGTTCCTTTGTGAAATTGTCTTTTGTCAAGCATTTCCTAGAGTATCTTCTGGATTTTTGTTTTTGAATGCTTGTTCCCTAATTAAAATAAAGACTTTGTAGTACTTCCAGAAGAAAGGAACTATTTCCTTTGGCCCTTATTTCTCTATGGAATTTTATAGACCTCAGGAAGAACTTCAATATCAAATATGGAACAAAGACAAATTCTTGCCTGAATGTCAACTCATTCAGTCTTCAGTCAAAGCTTTGTTCTGCAACAGAGTTCTTTCATCACCTCCAGCAGTTTGAAGACAATCACTTTAATGAGACTTCAGTTTATCTAACCATGAGTTAGAAACTCAAACAACTTTGTGCATTTAACAATTACCTCATCAATGTCATTTTTAATTATATATTCTGTGAGAGAGGATTAATTTTTGACCTGAGCAGACTTGTACTTAAAACAAGAGAGGAAGTGTTAACTTTGATGGAAATCCATTCAGGTGTCTCTATTATACACAGTCATTCTACACCATAGATCAAGTGGATATACAGTTTGAGCTTAGATGCAGTGAGTTTTTTGTACTGTTAGCTAATTCATATATACAGTAATATCCAGAGGACCTGATGCTGTGTTGCATACTGAGCAGGAGAAGTTACCCCTGACCCATCTAAGGGTAGCATTCATCTCATCAAAGATGATGAACAGCAAAACAGTGGGAAAGAATGTGATAATAAATTTATTCTATATGAATGGTTAACTACTGTTTTTTAAAGCTTTTAAAAAGTCATATAAAAATATCAATTTTCTTTGATATTGACTTCATTAAAATCAGACGAATTTTTACTGGTGTCATGTTAAAGAGACATTTTACAGGATTATTATAGAAGGTGACTGCGATGGCACATACTAGTCCCTGAACTATGCTGGTTTGTGGAGTGTAATAGCCAGAACAGTATCAAGACAGGACTAAAAGTTGAAAAAAAAAACCAAAAAACAACATCAAGGCAGTTCCTGGGGTCATAACCCAGGTGTGCAGAGAAGGACTGAGTGCTAACTGACAGTAAATATCCTTAACACATATATACGAATGTGTACATGAAAAAGAAAAGGTTAAATTAATATATGGACTGAAATATGCTAGAAATAAAGGTGCCAGTTAAAACAGAAACTACGAGAAAGATCCTCCTCTAGTGTAAATCACAGACTTTGATGAGTGTTTACTATTAAGCCCAAGAACAGCTGATACTGTGAAGACTACTGGTGATCACTGAGTGATGAAGAGTTCCCAGATTCAGACAGGACAAAGGAGTTATGTTCATAAGGCTCATCTTGTACATTCAGTGCGTGCCTGCTGGCATGATTAAAAGCATAAGTAAAACAGAAATCAAGGACAGCAAGTGCTGTCTGTAATCATAAAATGCTTTTTACAGCCTAGATTTCAAGAGTTTCCAAGGGTAGCTATGTGCAAAATTCTCAGTGAAAGTCACTGGGAAATGTGTGCCTCAGTGTCTTTTAGATCTTTGGAAGTCTGTTTTCTTGTTGTTCATCTCAGCTACAAAGTTTTTTTAAAGTTCTGATTATGCCTTGGTGTTCTTCAAATCATTAGTTTTGGCACTGGATTTATTAGGTGCAGAATGGGGACCTCCAGAAGGAATGTTAGACAAGCTGCATCTCTGAGTTTTTTCTCAGTGCTTCAAATAAGTAAGTAACCTTTATTTTCTACAGTCTATCATGCACTTACATTTGATTCTCATTTTCTGAATTTTACAGACACTGGAGAGTGAAGATCTGATGTTTTTCATATTAAAAAGGGATCTAAATGAGAAATATTGGAAATATCTGCATTTCCCCCACTGTTCTATTGCCTGCAGATTAAATAACCCAAATACATTTTATTTTTAAAAGACATTTTAAAAATACATTTCAAGCACCCTGCAGAATATTCATGGGAGATCATTTTATGCACAGTCTCATTGCAGAAGTCAAATTACAATTTAGCAATAAATTTGTGGCGATAGATATAATGAAAACACCATCATTATTTGGGATACAGCTATATGACTGGAGGTATTTACATTACTTACTGAAAAGTACTTTTTTTAGACTTTATGAGGCATTATTAATCTGGGTTTTTTTAATATATTTTGAGCAGGCTGGTTCCAGATCAGGACTGAGTTTTATTTTAACTGACACCTTTATGTCTCGTGTTCAAGAGCATATTTCAGTCCACAGGTAAATTTAACCTTTTCTCTTTCATGTACACATTTGTAAATACGTGTTAAGGTTATTTACTGTGTTACCACTCAGTCATTCTGTGTTGTGGAGTGTATAAACAAGAAAAAAGTCAAAAAGAGACAGTGGATTGTAATCTTATAATGGACACTGTAAAGGAAATCAGACATTTCAAAATTTAAACATATCTGCATAAAAGACACCAGAAATATCGTGAAGAAGATAATGCTTAAGTGATAAGTCCAAGTTTTTTGTTTGGTTGGTTTTTGTTTGTTTGTTTGTTTGTTTTGTTTGTTTTGTTTTGTTTTGTTTTACAGTTTACTGATCCTTAGGGTAGCATTTTGTATCTACTATGCTACTTAACTTTTTGTCTCTTGCCACTTATCAACTAGGTCATTCTGTAATGGTCTGTGCCAAGAATTTTGAGAAAATACATTTCCCTCTGAGGATTTGTAACATAATTCTGTCTCATTATGCCTAGTGTTTTTCTCCTCATGTTACGATATCCTCAAAGAGGAAAGAAATAAAACAGCTGCTCTTCTTGACAGGAAGGCACAAACAGACTGGAAAAATTAGCTGCAGCAATTAGACAATATGATGATGCCAACTCATGTGCACTCCTGAAATGATCATAGAACAAAAGGGAAGCACTTAAGGAGTGTGTGAAGTTCCCTGTGAGGTGGAAATGAAAAGGATTATAATTACAAATTCTAAGATATTTCAGCAATAATCAAACAGTGAACTTTCATCAGAAAAACAGAGGTTCCTCTTTATATCTTATTCCTGCCTAGTTAACATTGACCTCTAGCAACATAACCTATAAAATAAAGGCATGTGTTTTTGCTGACCTAGTGTGTGGTATATGTTGAAATATCTATCAACTTTTACTTGAGGGGAAAAAAATACTGGAATATGTATTTAATTCTGTTTGTGGGTTCCTTTAACAGATGTTTAAAATTTAACTTAAAATGAACAGAGCCATTGCCTCTTTTGTGGACATTAAACGAGGTATATAAGAAATTTGAACTCCATGCATATGGAAACTCACAGTTTAATGAATAAAGCTCCAGTTGTCACAGTTTAATGCAGGAATAAGGGAGTTTTATAATAAATATTGCATGAATTTGATTTGATGGTTTACTTCTCCATAGAAGTATACAGAAAATGGTAAGAGAAATGTTAATGATAAAAATTTGGAATTTTTTCTAAATATCTCATATTTGTTTTTGTGATATATGAATTGTCGAAGCCCCTGAACTACAGAGAATTTTCACATGCAGGAATGAGAAAAAGAGGGAACAGAAAGAGACAGGACCTCAAAATGTCCTTCCTTGCTTCATCCATTGCTCCATTAATTGCCTTTATTTTGCCCTTTCCTCCTTCATTACTGTGTATTATCCTAATCTCAATTAATTTTCATATGCATAATCACTGGGATTTTGCATCCCTGCCCTAGAAAGAGAATAGCATAACATTCACTGGGGCAGCACTCTTAGGACAGCATTCCTTAATATGTAAAAAGGGGACTGCAGAGAAATGCATGGGTGGGCTGTGCACCAAAAGGAAGCTTTTTGCACAAATGAGCTTATTCTAATCTCAGTTGAATCTTCTAGTAAAAACTCCTCCAGCTGGCTAAAGTAACTTTGCTATCAGTAGGTGATAGTCATCAGTCTTCTGATTATCATATTTTTTTTGCTTGGCAGGGAGGATTCAGCAGCAAGGGCAGAGATCTCTAAACAGATTGTACATTTTTCCTTTTCAAGCCTTTTTGCGTGTTCTGACTCATGGAATGGCAAAATTGCATCTCAGCATTTGCCTTTATATAGAGACATTATAGCCTAGTAGCTGGGTTTTGTTTGTTTGTCTGTTTGGGTTTTTTTGTTTGTTTTGGGTTTTTTCTGAAGTAAATTCTAGGTATTTGTAAAATTACTCCTGTATACTGAAATTATTTACTTGATAATTCCAGAACCCTGTACCTTACTCATGATTTCCAGTTATCCCTGATCTTTAACATGGGACTGCACAAATGGGAAGGAACAATGACCTCTGGAGGATTTGGCACAGTAAATAGTCCACTCTAGCTCCTAGAGAACATCTGCTGCCATCACAATGGGAATGGGAAGTTTCAAGCCTTCCTTCACAAAAGTTTCCTTGAAAATTCAACCTCCTATTGCTTCTTCTCACCATACATGTGCTATGGATTAACTTAGAGTGTAGTCTGGTAGCCCACTGGTAATTTTTAAGCCTGTCTGTCTCATTCCTCTTTCCTATCTGTTATTTCTTTAAAAAATGCCCCAAAATTATGTAATAGGTTGTGAGTCTTTGCTGTTACTCTGAGTAAATACTGACACATCTCACACCTCTGACATTGCAGGTGGAAATTCGCTCCTCACTGAGATTTATCTCTGCTCTTCTCACAAAGCTGGTGCACTGAATTTTTGGGGAAGATGTTCTTTCTGCTGGTCTGCAGGTCAGCAGGACACACATGTGGTCCAGTTTCCTGCAGGAAGGAGGAGCTCAGAGGATGATCCAGGTTCAGTTCAGATACCTCATCACAGCTTACTTGTACTGTGCCCCAGAAAATGAGGGAACGGGGCCCTAGCAAAGCTCTGTTCCACCAGGGTAGGACATATTTAGAATAAACTGTTGTGACTTGTGGACAGGATGGTTTACTGGAAGGGAAGCCAGACACCAGGTCAGTGTGAGGGAGAAGAAAATAGATAAGGACCCAGAAGAAGAAGACGATATATGACTCAGTGGAGATATGCAAATACAAGGCCTTCTCTCTTCCTTGCAGTGAGCTCTGATGTGCTGAGCATAAGCTTTAGATAAAGACATAAGGAAGATTGTCAGTGTGCATGATGCACTTTTACAGAGCAAATCCAGAGGGTAATGGACATGAAGAAAGAACGTACTTTGTTCTGTACATGCAAATGAAGAGAAAGAACTCAATGACTCATCCATGCCAAGATCTCAAGGGTGACTTGTCATTACACATCTGAGGGACTCAAAGCTGTGAAGCACATCACAGATGCATGCTGTGTCATTCCATCCAGGCACTGCTAAGAGATCCTGGGTTTGAAGCAGATCCCTCTGTTTACACAGTGAGATTTTCACTGATGTGACACTGATACTTACATACAACATTCCCATCTTTTCTCAAATCATCTTTAGTGTCTGCTTTAAAAATATGTGCATCCTTCTGTTTATCTTTCTTGTAAACACATTTCACCCTTCTGTTTTTCACAGTAAAAAAAAAAATTCTAAAGCAAGACAAACTGCTAAGTGGAAGGGACAACTCAGCATTCACTTTATCCACACTAAAGAAGTGAGGCTTGCAAAAAAGATTGCCTTCAAAATTTAATATCTTCAAAGGTACCACAGTCCTTCTTTGTCTCTAAGTACTGACAATGTGTAACTTCTCCAAATAATAACTTTCTGTCTTTCCTCCTTCCCAATCCTTTTCAGTCTGAACTCTCCCTCAAGCATATAAAAACAAAAGTCATAAACAACTGTTTTAATCTGTTCTGTTCCCTGATATATACCAGTGAAATACTCCTGTTTTTGTCTGTGTTCTAAATTTTAAACATTGCCCTACCAACGACCCTTACTTAAACAGAGCAATTGAGACCCAAGGTTAGCTGCTTTTGCTGTTTTGTTAGGATCTGATTCCATTGTCATGCAGCATTTTAGACCTACATTTTTAAACTGAACTAATTTTTATTGCTTGTGTTCAAAATCTCAATGTGTTCATCACAGACAATAGGAAGACCCACATGGCTTTAGAAGTAAGTTCTCCTATTGTCTATAGAGCAAAACAATTCTAGTCCTTTAAATGATTGTGTTGAGTGGATAATGCTGAGGGCATTTCTGTCACTTAAAGCTGGCTGGAGTCCCTGAACTAAGCCTGTATGATCTCTACCAATCAGCCCAAGAATAACTTCCAGTATCCCAGCCAATGTTTTATCTCCTAACTGACTGTTAACAGAGCAAACAGGCGCTGTTGTCTGCAGTGTTTCTTGGTGAACTGGCATAAATTGACTTAGTAGAGGTGACCCAAAGCTTCTTTGATATTGCTAAACATCTTGCTGATGTCCTTTCAAGACCCTATTGTAAGAGTGACAGTGCACATTTCCAGGCAAATTTTTGACTCAAATTGAGAAAACTTGGCTCAGAGGAAGAACAAAACCAGCTTCCCCAAAACTTGGTATGAAACTAGGAAGTGGTTGATACCTACCACATGGGGGCAAATACTTTGAGCCCTATACTTGTGTCATGGAGGGACCCCAAAGTCAGTTTTAGGGGGCAAAACAAGTTCCAAAACAGACCTTTTTCTGTCAGGAAAAGTACAGCCAGTGAACTGACCAAAACAGGGTTTATACAATTAGTTAGCACTTTGATAACATAAGATAAAGGTTCAGATATCAGTTGAGGAGATTATTGGGGTGCAGCAAATGAGAATAATGAGGATCCACAGTGTGCCTGTATGCACTCATGAGGAACAAAGCCAGAGCCCTCTGATTCCAGGATACCACACTCGCCTGAATTAAGCAAGGACTTACACTCGCCTGGCTAGGCAAGGACTACACTTGCCTGGTCAGCAAGGACTACACTTGATTATCACTCATCCAAATGAGGAGGTGAGGCGCTTCCAGTCCCAAGAAGTTTCCTTAGATGGCATTACTACCTAAGGGGAGGGCTCCGGCACAGGCCCGCTGCTCCAAGAAGACCACACAAAGGGAATCTTCGGTGGGAACCCAGTTTTATAGTCTGATCAGATCTGGTTGTGGGCATTCCAGAAGCTTCTCAGCTTCTCTGGGCCCCTCCTCCTCTGCTAATGACCCTGTCCAGCTGACTACCCAAAGAGCCATTAACTGCCCCATTGAAGGAGAGGGGAACGTACAACTGCTATAGCAGTTCTCAGAGTGGGCAGGGGGCAGTAGTGCAACTGCCACAACTTGACAAGACCTTAATTTTTGTACAGGGCCTGCATTTTTCATGGAGTCAAACAATTCCAGGCATTTTGATCGTTTCTTTCCCTGTGGCTTGGAAACTTGAACTATGTCTTTTGCTGGGAGCTCCATATCAGCCCTTGCTTAATCATCCTTTTACAGTCAGTGAATCATTTTATAAGCATTTTTCTAAGTCATTTAAGTAATATTTCCAAAGAGCTACCATTCACTTTCAAAGAAAAGAGAATCTGACTTTTAACAGATTGCAGACTTACTTGTGCATGAGAATTTGCTCTGAAAGGTCAGCTCTTGGCATAAACCTTCTGGGTGAAATGTGGGCTGGACTGGCTTGTGTAAAGATTATATCTATTTTTTTCTTTGGTGTTGTGAATAAAATATTTTCTTTCAATATATACCAAAGACAAAGGGCAGGCATGTTTCTGACTAATATAGAAAAGGTAAAAGGATTTAGATGAAGCCTGTAAAACTGGGTTTGTGAAGGAGTTGGTTGGGAAGTCCATTTTCTGTAAAGAAAATATACTTTTCCTCTGCTCTTATGTTTCTCTTATGCATTTCCGTACAAACCAGTGCATTTATATAGACCAAAAAGAGTTTACCCAAGAATGGAATACAGGAAAAAAACACCTAGAATATTAGCTTAAGTCGACCCATCCACATCTGAGTATGAAATAAAGGAAACATTAATTACTGAGAAAATATATTTAGCTTCATTATCCTCCAATAACTTCTGAAGCTTAATTAACGTTTTGCTGCATTTTGAGATCACCAGATAGGCAGCACTACAGAAATGCAAACTACTTTTTATTATTAACACCTTAAATTTGTGGATGAGCATCAGCTCAGAGGCTTGTGAAATAAAGATATAGACAGGTGTTTGGACAAAGGAGTGAGGCAGGTGCTGGCCACGCTCTTTGGTAGAGCAAATGATTTTTTAAGTGTTCTGATCCCACTTCAAGAGGAAGCCAGTGCGGACATGTTCAGACAGTCACTTAAAGTACTTCAGTATAAAAATCAGTAGATTGCTTAAAATAACACATTTGTTTAGAATAAATAAGTATATTTTGATTCTGGATTTTTCAGACCTCAAGATATTTTCTAGTGTCTGTTTTTAAGCTTCCTTTAACTTTGCCTGTGCCATAAACTACACAAACAAACAAACATAATGCATGTATTTTTGTTTGTATAAATATTCACAAGTATCAAGACAGAAGCTTAATCCTGACTAGAAAAGTAAGTGATTCATGGCAGATCTTCATGGTAAGTGAGGGCTGGGTGTGTGGGTCAAAGGAATACGTTAAATTGATATCTCATTATCATTGAATCATAGAATAGTTTGGGTTGGAAGGGAACTTCAATTTCACATAGTCCAACCCCCCTGCAATGAGCAGGGACATCTTCACCCAGATCAGGTTGTTCAAAGCCCTGTCTAACCCGGCCTTGAATGTCTCCAGGCATGGGGCATCTACCACCGCTCGGGACAACCTGGGCCAGTGTTTTACCACCCTCATTGTAAAAAATTTCTTCTTCATGTCTAGCCTGCATCTCCCCTCTTTTAGTTTAAAACCATCACCCCTTGTCCTGTCACAACAGGCCCTGCTAAAAAGTTTTTCCCCATCTTTCCTATAGTACTGAAGTACTGAAGTACTGTAGTACTGAAAGGCTGCAATAAGGTCTCCCTGGAGCCTTCTCTTCTCCAAGCTGAACAGTCCCAACTCTCCCAGCCTGTTCTCATGGGAGAGGTGTTCCATCCCTCTGATCATTTTGTGGCCTCCTCTGAGTCCTCTGCAACAGGTTCATGTCTTTCCTGTACTGAGGGCTCCAGAGCTGGATGAAGAACTCCAGATGGCGTCTCACCAGAGCAGAGTAGAGGGACAGAATCACTTTCCTCAAACTGCTGGCCATGCTTCTTTTGATGCAGCCCAGGATACCTTTGGCCTTTTGCACTGTGAGTACACATTGCTGGATCATGTCCAGCTTTTCATGCACCAGCACCCCCAAGTCCTTCTCCACAGGGCTGCTCTCAATCCTTTCATCCTGTGCCTGACTTGATACCCAGGGTTGCATTGACCCGTGTACAGGACCTTGCACTTAGACACATTATTATATTTTACATATGAAAAATTTATAATGAACATGCTATAACTGTGCCACTTTCTGTTTAGGAGAAGGAAGAGCGTGATAGATATCCAATAAATTTACAGATCCTTGTGGATAAGAAGAAATACACTACTCTCCAGGGCCAAGTACTGATTTCTTACTTCCCCATTGTTCCAAAAAAGGTGGCATAAAATGGAGAAGATACAAGCAGTACTAGTGGATGGGCAGTGAGGGATGAAACAGGTTATTAAGGTTGCTTTTCCGACTATTCAAAAATTAACATCAGGAAATCCTTTCGGTCAGGTCAACTACCTCATGCTGGAGGGATACTTTGAATTTTCAAGGAATGCAAAATATTATGTTAATTAGATCTATTAGAAAATGTAGACTTCGACATATTAAATAGTCTCCTTAATTATGGTAATGAATTGATATGGTTGTTCAACTAATGGCCTTTGTCATTCACAAAGATAGGGCATGACTGTTATAGAAACACAGAGAATTAAAGTGTATGATAAAGGTCAATTCAGAAAATGCACATATTCCAAACCCCTCTTTTTATTCCATGAAATATTATTCAGATAGAAAGATAAACACCCCTTTGGTCCCCTCCGCAGTACAAAAAACCCCCAAACAGTCCAACAAGCCCAACACAGCCTTCTCCAAACCACCAGTTATCGTTATTTTCCTGAAGGTTAACCTGCCTCGTTGGCTCGTGATTTTTTTTAAATGTCGGTTAAGGAATGAAATATTAGAATGGAAGGTTTATTCCAAATACCTCTCCTTAATAATTTCCTTGCCACTGATCCCATAAATTTAACTTTCTTTTTTCTCATTGCTTTTATTTGGAGCTATTCACATAGACTCTGATAACAATTATGAAAGCACGATGACCTGATCTGGCAGTTTTTTATTTATTTTCAAAGACTAATGCTTTTGAGGGAAGATAAGTATGTAGACAGATTACACATCTGAAAGTATGACAATTGTAGTGTCCTCACAGGGAAAAAGAAAGCAACCTATTTGTAGATCAGCGGATGGGTACCTGCTTAACTGAGACAGCCTTCTTTTGGTTACATATTCTAGATGGATACAAGAATTATTATTCTCTTCTGTTTATTTTTATACTCCTTCTCATTATACTAGTAGTAAGGGAAATACAATTCCTATTTACCTTTGTGCTGGTTATGATCCCCATTCATGGCATTGATTTTAGCTGCGAAGATGTCCCACAGTCTGTCCACATTGTGCATAAAATGATGTTTCAACTTGTTTTAACATGCTGGGTTGCAGGCATCACCAGCTACATAGAGAAAGGCCATGAGTTACAGAATACATGTAAACTTAGACAACATAAACATGCAGCATAGATACTGGGGGAGTTATTTGATATAAGTACATATTTTAGTTTATTAAGTAAATGGAAAAAGTCCTTTTGCTAAAGTCAATGGAAATGGCATAGGCATTGAACAGAAGTCTATGAACAATGATACAGAGACTGGAAGAGAATGCTCATGACCATTAAATTTAGTATAACAACTCTAATTGACTTCAGGGAACCAAGTTTTGATCCTGGGACTTTTTATTGACTATAGTAAAAAGTAAATCACTCTATATCAGCCCGTGATATATATTATGTTAACATCCTTGCTAGCCATACATACATGAGACTTGAATGACCAAGACTCGTTCACTGTTCAGATTGGAAGATGTATTCATTTTTGACTTAGTTCTTGTCTTTAAGCTCTTGTAAATACTTCCTTGCAAATCCCTAAGCTCCTAAAATCTTTAGATAATTAAGTTAATCTACACCAGATTTGTTTCAGGAGTTTTTCTGATTCAACATTTGCTAGCAACAGAAGTTTTCCAAGGGCACTGCTGCATGGAGTTTAGGTCATTAATAGACTGAGGCACTGTATGATCTGTGGGAAGGCACCATCCGTGTAACAGTTGCCAAGTCTGTCCTGTATTGTATAAACATGATAGTTTCCTTTCCAAGAACAGTTGGAGAAAGAGGAATTCAAATGTTTTTCTATCTAAGGCAGATTCTTTCCCTAAGGCAATTAAAATATGGAAACAAAACATGCACTGCTCATACTTTTCTCAGCAGAGAGAAAAGAGCATGAACATACGACAAATATGAAAGTAAGTAATGCACTGGTGGATAATGGCTTTGATCTATGGTGGATAGCCCTGTTTGAGAACCAAGCTATGAAAGAAAAGCTGTACGCTTAATAGCTCATCCTGCTATAAGCTGTTGCTACTTCCTTTCATGTGTGGGTAATTTGTAACACCAGGCATGCTAAAAATCTCCCTTCTGTGTTTTGTTGCGCTGATAACAGAGTATTGCAGTCTCTAACCATGAGTTTAGCTTTCATATATAATTATGTAACAATTAATACAGACAATGAGCCAGGAGTTTGGCATCTTGTTTGGTGATTATCTATAATACTTACAAATGAGCTACAAAGAAAAAAGGAGAAACAAAAGAAGACGTTTCTGTACTCACACACTGAAATCAAGGCCCAGATAAATCTTTAACACCATGGTGGTATAACAGCTCAAACTGGTGTCAATACTCACTGCTACACTCAAGGGGAAACTGTTTGCATTTCAGGTTTCTACAGCACAGCATATTTTGTTTCTTTAGCAAACACTACAAGCATAATGTTTTCCCAGGATAGCATAAACTACTCACCCTCCATCTTCACCCTTTTTTCTCCAGTACTAAGTATCAAATACAGGCAGATGTTTATTGTCCTAGAAAACAGGGAGAGCATCCACAATGCTGAGTGACTCTTATGATTCAAACATTTCTTTTCAAAGGACATTTCATTTTGAAATCCTAGATGCCAACCTTTCCTTCTAGTATTGAGGGATTATAAAATAACTTTACAGAATACTGGATGATGTCCTTAAGCGACTATAAAGCCGTTTCTCTTCTTTGTTCAGAACTGGGAAACAGTGCCAAAACTCCAAAAGCTATTTAATAATCTAACCCAGTTTCTGAATGCTCTGAACATTGTTGAATTTAATCTTAGAATTTTCTGCAGCATTACAAAATAAGGATAATTTACAGCTCCGATTTTTAGACAAGCAATAGAAAATTAAGATTCATCCTTAGTAAGAATTAATTTTCAGTAAAATTTATGTGATTATGAGCATATTATTTTTTTGCCTCAGTTTGTCTATGGAAGCCAAAGTGTATCCCTTCCTTATAGGTTTATTTTAAATACATAAATGAAGATGTTCAAATGTTGGATTAACTACTCCAGGAGTGAAGACTTTGCTGACTGCATTTTTGTGTGGTATACAGTGAAAAATATACTTTTAAGGAGTCAGCATTATTGTGGATTACAAGGCATGAAAAGATGAGGAAAATATAGTTTGCAGAGGAGGCTGGAAAAAAAATACATTTGACATTGAAACTTTAATTTATAGAAATACGTTCATCATAGACTCTTGAATTTCAGCCATAGCTGGGAATCACAGAACTTCCAATATCAGTCTCTCAGAGAAGTCTGCTTAAGTTAAAAATACTGCAGTCTGAGATGTTCTGAGGACAGAATCAGGTAAAATTCTCCTTTGAGGGTCTCTGGCTCCCTTTCAAATCACAATAATTCATTCATTATCAGAATGGACTGATTTTTAAAAAATATATATTTTAATATCAGGTTTCATTTCCACAGGAAAAAAAAAAATCTGTTTAAAGTTGGGAAGAAAACAAATTTCAAAACTCCTGAATAATTTTGAAGAAAAAAAATACTGTTCTCTGTCCAGCCTTCATAAAATGCCACCTTTAAAATTACCTAAATTCACAGAAAACCAATGCAAAAAACTGAGTTTCTAAAAGTTACTTTTGGCTATTTTTCAGTCTTATTTCATAATTTTCTAATGTGTGCCAGTGACAGACAATGCACAGTAGCTTAATTATTATCTTCTGCTGTGTGAGCATGCTGTGAAAAAAAGATTATGGGGAGCCAGAGAAGGAGGAGATAAAATATCCTGACACAAATTAGTATTTAACATACATTTTGAAATCAGTCTGCTGCTGCTGTCTCTATTTCTTTATATACAGCGTGCTAGAGAACCCATCTATTTTAGTTCCTCAGCAGAATGTAGAACTGCTTTGTGTTTTGTTCCATTTAACAACATCTTTCCCAAAAAAGAACAGACATCTGAGGATGATTGCAAACATTCCCTCCATCAGCTTTGGGCTCTGTAAGAATCTGACTCTAAATGATTTACAGAGAAATACTATTTGTCCACCTAAGATGAGCATATTTTTCAAGTTAGGATACTAGGGTGTTCTGTCTGGTAGACAGATGACAGCCACAGTTTAATCAAACTGACAGAGTAAATAAGAATGTGTTTGACATTTAACGCACAGTATGTAAATAACCCTTTTATGTTCATGTTTCTGTTCAGTTTCTCAAGAAAATTACAGAGTGGATATGCTGTGGGAAGATATTACAACATGAATACCATTTAATAAACTGAAAGTACTACAGAACTTATTTTTAATTAAGGAAGTGGTAGAGACTGTTTTGGAAACATGGCTGTTCATTTCTGTTTCTGTAATATTTGTGAACAACACTATTCTCTAAAGGAGTCCCTAAAACTATACCAGAAATGACTGCAGTTGGAAACAGGCAACAATAATTTCCCATGAGTGCTTTGAAAAAGCTGATGTAAAGAAAAACTCTAATCTGCCTTGCGAGTTTTGTACAGAAGACTAGTGAGGGGAACTTGGATGAAGATACACAAAGTAATCAATAGTATAGGTAATACAGAGTTAGAAATAGTGTCATTTTTCTTATAACAATAATAGGAAAGAACATGCAATGAAATAGAAATACGAGAAATACAAACTAATGAAACATAAATTCTATTTCACTCCACATAAAATTTTTCTTGTGCAACTCCTTCCTCCAAGAGATTCATATAACCCAAGACTTTGCAAGCATTCAGTAGAGACTGGACATTTAAAAAACAAAACAGAACAAGAAAAAAACCACAACCCAACAAACAGGATAGGAAACTGTTTCTCAGACATAATCTGAGTTGTAAGAAGAACGTTAATTTATGTATCCATTATAATCTACTAATCTTCTGAATTATTACTTGCATTTAGTCTCACTCACACCTCCTCTGGGGTGAAAAGGTGCACACATAACTTGCACTTCAGTGCAGTAGTCCAGTTTTCACTTTAAAATTCTCCTATTATAAAAGCAGGATCACCTGTCTTCAAAACTCTTGTGTCGACAATGACATGCCAGGAAGGAAACAGATGTTCTGACATAGCTCAAACAAAACTTAGCAAAAATACCATTAGTTCTTCTGCCAGTGCAAACAGATCTTCTGCCAAGCTTGCTGTAATGCAGATCAATTGAGAAATCCAAGCTGCCCTTGGGAAAGAGACCTTTAAAGGTTAGAATTTTTGATTTAGACTTCCCTTTCTCTTAGTCAGAAGAATGCATTCACAATATGATAATATAGTAAAGGAATAAATCTTTTACTTAAGTTATACTTCATGATAGGAAGCAAGTCAGTATTTTTGTTTTATTTTTTTCAAGGGTTTTTGGTCATGCTCATCTTGCCCTGGCTAATTTACCAAGGCAGTAAGTGTTTTCAGCTGCTATTGAAAGATTTAATAATGAAGAGCATATAACTTCCTACTGAATCAATATTTGAGCTCTGCTTGAGGCCATTTTCAGTCATAATTAGGTTCGATTGCTCTCATTTTAATATTATTAACAAATGGTTTCATTATATTGTTATATGGGAAGCAATGTAAAGTTACCAGCACCTTCCTTTGGAATATGTGTTTTTCCCTTATTAATATTTTAAGACAGAATCTTACCCCTGGTAAGACATTGAAGAGTTGTCTTTGAATACAAATGCAGAAGAATTATGGCACAGGAAGACAAAATACAAACAATTTAGCCTGTTTACAAATTGCATGCTAAGCATTGAGGTATTACTTTCCTTTTTCACCAAAAAAGTGGGAAATATGCCTAGCGGCAGCAGAAGCAGCTGTAGCGCTCTTCCAAATAGATGTCATTTGAAGGTGAGTTCAATTCATTTTTCAAAAATAAAATATTATTATTAATATTATTTGTCCAAGAGAGATGTTATAGCTTTTCTTCTCTTTTGAAAAAAAATTATTGACAAAATGGGGGTTGAGGGAGATGTTCTTTTGCCTTTACAAACTCAGGTAAGCATGAAATAAAGGGTCACTCCAAACGTGTATGGTTCAAATGAAATCCACTGGATTTAATCTCACAAAAAATCAGGTCTCTACTCATATCCAGAAGATTGTCTCAGGAAAACAAATTAGCCCTGGAATTGTGAGGTAGTGTAAGCTATATGGATGTGAAGCCAGTATGGAGGGAAGATTATTTCAGAATATCCTTCTCTAAAGTCCTTTTTTCCCAATCAATCACTGCTTCATTCCTTAGAGGGTTCCTCTCTCTACAATATCGATCCTCAAAGTGCTGCCCCACTCTCTCATTTTGTAGAGGATATTGAATGGTGAGGGTTGTCTGGCATTTTTTTAAAGTGCAATGAGTTGCCTTGAATCTAGGTTATATGCATGAAAACAAGTGCTTCCTTTTAATTGCCACATGAGCTCTTCAATTTACACGGACTTAGACTGATTTTTAGAAGCTGAAGATCTACTCCATTGTTTTATAACTTTCCCCATGCCATTGGTCAGCTCATTCCCTACAGCATCCTTGCTTGTTTGCAAAGGTGCACATTTCCTTCAGCAAATATTTTGGGACTGAATCTTTCAACACTATTCACACCTAGAAATACTTCCCTATGCAAAGTTTACTTTCAGTCAGGTCTTTCGTCATTTTGTCTTTGAGCTCTTGCCCTAACTCCTAGAATCCCACAAGAATCAGAAATGTGGATGGAAGCAAGGAATGAAAAAAGAACGCTGTTATCTCTCCTCTATAATAAAGCTTTGGTGAACAATAAATAAAGCATTCCTGACAAAGAGGTGTTTTGATTTCAATCTGTTAGGGACTTGATTCTTCTCCATTGAAATCCATTACCCAAACTCATGGAGATTTTGTTGGAAGCAGAATGCTATCCCCTAATCAGAGAAATCATATTTTCTGCTTTTATTGATATGACAATATAAAAGCAGATATGTCCCTTTCCCTGTAGTTCCACAATAACTGAAAACTGAACTGAAACCTTTGGGGTTTAAAGCAAGAGAAAACAAAGATGATCAAAAGTATTTTCTAGTTCTAAAAAATAGAGTCTATATCAAATTATATTATTTTGAAGTGGCTCTATCTTTGATCAAAAAGTTGTTAGCTAAAGCAATTCTGTTGAGGACATTGTAGGATATGCCCAATGAGACTCCATCACCTTGTATAATTTACTTCAATCAAGACAATGTTATGGCTCCCATTTTCATAGACAACAGTCTTATGTCCTTCTCTTGTTTCATTTCATCATGTATTCATCACAATGTAAATTGTACAACATATATTAAGGGCCAAAAATAAACCTGTTCCAAAATACATATATTTAAAAAAATATCAGTTTAAACAGAGTAGATTTATTCAAAATGCTTTTCAGACATATTTATTTTTTTAAGATTAAAGCCAAGTAAAATACTTAAATAATACTCTAGAAATAATTTAGTGCTCATTGTAAGAGAAAATATTTCACAGAAATGCTTTCATTCCTGTTTTAATCTAAAGTATCCATTTTGTTTTCTATGGCAAGCCTCAGGAAAAAGCAAAAGAAAGGAGAAATATCTTATTTTTAATTTTTATCTATTATACTCTGCGTATTTGTATGTATATGCGCACATAAGTTTGTGTACTTGCATGTGCACACACAAGCAAGAGAAGTTATTGATTCTGTAGATAGTATTTTCCTATAAGGTCTTTACTAGAGTTTCTTATCATAACATTATTAATCATAACATAATTAATCCTTGATCTTTACGAAGAACACCTTGTCTCCCATATCCACTTGCCTTTTTCACAAGGGCATAGTATTAGTTACCAAAATCCTTCGTGATTCACCCATATATCTTTCTCCTGTTCTACCATTTTCAGCAAATGTCCTCCCAGGTAAGAGGAAAAATTCCCATATCATTCTATAGTGCATAACTTTGTATTTATAAAATCAAATGTGTTCCTTATTTTATGGCATGAAAGAAGTACTGAACAGTCCCTTGGTCTCTCTCCATGAGTCTACTCCCCATTATTAAACTTGACCAAGACTACAATATAAAGTTTGTGTGACCTGTGAAAATATCAATAGCCTCCATTCAGCCTTTAACATTCATTTAAAGTTTCAGAAAGTGTTAGCAAGTATATGACATCACCCACTAAAAGAGAGAATGTTCTTATTTGTTCATTTTTTATTTTATTTTTGCAAATAATTTAATTACTATATTATTAGTTCTTATAATTTAACATGATTGAAACACAAGCTAATTTCTTATCTCTTTTTAAAACACAGATGTCTGGAAGTTGCTACGATGGGTTTGTTAAAGGCTGTAATACAGCACCATGATATTACAATAATGGTCTAGTAATTGAGGCTTGATTCAGCAAAGCACTTACGCCTGGCCTTGAATTCTCATTTATTTTACATGGCCTGAAGGCTTGCTTTTTGTCTTAGAATGGTGTAAAATAGCTTTCCTAAATGAGAATACAAACAGGTTAAATTAGAATTGATTTTTAAACACAAATTGAGGTCTCAAAAACACACTATTTCTGTTTGAAAGCATTCACATTTATTTCAGGTAGAGAAAGAATGTTGAAAGTGCATGTCATAAGATTCTCATCTATGTTAACAGTTGCAAGGAAAATGAAACAAAATTAAAAGCAACTAAACTGTGATCGTGGAAAGAGAAGATATTAAAAGGAAGATAGCTCATTTTTTACAGATTTAAATGTTTCCAATAAGTGAAAAACCTATCTTGACTTGCTGGAAAGACAGTTAGCATTTGTACAGAGTCATGTAGATTGCCTATTTTACGGATTAAAATTCCTCTACCCATCAGTTAAGTCATAAATGTGTAAGAGAAGACAATTCTTTTACAGATGGAGGATGAGACTCTAAATGGTTTCTGTCTTTGGCATAATAGATAGTGCAGTTAAAATCTCCCCCCAAAATCAGCACATTCTGAGGCAGACAATTTGATAAAACTCTACTTACACAATAATTCAAAAGAGCTCCTTTCTTTCCCTCAGCAGTGGAACAAATGTTAATGAAGCAAGCACAAGTTTAATCAAAGTTGTCCTGAACTTTTAGTAACTTTTTAATATCCCTAAATCAAGGTTTAAAATAGGAATGCCATAATTTGTATCTGAATCAGACTAAGATTTTTTTTGTACAAATTGCCCAACTTTTGGCAACAGCACATATTCGTGCTATATATTATAATGTGAAGACGTTATCGCAAGTTAATATAATTTAGAATTACCCTGTGAAGGGTTACCTTGGCTTACCTTTGGTAGCAGTTTATAAAGTATTTTATTCCATGTTGAGCTGCTGCTCTCAGATATGTCTCTGTGAAGGTAGGAGAAGCCTAAGGAGCATCAGTAAGGTTGGTGGGAAGAGCAGGGTGTCCAAGGCAGAAACTGGCTGGTAGTGACCCTGAGGTCCCCAGTGCACAGCTGGCACGGTGCTGGCACTCAGGGCAGGCGGGCTGCTGGGGACCAGCCAGGAGCTCATATCTCTTCAGAAGAAAGTGAAAGATCTATTTCTTGTTTATCCTTGCTACATGAAAGGGATATGCTGCCTACAGCTGCACAAAGGGATTAAATTCTACATGAAGGGATTAAACTCCTGCAAGGAATAATTGATAAAATTTTTTCAACAGTGCTGACAATACCTGTATGGGTAAGGGCTGGTTTCAATGGATTTAAGATGGAAGTTAAAAACAAATTTCCCAGCAACAACCTTCCAATGGGAATGGAGTGAGTGAATTAGGGTAACTGCTTTTAAATAGCATTCTTAGTTTCTGAATTGGAAAGAGTCTTCTTCAGGACAGCAGGTGAACTGAACTGAACAGTGAAATATGTCCTTCCTCTGCCTACATGCCAGTTCTGGCTGTGTCTCAGTTGCTGCCTAAATCTCAGTGAATGGAGTCATGTTACACAACTGCACTCTCTGGCAGGTGATTAGGGAAAGCTTTCATTTAAGATGCAGATGCTATAATTGGGCAAAAAAAGCAATGCAGGATGTGACCATGGATCACATGAAATGTGTGCACATGTTTATAGTGATTCTCTTTCTCCACATATATATGAGGAACATATAAATAACTAAGGAATGTTTCAAGATATCTGTAAAATGTGTATGTGTGAATATATTAGCATCACAAAATTGTTCCAAGTGCTAAGCTACTAATGAAAAACAAGCAGATGATGAAACACCTTGGGTTTGGCATGCCTTTCTTTGGGGATAGTTAAAAGAAAGCAATCCTGCTAAACAGTGAAGAAGCAGCACAAGGCATCCCCATGTTTTTCAGGAGAGAAGGAAACAGTGCACGACTGATACAATCTCGGTATTGAGAAACTCTTTCTAGAATTGTTCAAAGACAGTTCCCACGCCCTAATATGTAAAACATCCTTATTTTCTGCAGCTCAACAGAGTAAAAAACATTACTTTTCCATCAGTCTCTGATATTTACTTCTAATATTAACCATGGAAGAGACAAATCTCACTGTGTGTAATACACAAGTGTTATACCATCTTTACCTGTTGACTTGTGACTTGGTGACTTAATGTGTTCTTTGACTCCTCTTTGGGAACAATTATGATGTTTGCATTATCTAAAGCTTATTAAGAATAGTAGGAAATCAATGAGTTTTTGTATTATTCCTCAGAGCTGTGATAGTGTGTAAGGTCATTGTTCTCTAGGTAAGCCTATGAGGTAGAGTGTGACTCGTACAAAAGTTGTTGAACTGGTGCTACATCAATTCCATCAAGCTTGTCCTTGTGTTTTATTTAAGTAGGATGTTGCTACAATTAGAGAAAATATTAGATATCAAACAATTACTTAGGTCCAGAATTTATGTAATGGAGTTAGCAGCTGAATAAATCTGATCTAAAAATAACCATATTACTAAATATTGCCTTATTTATAACCAAACCAACCAACCAAACAAACAAACAAAAAGACAAGCAAACAAACACAAGACCACCCGCCCCCCAAAAAACCCACAACAACAAAAAATCCCAACACCCTGAAATTAGAATGAAACAATTTTATCTCAATACAGAAGTTTTCTTTAAGGACACATGACATCAGATTGTGTAGCTGATATTGTGTGTTTAACAGACCATGAGGTTCTTCCTTTGCAACGGGCCCAAAAGGCATCTTGGAATAATGCAGTTCCTTATATCCCACCTTAAAACCTCTGACAGCCTTTATTGGAGCTATGCTGAGCCTGGATCTGCAGCCATTGGAAAGGAATCAGTGTTAACATCTCAACATAAGCTGACAAATAATTCTTCAGGACACATAACATTACAATTTTTTTTGAAGTAAGGCTTGAAAAGGGCAACTAATACTTTAACAAATTACTTATACAGCTCTAGTTGTCCCAGACTACCTGAGTTCTGTACAAATTTGCTACATGGCTTTTTTTTTTTTTTTTTTTTTTTTTCAGGAGCAGACTCTCAAAGATTGTAGCACTGTAGAAAAAATGGAAGCAGCTAAATGATCATTCTCTGCTGAAGATAACTAGTTTCTGTATTTCTTCTGCAACTGAACAGTACCCTCCTCCTCATACTTTCTTCTCTGGAATAGAAAGTGGAGGAATATCTCTGCTTCCTTACAATGTGTTCAGGTAAAGTCCATGTTTTGATGATGGGCTAGATTTAAAATTAATTCTGACAGAATGAATGACCAAAAGCAGTAAGAACACATTTTTAATAAAAAATGTACTTCTAAGAAGAAACAATTACTTCCTTATAGAGAAACTGTTGTGAGCTGTCTGGACCTTAGTAATTCTAGCTTCTGCAAACTCTTAGTATTGCATGACAAACTTATCAAATTTTAACTTTCATCATCATAAACTGTGACATTGATATTTAACTCTTCTTATGAATTATGGCAGATTTAAATCATATAGTTTTAAAGGGTGAAGCAGAAGGTGTGAAGTGAGATTTTAAAGTAAGTGGATTGCTTAGTTAATCTTAAATAGTGTCCTTTCATACATAGATATGTTTCTCAGGTCGGGATACATTCTTCTCTTTAGAAAAAAAAAACAACTGACCACAATGAGCCAGTTCATACCTGGAATAAATTGATTGATCAAGACTGGGTTGTAGGAGGAATGACTTTGGCTCATGCTGTCTGTCTCATTTAATGTATGTAAAAACTCAAGCTAAACAAGGTAAACATAAAAGCAGCCTAGACCCTCGCAATTAAAATTGTCTGCAGAGACAGATTGTGTAATGTAGGGTTTATTGAATCCCTACAGCTTTCCAGCAAAGCTCACTATGTGAGGTGCATGTACACTATCTTGGTATAATTTAAATAAAAAATGCTGACTGCCCTTAAAAGCTCCATTAGGTGGTCTAAACTAAATAGGCACCCATTTGCCATGTCCTCGACACCATCTAGTTAAAACAAGGAAAACTGCTACCATGGTATTGTGTATCAAGGGTGAAATGATGAAATTATAGGAATTTATGTTTCTTTGGACTGAATGTTAAAAAACACATAAACTACCTTTTATTAGAGAATTGAAGTGCAAATTTCCTGCAGCACAAAGCATCTTTGTTCAGCACTAAGGGACTGTGAAACAAATATAAATAAATGTCAGCTCAATTGAGCACTTTGTTCCTGAGTTATGATTAGCACATTTCTTATTACAGAGCAGAAAACTATCCCACACCTGTGAGCTGTAACATCTCCAGGCTCAGAAAGCTGTGGAACACAGACAAGGTTGTCAAACATACCTGCCTTTCTGAGAGAAATATGCTTCATGGACCTGAACTGCCACTCTGCTGAGTATCCTGATCTCCCACTGAAATGCGGAGGTACTCATCACCTCACAGGAGCTCACTTACATGCAGTCTTTAAAGTTTTTTATACTGGGCAGCTGTCACCCAGTCTACAACGGTTCATCCATATTCAGCAAGTAATTTTTCTGGCATATGTTGTCATCCCCTTGACAGTTAAACATATGCTTCTGTACTTTGTTGAACATGGTTGGACTTGAGCATTTTCCTTAATGCTTCACAGAACATGCGGATCTAGTTGAAACTTGATCGCTTTGCTGAGCTGGAGTCTGAAAAGGGTTATACGGGCATACTACAGCAATTATACTTCTGTGATCTAATTTTGATGGAGTTACTTTTTAAAAATTTATATTTCTCAGTCAAACACATCAAAATATTTATTTTTCTTAACTTTCAGTCTAATTTTTACCATTTACCTTGCTTTTACTCCTCAGTGAATTTTCCTAGAAAATATGTTAATGCTCTGAAAATTAATCTAAAAAATAACAACAGCGATTGCAGGTTTCCCAAAAGCTGCATAACAACCCTATTTCTTTACACAGAGATAATTCTCCAGGTCTTTTGGGAAGACACCAGAAACACATCTTCCAAACATCCTCTGAATTTATCCTAAAAGGTTTTGAAAAAACAGGGCCTTTATTAAGTCCCACTACTTTCATAATAATCCACCCACATGCATAACAATTGGATGGGTGGGAGGAATGTGATGGAGGGATTGTAGTTGAAATTTATATAATATTAAATTAATGTATTTAATTTATCATATCATAAATCAATGCAATCACTGGGACTTAGAGAACTTACACCATGGCCTTATTTTAAATTTGTCTCTCAAAATGTCAAGGAAATAGCCTTTCTAATAGGCTTGCTGCAAAGAAGGCTAATGGTGTCCTTGCCTGCACTAGGAGGAGGACTGCCATCACGTTGGAGGAGGTGATTCTTCCCCCCTCCTCAGTACCAGTGAGGCCACATCTTAAATACTGTGTCCAGTCCTGGGCTCCCCAGTACAAGACGGATATGGACATACTGGAGAGAGTCCAAGCAAGGGTCATGAAGATGGCTAACAAACTGGAGCATGTCTGCTGTGAGGGAAGGCTGGGACTGTTTAGCCTAGAGAAGGTGCCTTATAGGGGATCTTAACAATGTATGCAAATATCTGAAAGGAGGGTGCAAAGAGGATGGAGCTGGGCTCTTTTCAGTGATGTCCAGTCACACAGTCAGTGAGCGCAAACTGAAACACAGGAGGAAAAAGCTTTTTCACTGGCACAGGTTGCCCAGAGGGGTTGTGAAGTCTTCATCCTTGCAGATGTTCAAAAGGTGTCTGAACGTGGTGCTGGGCAACTGGGTCTAGGTGTCCCTGCTTGAGCAGAGGGTTTGGACTAGATGACCTCCAGTGGCCCCTTCAACCTCAACCATTCTGTGATTCTGTGATAACGAGATTTTGAACATAGTAGGGTAGTGAGTAATACATGTTTAAGGAAGCTGTGGGTCAGGAGAGTGTTGACTGGACTCTGTCATGCCAGAATTGTAACATGCCAGATCTGACACATTTTGAAGATCAGATTTTTAGAAGAGTATTTCTCCTGCAGTGTCACTGTGGGTGAAAGTTCTAGCATTTTCATCCTTCAAGATATGACTTGTTACTATATTAAATGAAAAAACTGATTTTGGTGCAATTTATCCTAGTATCTCCTAAAAGCCTCAGAAAGATCCAGTATATAAAAAGCTGTATGAAAAAGATGATGTATGAATAAAAAAAGAGCTGGTTAGATTTAGGGGAAAAACACTTCATGTGATGAAAATTCCCACGTACTCTAGCTAAGTAGAGACATTGTACTTAGTTTGCTAAGCTAACTTTGAAATATATTAAAATATCCTTTATGAAAATTATATAAGGAGGATAAAAAGGGATGGAAAAAAAAAGGGACATATGTCTTTTTATCAAATGGACTTTCACAGCCAGAGGATACTAAAATACTTAGAATGTATCAGTAATTGCAGCTATTGCTTAGTGGAAGAAAAATTCAGAGTTCATCATTATAGATTTGATACGGCAGTGGCAACACACTGAAGCTGATTAAATGTTAAACATATAGTATAAATATTTACTTAATCTTGAAAAAAATCACTTCTTTATTAAATACGATGCAATCATGAGTATGGATTACAGATTTTCCCCAAAATTCAAACTACATTTGAATATTATTGTTATTATTTTTTTCTCTATGTTATTTAGGTAGACTTTGAATTTAGATCTCTAGCCCTGTGAATCTTGCAGACTTAGAAAGTATTACAGGCCAAGCAGAAGCTGATACGCTAAGCTTTGTCACTGCAAAATTATACATATATACATATATATATATATAAAGTCTTTTGTGACATGTCTTGTATGATGATGAAAAAAACCAGCAGTTAAGGATAATAAACCATTTTTGTTCTGTTTTTATTATTATTAGTAGTAGTAGTAGTAGTAGTATGCAAATTGATGTAGTCTCAAATGGAAGAATTAAAGGCTTTCGTTAAGTCTGAGTGAGTCTAATTGGAATTGGGCATTTCAAACTTCCTGAGTTAGGACATTTGTGTTTATAGGCCCCTCGTGATTCTATTTTAAATATTATGTAATAGCTTAGATGATAGCAATCTGCAAATTAGAAATAAAACTAAGAGCAAGGCATTTTAACTATTTGATTAAGAAATCCATTATTACTTCTGATCTTTGATTTGATTAGTGAGTTGTCTTGATGAGCAAATAATTAACAAGAAACATACTTACAGCTGGTGAATACCTGAGTATCAGATACCAGATTGCAGGAAACGCCACCAGCCAGCAGCCTTCAGTGTTGCATCGCTTGCAGGAACAACCCAGCCCCCTCCTTCCTCCGTGTGTACTGCCTGGAGAGCGGCGGAGGGGAAGGACATACGGTTTTCCCCAGGACAGGCCTGGGAAGGACATAGGCACATGATATATTGTCACCGCCAAAGCTCAAGGCATACTGATTGATGAAAAAAGTCATATTTCACTATTTGGCTGGCCTTAGATATGAGCCAAGACTTTGTGTCCCCTTACCTTGATTTGACATAGTTAACTCTATTGAACTGTTCTCAAATCAGTATTTCATTCTTTTGTTTACAAAACAGGCAAGATGACCACAAGATTCTTAGGACGATGTAGAGGCCATAAGATACTTGCACATAATCTGAAATAATAAAGTTAAAATAACCTATCAATAATTTTAACTAATTTATTATTATTATTATTATTATTATTATTATTATTATTATTATTATTATTATTATTATTATTATTATTTGCAACTGGGCAAACTACAAATATATATACAGTGAATTGCTGTGTCTGGGCTTTCTGGTACTTTGTGGTGATATTATAACATAACTGTATTTGATAGAATCCATATTCATGTAAGATAACTTTATGTTTCATGGTCACTATGCCTCTCAAGGAAAGAGGAAAAACTGAACATTATTTTGATTAAAAAGAGAAACTTAAGGAAGAACTTTCTAGCTGTTAAGCTAGTGAAACAATGAAAGAACTTTAAATAGCCGTAGTGGGGCATTTTCCAGAATATATTAGACAAATGTCCATCATTAGTGGATATATAAAAATTGTAGTAAGGCAGTGCAATAGGTTATCTCCTGAAAGATCTCCCAGTTTTATAGTACAAGGGAGTGTTTTACTCCTGTTTTGGCCATCTGCCTGTACATGTAAGAACACTGTACATGAAATGCAGAAAAGCTGAATTTGTATTTCCAAATTTAGTGCTCTTTAATAAACCTCGAACTCTGTCCTTTCACAGAAAGTAGCCTGAAGGCTTTTACTTATTATAGAAAACAAGTAAGGTGTTCCCAGCTACTTCGCAGCAAGTTCCCATAGACAAGGAGAAATACACTAATATTTATTTGACAGAATACAGCAATGTAAGCTATCATAAAAATTTTATTAAATTTAAGCTGTATAATAACTTGGTGCCCGTTGAAACAATGTAACCATAAGACTGGATAGGAACTATCAAAATGGAATGGGAAAATTACATTTAAAGATGCAGCACAAAAATATCCAGAGAACAAAGAAAAACCATAGAATTAGTTTTTGTTCACTAGTAGAGATTTTCCACATGACCAGATATCTATTATTGAACTAATAAAAATAGCACTGTTATTGAGAAAAAATGTAACAGTTTTATCTGTGTGTAAAAATTCAAATCTGGAAAATGACTTTACGCTTAAGTATAGGACAATCATCACCTTATTTCTCTTGCACTGCATTCACTAGTGTGTGAAGACTGTGCACATGCACACGAGTAGAGACATTAAAATAAGTTCAGTTTTCCTTTACTTTTCTTGGTGAAAAGGAGAATTTTTCCATTTAAAACAAAACAAAACAAAACCTCAAACCTTTCCCCTTTTACAAAATCTTTTAATCACATGGAACGTACTCATCATTGTGTCTAATCTAAAAGTTTGGGGTTAGTGGTTGTCCAAATGATTTTGAGAGGTTGCTTCCAAGCCAAAATTCAGGTCCATATTTGCCAAAATCCAAATCAATTTTTAAAAGACCTTCCCAGCCCTTTTCCTTGGATGTTGGTGTTAAACAAAACATTTGTCTACTTCCAGAAATGAAATCTATTGACACACCATCTATCATGCACATAAGTGGGTGCAATAGGAGTGATGGCAGCCATGCCTGTGAGACTGTGTGACACAAATTAACAAGAATCAGTGGTTATATGATGAAGATTTTATTTTCTTACTAAGTTGATCAGTGAGAACACAAGCACTGAGGGAATGAGAGTCATCTGGTGCTGGCTGGCTGTAATGATTAGTGAAGAGTAGAAGTGGCTGCACACTGAGACAGCCACGAAAAGTTTAATTTTGAACTGGAGACAGAGAGGATACAATTGGGGTGCTGGCTACTAGCGAAAAAAAATAAAAAAAAGGGTTGGAGGAGGAGAAGAAAAAAAAATAAAGAAAAATAGGGATTTCTGTGGGTAGAGTGTAGAGTAGAGTGTAGAGCTGTATATTCCAAATAATCACCTTTTGGACAACCTCAGCTCTGAGTGCAAACTAAAGTGTTGACAAAGTTCCCAAAAGAGTATTTTGTTCATCAGTTGCAGTATTATAATGTTGTTCAGGCCCCAGTTCTGATTTTCAGAAAAAACTTCTCTGTATTTTGTATTTCTTTGTATTTATTTTTCAATGTCAGAGTTCCATCTTGTAAAGTAAACCTTTAATTTTGACAGGCTTGAGTTGTGCTGTTGACTCTGTTGATGCTGTAAAGATAAGGAGTGAGAAGCAAAGACTGAATTCCTGGGTGTGTGCATAGTGATTAATTAACACGAAGATGTGTTTTGCTGATTAATTATTTTGAAAAAAATTAGATAGCCACAATGTCCCATGATTTATGATGGCTGTGAACTACCACCCTCTGAGATCTGAGTTGCTAAAGTGGTAATAACGCTAATTGCTAATTTCTATGCAGGTGGGAGCCTCTATTATAACAACTTCATTATTTCCCTTTTTTTCTAGTAAGACTACACTCCCTCATACTGCTCTCAAAGAAGTTGACTCCAATTTACTAAAGGCTTTGGCCTCACGCTCTGAAAACTATGAACAAATCAATGTGTAGAATATTAACCTGTCACAATGCAGGAATGTGTTTTCTTGCACTGTCTTCTCAAGAGAGTTTTTATCAGGAGTCTCTCTCCATCTGCGAACTATAAGTCAAATTCAGCTGAAAAATGGCATACTCGCAGGTGTGAAAATTTCCTGTGAAATGTAGAAAAGAGGGCCAACTGGTAGCCATTAGGATGTCAGAACTCAGAGAGAACTATTGTCCCTTTATGAGAGAACAAGGCAACTCCGCAGAGATAAATCTGTACCGGGAACACTGGCAAACCTGGTGGGTGGAAGAGGGTGTTCATGGGGAAAAAAAAATGTATTTTGAGTTCTAGTAGCTTTGATAGAAGCAGCTGTGCAGATCTTCCCACAGAGTAGATAAAACACTTGATAAGGGATGCTGAGAATGTTGCATGACAGACAGCAAGACTGGAGATGGTTTGGTACAGCTTCCATCAAAGAAATTTAGTCTGTTTGCCTCAACCATGCTGCTTTGCTTCTCCCTCCAGCATGAGAAATTATTAAGACCCTTGTGATAAACAAGGAAAGAAAGGAGTCTGGGGAAAAAAAATAAAATAAAAAAGGAATACTTCTTCAATTCTTCTTCACTTGCCACTTTGAAAACCCAGAGAACAAAAAAGTAAACAACTGGTGAGATTAGGGCTGGTAGAGCTTTCTAAAAATCAAGAGAACATTACATTAGGGAGATTCTAATTATGCCCTACTTCTCCCAAAACACATGTATGTTTGATGGTGACTGATGTTGAATAGACACAAGAAACTTCTTCCACCTTCAGGTACAGTGACATAGTGAGTAAGAAGCAGGCCACATGTTTGTTGGCAAGTTCTTTTGCTCTACATTGCCCGGATCTCAAGTGGCACATTTTGTGTCAGCCCTTGTTTATGTTACTGAACACAGTTGAAAATCATCATTTCTGTTGAAGGACAATGAGGTAACAACAAACTCATGCTTTCCTAGTGATTTAATACATGATATCAGGAAATGTAGCTATTTTACGTTGTTACAGAAATCATATAATTCTAGAATAGCAACGATTAGTTTGCTTTTCGGGCTGCATGCACTTACATCAGTTAAAAACTAGAGATTTCATAAGAATGTTGAAAAAGATGTCACTCTTACTAGAAAAGTGTTACCAAGAATGTAGATGAGAGATGCCCCATTAGCCTAGTGGTCCCTTGCATTTTAGAGGAATTTTGGCAGAATGCCAGACCTCAAAACATCTTATTAAAGTCTTTCTAGCTATGCTCTTGTGGAAAATCTACATATTCTTTTTGAAGATCAGACCTAAATGAGAGGCCTATGAATTAGTTCTGGAAAAAGCTTTGAGCAAAAATGATAAATGAAGATATGACATAAATTTTCTGTGTGGGACTATATGGTGAAGTTACCAAATGTCTTTTCATACACAGCACTGAGTGCCCTAAGGGACACACTGACAAGGTGGGTAAAATGCACAGGATTTCTTGTTTCATGAACTATTGAAATGATACTTTAATGCATCGGCTCGTTTAAATGTGGATTTAGCAAAGACACATGTTCAAATGACCTTTGTTTGCCTTAAGCATCTATGAGCTGTATGCTACTTTTGAAGCTATATTAAATATATAGATTTGTGCTTTGTAAGGTGCTATAAAACAAGCCATTTATTTTATTGCTCCCTATTTCAATAATACTTATATGTACACCTAGTAAGAAAGTAAATCCATAGCTACAAAAGATTGTAAAACTTCTTAGTTTCAGTAATTTAATTTTATTATGTCAAAATTTAAGCAAAAAGTTTTCTGTTTATCAGCAACAATTAAAGTATCAGTATAATAAATGCAAGAATGCAGGGAGGCTATTATTATGCCTTACCAGTACCTAAGAGTCTCAGCTACTTAGGAGTTGTGAAAGTTGTCAATTCAAGTCGAAATGTAGCTGCAACATAGTGATGATAATAAGAATATTTACACTTCAGTGTGACGACTTACACCTCTCTATTTGTCTTTGAGCACATAAGTGTGATGTAAGGGGTTTACTCTTAGCCTTGTCCAATATCTTTGATAAACCTGGGGTGGCTATGCTGTTCTTCTGCTTAGTTCTCTGATACCTGCTTTGCACTAGTGAAAGCAAATTCTTGCAACAAGTTTTGGAGAAGTTATAAATAATTCTTTTGATAATCTTCAGGAAGTAACTGATTAAGTGGGTAAAGGATACTTTCCCTGGTAGCTGGAAATGGTGCTAAAAACTTATAATATCAAATTATGCCCAGTATATAGCATCTAACCTGGTTGGATGAATTCTAATATAGTAAGAGGAATATGTTAGAAATGGCACATAAAAATCTGTGGACTGTGTAACTATTCTGTCAAGGCAACAGAAAATCTCTAAAAATCTAAGGTGACAGAAGTTTGATACAATGAAGATTTATATTCATAAAGGATTCTTAAGGAAAAGGGACATCCAGAATGGATCAGTATATTCTGACAGGGTAAGGCAGGCTAAACAGATGCTGTTTAGACTTTTCCAGTGATTCTTTGAATTTAACAAATTAGTTTCTTTACTTTTGCTGTCATTTTAAATAATGACTGAGAAAGTCAGCTACAATGCAACATTGAATTACTGTCACAAATAGGTTGCAACATCTACTTGTTCTATAGCAAGTGAAAATCTATTTGAAAACAGAAAGACAAAAGGAAACAACAAAACAGTAGGACTGGATTTCTGTTGAAACACTATAGCATATAGTTAATGTAAAACATTTCACATTTGCATTAAATGTAGAGTGAGCATCTCTCTTGGATGGAAATACAAAAATATTTTATATAAAGGTACATCTACAGAATTACCAGTACTTCAATATGAGTGTTTTTTGACTTATGACTGGAAAATGTTATACCTTGTATCTGAAATGGTTATGTCTACATTTCCATGTATTTAAAGTCAGAAAATGTATATCTCTTCAAACTTGGAAATTCTGCTGACAGGTACAGAAAACATGTTGAAAAATATGCCTTATCCAACCTTTAAGATCAAATTATGACTTACTAAAAGTGCATTGTAACATATGTAGTAGTATATGCTCCAGACAGCCAGAAGTAGGGAGCAATTAATGTCAAAAATAACTTTGTCTTTATCAGCTGAAAAATATGGCACATAAAGTTCAGTTCATCCTTTGTCATACACTTGTAAAACTGTAGCATGTAATTTGTTGTCACAGTATAGCCATTCATATAAATTACAATAATATGGTATGGATACTTGCACAGCTACATACAGGTAAAATAATTTTTATTCTTCACAGAAACAGGAAAATAAGAATGTATAAGGAAGTTGCAGTTGCAATGTAGATATAATAGAATTATTCCAGAAAAAAAGACAATCAAACTTAGGTCTTGTATTTAAAAAGTACTTTTTTTGAAGACATTAATATAAAAATTTTCCAAAGGCAATTTAAGACCTTTCATTCTTGCAGCTGTAAAATGAACACATAAAATGTCTATGGTCAGATACAGAAGACTGCATCTCAACCAGTGGCTTGTAACTTTCAGCAAATATCATGTCCTTCTGTGTTCAAACAAGTTTCCATGCAGGAACTGGAAGATCCTTCCACTTCACTGGGAAGAACTAAGCAAAGAAGAAGCCTATTTTTCCAGTTCTGTCACAAAAAAAACCCTACTCCAATTTCTTCAGCAGTCAAATGGAATAGAAAATTTCCTCACTTTATTGTGAAGTCCTAGCTTTTTCATAACTTGCTGAATTAGGATGGACATGTCCACAAAGCTCTGATGAGATTCCGGTGTAGGACAACATCTACAGACAACCCTGAGCTCCCACCACGTCTTAAACACCATACTGCACACAACAAACACCAAACCTGTACCTTCAAATGAAGTGCAGACAATGATGATAATTTATTTGCTCATTCACTAATGAATTTTTATGTAAATTTTCATCCTCAAGTGGCATTTCTCAGGTTCAGATATTTCCATGGGCAATCTCATATACAGGATTACAGCCTGCAATTTAGAAGATGTTTTCTTTTTCTCTTTTTTTTCAAGCTTGTTATTTTTTATTAAAATACTAGATTTTTTTCAGGCAGAGTTCTGTGCTTTAAACAGGCTTTGATTAATGGTTACTACACTTAATTTCTTCTCAGTGGCTTCAGATATTCAGCATGCCTCTGCTCATGAAACGAAAGATGGTTCCTCAAAATAAAGGAAATGTGTCACCCTACTTATGTCAATACTATTACACTCTTTAGCCAGCATACATATGGATTTATGATCCTCATGAATTATACAAATTACAGGTAAGGAATTTCAGTAGTTGGTGAAATCAGTTTCTTAACTTTAGTGCGAGTGAGGATTTAACATTTTACAGCTTTGGACATGAAATAAGACATAGTAATTACCTTAGATGTTTCACACACAGAATTATTTACATGCCACCTCCTACCCATCAACCTGGAGTTTCCTTTCATCTGATTAAATTTCCAGAAACACAACATATCATATATGCTGTACTCTATTACCTTCATAAACAGGGTTCTTCCATATATATATCATAACCGATTTTGTACATATGAATGTTGTAAATGAAGAGATTTGTGTCTCTCTCTGAAGTTTTAGAGAATGTCATCCCCATGTATTTATTCTGTTTGGTTTTGCGGATGTTTTTTACAAGATTTGTAATTGTACATGTAATTTCTGTGTTAATTTAAAAAAAAAAAAAATCTTTAGGATTTTGAGGTGGTGGGAGGTTAAGAGAAAACTATATATTTTGAGAAAATGTGTTGCAATGCCTCAGGCAGTGAGAAAAGGAAAGATCTGAGGTTGGAAAGTTCAGGGCTCAATAGAATAGGAAAACTGAAATAAATTTCCTACAAAATTCTATAGCAGCATTTCTGAACACATGAAACCCTATTCTGCCTCCAGTGAAAAGTAAAATAATTTCCACAGAAAATAAAAAATATTTTTTACTTATAACCCTTTCTTCTCAGAAGATTATAATATACACCTGTATATGCTCTCAAAGATCAAAATGGAAAAACAGCTCTTAAACAGAGCCTCTAAGTGCCATGGTACAATGGGAAATTCTGCAGCCACTAGTTCAAGGCTATGGGTTTGATAGGTCTTGAGTAGCTTCCTGTATTTTGACTTTTAGGAAATTTCAACAGGCACTAAGATGTTCAAATTATCTTGAAAGGGAATTTGGCACACAGCCCCATAGCACTGACCAACGCAGCTCAGTCCAGATTGGTTATATAGTTACACTGGATTTTTTAAGTGTTCAGTCATAGGGAGAACTCAAAAGATCAGGCACATCATTCCCTTGGTTTCTTGGAAAATAGAAGGTTAGTGATCATAGTGAAGATGAAGCTTTTACTTTTGTCTGTAGGCTCACAAATACCAGCTAAACTAGAAATACAGAAAATAAAGCTAGTATTTTTATAGTAGGGTCATAATATCAAATGTATTAGCCCTCTGCAGAAGGCTCTCTTACAAAATAAGTGTAATACCTGGAATTTTGTAAATAATCATAATCAGCTTAAGAGATGCTTTGGTTTTACCTGTATGATATAAATTAAGCTTGATTACAACTAGACTCTGAAGGAAAATATTATGCACAATCTGTCATTTTCCTGAAACAAAAGTCAGTTCCTGCCTACAAAATGTGCTGCTTGTGTATTCTGCCTAAAGACTTGAATACTAACAGTTAAAACCACCAAAATTATGAGCAAGCTTCTAGTCCCACTGGTGTAATTCACTACCTCTTTTTAAGAAATTATATACAGTATAAAAAACTATTGGTATACAGACTGTAATCACTGGCTACATCTCTGCAGTTAGAAAGCATGACCTGCTGGTATGCCTTCCCTAAGACCGCCTGACAGTGCAAAAATATAGTACAAAACATGGCAATTACATGATTCTTACTCTGTGGCAAGTCAGTGACCACTCTTATGTAAAAGGGCTGACATTATAAGGAAAATTAGAAAATTAACCTCCTTCCAAACCCTACTTAAGACTATCTCCTCAGGTTATACTGAGATTTTAAAACTGTTCATAATAGGAAATATTGAAAAATAAAAGGATTATATACTATGCCTTATTCACCCATAATTTCTTCTGGTACAAAAATTTTTGATATTGAGAGTTGTACGATGCTGCTGCAAACTGAAAATGATGTTCAGGCAAAGATTAGGAAATCTTTTAGCTATAGTTACTTTATAATTCTTACCTTACAAATTTAAAGCTGGTGCCCAATAAGGGATTCTGATGTTTAACATACCCTTACTGTAACTGTTTCCTCAGATTTTTTGATGTAAACTACAATAGTAACAAAGCATTATTCTACAGCTCTATCTAATTCAGGGGAAACAAGGACAGATCAAAGGCATGGCTGGCACTTGGGCATCTGGGCCACCAGCTCTGTCCACTGTGCTTGAAGATGGTAGTCACTGCTGTTGAGGGTCAGACTTTGCTAATAGCCGTCTCTGAAACAATGACAGTCACCTCTCTTTCCTTCCTATGCTGGATTTATGTGTCAAAGTTTTGGTTAGTGGTGGGTGGCTACTGGGGTGGCTTCTGTGAGAAAACACTAGAGGCTGCCCCTACGTGTAGTAGACCCAGTTCCAGCTAGCTCCAGCACAGACCTGTCACTGGCCAGTGCTGAGCTGATCAGTGACATGTGGGATGACATATTTAAGAAGAGGAAAAAAATACTGCCCAACAGTAGCTGGGAGAGAGAAGTGAGAATACATGTGAGACAAACAACTCTTCAGACACCAAGGTCAGTAAAGAAGGAGGGGGAGGAGGTGGTCCAAGCTCTGGAGCAGAGATTCCCCTGCAACCCATGGTGAAGACCGTAGTGATGCAGATTGTTCCCCTGCAGCCCATGGAGGACTCCATGACAGAGGAGGTATATGAGCCCTGAAAGAGGCTGGAGCCCATGGAGACCCCATGTTGAAGCTCTTGTGACCTTGTAGGGGCACCACACTGGAACAGTCTCTTCCTGAAGCAATATACCCCATCCACACTGCAGCAGTTCATGAAGAACTGAAACCCATGGGAAAGACCCACACTAGAGAAATTTGTGAAGGACTGTCTCCTGTGGGTGAGAGCCCACACTGGAACAGGGGAAGAGCATGAGGAATCCTCCCCATGAGGAGGAAGGAGAGGCAGAGACAACATGTGATGAACTGACTTCAACACCCACTCCCCATCTCAGAAGAGCTGAGAGTGGAGCCCCGGAATAGGTGAGGTGTGCTGGTTTTCACTGGGATGGAGTTAACTTTCTTCATAGTAGCTTGTATGGGGCTATGTATTTTAGTTGTACTGGAAACAGTGTTGATAACACAGGGATGTTTTAGTTATTGCAGACCAGTGCTTATACAGTGTCAAGGCTATCTCTGTTTTTCACCTTGCTCCACCAGCAAGAAGGCTGGGGGTGGGCAACGGGTTGGGAGGGGACACAGCTGGGACAGCTGACCCCAACTGACCAAAGGGATATTCCATACCATATGATGACATGCTTAGCCAGAAAACTCGGTGAAGGTGAAGAAAGTGGGTGATGTTTGGAGTGGTGGTGTTTGTCTTCCCGAGTCAGCATTATGTGTGATGGAACCCAGCTTTCCTGGAGATGGCTGAACACCCAAAGGTGGAAGGTGGTTTTACATTTGTTCTTATTTCTCATTAGCCTACTCTGTTTAATTGGCAATAAATTAAACTAATTTGCCCAACTCAAGTCTGTTTTGTCCATGACAGTAATTGGTAAGCAATCACCCTGTCTATCTTGATCTACAAGATTTTTGTCATATTGTTCTCCCCTTGCCCAGTTGAGAGGGGGAAGTGATTCCAGTGTTGTTGTTGTTGTTGTTGTTGTTTTTTTCCATTGTACAAGATTAACTCAGGAAAGAATTTTGTTCATTGTTTTGTTTTGGCTTTTTACTTTTAAAATTCAGGTTACCATTTATATATTATCTCCACTCCACAGCCCAATATTTCTGTTAAACTATTCTTCCTTGAACTTTATAAAATAATGATTGGGCCACCTAGGTTAATATAAGTAGAGCAGATAGAAAATTACAAATGCAAACTAAAAAAGTGATAGAAATTGTCCAGGTAAGTTTATCTCAGTTAGGAGAACAGAAACTTAAATGAAAGATCCATGTTAAGGTGACATCAAAGAAAGTTTCTCCTCTTTTGACAGGTGAAATTGTTATCAACCCCCTTTATTGATAATATCAGGATTGCTTTAGTCCCAGACTCTAGTGTTATCAGATAATTTCACTGCCTTCACTACATTCCCTAAGCTGTATTAAGGTTGACTTTTTGTGCCTTTCATCTCTTCAACTCACATCTCCTCATAATTCCCTTTGCAATCTAAATGTGAGAGAAAAAAAATATTGAAGAAATACTGTTTGGTGTGGAAATAATGAAAAAAAATGAAATTTTCATTTCAATGAAAAGAAGAGGAGAGGAGAGGAGAGGAGAGGAGAGGAGAGGAGAGGAGAGGAGAGGAGAGGAGAGGAGAGGAGAGGAGAGGAGAGGAGAGGAGAGGAGAGGAGAGGAGAGGAGAGGAGAGGAGAGGAGAGGAGAGGAGAGGAGAGGAGAGGAGAGGAGAAAAAGTGATAGGGAAAGGGAAGGAAAAGGGAAGAGAAAAGAAGAGGGAAAAGAAAAACAGAAAGGCAAGGCAAGGTTTCTTTGTGTTGTACCAGGGTAGGTAAGACTTTGTTGATTTCTCTTTTGAACTGCTGAATTTCTGTGTTACTCTCCAGAGCAGCTGCACGGAACAGCTGAGATGAGCCTATTGCTCCTGTTAGTTTCACAGGTCAGACTCAAATCTCACACTGCTCTGCAGTATGTTGTTGGCTTTCCCAGCTTTTATGGCAACCCATTTAAGAGCAAATGCCTGTGGGATTGAAACTTTAGCTATTGCTTTTCTCAGTGCAATGTTCAGTACACCAGGCTGTACATGCATTGCTCTTTATCCTCTTCCCTACATTTTTTTTTCTTTTTTTTCTTTTGACTTTAGTGTTATTTCAGTTTAATGCCCTAGGAAAGGCTTATGCATTTTTAAGGAACAGATAATAGATGCATGCACTTCAATGTTTACCTTCTTGGCTTTCCTTTAATGCAATCCATTATTCCACAAATATATGGTATATAGTGCTGCCAAGTTAATTTGTATAATAATAATATTGAGCTATTAATTATCATACAAGAACATGTTTCTTCCAACAATTTGTGGTAATAAAGTAATTAATGAAATTTAAAATTTTACACAGAAAGTCTGACTCTGATATTTGGCACATTGCAACCATTTTGTCTGTTAATATGAATGATAAACTCTGACGTTAATCTGTTAAAAGCAGGGGAAAATATATGCATAAAGACAGAGTTGTAGAATTGCTGTGTGATATGGTTCACCCCATGTGAACTGTGTTTGATTGATATTATGATATTTTAATCCTGCATTTGTTTCTAATTTAACTAATGATGGCTGTTGATTGTCATTAAAAAGAGGAATGTTAGTTTGTTGATGGTATTATTTGTTACCTTTTGTATCCAGGTCGGTGGTTTTCTTTTTCTTTTTCTTTTTCTTTTTCTTTTTCTTTTTCTTTTTCTTTTTCTTTTTCTTTTTCTTTTTCTTTTTCTTTTTCTTTTTCTTTTTCTTTTTCTTTTTTTTTCTTTTTCTTTTTCTTCTTCTTCTTCTTTTTCTTCTTCTTCTTTTTCTTTTTCTTTTTCTTTTTCTTTTTCTTTTTTTTTTTTTTTTTTCCTATTTGTGACCTTCCTCATCTTTCTATTTGAAATATCAAGTATTGTAAACTGTTTTTCTCAGTCAGCTTTTGCGGATCTCTTAGAAGTGCACTGGCAACTTCCAAGAATGCCCAGGTTGCAGGGTGGATACCTCTGGTCACTTTAAACTTCTTGTAATCATGTACTATGGCGGTATTTCCTTTTCAGAATAAACTAACAAACAAACAAAACCAAACAAGCAAAACTTTGTGGCTTTTTTTTTTTTTCTTCTTTTAATTCAGCTTTAAAGCTTTTAGAGAAAATTTATTTTTCATGTACTGCCACTCAGAGAATTTTTCCCCACGTTTCCAGAAACTGATAATCTTAAACATACGCTTGGTCTAGAATGTCTGCTTTGGAGTCAGGTTGACACCTGGGGCAAAAAAGTACAGATTTCAAAATCTAGATATCTTGGTATCTTTGAAGCCGTGGTGTTTATATAGAGAAAAGTTGTTTTTTTCAATATTATAAAATTGTGACCATTATTAATATTTGCTCCCAATACTGCTACCTGTTATCTGTCATCTGTTATATACCAATAGTTCTCTGTTTCTAGGACCAAATTATCTATAAGTGTAAACTGGTAAGGCAACAAGATAAAGTAGTCTTTGGTCAGCTTGATTTTTGGACATTAGTTTCTGTTCTTCCACTTGTAGTTGTCTGATGGGGTCCATCAAATCTTTCATTAGTCTCAAGCAGCTGGATATAAAAATCTTAGCTAATTTTTATAGTCTTTCTTTATAGATGAGCACTAAAATAATACTTTCAGAAAGAAACAGTTATCTGCCTTGTTTCATTTATTTTTTCGCAAAGGAAATAGAGGATGAGTAATGAAAAGTTTAAAAAATTAATTTGGGCATTAACTATGATGTAAACACTCAGCTTTTGTGTCTGGCTGAGTTTGGAAATTTAAACCTTCTCCTGTGAGGGAAAACTACCTACTTAAAGCTTCCAATAATTGTAACAGCATCCTTCAGTAGAAGATTTGATAGCTAGTTCTTTTGAAGAAGCTGCTCTTCTGATCTTTAAAACAAAAGCCCAAAAGATGACAAATTGCTAAACCTTGTTTTTATTAAAATGTGAAGTGTCAAACTAGACTACAGCAACATAAATTCAGAAAGCAAGAAATGTAAAAGTAGGGAAGGGGAAGACACATGTTCCCCATTATTATATCTCAGTGTTTTCCTGCATTGCACAATGCCAACAGCTCTCCTCAAGGTTTTTCATCACCTCTGAAGGGGGCTTCATGCTGGGTAATCTCCTTGTTGTCAACAAGTTCATATTTCGCTCAGGTATTTACCAATCTGCAGGCTAGAAGACATGTGCCATACTTTTCTGGAGAGGTTTACTCTGACTAAATGTTGACATCTGTAATGAAGACATAACAATTTGAGTAGCCATACCTGCTGCTTGCTCTCTTGCTAGTGCAGTTCCAACTACTGGGGCTGAGGACAAAACTTTCCTCAAACTAAAATAGGTAGAAAACGTAGATTACTTGGGTCACCTCAAACCTAGTGTGGCCACATCTTTGCATGACTGAATTAGAAACACCTGAATCAGATGTGATGATTCTCCTCTGTAGTGTTTGCTTTATCAAGCAGCTTGCTCTTGAAGCACCTCTGAGCACTCCTGGTTGACTGTTGGACAGGCACAATCTCCTCCTCGCTTAGAGGGGCTGCACCTGACCACCATTCATCCCCTCTCTGCAACAGGGAAGATATTCACCCTTCCTCTTTCATAGTTAGCTAAATCCATGTACACAACAGTATACATTGAACCTGTATATACATATGCATATACTTATATACTTGCACAAAGATAAGACAAAGTACTATGAATGTAACATTTGATTTTCGAGAAGTTCCTTGGGAATGATATAGTTTTTCTACATTAGTTTCTTCTGGACTCCTTTATTTTTCATAGCTCTTACTTGCTTTTCTTTGAATGGATCTTACCCCTCTCAAAATACTGTAGTATCAGTTGAACCACAGTGGTGATAATTCCTAACTGTGATTCCAGCTATGTAAAAAATGAAAGGACTGTACCTGTGAGCTGTGAAGACTATCCTTCCTATTTTATAAAAATACTGTTCTTTCTAATTACGGATACTTAAAAGCCTTAAACAGGGATAGAGATAGTTGAGAGGTAAATAAATATGCTCAAAAGTCAAAAGCTGCTAAAATGTATTGTGCTGATGACCATATATACACACAGTGTAGACAGACACAAACTTCAGCCAAATCTGCCGGACAACAATTTTCCATACAAAATCTAATGCACAGGGCTTTCAAATGAACATTTTAACAGCATGGCTGAAAAGATAGTGAAGATAGGACCATATGATACTCTTTCTTGAAAGTTTCTGGTTTTCTACTTCTTTTCCCAAGAACCAAAGGAATTCCCTGTATTTTCCTGGAATTTCTTTGCCTGTCAAGAGATGGTTTTTATCTCATTTTTTTAACTTTAGAAAATTCAGGAATATATAATAAGTTGTTTCTCAGCATGTGATTATTTTACTTTTGTCCCCTTTCTTTTCTGTTTTTTTCCTGTCAAGTCATTTTATTTTCTTGCTCTGCCATTTTGAGGAGAGAGGAGGTAGGGGATGGAATGAGTGCATGAAGGTAACTCCTCACATTAACCAGAAATATGACATAATTCAAAGAGGAAAACAGCTGAGAAAGAATAAATCTTTTTTTAATGTGCCTGAGTTTGTATTAAAAAATACAGATGTACTGTATGCATATGAAATTTTTGATTAAAATGTCTCTCACCAGTCTGTCTCTTTAATTAAATAAAACCTGCTTGGTATTAATCAAGGCATAAAGAATTTATGCCCCAAATCCAGATTAATTAAAAACCCAGAAGCTTGAAGAACAGACTGTGTATAAATACTAAAATAAATCAACCTAAACATAATATTTATGGATTGGGGCTGTGAATTCCAAAAAAATAAATAATTCCAGGAAGTGATTTATGCTAGTTTTGCTGTGGAAAAACGTTGCTTATTAGGATATATTTAAACATTAAGTTAAGCAAACAGACTGATTTACAAACTCCTTTTTCAATCACTTAGTTTTTAATTATAGCTCTTTTTGTAACACTTTCTGCTGGTTAATTTCTTAACAAATCATGAGAAATATACTCTTCAGTCTGCCATACTATTAAAAAACTTTAAAAGGCTGAAAAATGTCTTCTGTGGTCTTGCATATTTGACAAAACAATATTAAAAATCAATATTTTCCTTTCCAGGAACAATGGAGCAGAAACATCTTGAATACTTTTAGTAGTATTGCTTACCAATGCTTAGGTTTATGAAAGCAAAATCTTTTGATTTTGTCCAGGAATTGAAGTCCAGGGCTGAAAATGTGTATGAAAACGTTGTGAGAACTCTATCAAAGAAGAGAGCTGATATTGTGGTCCAAAAGTTGCTTTTTGTAATGCACAGCAAGTCATTGATGAAAAAAAATAATCAGAAAGCAGAAGGCATTCAGGGGGTTTCCTAATCCTTGCCCCACTGGTAAATCTGTGCCTATAAACAGGAAAAGTTTGCCTCCACACTGGCATTACAACTCTGGTTGTGGATCTGAGCTTCAGTGTCTTTCTAAGTCCCAGGATGGTGATTTGGAAATTCTGTTTCAAGTGAAATTTCAGCTTTGAGCCTTATACTGAAAAGCAGTAATCAGGAGACAATTCTATTTCAAGGTTGGAGAAAAAGGTCACAGTAGATGTTCCAGTCTCATTCCACTGTTAGCTACAATAGCCTGAAGATCTCATAACTCATGAAGCTGCAGAGATTATGTTCACACATTTACCTAATCCACTAAGTAACAAGTTGACATTAAGTACCAGTTTGCAAGATAAATGGACTACTGTCTCCACTGATACAAAAGATATTGAATACTCTGCCCAGAGAGCTGACTGATGGCTGCAGTGGTTGCACAATAGCAATTTCTATGCAATTGCAGAATAATGCAAATTATTCATTCAGTTGCCAGCATTTCTTATGGTAACAATGGCTGCCAGTTACCACAGCTGTGAAGACAATGCCTGTCATTGGTATAGCTGTAAATACCAGATTTAACACCTGTTTGCTAATTTTGAAAGTGCATAGCAAGGGTCAAAAGATAATCGCTTTACTTAGGATGGGCTAGGAGTAGAAACCTTTGAAAAAGACAGTTCATATATAGCATGGAGTCATACACTACCCTGCTGAGACCACCTCTTTTTTCTAGTGTCCCTTTCCTCCCTATGTCCATAATAATGAGATTGCATGTTGTTAAAATGACATTTTTGTTCCAAACAGGAAGAGTTTCTCTTCAGTGAGGAGATAAAATACCTGACCCAGACTTTTGCATGTTGGTTGTGGTTCAGGTAACCCACTTGAAAGTCCTAATTTCTGACATCTGCACATAACAGCTGGTAATGAGAATTTGGATTCTGAAAGTCTCTAGTTTTTAATCTCTTGCATTAGACTTGTTAATAAGGATAGATGGAAAACAGGTGTGGTAGTGGTTGAGGGGGTTATTGGAAGACATAATTGCTTCAACTATTGTTTTAAGCTTTTTTTTTGCTTTTTTTTTCTTTTTTTTTTTTTTTTTTTCCCTTCGTCCTGCACAGTTTGTCCTTCTTGCAGCTGTCAGTTGCAGTTAAGTGAGGAATGTACAACTTTCACCTCTTCTCCACTATTTACAAATGTAAATGAATACATGGAGAAACTTCAGGATTAGATTATTTAGTGAAAAATCTGAGCATTCAAAGTGAAGCAGCTGAGCTGAATTGTGTTAACGCACACTGCTTAATCCTTTCAGAGCTGTGATCTAATAGTAGCTGGAAGCCAAGGCTGCTGTGTTCTACTTCTGGCTCTAATACTTACTTACTATGAAAAAACACAGGCAAGTTGTTCTTGATCTGTCTACACTGCACACTGCAGCACAGTGCAGAAGTCCCCAGACATAGCTGGGTGCTAGAAGTCACAGTGGTATGGAGTTCTAGCTTACCCTGCAAAGAGCACTGAGCCATGTATCATAAATGATCTGTATCAACTCATTTTCAAATATTACATGGCACAATCATGTCTCACCTCCTGATGAGTACAGACTATTGACAGCACAATTATTAATGTCAGTACCAGACAATGGGGTACAGTATAACTATATATTCAGTTCATCTGATTTATTTTGACATCTCAGACTTTCATAAAGCCTATCTGAGACTAGTAGTGAGTTTGCTAATCTGGGTTTGGTTATGAGGTTGGGACCTCATAAGGGCAAATAAATATTGATAGTATACATCAGCAAAAACAAAGCATTTCCTGCCAATGAAATAAAAAAGAACAATTAAATTAAATAGTGAATTCATTGGTTAATTTGAAATCTCAAGTTAAGTATCAGGATACGATAACATCAAATACAATTATAAATACAAGTCAGTAAGTGTTTTTGAAGCTATATCTCATTTTATTGTACAGATATGATTTATATCAAGTATACTGCGTGTGGGAAAGGATGGTTCCTCACATGTTCACCCTAGCACTTGAAGTGGACCATAAATGACAGCAGCATTTCTCATGGCTTCTCTTTAGAACATGGAGACTGTTCATTATCATATTGGTATTTTTCTTTTAATAACATATATTTACTCTGCAACTGGGATTATATTATTGAACTTGTAGTTCTTTGCAGCATTTTATGTTCTCTGCATATTCACAGAGCTCATATCATCCCTACCCTTAAGTACAGTGTCTGTCTAGCTGTCTGTCTGGGTTCCACTTCTGATATCTGTTGTACAAAAGACAATGTTGACTGGAACAACAGGTTGACTTGAAGGAGGGTGATACTACCAAATCAACTAGTATTATCAGGCTAATATTATTTCTTGACTGAAGATGAAAGATGGTATCTTAATTAACACTCTGGAAAATCTGATTATTTCATGAAGGAATCCACAGATATCCAGTCCTTCTCTAAGAGAGTTCCCATAGGATTCAGCTAACTAACTATAGATAACTGCTCTGAGCTGGTCGTTCCAGGCTACTTCTACAGCTAATGAAGGAGACACAGAGATAAACACTGCAGCATTCAGTTTACTAAAGTTGATGTCCCAAGTATTTAGGATGACTTGTGCCTTAATAAGTGCCTACCTAGCTACAAAAGAAGGTCCTTCCTGCCCCACTTTCTGAAGTTGTACCCAGAGACTTCCTGAACTTACTGGAAATGAATCAGCTCTCTCTGTTCCTACTATTATGGCTTTATCAAATGTGTTTACTGTCAGTGCAGAAATGAGAAAATAAAGAAAAATTTTCACTCTTCAAACAAGATTCTGATGACATTTTTAATTCTCTACCTTAAAATTGTTCTTTGGTGGTGATGTGAACCACACAAGATGGTCAAATTGCTAAGATTTCATTCATAAGAAAATGTAATCATGGTTTATATGTGTGTTTTCCCCTTCCCTCCCTATGGATGAATTATATCAGCTTTTGCAATTTGTTCCACTACTTCCTTCAAAGAGACTTGCAGGGTTTTATCCCTTTTTCTTTACTCCTTCCCTTGACCCACCTTGTCCCACATCACGCTGTCTCCTCCTTTCCTTGTTTCGTGGCTTTATTCTTCAGCCTGTGAACAGCTGTTCCGAATTCTCCACAGAAAATTTCCTCAGAATTAAGAATCTTTCCATCACATTATATGATTTTATTTGTTTTTTTCTGGAAGCTAGATTTCATATCAGGCAGGGTCCTGATTAAGACAATGCAAAATGGTTCTTTTCATCTTTGGTGTACTAACCATTCAATCCCATTGATTTTAAAAGGACTGTTTTGGTAGAAGTGAGCAGAGTTTAGTTCAATACTTCAAGGAGCTGATATAGGAATGCAATGTATGCTGAAATCTGCAATAAGAGTTACAGAGGTATAGATAACACTTCAAATACTGTCTCACTGTCACAAATGAAGTTGTGATCTCATCACTTTCTCAGAGGTATTCTTAGCAAGACTGTTACTACTGCAGGCAACACTAGATGCTTCTATTTATTAATTTTGAGGATCTCACTGCCAGAGGCCAAATTATGAATTGTCCTTGTTCAGTTACACTCTGGGATAAGAACAAAGATCTTCAAAGTGAAACTAACCACATTTTTTCTTTTTATGGTATCTTTTTTATGATTGGTTTTACAGTGGGAGAACATGTACTCATTGTGCAGGATAGAAAAAAGAGAAAAATAATAACAACTATATTCTTAATAGTGCTCTGAGTTATTAGTTTACCTGAAAAGCAAGTTTTATCATTATTTTATTATCTCTGTTACTTCTTTCATTTTATTCACTATTAGTATAAAAGCAACAGTGGAGTGCTATTCCATGTCCATTAACAAAATTATCAAGCAATTATTTCATTTTTATGAAACTGTCCTTTCTTCATATTCATTTTTGATAACTTCATTATAGACAGCATTATCTGTCTGTACATATTTTTATGACCCACTCATCATTATGCTATCATAATCCTGTGGACCTGACAACATGTTATTCGAACATTACTCAGACATCTTATTTTGAGTTTGATGTGTGGGAATGCAAAGAAGACATAACACCCTGAAGTTATCACAGTCCTTTGAAAGTGTCTGTCACTTTGATGGGAGTCAACAATTGAATCTCAAATGAAGTGAATTTTCTTGGCAGGTTGCTTTTGTAATAGTTCATCTCTTTTACAGTTCTGCTGTCCAGAAAATTGTATCTTGCCCCAAGTCTGGAACATATGAACCACAACCATGGTACTATTCTGATTATAAGCACTTGCACTTACAAGACCACATTTGTGGTCTGATTTTCAGAGATATAGAACACCAACAGCTCCAATGGGGATGGGTCACCAAAACAATGATGCATTTGAAGAAGCCCCAAGGAGTGATGCCATCACTTCCTCCCTCTTTCTCCTTATTTGTCCACTTGCAACCTATTTCTGAGTCCTTTCAGGTAAAGGGAGCTGCTGTGATCTCCTGTACTCATTTTAGCCAAACGAAGAGCCCAAGCTAACACACATCCAGCCATAGCAGGATCCAACTAGGTTTATCAACTTTGCCTCCATGTTATGGACAAAGTCATGACAACACTCCCAGCAGCCAGCACAGCAAATTCCCTGTGGTGCTGGGGGCCAAAACAGGAAGCGTACCTTGGTAGTTAAGAGCTGATTGTGGTAGCATTGTTACAGTAGATACATTCAGCTAACTTTAAAGAAAATGTTTTCTGGAATGTAACATTTTTCTAGAAATCATTTCAACTGTATAGTCTCCTAATTGTTCCTGAAAAAAAGAGGTGAGAGGCAGAATATTTTAGTACCTTGTTTAGAAATATGTTTTTGGTACAATCAACATGTTACTGCTTAAAAGACCTTGCTAATCAGTGCTCCAGAACATGCCTCTGTACCTCAGTACTTGTCTGATATTCCAGAAATAGCTCCTTCAGTATAATACATGGAATTCCAATGAGTTTATACTTCCTGATTAATGTGATATTTTGTCAAGTTGTTGACTCTGTAACATTAACTTTCTAACCTTAATTGGAAAAAAGTATTTCTGTGTAGCAAGGATAATCAAAGGCAAAATCAATCTTGCTCCTTACAAAGCAAATTATTCACCGTGTGTTTGGTATTTTGCATTATTTAGAGGATACTTGTTTTTCCACAGCTAATTGATTTAATAAATGGTCTTTTAGAAGCCAGAGAATGATATAGAACTTGAAAGCAGGGATTTAAATGGTGCACATCTAAAGTGTTGTGAGTTAATCCAAAGTGTTCATTTTGTATAACTATTTACTTGTATTACCTAACTCGAAGAAAAGTAGTTTCTTCAATTTTATGATGTAACATAAATATCATAGTGCCACTGACTGTTTAATCTTTTTTTTTTCTCCCTGTTACTGTAGCAAGAGTCACAATGCCCCACATGTGACACTGAAAATCTCTAAACTCATTGTAGGTCGATGCTTTAAGTGAATGGGTGCACCAGAAAGAAAGAACAAAGCAGTCTTGGAAAGACTTCAAGGGCATACTGGAGATAAGAGAAAGTGGTCCTGCCTGTTCTTCTGTGGTTCTGTTTTTAACCCCTGTTTTGGCACTGAGCCTAATGTATCAGAAAACTCTGTCCTTGTGTGGAACCTTGTGTGACTAATGTTTATTTTAAAATCCATCAATACTATTTTATTTTTCAATTGAAAAGTTATCTCAAATTAAGACAATTCTAATTTTGTACTGAAATGTCAAAATGTGGAACAGCAACTTTAGAAACTCATCACTGACTGTGAAATCTAGTGTTTCAATGCCAAAATTTATTTTGAGAAGGTTATAGATGGGTCTTTTTGCACAGTGATTTCACACACAAAATGATGCATATATGTTACTTTAAACTTATATTTATATAAAACATCTTTATACAAAAACAGTATTTGGTATGGATTGACCGTACTTACACTGTTGGTCAACTACTAATTTTCAAAGTGATTTCATTAATGAAATTAAGTAGTCTTACAAAGTATATTTTAAAATTAGTGTTTTCCCTTGTGGCAGTATTATTAAACATTTGGTGATATACTCTACATAAGCATACTGTATTATACTCTGCATAAACATACTGTATTACCCCTTAGCCTTTATTTGTCATTTCTTAATTGCAAATTGATGAAGAAAGATAGTGAAGTGACTGTTTTTATTTGCTGCAAGGTAAGTGATGGATGGAAGTGACAGGGAAAATGAGGATGTTCGTCACATCGTGGTTGGCTTTTGTTTTACAGGGTTACATTTTTGCTTGAGGGAACTTGTAACAGAACATAAGCTTTTCTATTGCACTGACTAAACATCTGAATAAATTTTAGAGGTTGGCTATATGTTAGCTTGTGCCTACTAAGAATCCATTTCTTTACAAAATGCTTTTTGTCATCTAAGATTGAGCCACACAGCAAGAAGTGTGTGTGCTTGAAATGGACTTGATGGAAAGTATCAAACTTCTCTTTTGTTATTACCTGTAATTTTTTTTACTTTTTGGCATCAAACATTTTCTGGTGTGTGGGGTATATTTGTTTATTTTTTTCCCAAAAGTTCTCAAACTTTTTTTTTTTTTTTTAATTGATCTAAGCAGACATTGAAAGAAAAATGAACACTCAGCATGTTGATGGAAAAATAAATGTGTAAACCATTCCAGAAGATCACAGGTTTATTTATTAGATTTTTTTTATTTTAAAAGTGACACTCTAGTTGCTAGTCATTGAATTAATAATGGATTATTTTCAATTCCACAGGAAGTCACAAGCTGCTGTCCTCAGATCCTGATTTCTTAGTGGCTATGTGTAGGAAATTATGCATATGAACAGGATCTTCCTCTAGGAAAACTGGAAACACTATGGTTCATAAATGGAATATTTGTGAGGTAAAACATGGTCATGCTAGGTGAGTCTTTATGGAAACACTCCTGCCTCTGTAGGAACTTGCTGTGGAAATCCCTAGGCAGACTGACCATGACACCTTATGCAGCCACATGTATGTTCAGATACTGAAAGGATATTTCTCATGTTCACTTTCAACAGCTGGAAGCCTGTCAGACTTAAACCCCATCTTCATTTTTTGAGCTTTGGTGTTTTCCTCATTTTTCAGCCTGAAGTACATGATCTTAAATGTTCATGTTTGAACCAGAAATGAAGCATACAGGTAAAATCCTAATCTTTATGCTGAAAGCAACAAGGGAAGATTCTAGAGAGTAAATGTGGCAATTAGTAAGATAGTAACTATGTGTAAATTATCAGTTTCTGCTATTTCTTTTGGAAATCACTAACAAGTCACAACCCAATAAAGAAGTGAAGCTCAGGATAAGCCACCTTATGACCATATGGTTTATTGCATCGAAAGACATGGATTAGATGTTTTTACCATGGGTTGGCTATGATACAACTACGTTGTGGAAAAGACAGATGATTAAGTTATTTTCCTCTGTCTCATAAGAGAAGAAGAAAATACATAATGAAATGTGAAACTCCAATTTAATTCAGTGAATTTATTATCCTTCTTATTATAGTGACATGTTGCTTTTTCCGTATGGATACTGTGCCTTGCAACGCAACACTTCAAATTGATAAAATTGATCCTAACTAGTGCATCATTTCTCTACCAAGTGGAGTTCTAGTGGCCTCTTTGAGTAAGTATGCTGAACAGTTTATATTTTCAGTTTGGTTTTGTTTGTTTGTTTTTTGTTTGTTTGTTTGTTTTCAATTGGTCTTACACAAAGAAGAGTGAAATATGTGGAAAATCAACTGTGGGAAGCTTATCTCAATAAAACTCAAGAAAAGCTAACTTACATAAATTAGGCTGTACTATATCCCTAGGTAAACTTTATCATTCAGGTTAAGAGAAAAGACAGAGACACCTAGGCGTATATACTAATTTGTATTTGTATAACAGCATTACCTGACTTGGTTTAGTTCTCCACATAGACAGACTCATAGATATGTAAAGCAAAAAGCTCTGGTCCTAAAAGGCAATATGGATGACTTTAATGTATGCCAAATGGTATGGAGGGAAATTCATACTGTTGCTGTAAATAATTCTTGATCTTATTAGACCTAACAGACTTTATTTGTTTACAAAAGTTTTTGTACCAAAAAATGCATTTATAAAAGAGGTTAGAGAAACATATTAGAAAAGTTAGTCTACACTTCAAAAATGTTATTTTAACAATTTTAGACCAAAATATTTTCCAGATCGTTTGGGGGAAAAAAGGAACAAAAACAACCAATCAACCAACACCAAAATCAAAACCAAAACCAAACAGCTATTTACCTAGAAAAATATGTTCATTCTATGAAGAACACTGTCATCTGTTTTTTTTCACACATTTTAGTTACTAGCCAAGCATTTTCACTTATTTGATTTATTAAAGCTGAAAAAAAAAATATTCTCAAAACAGTATCTCCTACATCCCACTCTAATTTTAGATGAATTTGCTGTGCAATCTGAACTTTGTACTCTAGAAACTATCTCTGTCTCTCAGGAGAGGCTTAGACTACTGATGTCGTTGCTCTGATGTTCAGCGAATGCATCCTCAGGAAAGAGGAGGGACAGGGCGCTCTTCTCTCAGGATAGACAAGAGTTCACATCATTCACTGTGTGAATGTTGGGACCTTGTGTCCTGGCTCCTTGGAGCCTGGTGTGTGGCTTTGTCTCCTCTGCATTCAGTAGGGATTAGTGGGAATCCAACCAAGTGGTTTAAACACCAACATCTCTCTCCAAGAGAAGGCCTTGTTGCATCCTTCACATGTATCCCTTCACGTGTTCATTGCTGCTGCATTTTCTCCACATTTCTCCCTTTCTCTTTTGAAGAGAATGCCATAGTGACGGTAAAAAAACCTGGAATCTTTGCTAAAAATACATTTGATATTTCTGCATGTAATGGACTTCTGGACAGCATTTTGGTTCTTGCTGTGGCTGAGAACATGCATCTCTAGGGTTTCTCTAACTTTCTGAAAAGGATCTGTACATGGTGATAAATAGCATTATGCAAATCACACTTGCCATACTTGAGTCCTATAAAATATGCCATTTCTATAAAAAGCACCTTTGAAAGGAAAGAAAAAGCAAAGCTCAAGGGATTACATTGTACGTGTCCAATGGCTTTCTGACTATGATATGTATGTATGCGTTTTTATTCTTAATGCAGAAGGCTTATCTACACCTACTTTTATTCACCTCTTGGAGCTCACCCTCTCTGAGATGCACAGGCAGTCAGGAGGCTGCTCTGCCCCATGGACCAGCCCAAACTATGTGACATGGGGTGACCAGAACTGCTGCTGGGTGGGTAGGCTATGGCAGATGTTTCTGTGGCTCTGCACCTTTGCAAAGTCCTGAGGACCAGAGCTTTGCAAAGGTGCTCCACGAAACACACAGCAGGGCTGAGGATGAGCTTGTGATCAGGGACTTAAATAATTACTGTAGTCTGGGCCAAGAGAGGCTCCATTTAATGAAGTATGCACCTAACTTTAAGCATAATTTTCAATTTGAATTAATCATCAGCTCCACTTGTATGTATTCATTGGTTTAAATACTGGAAGAGACACATACAAGGAGGAACAATGTATTTGTTTCCCAAAGCTCTGCACGATTTAGCTATTTTATTCCCTTTCAGTACTAACATGAAATTTTATGATAATTTGTTGATATCCGACAATGCTGAAAGGAACCTTGTGAGGTTCCTACTTTTCAGGGTTACTTTTAATCCTTAAGTCCTAGAAAGCATCTATCTGCTTCTTTCTTTATCCATACAACTTTCAACATCTGGTCCTACTGCCCTTGCTCGAAGGTGTTGAGCTACCTAAATCACATCTAGATGGTCCCCCTAAATGGCTCTCTCAGGATCAGACTGAAAGCATCTGAAGAACAGCAAAAGTATTTTTCTCATGCAACAACGACAAGTTTATTTTAACTTCATCAGTTATAGATGTGGATCTGCAGTGATGGTTCAAGATACATGTTTTTTCTACTCAGATGTATTACACAGCCTTTTCAAACAGCTGATAAGGTAATAATTTTCGTTTTTCTCTCTGTTAACAGAAGATTTCAAAGCTCTTCTAACTGCAAACAACCTTGAAAGATTCTCCCTAGGCAATGAATGGACGGATTAAAATGCAGCTTTCATGGCATTTTCTCTGACTTCTCTTGTGCCCAAAATTCAATTATTTCTTTTTTTTTTTTTTTTAAGGACTTTTGTATTGTTTTTATACTGAAGAAGAATAATAACCTCTGGTGCCTTTTTTTTTTTTTCTTTTTTTATGGTGGTGAATAAAAGCACCTACCTTGAGACTATGACAGTCAGTCGATAAAGGATGGAGAAATGTCATTAAAATGTATTTTAATTGAAATTTCAAAATGTTCTTCTTTTTTTCTATCTCTGCTTCTTCTTCAGATCACTTAAGTGCTCATATTATTTTTTTTTTCTTTTTTCATTTTTTTTTTTTTTCTTTCTGTCTGGAGTTATAGGTTAAAGATGTCAGTTAAGGAGGCCAAATTGCCATTAGGCCCTGAGTTAGTTGTTTATGATAATTAAACCTTACTGCTTTCTTTGAATACAACATTGCTAGATGTCTGCTTCAGGTTTTGCCTGAAACAATTTGTTTAGTTTCAGCAAAAATAGTACAGTCACTTCAGAGAGTGCATGGCAGAAGTGCTCAGTGGTTTGCCAGTTAACATTGGTAAAATCCTTTTCCCTAGAAACACTGGAGTCATGGAGTAAAGAGTTAAAAAACAGCACAGTAACCTTTATGAGATTTTTCATGAGAATCCTCTATTTGGATGAGTTATGAGCTTCAGAAAATAACCATTTACAAATACTCATCAGAGAAAATGTTGATACATTTTCTAGTTAATTCTACATTTGATAAATGTACTCCAACTTGAGGATGCCATGGTCAGTGTGGGTCCTTCACGGGGCTGTAAAATATCCTCAGCTCAGGGTGGCTATACCTAATCAATGGATAAGTGTCAAAGGTGAAAACATGATCTTAAGCACTTTTTTAAATCACTCTGTTGTGGAGACTTGTGGGAGAGAAGCGACAAGAAGTGCCTGAGGCATCCCAACTAACTGGCATGGCTAATAACTTCTGAGATGTAACTTACAGACATGTTTGCCAACTTTTCTGTTCGTGGTCTCACTATAACATAGGTTTGCAATCCAATTTAGGGCTACAATCCCTGATCTGGCAATAGATTTATTTCTTCCCCTGATTTTACACTTGTTCAAGACTCTTTACCAAGAAATCCAACAACAGTCCTGGTAATCTTAACCCCATGTGCTGCTACCTGCTTGCTCTCTTCAAGGGTGCTGTTTCACTTGTCTGGTACACACTTCTCCTGGGTTTTGCTAGACTGACTGACTGCTGCCACCTTTCCTGCACCGCATGCTGTGCAATAACCAGGGAGTCTCTGTGTTTCTTAATACAACATATTGCTTATAAAAAATGTTTTGATACAATTGGGCCATGCACACAGATGCAGAATTATTGGATCTCCTACTTACTGCAATCAGTGATCTTAGTTTCAAAGTTCAAGATAGGTTAACAGGGCAAAATACTATAAGTGTTTCCAGGTAGAAATATTCTATTTTATCATGCAATTTTTTGTCCTTGATGCTCAAAGACTTTAAGTCTTGAGAGAGAGTCTGAGTTGTCTCAATTTGGTCACAACTGGTATTTTGGGGCAGGAAGGAAAAAATATAGTTTAATTACAGTTAAAGAGCTCAGGAGATAGATGTGCTCTTGGGATACAGGTACACTGAAAGCAATGACTGACAGTGAGTTTCACATGTGTCTTCCCTCTGCAAGTGACTAAACTTACAATGTTAAGATTACACCTGGCCAACAATAAGACTACCTTTAATGTTTTGATGCCTGCTCCTGCTTAGTAGAAAAGTAACAGTATTCTTTTCAGTAGTATATCAAGGGACTCTGTTACTAGAACAAGTGGTTCTTTCTTTTTAATGTGATTTTCTCCAATACAAAGAGCACTGTGCAGAATGGACAGGTGAGAAATGAGAACATATGTTGTCATTGTAAATCATGAAAGTTTTATTTGTTTTTCTACTACTGTTATTATGTTTCCTGCCTTTTTAGTTGACTTTAATATGTTATTAAGGAAGACAACAGGCAATATCAGATTTGTGATCAAACATCAGGTAACCCTCACTAGGTTTCTCAATATGTCCATTCAAAACCTGTCCAATAAGGATTTCAGCATGACTTCAGTGAAGAGCCATCCTTTTTGAAATTTGTTTTGACCTGTTCATGCATAATGGTCTTTTACTCAGAAATCACTTCCTAATACATGTGGGTGTATGCTGCTGACTGTAACGGGTCCTGGTCATGGTCAGGAGATCCAGGTGCTGTAGTAAGATGATTTACCACTACTTCCTTTCCATTACATAAACTGTTTTGAAGGACTGAGTGTAAATGTTACATGATCAAAATTAGATGTATCAAGTAAATTATTCACTGTAAATTTGTTATGTAATTTTAGTAATTTTCCCCATCTGGGGGAAAAAAAAAAAGCAGCATATTGTGACATCACAGTTCAAAATTCAACTGTCTAATTGAGAAAAAGGCTGCTGTTTTCAGTAATAAACAATGGCCTTGAACATGAAGCCACCTGTAATAGGAAACACTGAATCTACTATTAAGAATCTGTTTTGGCTGAAGAAGTGTCATCTACAAATTGCTTTCAACCGTTGCCAGAAAGTGAAACTGCAAATGAGATTGTTGGGTGACAGAGCACGCTTGAGCCTCACAGCAGGGTATAGGGAAAGCTTTTGGGTTTGTTGCAGTTAAAACACTAGTCAACAGAAGGAGCTCAAATGTACTGTTCTCCTTGTAGTAAATAAAATAAAATGAGCCTTAGTTCTCACCATAGGATTAACAATTCCTGCCAGGCCTACCCCCACCTCAGCTCTGCTCCCTTTCTTGTGAAATTCATAGTTCTCAGTTGCTGTTCACTCCTCTGAATGCAAAAACTGTTTACTGGGGATTTTGTATTCTGAATTCTAATATAAGACCACATCAGAAGCTATGCCTCTTGTTGATTTAGGAGAACTAGTAACAATGCCTGAAATTAAGACTGCTTAATTGATTGTTACTAATTTCTAGTTGTTTTACAGCCTGAAATTCTGGGCTGAATTTTTGTGTATTGTGTGCTTGCTTTGGGCTGAAGTTGCTTTGAGAGCCCTATTAGGAGATTTAAAGAATTATTTAGAATTTCTTCAGAATGAGTTGCTGAAAACTTGTTCTGTTTGAATTTCCTTAAATTGTTTGCTAAAACAAATTCCTAGAAAACACTAAAAACCTGTATTATTGTGTATTGATGATGTCTTCTCTAATGTGGTAAATTCACACAGTTTCATGGAACACTTGTTAGACTTCAGTGACTAAACCTTCATACAATTCCCTCTGTGCTGGGTCTGCTCCAAGCCAAAGCTGCAATTGTATTCATGTTTTTCCTGATGTTCCACCTCCTCAGAAAGGAGTTATGTCAGCTACAGGTTTTCTGTACGTACTTTAGCACATAGGGCAGTCCTCAATTCATGTCTCAGAACCTGAGGTTATCTCAAATGACACTAAATATTGCATTTAGGCAACTGCATTTTAGTTTAGGATAATGTACCTTAGTAAAATTTCCATTTTATGTAAAAGAATTCAAATGAAATATTTAAAAATGAGCTGCATAGCAAGACAAATAAGTCTTCAAAGATAAAAGCAACCAAAATACACAGGTCAGGCTTATCAAGATCACATATGTTAGGAACTAACCAAAACAGCTCTGCATATTTTTTTTTTTTGGCTTTATCAGTAAGCTGGTGGAGTAAACAATCACATTGTAGTGAACAGATGTTTTATATTGCTAGCTTTTTACAAATGTCATTAATTCTTTGTGGTTTAATCTAAGGTTTTCTTTATTTTGATTTAAAAGATTAAACAATCAATTTAAAAATATTTTGTTATAGTATTTTTTAAAACTGAATATTCTGGCATTTTTCTCTATATAGTCCGTGCAGCAAGCCTGCACTACCAGGCAAATTGATAAATAGTAAATAGAGCTGATTCTGGAAAAAAAAACCAAAACCAACCAACCAACCAAACAAACAAAAAAAAAACCCACACAAACAAAACACAGCCTAGAAAAATGCAGAAAGAAGAAGAAGAAGAAGAATATGAAGAAGAAGAAGAAGGTGAATAAGAAGAAGAAGGAGGAGAAGAAGAAGGAGGAGAAGGAGAAGAAGAAGAAGAAGGAGAAGGAGAAGAAGGAGTAGTAGTAGTAGAAGAAGGAGATAGCCTATTCAGATTTAAAATAAAGAGAAAAAAATAAAATAAGGTGTTTATGATTTTGATCTACAATCTGTATAAGTTAGGTACGCCTGATATCAAGCCTTACTGAAAAGTCCTAACTTTTCTGGGATTTAATATGAAAGTAGCATATGAAAGACCTTGAGGTGCTGGAGACAGTACAGAGGAGGGCAATGAGGCTGGTGAAGGGGCTGGAGGACAAGTCTTACGAAGAGTGGCTGAGGAAACTGGGACTGTTTAGCCTGGAGAAAAGACAGATGAAGGGACCTTCTTGCTCTCTACAACTACCTGAAAGGAGGTTGTAGCATGGAGTGTGTTGGTCTCTCCTCCCAAGTAGCAAGTGATAAGACAAGAGAAAATCTCTTCAATTTGTGCCAGGGGAGGTTCAGATTGGATATTAGGAAGCATTTCTTCACAGAAAGGGTTGTCAGGCATTGAAATGGGCTGCCCAGGGAAGTGATTGAGTCACCATCCCTGAAGGTATTTAAAAGGCATGTAGATAAGGTTCTTAAAGACATGGTTTAGTGCTAGAGTTAGGGTCTTTTCCAACCAAAATAGTTCTATGATTCTATATTAAAATGTCTTTTATTTGATGGTTACTGTCTACTCCTAATTGCTGTTGGGAATCAACAGAATCCACTAAAATTTTAAGATAAATACTATACATGGAAAGAGTTCTTAATTTCAGTTTCTTTCTTGGAAGTATTTTAAAACTCTGTTTTTGCATTGATTTTTTTTTTCCTTATCCTGGATTTTCTAAAATTTGTTTACACCTTTGTTCTTCCCAAAATCGGGCACCATTTTTCAGCTTCTGAGTAAAGCAAAATATTTATCCCCTGTGTCTTCTGTTTCTGAAAGTGAGTTTTATCTCTTTTTTGAGACCGTGTTATGCCATTCATTTCTAATTAGTCTGTTGTCCATTGAAACATCCAGACCCTTTGGTGCTTTAATGGTGCTTGACCAACTACTCATTATCCATACAGTAAGATATCCAGGTCTCTGCTCTCTTGAGTATTTCTGCATAGAACTGTAGCTGAAAATTCCATTGCTACCATGGCCAGAGCATTGGCTTTGCAAGGTCCTCATCTAGCCAGAACCTTAAAATTGATCTGATTTTCCTTACAGCAACACCAGCAATGAGATGTCTCCCTACCTCCTTTTATCAGGTCTGGCCCATAAGAGTTTTTACGGGGCTAGCAAGCTTCTCTAGATGGCCTGTTTCTTAGGTGTAAAAAGTAGGGCTTTATCAAGATGCTTAGCCATGACTTTGTTGGTTAGTGAGGAAGTAACAGGACAAAATATTTCTAAACAAGAACCTGAGAGTGCTTGCCTGCCTGCTTTCCTCGGGTTCTGTGGGATGGGGCTGTAGTTGGTGGAGCCTCTGCCTGGCTCCTTTTCCTGAGGGACTTCATCTCCTTGCAGCTCCCTGACACTCATCTATGCCTATTCCACAGTTATACTGGCATAGTCACCTGCTCCTGGGCTAACCTTGTGTTTGGGACTGTCGGATGCTTATCTGAAATGGCATTTGCAGTTTGTCATCTAACTCTCTGAGGATTGCTGAGTGTGTTTTGCTGCAGGGGCAGCAACACAGGGTGACACTTTGCTTTGAGGACAGTGGCTGCCAGCAACAGTCACTGTGCTAATTTGTTAGTGGAAAGATCCAGAAAGCTTGGTAAAAGACTTCAGACTGATTTTTTTTTTTTTTTTTTGAGGCATATAAGTTTAATGCATGAACTTCATGTATTTTTATGCAGAAAGTGGTACTGCTTGCAATATTTATAGTATTGCTCCAAGACTTGGCTTAGAAATAAACTTTGAGTCACACACACAGGTTCACTGGACTTCTGTCAGTTTATAGCAAAGATCTGGCTGAGGCATTGCAGAAACTAGAAAGCAAACACCTCTACCACATATTTTAGATTCCCCAGGTCTGTGTAATGTTAATCAATGGGTGTAATTAGTGCCAACTGAAAAGAAATTAAGCAACCACCTCCAAGTAAAATATATAAGAAATCTCAAATAGAGAAATCTCAAATAGTTATTTTCTAGAGAAATCTCAGTGACTTAAACTCTCCTAGAATCAGTAGCAAAACAGCTTGTATCTTTTTAGAAAGGACCCTTGATTATTCAAATAAGCTCAGAACCAGCTTTGTAGCTGGATCTAATAATAAAAAGTGTTTTAGATTTAGTATTTAGAAAATATATGTCGGTATAATGACAAGAGGACATTGGAAACAATGATCAAAAAATGTGAAAGATGTGAAGAATCTCAATAGGGACTACTTTTAAATACTGATGTAAATTGTAACAAAATACCAGTGGAGGGGTGAAATGAACAGTTAGATATACCAATTGCCCTGAATAATTATATTTATGCAAATATTTAGAGATATACAGAAAAGCAATCTCCTTTTGAGAACTGAGAGCATCTTTGTTTAGAAGACATTAGGGTGACTAGATAACAAAGCCTTCATTAAAAAACTATTAATAACTTATTTTTTATTGATGCTACCTTCGTGGGTCATGACATCTACTAGTCCAGAATTTATCCCTTTCTTTGGGTTGTGAAAACCTGGCAGCATCCTGCAACACCACATCCCACCCTAGAACAGAAAATATAATGTTACACACTGAAGATAGGGGCTGATGGATATTGGAAGCGGCCCCCTCCTGCCTGCAAGAAAACGTTGTTCAGGGTGGTATAATTACTTAGTTGCTCACCTACTAAAGGCTATGTCCTCATGAGATCAAAATCATTACACTTTTCTTTCATATAGTCTTGTATAACTTGGTTGGGTTTTTTTTGTAAATAACTTTCTGTCTGGAGATGTGTTTCTCAATAGGCAGATTTGGAACACTGTATAAAGTAAGGAATCCTGACTGGGTGTATTCATTTAGCTTAAATTAAACACAAACAGGCAGAATGAACCTCTCCACCATCTCTGCTGAGGCACAGGAGTGAGACTGCTCTGAAGCCTCTCACTGCATCTGAGATAATAAATTGAGAAGCTGCAGCTGAGTAAAGAATCAGGTGGCTATTCAAGGGCAGAAAATGTACTTTCTCAGCTGAGCATTTTAACAGATGGCTACCAGCAAATGTGTTGACTACTTCTCAAATTCATGTTACAATGGGATGTATAATAATTGGTTATAGATGTTGTCCTCTGGAGGTCAGAGAGGTCATAACATGGTATGTCTTATTGACATCATCCAAGCTCTCATGGCGGTTAAATACAACTGTGTTAATGTAAAATACCAGAAGATTTTGTAAGCTGTTTAGAGTTCCCCAAGTTATTAATACTTTTGTGTTCTGGGTATACCTTGACAAGATCAGCATAAAATTATGCTTTTTTGTTCCATTCAATTTATACGCTTCAGAAAACAGATATTTATGCTTCCAATCAAAGAGCAAATTAAAGTGATCATATTAGAATTTACAAATTTCTGCAACATTATAGAGGAAAAATTGTTTAGTTAATTTTCACAGAGCTAGGAAACTGATTTTTAACTGTATTTGCAGATGAAATGGAGAAAGGGTACCTGCTGAATGTTTGCTGTTATTTCAGATTGTAGTCTGGAAAAAATGCTAATTAAAGCAGTGGGTCATATCTTGCCGTGTCAGAGATGTGATGTTTCCTTTACTTGGAAACAATAAGATACTGTTGACTGTTACTGAGTATAAATATGACAGCTGCCAGGAAAGGGCAAGGCAACGACACACTGACAAGATTTTCACTTGTCTGCTATTATGTTGAAGACCTAAGGAAAATGAGCATCCCAGGGAACAAAGCTGTTCTGTTGTGATGAAAATGAGAGAAAGTGTTCACAGCTCCTCCTGTATGGACTAGGCTTTACATAAATACACAGTGAGTTTCTCAATTGATTTACACTACTGAAAACATACTCATATGGGTAGTAAGTTTGCACAAGTGACATTATAATAATGGTGGGTAACATACTGTGAACTGCAGGACATCCATAAATCTCCACAGTATTGTCTTAAAGCCACTTATGTCTAATTGTCTCCAGAAGGAGAAAAATACTCTTCTATCTAGAAAAAAAAGCGAAACAAAACAAAACAAACAAAAAAAACCAAACAAAACAAAATAAAACAAAAAACAAAACACCCTAAAAAACTCACTTACAGAAAACAAACAAAAGCACCCCCCAAAAACACAAAATACTGGACAAATAAACAGTTATGGTTCAGTATAATTCCTTAAGTTGCCAGAGCTCTTGACTGTGAGGTCATGGGCAGTAGCTTGGACAGGTTGGGTGGTTTTCGTTCCCTTCCAGATCATCCTCCTCTGAACATAGCTACTGACATCCAGTCCTGCAGCTGAAGTACAGGGCTTTGATCAGAAAAAATTGCCTAATGGGTCAAACAGCTCATTTGCCTATCAGGAGACACATTTTCCTCTAAGACATCAGCTTCTGAGGAGTTCCATCACTTCTCAGAAACATTTTCCTCTTAAGACAAGTAGCACCAAATATTTGGCAGTGTTTGAAGCCATGGACCTTTATTACCTTCCAAGCTATATTTCCTGGTTATTATCAAGCCATACACTAGGTTGTAGACTGTGGAAATGATTGTAAGGCAAATAAATAACAAACACACTCTTGCAAGTTCAGTTTTGCATATGGTAATGCCAATGGCTTGTGCTGTAAAGAGAAATTTTAGATCTCAAATGCACTGATGAAATGATACAGCTGGTGCTTCAAATGTTGATATAGTTCTGTACATTGTATACTCAAAGATTCTGCTTTGAGAGGATACTGCTATCCCAAAGATATTTATCCCAAAGATTTTTTTTCTTGCTGTTATTTGTAATACTATGTATCTTGGAAGCCTGAGAATGGAAATTGCTGAGTTTTCTATACTTATTGCCTTATTTGTATGTGAATTCATTAACTTGTCATAAAATGTGGACCATTGCCATTTCAAAACCTAGCTTTTCCATTTTTCTTTGAAAACAAAAAAGAAAAGTAGAAGAGAGAGAAAGATAAAGGAACAGCTGTTTTGAAGAAAAATTTAGAATGAGAATGTATAAATAGTTGGAAGAAGGATTGTGCTTGGAGCTTATCAACCTTCACAGTACCCTTATGTTTATCAGGCAAATGAGATACAGGGTGTGGAGTTTTTGTTTGTTTGTTTGTTTTTGTTTGTTTGTTTTACTGTTAAGTCTTTCCTTCCTGAACTTAAGAGGTATCTGAGTATCAGCATGAACTCATGTTGTTGTAGAGCATTTTATTGTTTCAAATAACATCTCTACAGTCAGTCTAATTATGGGATGAATTAATAAATGATCTGAAAATACAGATTCCACTCTACAATTTCTCTATGAACTTAGTATTCCACAATTCTTTGCCTTCAGACGTCTTCCAGATCATGTGCTAATTCAGAGTTTAGGTAGTTTTCCAATTGTCCTAAATGAATGCGAAATCCGAGGAGCTGTCAGTCAATTTTTAAACCATTTTTTTATGGTCTTGTCCTAGTGCTGCAAGAAAGATTACAACATGATCTTAAAATGAGAAATGTAAATACATGGCTTGTTTGGAATAGGGGGAAAAATGTCTTTATAATTTACTGCTACTCTTCAAAGATACTGCCTTCCCAGCAGCTAAGGATCTGATACAATGTACACAAAAGTCAGGAAAAACAATGTAATAAAAAATTTGATGATCTTTCTATCAGATCATTTTAGTTCACATACTGTGGAAGTATTTACACTGTTTTAGAAAAAATTTGAAATGAATGGATTGCGTACCCCAGTTTTTATTTGAATCCCTTAGAAGCATTCATAAAGAAGTGATGTTACCAGATTTATCAGTCCTTCTGATAGATTAAAAATTGTTTTCAGTTCATCTTAAAGTCTCATTTTTTCCAAGGGGAAAAAACAAGCCAAATTCTTTAACCTTTGCACTTGATTTATAGTAAATCTACTGCATTGAATCTATTGTTCAGACTTAGTTTCATTTGTCTTGCCCTACACTGCACTTTCTGTAATGCAATTACATAGTTTTCTTTGGCTGATTTATGCTAGGAATGTAATTATGAAATTCCAGTTCTGGGTCCTGAACTCTCAGGATGTGCCACAGAAAACCCAAAGACCCTTTTGAAACAGGAATAAAGGGACATAAGCCAACAACAAGACCATTTCCAAAATGCTTAGAAAATCTTTAACACCAGTTCATGCTATGAAGCCCTGCAAACATATTTTAGTGGCCAACCAGGGATTATGGGGAAAAAAAGGGTGGGAAGATGACACAGAAACTGTGGGAAATGTTCTCAATTCTGAGCTACATGAAAAGCCACAGTCAGTGTGGTCACCATATACGAAGTAGAACTGATTTTGTTGTGGGTGTTTGAATGGCTCAGGGATTTTTCCAAGAAAAAGTCCCTCACTTAGCTCTGACGTCCTAAGGGCAATTTTGCTCCAAAGTTTCAATGACTGGCAGATACACCAAAACACATCATCCATATTGCATTCCCATTAGAAATTAAGACTGCTCTGCTACTCAAAGAAATTATTGTGGTTCAACCTTAGCCAACAACTAAACACCACATAACTGCTTGCTCACATCCCTGCAATGGGATGATGGAGAGAATCAGAAAAGTGCAAAAATTCATGGGTTGAGATAACGACAGTTTAACGGGTAAAGCAAAAGCTGTACACACAAGCAAAGCAAAACAAGGTTTTCATTCGCTACTTCCATCAGTAGGCAGGTGTTCAGCCATCTCCAGGAAAGCTGGGCTTCATCATGCCTAACATCTTCCCCTTCCTTCTTCTTCCCTCATATATACTGAGCATGATATCATATGGTATGGAATATCCATTTGGTCAGTTGAGGTCAACCTCCTCACTGGTGGGGTGGTGTCCTCAATTCAGTGTAAGCATTTCTCAGCAATAATGAAAATATCTCTGTGTTATCAACACTGTTTTCAGCACAAGTCCAAAACATAGGCCCATACTAGTTACTATGATAAAAAAAAGTCTATCCCAGCCAAACCCAGCACATCTGCACAATCAATTAATTTGACCACAAGAACCAGAAAACAACCATGTTAAAACTTGCAAAAATCTCTAGAGCGTCCTTTTTCACAGATTTGTAAACTCCTCCTTCACAAACACACACATAATCTCCATTCACTCCAAAGAAAAAAAAATCATTATTTATGTGAGGACACTTATGAATGGACAACTACACAGTCATATGGAAGGTTGATGGAAATAAGGTTTAAGCCACAATAAGAACTCAGTATTGTTTTAGAGTAAAAATGTTTTTGGGATGGGCAGAAGAAATAGAATTATATAAATTTTACAGGTGGCTAATTTTGAATTTTTTGAAATTAAACTAATTTCCATACTTCTGCAGGAATTACTGAGCACATTAAAATTGCTTTAAAAGTGATTGCTTTACTCTGAGAACAAATCATTCAAATATTCTAATAACTTCTACTTATTTTTAATGAATGGCAACATTTGTTTTTAAAAAAGAGATATAACAGCGGATAGCTTTAGGGATTCATCTCTAAGCACTTGACAAAATTAGGTCTGTTGTTGTTTGGGCCATTGAGTACCATTAGAAGGCCATAGTTACAACTCTCAGAGCAATGGGTTATAATGACATCCAGAGATGTTCTTCAGCCTGAAGTATGAGGCAAGTCAGTCCATATTTTTGCTCTTTTTCCATTTGCAACATGCTAATCTACTTTAAAAGTGCTTTTAGATAAGCTTATAGAAGCTGATATAATTTCATTCACGATAACATGTGAACTGTAATCAAAGTTATCTCTCTTTAGAAAGACCTGGAACTGGTGCACTATAGTATTTTATTAACATGAGTATTGCTACAGTAAACATTACAATTGATGGTACGAAATGTCTGGAAAACTAACCTCATGCTCAGCACTAGATAGTGTGCTGTGTGGACCAACCCTGTTAGATGGATTAAGTCACAGAAGTGAATTCTAAAATAAGTTAGTTTATTTCTATTCAAATAAAACCTTTGAGCTATGCTGGAAAGACAGCCTGTTCCTCAGTGTCACTGTTGAAGTGGTTGCTTTGTGTGAGAAGAAATACTTCCAGGAGTATTCCATGGACTTTGCAGTCACTGTGGTATGGCTTCCTTTTCCTCACCACTTATAACTTAATGGTGCAAGGGAGCAATAGAAATGAAACACTGTTAAAAGAAGGTTTGAACTGTAACATCTGTTTTCATGAGTATCTTAAGTAATTTGTAAATATACTTTTATTATAAAGTTCACCCTGCATAGTCTTCTTCAAAGATGTTTTAATACACGGAAATTCCCTTTGGTGGAAATGTATCCCAAGGAAAGCTGATTTACAGCTCTTTCATTTTTTGCTGTAGTTGAGAAGGGCAGAGTAAATGATTCTTACTGGTGACAAGACTAGAAAAAGGAACTTAACCTTAGGCTAAAGCTGTGTTAGTGAAATCTAGGGCCTTATTTCATTTCAGCAAAATAACTCAGAGTTTCTGCACTGTGGCTGTATGGCTGGTAGGATAAGCCTTTGGTCTGTATATAGGGATTGAGCACACTGTGTGATTCATTTCTCCTTGTGTATCCATAAGGACTTTGTAGGCTACACAAGTCATTTCTCGACCTTCTAGTCTGGTGGTTGTCAAGATCAGATTATCCTTTTATGAAGCCAAGTGAAACAGACTTTGCAGCTTTGGAAAAAATCTCAAGAAAATGTGAAAGCAATACTGAAACTCTCTGCATACTTGGAGTGCTGCAGAATAGATTGTATATTGAGAACTCCTGCATGGTAAGATGAGTTTGCAGTGGGTTTTTCCCCTTTTCCACCTCAGTGACACATTTCAGACATGTTTGGTCAGGCTGTAATGTGTGGCTCAGTTTCCACACTCTGTTTTCAATGATGCTATCTCACCATTCATCAGGTTCAGAAATCATTATAATTTCTGTATTTGCAAGTAGACTTTCCACTAAGCAGAAAAAAATCTTAGTTACAAAATAAATAATTATTGAAAAGGGTGTATCTGGATTGAGGGAGTTGGTCTGAGAAGGGTCAGGACTCCGTCGCATGTGAGGAAGTGTGAGGCTCAGTTGAACTGGTAACAGAAGTCGTTTGCCAGTCTAGTGGTGATGTCCTTGGAAACGGAAGAGGACGCAGTGAGAAAGGATAAACACTTGCCCTGTGTGGGAGGTAGTCAGCTGATCCTTCAACATCCAGTATAATTCTCAATTCAACGTATTCAGGAAAAAATGAGATACAAACACATAGTTAACATCGAATAATCCAGGTTGGAAGGGACCTCAAAATGTCTAGTCTAACATCTTTTCAAGAAGTTACGGGGTGCTGGACATCAACAGTAAACAGAGAAATACTGATCAGAAACTTAGTGCATCCCAACATATAAGAAAATGAAATAGTTTCATTCATCCATATCTCCCATGACCATTGCCTTATTTCTACATACTGCTGCTCCCTCACCCAGTTCTTCTCAGGCTGTTGCTTTTCAGCCACACAGGGTGCTTAACTTGTTTCCAGACTATTTATCTTCTCAATATTTCTGTAAGCACTTCCAGCAGATTTCTTATTTCTGGCAGCTGTGGTCATCTGAGACAAAGCTCAGCTCTGGCCCTCACATGGAAGGAAGCTGTTTACATAATTACAGCCATTGAAGCCCAAATTCAAGACTGCTGAGTTCAGGAGTCTGAACACACCAGCAGTCTGAAAAGCATCAGTAGCTTCTCCTAAACCATTCAAAAATTCAGTAAGCAGTGGGAAGGAAGTGCAGAGATATTATGTTAGTTATGCAGGACCTTGTTTTATCTCTAATGACTAGAGAATGCTTACTCAGGGTATAGTTAGAACACTGCATGGTTGTTGTGCTAGCTGATGAGATGGATTTCTGGATTATGACACTCAAGTTATTCAAAACACCTGTAATCTCGTTCTTGGCAGCTGTCATTCACACATGGAGCAATACAGAAGGGAAGATTGCATATTTTCCTTGGGAACTTATGAATGCAGAGGAGGGAATCAAGCTCTGGTGCTTGTTATTTCATGCATGAGTGCTGATGGACTGGTCTTTATAAAGCAGTTGAAAAAAATAGAAAGATCTTTATCTAGATGACCTCTAAGTACTACCAAATCACCTCAGTTGGTGACTTGATTTTGATACTGCATCAATTTCTGTTTCTTGGAAATGAGCATTAAATTCTTGATTATTCAATTTTCATATCTTTGCATCAGGCCTTCATTTGAGGGTGAAAAAAGGAGTTTGATGGTACATCATATTAAAATTAATTTTATTCTCCATTTTCTTTAGTTCATTCCTGGGAAAGCCTTTCCATCTAACCTGATGATCTTGATTCATCCATGCTTTCTACTAAAATTTCTTCTGTTGGAGCTTACAGAAGGTAAAACTACATTTTGGTATTAAACTGGTATGTTGGACCCCTTTAAAGTTCCTTTCTTACCATACCTAACACTGAAGGAAAGTTACTGTTAATTACAATGAGCTTATGAAATCTTTTAACTTTGAGTACTTCTCATTAACAAACTCTAGCTTTTATAACCCCTTGTGTTCTGGAGTCAGGCTATACCTCAGCACCTTTGTAGGAATCCAGTGAGAGAGGTACTTCAGATAGCTGACTGATTACACTGATTCTGTTTTCTGGGTTGCATTAGTTTGTTGTTGTTGTTTACCTTAAATAAGTTGCTTCATTTTCTACAGATAAAAGAACTGCCATTTTGTCACTATCAGGTTTAAAACTTCTGTGGCTTTGACTTTAAAGTCCTACTTTACAATAAAGATTTCTCAGGAGACAAAGAAAAGGATCAGAGTCTCTCCGCATTAACCAAAATAGGAAGTGATATCTGTAACTAGAGTATAAGCAATTCTCTGACAATTCAGGCTAATGAAGTTTTCTCTGTGAATTGCCACAGAAGCTTTATGACAGAAAAGAGACCAGTAGTTCCAATGCTGAAATCCCTAAGTATAAAATGTGCTTTCTTTAACAGTCTAAATTCAGACCTTATTTAAGTGATAAAACTGAGTCAATGATCACAAGATGTAAGTGTGTCTTCATAACTTGCTAATGACCAAGTGAAAATTACTTCTTAAAAGCTCTAAGATTTGGTGAATAAAACATGTCGTGTTACTCTTTTCTCTCAGCATTCACTTTGGTATCAAGACATAAGCACTGACTGGTAAGTGGAGTTCAAGCAAGACTTTACATTGTACATTGCTGAGCTTTGAATAGCATCAATGCTTGAAAGCTATGACAAGTTAGGCTAGGAGAAACACCCTTCTCAGTAAAATGAATTAAGAAATTTGCTTTTCGGGGTATGGTCTTACCTTCTCAATTTCATTATGAGGCACAAAAATTCTCATATATATGACAATCAAAGATTTTTCATTTTCATCAATTTGCCCTTTAACTTCAACAAAAATATCACTGCCAGTGGGGGAAGACGGAGAATCTGCTCTTTGTTTCTAATTCCTAGCTCACTTACATCAGTATAAGTTGGCAGCTGTCTAGAAGTCTGTGGAGGTAAGCCAGTTTTATAGTAGTCTGGGAGAACTAGGTACTAATCTGCCTAAAGAAGCGTATCGGCTGCAATAAAACTGCAGGACTTGTTACAGCTGTGGAAAACTGAATATCATTAGCTTCCCCTCATTTATTTTACTGTTAGGCTTGCAGCATTTGTGTTGAAGTGGTGCACATGAAAATAAAAACAGTCTGCTTCTCTTATGTCATGTATATCCTGTGACATTATTAGCTAAAAAATTAAGACATAGATTGCCTTGGTAGAAGGTAAGGTACCGTCCACATTTTTTTACAGAAGAAAAAAGTCTTTTTTCACCATTTATTTCTACTAATATATTTATTGTAAGGTGAGAGGTACAGCTGACTTATGAAAAGAGAGAATGGAAATGGCTTTATGAGGCACTACTCATGGGCTTTTAAATAGCAATTATCCTATTTATTTCTAATGGACATACGGACCTCACCATTCTCTCTGTTTCTTAGGACCATAGGGTAGGTGCCTTCTTCGAACTTTATTTACTCTTGTGTAGGTTTTCCCACTAGGATTGCCACAAAGTTATTACCAGTGCTCAGCTGATATGCAGAGAACCTCTAGAAAACAGCGTCTTATATTTGTCCAGTATCTGCCAATTTGTGTTGTCCCCTTTATTTTTATATATAGCTCACAGATTTTTTGACATTACCAATGAACTGCTGCTGAGTGACTGGAATTATATACTGAACATGACATCATACGGTAAGGAATATCCCCCTAGCCAGCTTGGATCAGCTGTCCTCCCGTGTCCTCTCCCAGCTTCTTGTGGAACTGCAGCCTTCTCATTGAAAAGTCCTTGACTTTGTATAAACATTGTTTGGCAACAACTAAAACATCAGTGTATTATCAACAATCTTCTCATGCTAAATCAAAACACAGTATTGTACCAGCTACTAGGAAGAAAATTAACTCTATCCCAGTGAAAACCAGGATATCTTACATACATGAGTTTATGATTTGCCCTTTAGAGTCCAAACAACCATCTCCCCATCTATACTTATTGTTAATTCTCAAGATGCCCTCAGACTAACATTGCTTTTGTAGAAGACAATTTCCTGCAATCAATCACACCACTTCTCATAACCTGTTTTGCCATTTATTGAGCAATAAACAAATGGTTCAAAGAAGGCAAATAGCTGTTTCTGAGGCCAGTACAGATAATTCAAAGCAAGATAATAATTTAGCTTTTTGTCCTCTGATTATTCATATTATAATTAAGATATTAACTATCCACTAGGTAATAGGTTTAGTGTAAAAAATGCAGGGTTAGTATAAAAAATGCAGAGACCATAGGGCTTGGCTGTGCTCCAACCATGTAAGTAGTGACTAACACGTTATGTCCTTTCACTTCCTTTAAGGACATTTCTCTAAAGGACTTTGGTCACCTTCTGGCTCATTTTGTCTTTTATACATATTGCCATTCATAGAGCTTTGCAAAGACTAATAGAAAAGGCTGACTGACATTTCTGAAAAGCATGTAATTAGTTGTATATTAGTGAGCATTCAGATATCAGCTGGAGCAGTTCTAGTCTTTATAAGCATTCAACAGAACCTAACCATTGACATGAGTATCAGATTCCTTTCATGAAATGATGATGGATACCACAAAATTATATCTGCTTTAATTAAAAGTCTACCATGTGTTTACAGTTCTGTTTGGCAGGCTTTAAACACATACCTGTAGAGGGAAAGTTCAGGTCAGAAGCACTCACCATACAAAGGTCATTATCTTGTTGTGTATTTAAATTAGCTACTGAGGAGCACTCCAGCTGTGATAAGCTCTTATTGGGTTTCCCCTCCCACAATGAAACATCTGAATGTCGGGTAATCTCTGAGAGTAAAGACACTTTAAATACCTTGGAAGAGTGATATAACTAGGATGACATAAGAATAAAAGATGTTTTAATGGTTATTGTATACTGGTTGTATGTGCTACTGTTATATATTACCAATGGTATTTGTATTTATAATCAGTTGTTTTACTTTACTTTTTTTGTGTGACACAGCTGAATGATATTATTTTGGTCTCAGTTACATTTTCAGATGAGCTGCTTGAATGATTTATATTGTTTTCCCCAAGAACAGAGTAAAATCACACCTAGGAATTCCTAGTGATGCTTTCAGGTAGCATAAGTAGATTGTCTCAAGAGATATGTGCAAAGTAGCTTTGTGAAATTTCTACTTTCGATTTTCATGACAAACTCAAATCTTAGACCAGTTTTTCAATAAATTTGTCATAGATTATGAACTTTGGAGTGAATTGTCCAATTTACAAGCCATTATCAAAATAATTTGTTATGAAGGTTGGCAACATTTGACAGTTAACCTAAATTGGGCCTTGGGATGTTGGAACATGAAGGGAAACTCATGGGCTGTAAAACTGTTAAAGCTCAGGATGAGAAAGAAAGACTTTACGACTGAGAAAATTATCTCCTTTTTGATACATGACCTGTGGGTTTTTTTTTTAGTAAGTGAGAATCTTCCAAATTATCCATAAAATGACCAGTAGACAGCATGTTAATGGCAGAGCATGGGATCCATTGAATAGGAACATATTATATTTGCTTGGTAAAATGAGTGACATATGCCATCATGAGGCTTAAATCCTAGAACTACCACTATAAATATTTCCTAATAGTGCCCATGAAGCAGGATTACATGGTGCTCCAGAATGACCAGCAATATGTTCAAAACAGACTTAGGAAAACACTCATTGAACATGTATGTAAATAGAATAACATGAAAAAAAATTATTTCCCTTTGTCAGATTTTTACATGTCATGTCATAAATTTATATAATAAACCTGAAAGTATCGTGTAAGCTATCCATCTTCCCCTAAGAGGATTACCAGCTTTCTCTAAACAGTTTGTGGCAGACATTTCTCTAACATGTTCTCTGATACCCTCAGTGAGAAACTTTGCACAGTGTATGCACAGCATGAATCCCAGCACTCATGTGTCCTCAGAGCTCGGAATTATTTCCCAATGTGTAAACTGAATCTAATCTCTCATCTACTTTACTCATACACTTGAGATCTCTCATTTTCTATATCTTGGAATAGGGCAACCCCAAACCATTTTAGGTGGCCTGCAATATATGCAATAGATCTTGTCCCTAGGACACCATGTGAAAGATTACTGTTCTTTATGTAGAGAAATAAAAGTGCAAAGCTTGACATCTATGTCTTTTTCTGTTGTTTATCTGCTGTTTCTGCATGGCTTCAAGCACTGTTTCCCAGTCATGGTTATCAGTCTAAAATGTGACCATGAGTACAATAAGGCTCCTTATGCCTCCATGCACTTACATACCTCAGAAGACCAGGACTTCTGTTATTTCTGACACAGAGAATACTGTTTAGAAAAAGGTATAGTAGGTATGTCCTAAAAAAAACTGCCGTCTTTATTACACTGGTTTGATTCTATTTCAAGGTTTGTTTGTATAATTTCTACCTGTAGCTCTTCTGTTATGTTTTGTTTGACATTTGCCTCTGAAGGTATGTGAAGTAGCCAAGTGTCTCCTGTTACCTGTTCTTAGCAGGAGAAAGCTATCTTTTATGATGGTTCCTAGGCACAATTTTAATATACATAATAGTAATTATATTTGGAAAATCATGTTCCTTGCCAAGTTTTTGTGGGTTTAGTATAATTAAAATTTGCAGTGTTTATCTTATTTTGCATAACTCTATACAGGAAACACTGTAGTTAGACAAATTGCAATTTGGAAGGGATAGAGAATTATTTTAATCCAAACCTTTTCATTTTGTACAAGTAGGAATGCCAGTTGCCACAAAGCTATTATTGCTATGTCTAGCAGCACCTATTCTGCAAGCATTGAACACTACCTTGACCTGACAGACACCATGGAGTGATCAGCTGCCTATGTAACTCATAGATCCCAAGAAGATGCCTCTCGAAATCCACTGATCTACAATAACCACACAAAGCACAGAAGAAATTTTACACAGTCAAAAGTAACATTCAGTTTAATTTTTAATTATCCATTTAAAGCATTATCATTTTCATAAAACTTGCAAACCCACAAACTTTACTTCTTTGTGGTCCTTCAATATGAAATGCTGAAAAGAAAAAAAAATGTATATTTGTTAGTGCCTGCAAGCTCTTCAATGAACTTCATAGAGCCCATGCCTTTTGCAGTCTTCAGAATGGTTGTGAGGAATAAATTCTGTGCAATGCAAAGCAAAAGCAAACAGAAGTTATCTTGAGATACTATTTATGCTTTCATAGCACAGCATTCCAGCAGACACACTCATGCTATTAAACCACTTGCTTATGCCTCAAGAAGTGCCCTGACTCTCATCAAGTATCTCATTACCACAATTAAGCAGGCTTTGCCTTTCTGTGGTTAGAGTAATTCCAGAAGTTAACTTCATTAACCAGCCTATTTTAGTAAATTTGTGTTTTATGTACATGTACAATAACTTTCAGTTTGTAAATCTCTAGTCATGGCTGCTAAGTAACCTATAAACAAACACAGATTCTAAGATGAGACTCTAATAACTGAGTCTAATTTGTCTTAAATCCCCGAAGTCCTGCAGTACATGTCAGATGCCTGGTAGGTGATTCACAGCTTGCTGACTAAAATGAAAAAGAACCCCTGGGTTACTGGAGCTAATAAATAACATTGCAGATTTCTGCCATTAAATGCTGCTGAAGTGCTATAAAGTAAGAATGACAGAATCAGCTCTTTTATTCTTTAATACTGATGCACAGAGTTAATGATTTAACACTGACACCTCTCACACAAAAAGACACCTTTCATTCTTGAAGAGCCTTATGGCTGATTGATCTGATTTACCATAGATCTGTTGTTAACCAGCCCTTGGCTGAATGACACCGCTGTTTTAAGAATGAAAAGAACTTCAGTGCAAAAAGTGAAACTAGTATTTTTTGCCAGGTGAAAATGTGGAAAGGAGAGGAATTTGGTAGGTTGTGTGTAGCAATGATGAGGCAATGCTTCAGTTGTTCCAAAAAATGTTTGATAAGACTATCAGAAAACAGAAAATGCATACCTCCCATGGTCATCTCCAGGTATAGTGAAGTATGAGGTGAAATCAGAAAGGGATCAGTAACAGCATTAGAAAAACACATGCTTCAGCTATTATACACAGTTATTTCTTACAAAACAAACAAACAAACAAACAAACAACACACAAGAGCACTTTGTAAACCGCATAGAAGCTATTTGTATTTAGTACATTCGTCAAGATAAGGAGAGGCAATCATTCCTAGAAAACTTTCTAATGCAAGCAAATTTTCAAAACCATAATTGCCACATTGTCTAAATGTATACATTTTGTAATTTTTTCAAATATGTAAAAGAACCTGATGACCCTTTATTTCTTTGTTGCATAGAAGAAATTCACCCCAGTTCTTTTAAGAAAGTCTTTATCTTGTCTTTAATTATGATGCTTCTGAATGTTTTTATACGAAGATACAGATTAGAATTTTACTAATAGCTATCAAGATGTTTATAAGATTAGATTATAGATTCTAGTCTTGCAATTTGTTTCTTTCAACTGCTATCATATTTTTCTGTCATCTTGCAGAAGCACTTCCTTTCATTTAAACATTTTGTTAATCTCTTCTTTTGCTGAGACTCAGAATAGTATCTGCCACAGCATTTCACCTCCAGCTATCAGAGTTCTTGTATGTTTTATTGTAATATAAGATACTATACATCACAGGAAAACTTTACTAGTTGCAGAAAAAGCTCTTGTACAGCAGATGTGCTCCCTCTGAAATAATCCAGGAAAATACAACTATACCAATCTACAAATTGTGTTTCCGTCACACAGAAAAGCAAAAGCTCAGACCTCACCCTGAGGAGTGGAGTTTCCATATCCTTAACATTTTAGACTATAGACTGTCATTAAGATCCATTTAGGCTATAAAATAATACAATAGTGAAATGAGAACTCTTTCATGTTGGAACATCTTTGATGATGAAAATTAATAGCAAAGAGCTCACATCTTTCCACAGAGGGTAGAACTATTCTCCGAATTCTCAACAGAACCCCCTCCCACTTGGAACAGCAATGGAAGCTCTGCTGTTATCACTGTTATCATCATGTTATTTATAGGCTGTGTGTTTATAGATGAGGCAGCTGTGTGTGTGTAGTGGCCTATTTCAGATGGCACTGGACTGTTCAATATATCTAGCAGGCTTTGAGGCGTGACTGAACCTCATGAGCCCAGTGGCTCATCTGAACTTGATAAACCGATACCTGAAGTGTGGACAACCCAGAAAGGGCCAGAAGGACAATGCCCACCTTTCAAATGGCACTGACTACACGTAGGTCCCTCAGAGTGTGGCTGATACAGAGCATGGGTACTTTCCACCCTCCCTCATGGCCTTCTCTCCACAGTGCTTCCTACCTCATCCACTCTCTGCACCCACCCCTGAGCATCCTTGCCTCTCTGTATTCAAGGTATTGCTATCTACAACCTTTAACTTCATTTTTACAGTGCAGGTGGCTCTCTGCCATGATTTCCTACTACTTTAAAGTCACAAGCTCGTCTAAAAAGTCCTGTCACACCACAGGTTTGATCCTCTTGGCAAAGCACATTCCTGCCATACTTGACTGCTCCTCAGCTGCTTCTGCTCCTCTTTGCTCATTTCAAGAGCCAAGAGAAGATCTGGTTGAGACCTCCTTGGCTGATTAACATAGGCACTACAAATATTCCAGGCTTAGGTACAAATTGGCATGGATGGGTGCCAGCTGAAGTCATGGATAAACAGATCCTCTGGAGATGTCTTCCATGGAAATTATTTCTTGACAGCTGGAAAGACAATCTCAGTATCTTCTCAAAAAGCTGCAGATGTCAACAAGCAAGGGAAATCATCTTACTGTGGTGCATAATTCTAGTGTTATCCCTTACAGGATTAACAGACCTACAGCTTGTGTTATGACAAATCAATATTTTCCTTGTGAACACAGAACAAGTGTACTAAATCTCTAGTTATTATAAAAATAAGCTTAATTCCATTTATGATATCAGTTCTTGTATCCTCCATTACTGAAAATTTCACAAGACAGCTCACTAGATCAGAATGTCAGCTAGGAGTGGAAAGAGTTTTATCTTACAGTGCTACTGACAAGGAACTTCAGATCAGCAGCAAATATTTTAACCGAGTATCCTACTTCCCAACAAAGCTTTAAAGGATACCATTTAACTAAGGGATACTTCCTGTGATATAGTAGGGCTATATTCTACTTCCAGGGCTTAATCCATCAGTGCAGATTTTGAGACAAATTCTCAGGTGTTATTGACTAAATCTTGCTCTAAATAATGTTCAAGTAAATATGAAATAGTTCCACTATTGTCACTGTTGGAAATCTAACAGTAGCAACAAACATGGGCCAATTTTTCTTTTCCTTGGAACAAACATTTAAAAAAGTTATGGTAACTGTGGAATTAAATATTGTTAAATGCTCAGTGGGTATATGTGTGAAATACACTTTACCGTGGTCATCATGAGGAGACATTACTCAAGGTGCACAACTGTGAATTTCCTAACTCCCATTAAGATGTAAGGGCATCACTTAAGTTCTAGTGAAAATACAGACCTTGGTGGTATGCCACAGGTCTCAGCTCCAGTATTCACCCTGAATAAGGAGATGGGAACAAAGAGGTCTGAGTTCAGAGGAGCTGAGTAAGAGCAAAGAGAACTGTACCTTATGTGTTTTGAAAGACGGCACAAGCAGATGTGGAGGACATTGCTCCTTCCAGCTGGGGACCATGCACCCTGGGCAGAAAACAATCCCTTGGCTCCTGCACACAGTTCTACTGTATCCAAACAGACCTGAAAAGCCACAGTTTGACTCTTAATCTACATTAATTCCAACTTTCCAAAGGTCTCCTCTAGCTGAATACAGAGCTGAGCAATTTCCTTTGCTGCTTCTTTTCTGCATGGTTGCCTGGATACTCGGCCTCCTTGAGGATGTTGCTGATTAAAGTGTGGTTGCAATTTGATGATTTGAAGACCCTGATCTGTCAAGCAGGTACAGAAATCCTTAGCAAAAAAGAGTTGTCAAGTGCCTGCTTTAGCAAAGTTACTTAGAGTTGGTTATCCACAAGAAAACTCAATGATTTACAGATTTTTCTCTGGTATTTATAAACACACTAAATGAGAAATGAAGTTCAGTGATGTTTACTCACTATTTTTGTTACTATGCAAAGCAACACATTTTTGGCACTATCTATTCCTATACTATGTCTTGCTCTTGTTTAATGTACAATTTGATGACTGCTTCCAGAAGCAGGTACAAACCTTTCCCAGAGCGAGAAAATCACAGGCTCATCAACATGTCGTGACTCTGTTTTCTCAGGGCTGTCACAAGTTCCACTTTTGAAATAATGCCCAGAAAGAAGCTGCAATAAACAGACCAAATTGTAGCAAGATAGGAGAGGCACTGGATTCTTTTCTTTCCAGATCATAGAGAGTTCATAAATCACAGAAATTCTTTCTTGTTGGTCAGTATTTTTTGCCCACTTTGCTCTTTTCTAGAATTACAATATATATAGCAGTAAAAATGACCAGAATTGCAATCCAATAAATTAACAGGCAGCATGCCATGAATTTACCTAAACCCTGCAGGAACTTACAAGCTTTCAGGAAATAGTTTTCAACAAAATAAAACTTTTCCTCCATGTCTGGGTGGGAGGGAAGTATTCAGAGAAGGCAATTCAAGACAATCTATGGAGATGAGACACTTTTGCCAAAAATTTGATTGTAGGGTATATTTCTCATGTTTATGTTTAACTGAAATTTCTGTCTTACATTTAGTAAGTGTTTTCTGGTATAAATTTAGGCCCAATGATTAAACTAATAAGAAAAAATTTGGTCTCCAGAAACTAAATGAAATACACTTAAAAGGATTTTCTGTAAATTTACTTACACCTTGGTGTGAAGAATTTAGGATTTTGTAATCGGGCTAGTCATCTAAATAGTATGCTTTCAGGTGATTTTTATTTTCCTTGGAATAATAAGAACATTAAATCCATTGCCAGCAATGAATGGTTAAAATTCTCTCAAGTCTTTAATTATATGTCCTTTATTTTCCCAATTATCCATGACTTTTTGAAAGCCTTTGAAATTTGTTCCAGCACTCATTCAACCATTTCTGACCTACAGTGAGGCAAATAAAATGTCATTCCCATTTCAGTACATTTTAAAGTATCTTCTTTGCTCCCATGTAGCTCAAAAAATGCAGAATTGAAGCGAGAGCTTCCAAGACCATCTGCTTTCTATTCTTATTCAGCAACAATTAATGTGTGTGTGTGTGTGTGATTTTAGCACATTACATAATAAAGATGGACTTTAGGACATAGAACAAGATTTTGTTCAACTAAGTTTTAATTTCTTTGTTAGGAACTACACAGAATGACTGTGTTATTTGCATCAAATTAAGTTTCTCACTTATTAATTTTCCAGCTATTATCCCCCACCCCTGAATAAAAGTAATTATGCTGTGTGTGAAGTTGTGCTGAATGCCCAGCCTTGCTTCTGACACAACAAACGTATGAACTGAACATAATTAGCAGTTGTCCTCCTTTTGCTAATGGTACAGGGAGAAGTCCTGGAAAAAGAGGTAGATTTTGCAGTTTTCCTGTCACAATGACCTTTATCCCACATAGGGGCACCAATTCTTCTCTTTAGGTAGAGCAACAATTAACGGGAGTGAATAATGCCATAACAAGTGAAGAGAAATGACAGAGGTCAGTTGCTTGCTTGTTTCTTTATTTACCTTTAGATTAGGTATAATAACGTCTTTTTTAATGCTAGATACAATGATATGTTTACTTCTTACTGATGATGATGTGGAAACCTGGATGCTAAAAGTCAGGCATCTAAATAAGCTTGATTCTATCTGATATTAACAAATATACATACTTTATTTAAATACCGAATAGTCTTATCAAGCTGTACTAACAAATAGGAAAATATTGTGAAAACATAAGCCTGTTAGGAGAAATGGCACAGCTCATAATTTTTATTTATTTATTTATTTAAATTCTCATTAACTGTACTATTGTAATTAATCTCAGAAGATGAAGATGTTAGGCAAGATGACATAGCTCTCCTTAAAATAAATAAATAAATACAGAAATAAAGAGTCCCCAACAAATTATATATTGCAATATGACAAAACTTCCTGTACATACATAATGGTTCCTCTCATTTACAGACCTTTAGAGGGTTTCAATGCAAGTTTTGTGATTTCACAACCCAGAGTACAAAAAAGAGGTGGCATGTGTGGGAAATGAATAGCATAATAAAGCGAGAAAACAATCTCATTCTTACAGCACTAGTTGGTCTTAGCCAGTCTTCAGAAAACTAAATATAGAAAGGTTCAAAGAGGATTAAATCTGCAGTAACTCAGGGTGTCTAAAGAGGTTATGAAATGAACATAAAGTTTAATTAATTCAATAGATGAAAAACTGCTTAATAGCATAATTACTTGAATTTATTGCAGATATTTCATAATATGTGTGAAATGAACACTTTAACCCTGGAATTACTGAGTTGCATGATTTGGGCCTTTCTACTGAAGAGATTATTCACTTAATTGTTAATGATTTTATATTATTATAAATATAAATATAAATATAAATATAAATATAAATATAAATATAAATATAAATATAAATATAAATATAAATATAAATATAAATATAAATATAAATATAAATATAAATATAAATATAAATATAAATATAAATATAAATATAAATATATGTGCCCTAATTTACATCTCTCAAACACACTAAACCTCCTCATTTATGAAAAAAAAACAAAAAGAGCTACAAATGATTTACTTTCTAGAAATGCATATAGTATCTGGGTGGTGCTGAGTGTGAGGATATTATTTCAGCTCTAATTTGTGGTAAGGAATCTCTCTACACTTATACAAAAATGAGAATAACTTTAAGATGTATTACATATTTTCCTGTGAGGTAGCACAATTCAATTACCATAGAAAACTAAAATAAAAATATTGTCTTAGCTCAACAGAAAAATACATAGCACAACTACATTCCCATGAGCTACATTTCACTGTAAATACAGAAATATACATGCAGCTCTAAATCTCATGCTTCACTTGGTTTCTCCTTGCTTTTAAATATTGAACATAGTAAACACTGTAGCCTCAGTGACTCTTTATGCAGTAATATGTTACTTTTTCTTCCTCTTAAATGTATCAGGGGATTTTCAAAGTTACTATTGCTACTGTGTTTCTGCTTGTTTCCTTGTTTTGGGTATTATCTGCGTGCTCCTGGTTCAGGCCAGGTTCTCCCTTTCCTGTTGAGGTTGTAAAAATACATCTATCATAGCCAATAAATTGATCATGCCACCAGAAGGAAGCTTGTTGTTGGACAGCATTTTATAAACTTTATGAAGTTTGTTTTGGAAGTCTGTCCTGGGGTTTTTACACAATTGACACCCATTTTCAGTGCAGTTTCTCTCTTTCAAATTTGATGCAGAGACTAAACAGGGAGTTCTGAAGATCTGGAGCTAATCACTGGATGATTGGAAGGATACAGAGAGAAGCAGCTTTCTGAAGGGTCAAGGCACTGAAAGAAATTAAATAATATCTAGTGATGTGATCAGTAGGATGTTACACTGGTTATTCCAACTGTATTAATCAATATATCTATTCCCTGCTTTCAGAAAGATTTGGGGTCACTTTCAAAAGCACCTAAAGGCCTAGTACCTTTAAAAATGAATTTAATTCATTTGTTTACATAGAAGAAACATACTTTCCAGAGATTGAGTAGCAAGGCACATTAACACATAAAGGTGCCTAAACTGGTAAATATTCTACATGTATTCTCACAAACAGCTCTTAGGTAACACCAAAAATGGTTTTGCCTTCATTTATTCAGAGAAGTTGTCCCTCTGATAAAAGGTGTAGCTCTGTTTACAGATCTACAACAAAGAGCTTCAGTAGGGTGTTTGGTTTGGTTTGGTTTGGTTTGGTTTGGTTTGGTCTGGTCTGGTTTGGTTTGGTCTGGTTTGGTTTGTTGGGTTTTTTTGCCTGTTTGGGGTTTTTTGTTTGTTTGTTTTGTTTTGTTTTAAATGCAAGGAGACTACCTCTATGTACTATACTGACCACAGGCTCAAATCTGGATATTGACCTACATTTTTTGTTGATGATGTCAGTATTAGGTCAAACCATTATTATAATGAAATCTGCTTGGATTTGTACATCCAACAGTGTTTTGACCTTTTTCATTGTATCTTATGGCTGATGTTCAGAAATCTTCAATATCTTTCAAGCAGATGGGCAGTGGATTTTTACCATAGTAAATGAAGAGACCAGGTGGCAGTGGCACAGAGTAAAACTACTCAGTGTCTGTGTCTTTAACCCATAAATAAGATGAAAAAGTATTTATTTCAGTATTATTTGTTGTGCATTAAAACAGACAAGCAAACAACCAAATTTACTTTAAAAATGCCATACATAATGACAATTGATGAAGTTTTTATCAGATATACATTTTACCATATAATTAATTGACCTACTAGTCTACCAGCCTGGATTTCCTGCTGTCATTCATGAACTTTGAATCAAGCCTTGCAAACTTCCTACCTGAGAAATTATAATTTTTAGAAAAACAAGGAGAAGGGGCTGAATAAACCCAACCTGCAAATGTGGTTTAACACATAAATACATATGCTATGTGGATCAGATTTCTCAGCTACTTTCAGGTTTTTTTCTTCCATCTTCCAAAAGTCATAATTCAGGTGAAAATGCTCAAAGGAGAACCCAGTTTCATATGGCTTCTGCTCACAGAACCCCCGAAACACCATCAGGAGGAGTCTTTTACCCTTCAGTGGTGCCAGATCCACACTCAAAAATGTATGCAAAAGCTGTAATTAAAATTCCTCCCAGAGAAGTTATTTGAATCAGGGAAGTGGTGTTGCATCTTTCTCTCCTGTTTGGCATAGAACTCTGGTGCAGCATAATCTCTGGCCAACCAAATAGCATTGCTTCTTATCATTAAATAAGGAAGATATGTTTCAACACAAAACCTTTCCCTTCCAGACTTAAAATATTCAGTACTTTCTGGAGGAAAAAAAATCTCACTCACCTACTCCACACTTTAATAGCAAGAGCTGATAAGTACTTATCTCATATAAATAGTGTAATTACCAAATAAGTCAAATATGTTTTAAAAGATCAGTCATAAACTCTTGAATAAAATATTTCATAGACTTAGTTTTTAAACCCAGTTCTCAATCTATTATCATCAAGATTAATCAACGAATGTGCAGCTAGGAGGAAATACTGAGAAGTCATAATTGCACAATGTTAATCAAAGACAGGAAGTCTGGTAAGAAAATAAAATAAAGGGAGCCAAGTTTTTTCAGACTTTTTTTTTTTTTTCCAGACATTTGTGCATATCAATTTTCATTTGCCTGTGTGACCTGAGTATGTGCTGCATGTTTTCAAATTATGAGTCAAGAACAACATGAATTAAACTATTGCTTAAAATAAATCACTAAAATTGCTTTTGAATGACTTTTTCACAAAAAGCTGGACAAACATGGTCTCTATCAACTCAGGTTACATTAATTCTCTGTTTGATTTTCTTTGCCATCAGATTTTAGATCAATGGATACACTTTCGTTTCTGCAAGAAAAAATCAATTTGTGCATGTAGGAGCTGATAAAATTTTCTTTCTGTCCATTTTGACATATTTGTGTTAGCCCACATGGATTCTGAGTCAAAGGAAGTTGAACTTAGGAGCCTCCTCCTCAAGCAGAGCATCTAAGAAAATATGTTAGATGTTGTCCTTGAAGCCTTGACCCAAAAAAGGTAGAATCAAGGAAGACAAGCTATCATGCTGAGTAAATACTACAAATATGACAGGAAATATTGAGAATTTCTTAAATAAATCCAAATATTGGAACAGCACAAGCCTCGAATATATTAATCTTCTGGGAAAAAGTGTATATATAATTTAAAAAAAAATCTAATAGTTCCAGCTGTTAATATATTTTGCTTGTCTAATTCCAGCAACATTTTTCATATTTGTTAATATATATTTCGCCATGGCTTCTTTGCAGGAACTATTCACATGCCAGCTCTTTTATAAAGTATTCTGTTTCACTGGTACCTACTCTTCCATTTCAGATCTATTGAGAATATGAATAACTTAAACTATTGACATTGAACAAAAATATTTGGATGTATTATCAACATTGTTCCCATAGCAGGTTTCTGTAATTTTCTTTAACAGAATGTAAGTAATCTATCTGAATATAAAATTGCACCTGATTGAAGTTTCCAAATTCATAGGAAAATAAATGTAAAATACCAAGTCTGAGTGATCCTTTCTAGTACATTACTTTTGAGTAATACAACTAAAACCACATTAGAACAAGCTTGAGCTTCCCACTTCAGTCAATTGTGAATTTACTTTACCTTGAGCTTGTCAGTATGTTCTGTAAGAAGCAGATTCACTGGACAGTCTCTGAGCTTTTAAATTTATGAATTCACCTTGGTTATAGTTAAACTCTGTTGTTTTACATGACCTGGTGACCTAGATGATCCTAGTAAGGTTCTACCACAGCTTCCTGACAGTGCGTTGACCCACATTTCCCTCTGAGGGAAACCAAATCAACAATCAGATGCTTTGTGATTGAGTGTGATCCTGTCAGGGAGTTAAAAAGAGGCTGCACACACTTCAGGATTTGGGAAGATTAGGCGTATCTGTTGACTGCTCTTGGACGTATGCTTTTACATGTTTAAAGCCAGGTGTTTAAATATGTTGTTGATCTGGCAACTGCAGAGAGGAACATTTTCTGGAATTATCTTCCAGATTTCTTGAATGACAACTAGTAGAGAAATATTTTTCTGTCACTGATATTTACAAGGCAAGGTTTCATTTTTCCTTTCCACAGCTATCTGTTCAACATTCTGCAAAAACAATGCCTAGTTTCTAAATAGTCATACTTTATTCCATTCACTATTGACATTAAAAAAAAAAAATCAACACACATGCACACCAAAAACCGAAATCAAACAACCAAAACAACCAAAACCAAAACCACCACCACCACCACCACCCCCCCCCCAAAAAACAAAAACAAAAACAAAAACAAAAACCACCAACAAACCAAAAAAAGCTGAAGTAAAAGAATACCACTTCATGGTTTCCATTTCCAAGTTTCTGAGTAGTTCTGCAGCATATTCTTTTGTATATACAAAACTAGGCTATCAAAATATAATGCCAATTTAAGCCACAACCATTATTTATATTACTAGTGAAGGAGGAAAAATGTAGTGGTAAATTAATCTTTGTGCAGCAAAGAACTCCTTAAAATAGGTTTTCAGCATGCATAGTAATGAACTATTGCTATCTCTGCTCAACAGACATCTTTAAATAACTATGTCCAAAGTTGTTTAAACCCCTTTTCCTAGAATTTCAGTTTCAGTAATGCAGGGAAGACTGATTCTTCACTTATAACGCTGATCAACACAAGCCTCCTTGTTTATCTTCTGCTTACTATAGGGAACTCATGAATCAGCTATGACTTTTACATGCCTTCCCTTTGACCTTCCCACAGATAATCATAATAACACTGGGCTGCTGAGAATCAATCAGTTTTCATAAAGGCAGCAGCCTTCAGATTAATCTCATATTATTAATTCTGCTTGTTAAAAAGACAAGCAGAAAGACAAGATGGCTTTCAGTGCTATTTACTTCCCTAAAAATATTTCCTGTGGATAATAAACAAACAAATTTCCAATCTGGTGAAGCTGTAAATTTGCAGCCTTCATGAAAATTAATTTAAATGGATGTGACTGTGAGGTTGGGATTGTAAAGATTAGGGAGACTCCTGTAGTTATAATTGCCTCTTCAGTTCATCTGCTGCTCTGTCACTCAAGAGTGGCACAGCTGCATTAACAACTCTAATCATAATCTAATTCTCAGATCAAATTCCCATCTTCAATATATCCTTTAATAAAGCTTCCATACCCCATCTTTTAGCCTTAATTATTGCTTCCTGTCTCCCCTGACAACCAAATTAAAAGGTACATGCAGCAGTTCTATCATAAAAAAATAGCACAGATACAACTACTGTGCTGCAGATTCACACTAACCTTGTGAAGGTTGGATAGCTTGTGATAACTAGATTTTTTACTGATAGTGCAAGCACTAGAAGATAAGAAATACAATTTTATAATCATGTATTGATTTTCCTTTTTTTCCTGCTAATATGGAAAATTACCTGGACCAGCTTTTAGATTAGTGAAGTGAAAAAGGCAATTTTATAGGAAAACTGTCTCCATCCCAATATGTGAACTGTTTTGCTTCTTAAATCTGGAGCTCTTGACATGTCAGTTCTTGACAGTAGACATTGTACTAGTTAAAGTGAAATCCCTTTGCACAAGAGCTGAGATGCCAAGTCAGCAAGATACTTAATCAGGCATCTACCTTTTGGCATATTAGTAGTGTCAAGTCAATAAAACTGTTAACATGTTTCAAGTTGTAAATACCAAAGCACTTTTTTGCACAGGACCCAACTTTCAGTGTTTTGTCCATGTAGTACTCTGTTTTGTCTGTTTTACTGTGCAAATGTGTATTTCAGTAAGAGAGTTAAGCTGTTGTCTATACAAATGTAATAAGATGACATTTTGACATTTCTGAGCCAGAAATATATTTCCATGAAACTTTAAAAATGGACTAATAGAACAATGGTTAAATTGGGAAAGTGAATAGAAAATAAGAATTATGGGACAAATACAGGCAACAAAAGAGAAGATGACTCTTAGTGTAGGTAAGAGAGAAAAAGACTAATCAATTATCAAAATATTTCAGCTAATTTAGGAAGGTTTTAAATAGAAGAACACACTATCATGTTGAGATGATTTTAAAATGTAGCCATGGATTTCAAGGGCAATAAGCAAAGGCTGTCAGGAAGTGGTTTCACAGATAAGAAAGACCTGCAAGAATGCCAAAATTTTAAACATGGCAGATTTTAATTATCCTGATACAAGTATTGATTTGGATAAGAACTGTTTCAGGGCTTAGGAGACCATTGTGTTTGAGAAAGTAGCAAAGGATTTATTTTCCAAGCAATGTGCTGACCAGTTTTAGTGGCTTGGGGCTATCTTGTGAGTGAACGGATCTGGAATAAACTGGGACATGAAGGACAATTCAGTGTAGGCAATGAATCTGAGACAGAAAGTTCAGTGAACTCAAAGGGGTTTATCATTTAAATGGATACAGTCTGAAGAACTCTGATCCAGAAAGGAATGTGTTTATTCCTTCTCATGTAGGATATCTAAAAGTGAGAAATGAAAAATTATGAATAACATTGTCAGTCACTTCTGAAAATGTAGAGATTTCTCCTGTACCTAGATTTCTATTGTAACATACTAAGCTTAAAGCAGTGATCTGAGACACTCCGATACTAAAAGTTCCAGTTTACTGGATCAAATATTTCTGCCGGTCTTGGAGACTCCCACCAGTTTTGAGGCTAGTGGACTTTTTAACTTCCCACTGGTCATTAAAAAATATTCCTTCTTTTTCATTTTTTGAGACTGAAGCATAAAAATAGCAAAGTATACAATCCAGTTATGTTTTTTTCTTAAAGAAGAAAACACATAAGACAGGTATAGATGCATTATTTTTAGTCATTAAGATGAAATAAGGATACATATTTTAGTAACCCTAATTCTTCATTCTCTTGTGCTTTCATGATTACTCAAGTCTTGCCAGACCTGAAGCTGTAGTGCTGTACCAGGGTCAGTATTTGCCAAAGTTTGTAAATGACCATTTTTAAAAGCATGAGTCCTCTCTTTCTATAGCATTTCTTTGATGACAGTAATTACCACATGACTTCTCCCATCCTTGTAGTGTATTTATCTTTACAAGACTCTGCAGACATAGGAACATGTTAATACTCCCATCTTTTGTTTTGAAAACAGAAAAACAAAAGATGTGATTCATCTCCACCCATAAAGTAGAAGCATGGTTTAAGAGAGGGGCCCTTGGAGTGCAATTCCTATTACCATGAATTAGCTCTTGAGTTGAATCACACCAGGTGGAGTCTGAATTTCTGCACTGACTTATAGAGGACTTCATTGATGAGCCTAGACTAGACAGCCACTTATCAGGTGGCTGCAGGTAATTTGAATACTACCCTAAAATCAGCAAAGGAGTCCCTTCCTAGTACAGTAAAAATCCAAGGAGGAACAAAGGGATGGCATCTCTGAGCATTTCAGTCCCTGAACTGGCAGGAGCTCTAGAGTCCTGGGTATGGGAAAAATTCCCGATTTCAGCTTGGATTCAAAGCAAGCTGAACAATAAAGAGAAAGCAATCCAGATCTGAGAAACTGCAATCTGTGCATCCCAGTCTGATTCCACTAGTAAATGTTACAGTAGTTTGATCCCAAGAATAAGAGCTACATGGCTTCTTTTCACCTCTTCTAAGCCTAAATCAGAGTGGGATGTGTTGGGGTGAGAGCGGCTTATAAATTTGAATACAAAACAAAATCATGATCCTTTTGTCCTTAATGCGGTTCAATTGGGTCTCTATATATTCAAAATAAAGAAAAATGAAGCAAGATTAATTGAAGAAGACCAATGTCAGAACAGCAAGGAGCTTTGGGCTCAGTATCAGCTTTTACCCTTTGTCAATAAGAGGTAGAATTTAAAAAATATTCCGTGTCTGAGAAATGTATATACTAATGACAAAGTATTGGCTATTCTGATGTGAAAGTCTAAACCTCATTTTTCTTTTTGTAAAGAAATACTTTGGCTGGGGAATATTTGGAACTGAAACTTTCTTTGAAATCAGCTTTTACATTTTGCTGAAACAGTATTTTTTGAAGAAAAATGTAAGTGTCTGAATAACTCCTTAATAGTTCTGCTCTATGAATTTGATATTAAATCTACACTCTTAGCTACCTTAACTACTGTATGCTTTGAAAGTTTAGGGTAAAGCAGTATGGTTCAGTATCTAAAATGTAAAAGGCTTATCTGTGCTACCCACACAGAGTACAAATTGGTGTTCTTTCTGGGTTTTTGTTTGTTTGGTTGGTTTGTTTGTTTGTTTGTTTTGTTTTGGGTTTTTTTTGTTTGTTTTTTGCCCCTCCTAATTTTTTTTGGAGGGAGCAGGAATGACACCAGAACAGATTTATTCATAAATTTATAATGGTTTAGCTCTGTTATGTGAGAACTAAAAGATGTAAAAGATGTTCAATAACCTAAGGGTGATTGATCTAAGGAAAGAGGGGAAACAATTTAGTCTCACATATTTAATTTTGACAAAGTCACGCTATCTGTGTGTCTACCCATAAAGGCATATAAATAAAGAAAACAATAGTATATATTTTTTTTTTTCACTGTGTATACTTTAAGAAGACTTTGGAATGAACAATGAAAAGATACCTCTACAGAGCTTTGACACTATACTTTGAGCATATCCCAGTGAATATCTTTGTAGGCCTAGAACACCTTACTGATAGAAACTATTAGTATGCATATGTTGTACTCAAGCAAGCTATGAGGCAATCAAATGGCACTTCAGTCTACATTCAGTACAGTCTACATTCTTTGCCAGATCTAGTGCCCCCTCTGTGTCTTTAAGAGTTTGTAGTATGAAAACTGCATACCTACTCCTAAACTGGTAACTCCCCATTCTCATTTTGAACTTAACATTTCCTCATTAGTAATGATCGCTCTGAGCATCCTGTTAACATTATCCTTCACAAAAGGAACAAGTGTTCAAAGATGAAGAACCTTGCACAGAGGTTTAAGAAAATTAGTTATAGCACTTCAACTTTTCTTTTATTGTTTATTTATTTTCTCTCCATTTAGGAGCAACTCTATATTTTTTCTTGTTATCTTGCTTTTTCCATTTTTATGTTAGATACAAAAAGAAGCAGAGACCAGAACCACAAATTAAAGACAGGTTTGCTCTTTGCCTGCTGTCATCTGGCCCTTTCAAACTGGTATTTCTGCTTGCACATTTGCCTAGTTTCAGATGAGCGTAGGGAAAGTATCCCTACATAAATTACCTTATAGTTTACAAACTCTCCTGATGTGCCATAGTTTCTCTTGTTTTCCTAAGATTTAAAAGATCTGAATAAAGTTCAGAAGCCTCTAAAATAATTCCCAAATTTTCTAGCACTGATTTATGTTTCTGTGTCAGAGCAAAGCCATCCTTTTCTCAGCTGTTCCTAGATATCCATGAATGTGGATGCTTCATGAACTCCTCTTGAGAATCCTCAATCACCTCGCCAAGCAGAGACAACCACTGCAGGACCTGTGCTGGAGCCCAGGACGGTTCACCTCCTTTCAGTGACTGGTCACAGTGGGGTGGGTACCCCAGTCAAGCACCTCTCAGTACAAGGTCTGGCAGCCCCTCTGAGGTGAGTGCAGAAGTGCGGAGCCAGGTACTGTGCCTGAGCTCATGTGTTGAAGTAAGGCCAGGTAACTTCATTCACTCAATTCCTTGAGAAAAGAATCCCATTCTTTTCTAAAATAATGCATGGACCATTAAGGGTGTGAAACCAAGAATTCAGGATTGGTTAGCATTAAAGCATCACACAAGCTAGTTTTAAATGACCCAAGTAATAGCAATACCTCTATTACATTTAGAAGAATATTCTGTAGCCATTGCCCATCAGATTCCCATTGGGAATTTTTCCTGGACACCGATTAATGTTTGCTTTATTTTGGCCTGTTTTTTCTTGTTCTAGTCTATTGCCTTGTGCTGAAGAAAACCTCAGTTTCTTACAAAGTAAGAAGACTCAGAATTCTCCAGTGCTCCCCTTGTGGTTATTTTTCTTTGTTTATTTTATTTTAAAAATATTTTCTGCTTAATTTTTGAAGGTATTGAAAATGATCTTTTTTCTTAGTTTCCAAATTCTCAAGTGCTTCTCTAGTCACTTCTTGATCTTTTCTACTTTTCATGCTATCTTTGGAATGAATTGCATCCACAGGTGCATGAGCAGCTAATTGCATATTTTTATTCCATTAGACTCTTTGCTTGTGAAGAAGTCTTTCTCCAAGCATGCACTGAATCCAAATGAAAATAAACTACTTGTCTTCAGGTAATGTTATCAAAGAATACATGTTTTTCATTGTACTAGGGTTTGTTTACAATTCCTCAATACATTGAACCTGATGTTAGATCAAGAAAAGGATGTCATCCTTCACATTACTATGTCTGTTTTGATAATAGTAACTATATTTGATTTCTCTTGAATAATCAATGATTGTGTTTATTTTCTTATAGGTATATTTGATAGCTGCCTGGTAGCTTCATAAGTGTATTCTGAAATATAATAGACTCTCTTATTGAACTTAACAAAACCTTGTCCTCTTTTTTCTGTCATTTTCAATAAACCATCCATAGACTGCCTTGTTTCCCAGTGAATAAAAATGTGTAGTTCAATTACAGGAACTGATGCTCTGAAGGTTAAATCACTTCACTGCATCTCTTGTACTATATGTAAGGAAAGACTTTGATTAACCGAGTCTTTCACATTAACAATGATGCTCTCTGTTGAGTATGTCTTGGAATGAAAATGAGCATTTGGATTGCCCTGTTTAATCTTTGAAGCATTACAATGTTAGAGTTTCATAATTTTTTCAGACACATTCATAGCCACAAAGACTACTTTTGAGAATAATCCCAAGGTTACAGCCTTGATTCTTTGAGTTTACAAATGAGTGTTATGCTTAAAATGGATTCCATGCTGAGCTGTGAAAAATGGCATTTTCTTATACCAGTATTTATGACTCTCAATACTAGTTTCTGAATGTGAATATTATCACTTAAAATAATTCTTTCCAGAGATCTGTTTTCTATATTTTATATCAGAAAATATGACAAATAAAGTTTGTTTAGCAAATAATAAGTCTGCAATCTTCAGCTATATTGTAACAGCCTAATTCTTTTTTCATCATTCTAAACAGCTTTGATATCTCTTTTATCTTGTAGTCCTTTGGTGTAAGGCACAAACAAAACCTATAATTGGAGATGAAAATTTATACCCTACTGGGGTAAAATTCCATAAATATTTCATGCCATGTGAACTCTTCTAAAGCATGGCTCAAATGAGGAGGAGCATATTTAAGTAATGAAGTCATCAGTTTTAAGCCATATGCAAATTCAGTCATTATCAATGACTGTTTTCCTTTTTTTGTTTACTAGATCTTCTAGAGAAACATACATCCATCTATTCAGACTTGTATTTTTTGCATGGATGACCTCCTATGACAAGTCTCCAGAACTCTCTTCCAGTCATCCTTGGCATCTTATCTAACCTCTCTTCATCTGTCAGTTGTTTCATACATGTATATTAGTAATGGAAATAAATTCTCTTACACTGACTTGAGCTTTGTACCAGAATGTAGGAGAGAACTTCTGAAAAAATTGGTTACCTAGCTTAGTCTCTTGATTTCTGTCCTAGTTTCACTAGGATAGAGGTAATTTTCTTCCTAGTAGTTAGTACCAGGTTCTCTAATATTTTTGTGCAGATGATGAAAAATGGAATAAATCAAGGAGCCAAATTGTAGCCCTTCTCCAGTGTTGTAACTTTGCAGGAATTTTCAGATGTCAAGCTGTTCTCTCAGTTGACAGTTGATATGCTTAAGGTTACCTAGGAAACTTCAACAACAATTATATTCTGGACAGTTTTAATAAATGTTATTTAAATTAAAAGAGATTTCCATTATTTTCTGTGTGCAATTATGTTAATTAAATTGAAAGAGAGCTCTGACATTTCCAATTAGCATTTACCACAAAAAGTATATATGCAAATATAACAGAAGGTAAACATTCATTTCAAAAACCAAAATACATTATGTGGTATCATACCACAGTAGCACAATTAGACAAAACATTGTTATCATCAAACTTTTCTTATCCAAACTAAAATTATCAGCAATATATAGTAGGTACTGAAAGTCTGTGTAAATCATTTGAAAATAAAAGCAAACCATCCAGAGGCGATGCAAACAAATCTGTTAAAACATATCCAAGATTATAATGTAGTGTATGATGTTTCAAAAATACAGATTTTTTTGTTCTTGGTCTGAAATTATTTTTCAAAGTAACTGATACTTAAATTAATAAATCGTAGATAATATTTGGAAAGGAGAAGGGGATAGTTAACCTTTTGTGGAAACTTTCTGCAACTTCAAAACTCTGAAAGGATATTGAGGCTATTGTGGCTCTAGAACCATAAAATAAAAATGTCTATCCTTCTTTAAAAAAAAAAAAAAAAAAAAGATGTTGAAAAAGATGGAAAACAAACTGCCTGGTTTACTGTGGACACAATTTCTGGCCCTGCACTACAAGATTATGAGTGAAAGGACAGCTAGATCACCTCTGGTAGATCTAACTGAAATAATTTAAGAAGTTAACTAGCTTCCGGTCTTCAAAGCACGTCACGTGTCACGCTTCCAATCTTCAAACTCAACCATTTCAGCTTTAACTGCCCAGAGAGGAGATCTGGGATAACTTCATTGCCTTTAAGTGGATTGGGAAGCACTCAAATATTCTGATCTGGTGATATCCATAATAATGGATAATCACTGGGCCATAATAACGGGATAACTAAGACAGGCCATTCTAAATAGTCAACAGAAAGTCCTTTGCCATATAGACATTTTTGCTGACAAATGGTAAGGCTCGAGATGAGCGCCTCTTGCTCTCCCCTTGTTTATGTCCAGAGTAGCATCTGTGATTTCTTCCTGGGCTCTGTCTACACATTGCAATGAACAAATCACCCATCCTGCTGCAGCCTCTGTTAAGGATATAATTTAGATGAACCTACAGTTTACCTTAATTTGTAAAGCAGGAAAAAAACATAGGATAAGGAAATGACAACGAAATTTTGATTTACATCCCTTAACCTTTTTGTTTGTCCTTTAAAAGGGCTCCACAAAATCACTGGAATAAATTAATATGTTTATAGTAGTCTGTGCTGCATTATATTGTTAATTTTTTCACTGGTAAATAACTTAGACACTGCTACCAAACAGGCTGACACTTGACAGCATACTTTGTATTAAGTGGAGCACTGAGATAGGTAGAAGGTTTGAGAAACTGACACTAATTGTTTGTATCTCTTGTGTTTCTTAATATACTGAATTATTTTGCCATTAACCCCACAGCGATCCTATTTTATGAGCCATAAATGGCCAGGAAATCTCATTTCCAGAGGACTAGAGCTGGAGTTACTGCAGACACCCAAGAGTCTGTAGTCAGTTGCTTTCCTAATGGAGAGCAAATGCTCCCACAATAAAAGGGCAGACAAAAAAAGAAAGAAAAAGCGACAGCATGGTTGTGAGGGGAGAAGGTAAATCCCTGCTTCCCACTTAGGTAGAACTAGATAGACCTTGTGTGCTAGATTTTGCTCATTTTTGATGATTCCTTGGTGGCTTGACACGAAGTAGAAGTACTCAGACTTGGTAAATAAGTGCAAACTTAATGTACAAGCTTTTATTGCAGTTAGTTAAAAAATGTCCTCAGCACTGCTAAGGAGATTCCTCACAGACCTGCTTTCCACACAACAGTGGCACTGTGGTCAGAGCATAGGCCAGGTCAACACCTCAGGGCCTAAACTCTCGAGGAAGGACATCACTCCTTTCACTCAGCGGGACACTGTGATCCTTTAGGTGACTCTCCTGATTTGAGAATTTCCATTGACTATTTCTAGCACAAAAAAAGTGCAAAAGCAGATTTACCGTTTTCTTTTTCTGAAGACTCAATTACATTTTTGTACAACACTCTTTGCTAAATGTGATGTTTTGCTCCTGGAGTGGCCTTAAAACGTTATTCACTGACCCCTCTTTTCTGAGACTGATTGTTTTTCAAATTCCTCCTTCCTTGAGGAAGAAATTACCCTCTCATGGTAAAGATGTTTTCTCCTTTAAGAAAAACTGTAGCAATTGCTTAGATTTACCCTCAAACTCCAGTCACTTTACTTGTACATAAAAGGTATGATCCCCATGGACATATTTAGTAGGCAATTTGGACCCAAGAGTCCAGCAACCATCCTCCTTGCTCCCTCCTCTCACTTAATAAAAGGAGCAACCATAGGGCATGGAACTGTGCTCTGTCCAAGGCACTCATGCTTACATGAGTAGACAGGGGTCCAAAAACTCTTGTAATTTGTTCTAACAACTTCCCTCTTGAATATAAAGGTGTGTTAATTCCAGAAAGAACCAAAGAACAGTTGCCTGCTGCAGAAAGTGGAAGTTTTCACATGCACACAAAAAGTTACTGATAAAGACTGAGCTATGTTGGAAAAATGCATCCACACTTATTACTGAGAATTAGTTAAAAATTCACTTCTGTCCATTGTAATGGATCAGTTTGGGGTTGTGGTTTTTGTGTGGGTTTTTGTTTGTTTGGGGTTTTTTTGATTGGTTGGTGTTTTTTTGTTTGGTTGGTTTGGTTTTGTGTGTTCGTTTCAAGGACCATAGCTGACAACAACAGAATGTTGATCAAAAACTAACTGACCCACAAAACCCTCAAAAACTGACCCACAAAAAAACCCTCACACATTTTTCCATGGCTTTAAGTGAAGGAGATTAAAAATACACTATAAATTATCAGACTTTATGAAAACAGGTGTAATTGTTAATGAACAGTAAAATCCTTGTGTTTTTTTTTTTTTTTTTTTTTTTGAGCAGCCAGAAAGAGTCTGTACTCTCTTTAACTCTCTCACAGCACAAGCCTGAGGAATTTTCTAACACAAAGAAACACGTATGTCCTACTAATGGCAAGAATTTCAGTTTACCACATTTCAATTGGCTTAAACTACAGAAAAAGGGATTTAGGTTCAAAATCAGAACAAACTCCCAAGCCTGTGCATATGATCAGCCTTCTCAGGGAGGCTGTGGAATCTCTAATGTGGGAGCTTTCTAAAATGAAGTGGGAATGTCTCTCAGAAGTTACACAGGAATAGATGATCCCTCTTCAGCAGGAAGAATGAGTTGACCCAATTTTCTAAGATTTCCTGAAAAAAAAATGATATTTTACTAGGTTACTTACAATATAGATCTTTGTCAAGAGAAATAACTTTTTTTCAAAACATTTAAGATGGTGAAATCGTTCCTCTTACTGAAAAGAAAAAAAAAAAAAAGAAAAAAAGACAGAAAAAGGAAAACCCTGCAGTTCTGGAAAATAAAGCCATAACTTACTCTGGGTTGTGGTTGTACTGTAAACTGTAAAGATAAACTTCGAAAAAGGGAGGTAAGTATTCATTTTGTGGTCTGTTATCTTCAACCCACTACCCAATGTAGAGGCAGCTGGAGGAAAGATTATCTGATTGCCTTTGTGAAGACATTTATTTCTTTAATCCTTTCGTTTGTTCCTAGCTTTACACTGGAACATGAAACAACTTCAAGTCATTCTAAAAATGTACCCACTTCCTTATCTAAGTGAACCTGATGAAAGCTTGATTCTTTCTCCTAGGAAGGTTAGAAACAGTTGAAAAAATCTAAGAAACAGGGCTGAGAGAAATTATAAACACCTTAAAATATATGTTGTAGAGGTCATACATTGCAAGAAAGGAGTCCAAGGTTACATCTTAGAGAATTCTTTTTCTAATTTGTAATCTCCCTAATTTAGGGATTTTGGAACTGGAGTCTTTTAAGACTGGATTAGGCAAGCATCTGTTGGCAATAACAGACATCCTGCCTGAGGGCAAAGCAGTAGACAAATGGCCTTTTGAGGTCCCTTCCAGCAATATTTTCTTAATACTTTGGATTTACTGACTAAATACTTACTGTTCCCTTTGGAGAAAAAAACCTTACACCTTGAATTACACTTAAATTCTAGATGCTAAATCAGTGTAAAGTAAATTAAAAGGTGTTTGCTAAAAAGGTCAAGCCACTACTGCAGGTTATTCTTCAACTGGTAATAAAAGAAATATATTGCTATACAACCTATGTTGTAAGCAAAAGAAATTAGCTACTAAAATTTGATAACATAATTGAGCAATAGACCTTGCTGTTGATGTCCCTGCTAGGAGATAATAGATGGCAAGGTGAGTTATATATTCTGAAACTATATTTATGGCACATAAAGTTGCAATATCTATTACTGTTTGGTAAAGCCTTCAGAGGAAGGGATCTAATTTTCTGTAATGGCATGGATTTTTTTTTTTTTTCCTATTCAGTTAAAAATGTCTCTGATATTTCTGTTACTTGAAGCCTTATGATATTGAAGGTCTGGATGTCGTCAGGACATTAATTCAGAGCAGAATAATACTCTTTCCAAGTTGCTCATGACAGCCCATAGGGCAGAGATTACAGTCACCAGATCTTCCAAAAGATCTTCATCTGTTCCTGAAAAGTCAGGCCCAACTATTTTATATAGTCTCAGTGATTTAGCAGCAGTAAGCATGCTTTAGAAGCAAAATTTGACTAAAAGTTTCTGGCCCCAAGAAGCAGATGGACTTCTGGAAGAATAAAGGTTCCACTTTCCGGAAGTCTGACAAAATGGTCTATCCCAGATGAATAATAATACAGCAGAATCACTTCAGCCACCTCATTTTCTTGAATCTGGGCTTTTTCTAACTTATGCCATTTGGATTTCCAGGAAGGTTTATAATCAAATATGTATGCTATTTTGACAAAATACAGCACATATCAAATTAGAAGACAATAAGCAATACCTGCAAAAGTTCTTCAGCTCTGTGGTTTAGTACATTTACAGATAGTTTATATCCATTTTTTCTTTTAAAATAATAAAAGGAGGGGTTACAGGAAAGTGTTTCTGTAGTTGTCCAATATGCATTCAGTAGGCAAAGTTCCTATTTCTTATCCAAAAACATGCTAAATTTTTAATAGAATTTTATTATGTGATCACATTTGTTAACTGGATGGGGGAATGCAGACAGGTCTTTTAATTTTATTCTTAAACTCTTCATAAATCACTTAATTCTGGCTGAGCTACTAGATAGGGTTACCTGTTGTAAATGAGTGGATGTGATGATTTTATTCCTAAGATCAAGTACTTATTTTCTAAAAGTTTCTATATTTTTTCTGTTTTTTTGTATTTATTCACCATTAGATCAAGATGTCATGGGAACAGAAGCTATGACATTGGAAGACAGCAGTGCTGACGTCAGGTTGGGAATGCAATTTCCAAAGTTTTTATGTCTAGGAAAAGCCATTTTTCAGGAGATACGTATGAAAAATCCAGTTGTAATAAGATTAACCATCTCAATATTTGCAGTGGCATATGTTAATTGTGTCTAAATAATTGACAAAAGTATTTTAAAAAATCAGTCAGAACTACAGATCCTTAGTGCAGGGAAAAAAGCCCCAAAGGAGGGGAAAAAAAAAGTTTTAATCAGATAAAATCTTATTTTGTGGTTTTGTTTGTTTTTGCCTTTTTTTTTTTTTTTTTTTGGACGTTGGTTCTCTATTTCCTCTTTAGACAGACAACAATAATTAAGGATATGTATTCCAAATTCTCTCATGTTACTCATTTTAATAACAGGAGATACAGTAACATATCTTGCAATTATTAACTGGCTTATCTTTATCATTTCATTTTCATGCTGAGCAATATTTTGCTGCATGATTCCTAAAGGCAAAATAGAGCAATATTTTTAGCAGCATGTACCAACTTAACTGTAATATTCAGTAGCCAAAGGGTCATCCAGAAGATATGTCTTTGTAAAAATATAAATTAGGAAGAATTGGTTTATTATGATAATGTCCTTTCTAGGAAAAGAACCATTTTGTTTTACATTTATTAGGTACATGAGCAGAGGAAGATACTGCTTACATCAATGGAATAAGAAATGACTCCTGTAAGAAATATTTCTACATATTATCAAGGTTTCAGACCATTCTTCAACTTGAACAGGAGATCCAGGTCCAAGCTGTACCTCAGACAATGGAACAGGAAGATGTAGGAGAAAATAGCATAAAATACAAGAAGAGAAAAAGTGCAAGAAAACTCTGGAAACCTAAAAGCTGAGGAAATAAATCTATGTCATTCAACGTATTTGTCAAAATAGTAACAACTTTTCAGAACAATTAGAAGTCTTCCTTATGTCTAAACATAATTGGTAAAGGTATCTTTGTCCATGTAGGTAGCTTCTTGATCATGAGAGGATGCATTCTCACTATGCTTTAAGAATCCCTTCACAGATGAATATCTAAGTAAAATACATGCAAAGAAACTACTCCATCAACCTCTCTCAGATTTCTTTCCCAACCTCACAAATGACTCAAGTTTCCAGCTATGTTTCCGGACTTTTTCAGAATTTTTTTTTTTTTTTTTAAGCTTTACAGACCCACCTCTAATTTTCTCCTTGAAAGCGGAACCTAAAAATGCAAAGGCATTTTCTTTCAAATTCTGTGAGACCATTCTATATCTTTCTGGTGAAGAAAATCAGCTCACTACTCATTTTTATCACATTGGTATGACAAACTCCTCAGGGTCTCCATGAGAAATCAGAACTTGGCTGTCCCATATCTGTCAAAAGCATGGCATGACCATCAGTACTTGCATATTGCCAGTGATTCTCAAGAAGGCAAAATAATCTAATGCATGTAATGGCCTTGCCCCAGGTGAGTTAAACACTCCGAGAATTCAGAGCTTTTCTTATTCCTGAGTGCATTATGCAGACCCAAAGACCAACTCATAGCGTGCAAATGAAATCTCAGGCCTGTTGATATTGATGAGACTTTAACCACAGATTTCACAGAATCAGGATCCTCTTTAACTGTATGAATCCAGCAGAGGATGGAGTAGAGCTAACGGATCAGAGCTGACTCATCTGAAGCCTGGTGACTGGGAAGAAACAAAAGATTCTTCGGCACTTGAACTTCTACCCTTCAGCTGTTTTCTTAATTAGAGACACTACATTGTATTGAACAGTATGCTGTACAGTCTGCCAGTCTCACTATGATCCTGTAACCTGGGGCTATTATTTTGGAGATTACACACTCCAGAAACCATCTGTGTCTTTATTGTTAAGAACTTTGCTCACTTTTTCAGCATTGCTGAGACAGGGCCTGGCATGGCTATGAAAACCAGAGAACTAAGATATATCAGTTAGATAAATTCTAATGTTTCTGCAAACAAACTGAAAAAAAAAAGTCAGTGGAACAAGATTAGCTAATTCCTGATACAGTCAAGCATCTACTGAAGGTAGTATCATTTCAGTGATGGCAACTTCACATCTTAATTACAGAAGGGTTGTGCCCTTGAAAATATTAATAACTAGTGCCTGTTTTCTAAACTTCTCAAAGAGAACAGGATTGCTTAGTGATCAGAAAACAAAGTTTGGGATAGTTAGATAAAGTGTAAAGGGACTAAAAATGTATGTTCCCCTAAAATATCTTACACTGGATTCCCCAGATTGGGGAATCCTAAATGTTTTTATTTTTTCTTATTCTTCCAGAAACTGCCATTTTAGTTTTTATAGATGACTTTGCTACTGGCATAATTTATAAATTTGAACCAATCCAAGCAACTATAAACCAGCCTTTACCTAACATGCAACAAGGAAATAATCTTTTCCAGATTGCTTTCATAAAACACCAGGAGGTCATCAGGTGAAAATGCAATAAAGATGAAAACTCTGCAATTATATACCAGTGGTTTTATTTTTTCAGATTTTCTGTTTGCAAACATCTATGTTGTTTACACCCTGCACATTTCTTAAAAAAGGGTTTTCAAGCCTAGTGTTTTTCAAAGCTTTCAAATTCTAAAGTATAGTATGAATATGTATTTGAAATCTATTCTGTGCAGTTGTGGAGCTCCTTCTATTCTACTACATCAGAAAACTGATTTGTTTGGTTTCCCTTCCTCTAGCTCTGGCTCCACCACAAGGAGAAGATGTAATTGCTATGGAATTGTAGATCTGTGTGAGCAGTCAAACTACCTTTAATTTTCCAACGCATACAAAGAAACCTTCTGCCCTGCAACCAGTAACAGAACATTTAGTAGGCAACGTGTTCTACAGAGCACTGGTTGGTAAGTTTTAGATTTTGGACTCCAGCTCCAGAGAAGAAATCATGTATTTTGCTCACCCAATGCAAAACCAGTTCAGCTTAATGTGCCATGCAACATCCCTCTTCTTGATGCAAGGTAGTTCAAAAGAGATCCTGAAATGTTGGTACTTTGTGTAGATGAAGAGGAAATACAAACAGCACACTTATCAAAATGTCCATAGTGTTAATTTGAAAAAGCTTTGCTTTGTAGCCTAGATTACATGTTAGCCTACTACGTATGTTCATGTTCTTTCTCCGTTTGTTTGTTCAATAGCTACAACATCCAGTGTTATGAGTGATCAAAACACATATGTAGGAGGACAAAGGAGATTAGTGGATTAGTAACCATGGAGAGGACAGAAACATAAATGGGTTTAATGAAACAACTACCAACTGCAACAAGAGAAATAGAAATTAAGTATTGTCCCTTGTGGGATAAGCAATTCTCACCATTGCATGGACAACTTTAAATCAACCAATTCAAGCTAGACTTTTGTGGTTAGTCTCTCTCTTCTGTACTGTTACAGGTATCTTGCCTATCTTTGTACCATTAGACTAAGAGGTACATTCCAGGACCCAGATGAAATCTTTGTGCACATTTAGGAGGAACATAATCAATATGACTCTATTACCACAAGGTTTCTTTGGAAGATTTTTCTTATGAGGGTAATCTTTATTTTTTTATCATTTTGTATTTTATTCCACACTAGTAGAAACCAAAAAAATAATTAAAAGAGTAATGAACTTTAGAGGTAAACTTAACATCTGTAATATGTTAAACATAGGGCCTCCAATCCTTACTGGAAATCTTGTAAATCTTGTAAATTCATATTCATATCTCCTCCTGTTAGTTTTCCATTTACAACTCTGACCTATTTGACATGTTTGTAAATACGCACATAATACTTAAGTGCAATGCACATCACCATTGTAATGACAAATATTACTACTACTGCTACATTACTAATATTATCCAAGTGATTTTTACAGGACAGATATCTATTCCCCTCAAGATTTTCTGTCTAGGATCTAGAAAGGCTCTTCAGTTTTGTAGTGACTATTTTGTTTCTAAGTAACAGACATCTCTAACCTATTTTATACTTGATCTAATTATGTGATGTCTACATACTTTCAAATTTAAGAGTAATGGTCATGCAAGCCTATAATATATTTAAAATGGCCCTCTTAATTTACGCTTATTTTTATTACAGGGTATTTGTGGAGTTCTTATTAGTTCTCATTTTGCGGTTTTCATTCTGTTTCTGTTTGTTTGCTGGGTTGGTTTTCTTGTTCTTGTCATTATTATTACTACTACTACTACTACTACTACTAGTTAATTATTATTATTAATAATAATTAATAATGATTTGGGGTTTTTTTGTTGTTGCTTGGTTTGTTGTTGCTTGTTTTTATTTTTGGCTTGGTAATATATGTATATTCTCCTGTGTTCCATATTAACACATTTTTAATGAAAACTCTTCCATCTCTTTCAGCAGGCCAAAAGATTAGGAGTCCTCAGGTGATATAAGAAAACTATCACAATTATACTAGAAGCCTGTAGGGATTTATAATACACCTTTAAAAGCATGGTGAAGTTCTTTGGATTTCTGTGAATTTAGGTTGTCTACTGTATGGATTGACATTTTCTTGGAGTCTTTACCTTCATTTTTCTTTGATGACATCAAATAAAAAGCATCTGAGCCAAAAAGCTGTGCTGGAGATCTCTGCAAAAGCAGTAAATACCAAAACAGATATTATAACTACTATTTCAGTCTTATCTGGTCATTTTTATAACTTCAACTTACAGCTCAGGAGAACTACAGAAATGTGTATTGGACATAGGATGACATTTAAGAGATGTGAAGGGTGGACTTGAAGAAAAACAGAAATTAACAGAGTTTGAAAATCTTGGTAGACTTCACCAATAAAACTTTAAAGTTTAGTTGCTGATATTCACTGATCCTGGATATGTTTAATTATGAGTATATTCTTATATACCTAGAGTTATAACATACATAGACACAAATAACCTTTAAAAACATGCTTTTAGAGCATTTAAGTAAATATTTTTAAGTATCTGGACTTCAATATCATTAAAAACATATTTTAAAAAATGGGAGGAGCATAGCTCCTTTTTTTTCTTCTATACTATTTTTTTCAGACTTTGCTGGTTGTCCTTAAAAAGTTTATATGCTTATGATTATGTTCATGATTGGAAGCAGAACTGTTAGTATGGTCTTTTTAAAGTGAAATATGAACCTCTAAATGAAGTTTTTAAAAATAATGTAGAGAATTGGTTGCTTTTACTCATTTGGGCTGGAGGAGAGGTGTTGCAGTTAATGCTGAGTGTAAACATTTACCAAAATATAAATGCTCAACTGACAGTTGTGTGCTGGTTTGACTGGTAATGAGTTAATTTTCTTCAAGCTGTTAGAAACCTTTGTTTTTCATAGCTAGCATAGTCATTATTTGGACTTAGTTTGAGAAGAAGAAGATAACACCCTAGAACAAAGTTAATGTTTTTAATTGCTCTGGTCTGAGAGCCAAGGACATTTTAAGCTCTACCCACAGGTGTGAGGCATTGAGGAAGGGGGGCAGAGATGGGGGCAGAGCTTGACTGACATCCATACTGATCAATAAGAGTATTAGCATCATTCTTCATATTTAAGGAGAGTTGGGATCTTCTGGTCTCTTTCTCAGGATTTTTTAGCTCTTGGAGACCTGTTTGGGGGAGTCCTATTTGGGATGTTTAGTTCAGGCTTTTTGCCATCCTGCTACTTTGCAGAGGCCTCTGGGCCTTTCTGCCTTCTTTCTCTTTTCTCTCTCTGGAATCGGTTGTTGGGACCAGGTGCTGCTTCCTGGGACTGGCTGCTTGGTGCAGACGGAGTTTGTGACGAATTACACTGAATATCTTTTATTTTATGTTCTATTTATATTTTATGTTTATATTTACTAGTAGTGTATTCATATTTTGTTATTTTATTAAACTGTGTTCATCTCAATCCAAGTTTCTCCCCTATTTGGGGGGAAGAGAGCAGGATGAACAAGTGGCTATCGTGGTTACATTGCTAGCTTGGGTTAAACCACGACAACTTGAAGAATTCTGGTCTTAATAAAAACCTAGGTATTACTTTTGGGTCAAAATTCTGACTCATCTAACTAACGTGCATTCCAAAAAATACAATTATTTGAGTTTTACAAGTTAAGATTACAAAATTTGTTTAATATGTGAGTGCTTTGAGTGTGTAATAAAGAACATGGATTCACATGGTTTTGAAAAGAAAATCACAAGAAAGGTTTTCTCTAAATGCCCATTGGAAATGTCTGTCCTACACCATCAATTTCATTATAGTGTTAAAAACACTTTTGCCCTCAGTACTTCTTCAAGTCCTGGTTCTTAATTGTTGTTATTTGGCAGCGTGAAATATTGATGACATTGGTCAAAAAGATTGACAGCTGCATGAATTGTTATTAACCAGCCTGTTGGTTGTGGCTTAAAGTTCAATAAATACCAAGATGCAGCATAAGCCTCAGGGAGCCTCTTTCTTTTCTGAACAACTGGAAATTAACTATTTGATGTCTTTATAAGCCATCTGACTTTTTCCCATCATATCCCCAAGTATTTTTTATGACACACAGAAAAAGAGCCTGATTTGGCAATGCTTATTCCTCCATCCAACTATTCTCTCCTAACTGGGGATCATGACCCCTTCCTGACCCTGAAGGAGATAATGACCAGATGATTTCTGAAGTGAGTCGGGAATGACTTTTTCAGTACTGATACATGAGAATATTTTTCAGCCTCCACACACAAGGGCTGAACTTCTGTTACAGTGTGCAGTTGTACATACACACATCCATAAAATAAGTTGTTGAAGAGACTTATTAATCAGCTATCAATCTGGAGAGAAAATCTTTAACAATACACAAATTCTTAACAATATAGCCTTAAGGTTTTTTTGCTTGTTTGCTTTTTTAATGGTGCTGTGTGCATTCCCTTTTCAAAATATGCACATCTGTTATCTCAATCTTAAATCCTGGTTGAATTAATCTTTCATAGAAAATATGGTATTTTTCCTGCCTACAAGCACACTTAGATTTTAACCACCTGTTTTTCTGCTTGTTCAAATATAACAGACATAAGCCCCATTCTACACTCATGACTTATCTAGCTCAATTCCCTGAACATTTTCACTATTCATTAGTCTTTATTATTATTACTTGTGATATGACATATCTTTTAATCTTTGATCTAAACAAGGTAGTTTTAGTAACAGGAAGTATTGGTTAAAGTTTCTCAATCTTTCATTTAGTCAGGAGGGATAGATGGGAAAAAAATCTTGTGGAGTGAATACATGATAAATTGTGTCCATTAGGGAAAAATAGAAATATTGTGTGTAGATATATATATATATATATGTATGTATGTATACACACTATATTTACATACTTTTATAGATAAATTCTAAAGGTCCATCCTTTCAAACATACTTAAATCAATCATCACTTTGAATTTGTATAAGTGATTCAGATGAGCACAATAGCATTCCATAATTTTCAATTGCTATCACTAGTCAAGCAGGGTTTGACTGACTGAAATAGTGATGACCTCCTCAACCTGTATTTAACACATCACATGTGGATAATACAAAATATGAAACATTGTGCATAGGTTAAAGATGAAACTCGGAGGCAGCAGCATATTGAAGCATGTAGTAGTTTTGACATTTTGGGTCACTGATGTATTTTTTTATTTGTTATGAAGTGAGTTGTGTCACTCATGGGTTATTTAGTCTCCTAGGAGATTTTTCTATTAGTTGCTTTGCCATGGTGGTAAGGATAGATATTTAATGTACACTGATAATGTCAAAAAATTAACTTTTTCATTGAGATTTATTTGAACAATTCCCCTCCATGCCATAATCACATTTTTCAATTATTTTGAAGAAGGAAAAATCTAATCCACTTTTACAGTCTCTCTATTAAGTTATACCAAGGCAAGATTTTATGTCCTGTGATATCAATCACTTATTATTCTGTGAACATTTTGAATTCCCTCTTATGTTGCATGAGGTAGTGTTTCCCCAAACTTTACTGTACACAGTAGCATATAGTAAAAGAACTAATATGTTTTGCAACTGCAAAATTAAATAACTTTATGTACAACTTTCAAAATGTTTTATTATTTAAGTATTCTTTTGGTAAAACAAATAAATGTAATTATATGCTAAAAAGTATTGATAAGTTACCTGTTTAACCAATGGTTACAATCTCCCTGTCTTTGTTCTCAGCGTCTCTACGAATAGAACCTACTGCATTTCAACACTGATATTTAATCAATACATGTAAATCATCTTGGAAACCTATTGTTCTTGTATTCATGAATCCTGTCATGCAGAATACAAGCATGTAGGAGAATTATATACAAAGTTTCTGTAGTTGGGGGTCAAAAAGTGGTCTGTGTAGTGTTCTGCTCTTAAATTTCCAAGCTGTTTCTAACAAATAACATGTGATATACTACAATGTGTCTCAATAATATCATAAGATTACTGAATTAAAATTGATTAGAATTTTACTTAATGGATTTTTGTGAGCAGCTGGTTGGATACCCTTCCCATTGACTGTGTAAAACATATCTTCTATTTACTAGCTTCTAGGGTGGATAAAGATGAAAATAAATACATGTATATCTTCCATATGGAAAGACTGGACTTTTAAAATCAAATGCTTTTGTTATAAAATAAACAAACATGATAAAACTGTACATGGCAACAAATCAGTCAAAATAATTTCCAGTCAGACAATGGCATCTTAACATTTTCAAGTTATTATGCCACACGTATTTTGCGATGCTGGTCTTTGCAAACCTTTATAAGCCATTGGAACTGAAAAATGTGTTTATATTCAGGCCAATATTTGGAGGGAGAATGACTGAAAGCATCAGGGAAAATACTGAACAACCAACAACAATGACACAGTAGATGGACATATGTTGGTACCAGCTTTATACATATGCAAGTCTCCTCTATATTCCACCATCTTGAAATAGTGTTTCATTTGTGAAGCATCAATTTGTCAAAATAAGTAACGTTCTGATGCAGTATCTTAAGACCTGTCATGTAGAAACTGCCTAAGACACAAACAGTTTTGACCCACCAGTTAGGTGAGCTGACATCCTACTGGGAGCAGAACCCAGAACTTGAAGGTGGCCTGATACCAACAGAGAAGATGTAGGAAGACATGCAGGGCAGACAGAGCACCATGCTGCTCACCTGCATCTCAAGTAACTTCTTCCATTGAATAGTAACTATGGCAACCCACAGAAGAAATCTGGGAAAAGCAAACAGGAGATCTGCTAAAGAGATGGATTTTCTGTCCTTGATCAGCATCCAAAGTTCACCATGCCCTTTTTCTGTTTCTCCAGTTTCCACGAGTGAGACATTCAATGCAAAATTTCATATTGTGGCTTTTTAAGCATTTAATATAAATAAGTTTGAACACTTACATCTATCTATTTAAATGTAAATACCTTCATTTTTTTATGAAAAAGTTTGGAATATTAATAGAAAATGAGTAACTCTAACATTTTCTTTATTATTATGTCAAATTGACATTTTTTATAGAAAATTTCAATTTTAAGAGCTTTTTTTCTGTCAAGGAACATTTCCCAATTTTTGATTGTCAAACACTTTTGCCATGTGAAATTTTAGGTAATAAACTTGAAATTTTAGATATTAAATTTCAGATATTAAATTATTTTAAAATTGTTTGAGAAAAGATAATATAGATAATATTAATACATTATAATTTTACTCAATGGATTTAGGATATGATCAGCATGCATTAAGTTTTCTGTTGGTTTGGTCTATAAACAATAAGAATTCAGTTGCTGAGGGGCAGGCACTCTTGATTGTTAGACAGAAACAAATAAAAGGCACCAGAATACATGTATAATAAAGCAACCAAAACATGGAGTTCTAAATTATTCTAAACTTTTGTATGTGAGTGCACAGGTCATTGCTTTGCATTTCACCAGGTGCAGATACGGTAACTGTTTCATAAAAAAGCTTAATTTAGTGCAGTGTAATTACTAATTTTTTAATATAAAATGTCAGCTTGCTATCTACCAAGGAGAACTGCGTATATTATGCTTCTTTTCCCTGTGTTTGCCAAAAGTAAATTTTAACAAGAATCTTGCCTCGGTTCCTATATTCTACTTTATAACAGTTCAGTAAGAAAAGGCAGGCTTAGTGTTAGACATAGGGAGTCCTACAGAGTCTCAGGGCCAATTTATACACTCCCCTGTCAACCTGCTGTCCCCAAACATACCACTTAACTGCATGGAGGAGAGAGAGAGATGCCCTGAGTTTTGCTGTGTTCTTTTCATCTGCTGGAGGCCTGGGCAACAGAAACCCCCAGCACTGAGAAATCAGCTTGGAGTTTTTCCCAGTGGCACTGAAGCTTGGACCCATTCTTCATGGTGCAATGAAGAAAGAGTAGATTTAGATTATAGGAAACTTTAATTTCCTCACAGGGGATCTATTTTAGGACACCTAAGCTCAGGTTGTTATTCAGTGTGAGGAAAAGATTGTGAAGCAGGGAGAAGAAAAGGTAAAACAGACTAAATAAATAGGAGAACAAAATGGAAAGGAATTATATAGTCAGGTGATAAGGTCTTTGCTAATACAGAGCCTATGTGACCTTTAAGATAGACTGACTTGACTGGTTGCCTGAACAACTTTCCAGCCTGCAGTCCTGAGTCCAGTTACATGTCTAGTAGCTCATTTAAAACAAACCCGCTGTGCCACCAGCGTCTGAAGCCAGTGTGCATTCTGGCTGAACAGAGTGTGCCTTTGAGACACCCTTGACAGTGACCTCCTTTTCAAGCAGGTCAGAATAGTTACCTGCCCAAGAGGCACTGTCTTATTGATTCATCTGCCTCTGAACAGATGTACCAGATATCTGCTTGAGAAGCACCTGCTTTTCAAGCAATGAAAATTGAACAGATATTCACTGTACCAGGGAAGTAGTCAGCCATGGATGATGACTTTAGCTTCCAGCAGGTATAAGCATGTGAATCTCTATGAGGGACAACGTATACAAAGAATCTGCTCCTTGTGGGGGTCTAAGGCAATTATTGGAGATATTTTTACAAACTGTGCCCTCTGGGCATACCAGGCACCTGCCCACTCACATGCCTGGTGTATTTTCAGATGTGGAGTTTTTTTTGCTACATTTTTATATGTATTAAAGTGGTACTATTGAATATATACAGACATGAAATTTCATTTCTAGAAAAACAGATAATTCCTGTTATTTTGCTGATGCTTTGCCCTTTGGAATTCAAAGATTGTGTGATGATGCTAATGAAAGAATTTACCAACTTCAAAGCTAGAACAGATGCATCCAAGTCTTCAGAAGAATCTGGATCTTGGTCAAAGGCAAGACTTTGAGAAAAAAGTGAAAGCATTGAATTACAGTGTATGAACTGTATTACCCATAGTAACAATTCTAAATCAAAGCCTGCATTTTGCTTTGGGTATGTTGAGAGCAGATAGCAGAGATATAAGAGTCAGCAACTGTCTTGACATGGAGGATGAAGTCAGAGGGTTAACTATTGAAAGTGGACACAGCAGAAAACCCAAAAGAAGTGTCATGCTTTCCCTAACAAAAGAGGCCGAGGTTCTGAAGTTTGAGCTACTTTCTTTTAGCCGTTTATACATTTAATGAGAGCCAAAATTGGTTGCATCTGCAAATGAAGAGTCTGAGTGACTTGAGAATTCCTTTGTCGAAGTTAAGAATAAGTCTTCGATGAACTGCAGCTGAGGCATTCGGTACTTTGTCATCAGGCTTTTAGTAGTCCTCATGAAAGAAAATAAATGACAGAGAAAGTCAAGCTAGCCTTTTGCTCTGATTTTCTGATCTTCCACTAAGATGTAGTCAGCTCACATTCACACAGGGCAGGCCTCAGAACAGGGAAGTCACAATTAGATGTGTCGCCCATTTTTCCATGGCCCTGAGCACAGAAAGGACAACCTGACTCTAAGCCCTTTATAAACTGCTAAAAATAGCTGATCCCTTTTATCCTTGGCTTTTATTTTATCCTATGACAAAGGGCAAATAAAAGATTGTCACACAACTTTATATGTGGGCTTTATGTAAAATGACCACATGAAATCTATGAACCAAAGCTTCTTTTGGCAACTGGTGACTTACCATTTCTTTTCTTGTTTGTACAACCAAACATGAGCAAGGTGATTTATGGAAACCCTTTTTTAAGACTTAAAATGAGGATTTGTTGAACAGTGCAATTTCCGTATAGTAGAGATTAAAGCATAAAGTGAATTGAATGAAATAGAAGCTTCTCATTTATAATCAGTTTTAATCACAACCAAAACTCTGAATCAGATTAAAATTAAATCACGTCTCCCTCCACCCCACATTAACAAGTTTTAAATGGCAGTGTTTTAGTCACACAGCTGTGTGCTGTATAAGAAAGGACATGCTTCTGACATAAAGAAGGTCGGTCATTAATACCAGTGATTGCAAGGGACAGGATCAGCAATTTTTGTTGTTGGGAATATCAGAGACAAGAGGATGCAGTGAAATATCTGTGTTGCAGGAAGTAAATGGAATATGCCCAACCATCAAATGCTTCAGTACTCCTCCCATGACTGTTTCCTTGTGACACATCTACACAGCCTGGCATAAAGAGAGCAAATCAATTTGAGCAGAAGGATGTGAAATAAACTTGTTCCTCTAGGAACAGAAAATATATTTGTCTATTTAGCTGGTTTAGCATTCTCTGTTGCTGCAGTTTTCATGGCCTTGTTCTAGAAAGGAACACTAAATTGAAGAAAAGCCTTTTAATGACAGCACAGGTAAAAAGTAAAAAATTGAATCTTACCCATGTTTAACATGGCAATTTTTTTTTTTTTTTTTTTTTTACCTCTGCTTTTACAAAATCAGCAGTTCAGCAATGAAGCAGGTAGTGCTTAGCATATGTTCTGGGTGTTGGCATGCAAATCTTCTTATTGTTTCTGCAGAAAAAGTGTTCCTCTTTCTGACAGAGTCAGTCTACTTGATTACAGAGGGATGGTTTGAGACTACAGTGAAATCCATGCCCTGTGATTTGCCCTGTAGTTCTAATTATAGTATGGTAATGTACTGTAAAAATTTACAAATTGCAACTCAGTTCTGCTAAAATAGAATAAGCAAAAGGTCTGTAGTGGGTGTATAGACATTATTGTTCATCTTCAAGCAAAGTGCTGAACAAATAGGTGTTTCAGTGCCCATGCAAGTAGGTGAGATGACAGTAAGTTAGATGCAGAAAGAATCCGCATAGTGTAACTATTGAAGGAATCACATTCAATAATTCAATATTCAATTATTTTCCAGCTGGTTTATCTACTTCAGACTTTAATATTTCTTTCTGCGAGTTTGGTAAGAATTTGTGAATGAAAGATAAGGCATAAAAACTGTGTGGAATTTGAAAAAGAAAGTCTGTCCTAATTTTTAGAAAGGTCTTTATAACTGTATAGGAAAACAATTGTCATGATAAATGAAGGTAATTGTCACTACTACTTTAGGGGCTCAGCTATCTGTCAGACAGAAGAGAACAAAGCTTGCTCTGTTCCAAATGCAAGAGAAAACCTAAACAGAGGGATACAAAAAGCAGAACTTATAAAGCTATGAAGTCAGTCTGAAATTTTTGTTCAGCCATCTCAAACTATTTGACTGAAATACTACTGATAGAGGGGCAAAATGGCACAACAGTAATATAAGCCTTCCTGGGCTCTTATTCTTCCCATTTTCACAATAAGTTATTGTTTCCAATCAATTATAGATTAACACCAGAAGAATTCAACAAAGTACTTCAACTTGACATTCCTATGAGAAAAAATCTTCAAAAATATAAATTGCCTTGAAGAAAATTTCAGTATTTGAGAGACTATGTTTTTTGTCAGAAGTGAAATACCAAGTTCTGTGTAGCAGTAAAAATTATCTGTCTCTGAACATGCAATCCAAAATTTCTTCCACCTCATTGTCTTTGAATATTTCCCTATGAAGCTTTTAAAGCCAATAAAGGTGTTCTGATTGTAACATTATTATATCTGTCATGTTTACAAATTTTGGATGTATCTCTATCAACACACTCTGATTAGTTAGAGGCTGTTTTAAATTTTGCAATTTAGACCTATCTTTACAAGAATGTCAATTTATATTGCAATAAATACAGTAGCGAATGTAAGCTGCATCACTTTTCCTCTATTGAGATTTTAAAACCCTGTAGGCACAATTTAGATGAAATCATTACTCCAGCAAATTAAAAATTAAGTATTGTTCATGGCACTCCAAAATAGGTTATGAAATTTCAAGCTGGTTTCAAAGCAGTACTTAACTAATAATGGATATTGCACAGTACTTCTTTTAACATCAATGACTTTGGGAATCAGTGTTAAAAATAGTTGTTTTTACTAAATGGAAAATGAAATTAGTTAATAAATTGGTAGTTTTTTTTAAGACAATGTGAATGAAAGTGTAGTTAAATAAAATAACATTGCTGTGCCCCTTCAGAATTATTATTTAGTGCCAGATGTCGTAACTGCTACCAACCAAAACTGCTGCAGGAACTTACATTTCATTTAACACATCAACTCATTTATGATGGACAACTTGCCTTTGCATTTAGAAAATTAAGGTGACAGGGACAAATCTCTTCTTCCTTCCACTTTGTCTGCTCGACAGAAAGGAAGACTTTAGTCTTTTTTTTGCTTTCATCCAGACTCATGGTCCAATAAGCACACCTGAGAACAAGCATGTCATGTATGCACTCAAGGAACAGAGAGGTCCAGATATCAAGAGGGCTTTGGCACTTTACCTCTTCTGTAAATCAAACCTTAATCTTCTACAAGGCATTGAGTGTATTTCTCGAGTATCACATGCTGCTGATAAAATACAAATATTTCAGACTGAAATGCTTACTACAAAATCCACTTTAGTAGAAAAACCCGAAAAATAGTTAATATATTTTCAACTTTCACAAAATGTTTTTCCTATTTATTATTCAAACAATCTTCAAGAATTTTGTAGTAGTAGTCTCTTGAAGAAATAAGAATGAGTAAATACCCTGTATAATTATTTTATTAGGGTAATTTTATTAAAGTAATAAAAAACCAAGGCAATCTAGAAACTTCAGTTCAAAATCTCTTATGTTACAACAAGTACTATCTTTATGTATTCTGCCTGTGGTCTAGAACAATACATATCTTTGCAGGAATTATGCACTCTTTGTATCTAAATGTGAGAGTATCACTAAACTTCATATAGGACTTGTTCTGATCGATGTCAAAATAATGAAAACATAACAGAATCAATGCCTTGTCCTTCCTAAAGGGCTCTCTTGTTTGTGACAGTGTTTTCAGGCATATTTATTCTACCTTATCTGGAAGTCTATGTAGAGAGTCAGGAAAAGCATTTGGCAGAAGTAATTTATTAACATTAACTAAGTAAAAGCGATAACGAGCAAAAGTATCTGTGGATGTTCACAGATTCTCACTGGCATTTTGATTCCACTAAGTTTTTTCTGCAAACATTGGCTTACAATGTTAGAGGCAGTTTTTATTTATATGCTTTGAGAACTGAAAGGGTATATCTATCTTCAAACTAGAGTATTTATGATCTTGTCACACAGGACTAATGGCTCTGATGAGTGATTGGTGGCCGTTACTTTCAAACTCTGCATTTACAAGTATACAGAGTGTGTAGGATATCTAATATGGTACACACCATCTGCTTGTGCTCAGACAGATTTAAAAAAAAATTCATAAGGGAAGACCATTAAACCCTTCATGGACAGAACTGGTCACATAAAAATTAAAAAGTCTGGGCTGCGGTCTCAGCTCCTTTGTGTCCTCTATATTTATTTAATAAGTCCACAAAACTGGGTTCAGGTACCACCTGTCCACTCTTTACAGAAGATTCAAGCAAAATTGAGGTTTCTAAAATTTGGGATATGTAAGGCTGATGAGTCCTTACAGCAGGTCATTTCCTTCCTTTGGCATGGTTGAGCAAACAGACCTGGCACAGTTCTTCAGTTTTAGAAGTATGCTTGTAGTCCAAACAGGTCTCAAACATCACAAACTTTACACCTTGGATCCATATGACTAAATTCTCTTATCTTTCAAGAAATGGTGTCTGGATCAGATCTGCTCACTGGGAAGGAAACCACTGCTAATCACAGCTGTCTAGAAGTTATCTGGAAGACACCAGTTGCCACAGGCCCATGCTGTACTCAGGATCATGTTAACACTTCAGCAGCAAACAACCACAGGACAAAACCTATGTCCTGGTAGGTTCACAATCTACTAGTATGAGTCACAGCTGTATTAAAAAATGAATGTCCCATTTTTCAAGTTAAGGAATCATGGGATGAATACCTCTCTAAACTGAAACATTTCCAGTGAAATGGATTGAAGGAATCGCTCTCAGATACCCTTCAGGGAATTAAAATGGGAGTTGCAGAGTTAAATTTCTTCAGACTAAGGAAAGCACTGCACTGAATTCTCTTACGTCCTTGCTGAGTACTCTAACAATGGGACAGAGGAATGAGAGTGAACTGTTTACTATGTTTTAAATGTAACAATTCATTGCCATGTGTATTTTTATACAGTCCTGAACATAAATCAAGACATGCACAGATAAATAAATAAATAAATAAATAAATAAATAAATAAATAAATATCAACTGGAGTGAGTAGAACATTTTGTCCAAATGGAACAGGATGGGGTTTTTTGTGTGTTTGTTTGTTTGTTTTGTGGGGGAATGTTTAGTTTTAATAAAAATAATTTTTTGGTAACTTTGCTAGTAAAACTTCTCAATCAAAAACATCACTTATGCACAATTTATATCATGAGGTATCTGAAAAAAAAAAACCCTCAAACCATAGTATAGTAGTAAAAAATTTGTTCCTAGCTGCTGTGACAAAAATATCAGAAGAAAATTATAGCTAAGTATATCACTTTAGAAAAGCACATGTATAAATAAAACCAATTTTTGTTATCTTCTCAACAATGCATGTTCTTATTTTAAAAATTTCATTAATGACACTAATGTGCAGGATAGACAAATTCCAATAAAATTGCATATGATCACATCCTTAGTAAATAAGACTACTTAAATACTTACTCAAAATCTTTTTTAGACATTATTATATAAATGTTAGAAAGCAAGAAGACTTTTAGACTCTGCTTTGGTATTTGTCTGGGATCACCAAGGTCTGGTAAAAAATTTTGGTTTATGAACACATCTGTCTCAGATTTATTTGTTGCCCTCATGCTTTACAAGTGGCTTAGTGGGCACACAATGAATAGGTTTTATCTCTGTGGCATTGTGGTGTTGAGAGAGACAGAAAAAATGCCATGCTGACCTTGATGGAGGGGTTGTGACTTGCTGTATAACCTTTCAAGCATAAGAAAAACTCCACAGGCCAGTCACAGCACAGACTCTCCTGAGGTCTTGCTTCTAATTGTTGGTGTTACCATTAGAAACAGCGACCCAAGATTGCTTCACAATGACAGGAGTTGTCAGGCAGCTGTAAAAATGATAACAGATGCCTTCCACAATCTCCTTTATTTGAATTTTAGCATCATGATAGGTTTCCCTCACCAAAGCATTATAAATCAGTTCTGCTGTAGTCATTTTGTTACTTCAATTTGTTCAGTGCCAAGGACTCAGGACTCAGCTCAGTGCTTGATTTCCCCTCAGGAAAGCCATGTGTGAAAAGTTACCTTTCTCACTGCGTACATAAACGCCATGGCTTCAATGCATAAGTATATACATTCACTGGCACAGCATGTCCTTACATTGGGGCACGAAATTCAGTGACAGATACTCAGGCTATTTCTTTTCCAGATCTGCCTCACCAACGGTCCATGCTGGAATGGTTTTTATTCCTCTGTACAATTTTGCCTGGGTGAGGCTCCTTTTAGTCCTCAGTACAGAGGACAAAGGGATGCTGGTTGCACACACTCAATTTTTCTCATTTGATGTTCATTAGTGTTGTACATCACATACAAGAAAGAGAGAAACATGATGATGGACAAAAAAGAACTAAATGGCTTTCTCTTGGTTGCATTACATCCAATGCAACATTCACATAGATGTTACAGTATCTGTAGTAAAGTAAAATATTATCTGATCTTACATAGAAGTTTTTCCTAGGCCTTTGTTTGTAATAGCTATGTGATCTGTTCAAAATATCCAGCAAATGCCTACTTTGGGTAAATATCTTGAAACTAATCCTAAATTAGTCCAAGAATCAGAAACAGTATACATACATTGATGGTACATTGTGCCAAACTAGCTGGTCCTATCAAAAAGGCAGAGATAATTAGCTCAGAAGTGGCATTATGCTGGTGTAATCAGAATGCTTTTGAGATCTGGGACTTTGATCTCTGCAGGGCTTCAGTGGGTGCAAATAGAATCACCTGTACATATGGCAGAAAGTCCAGGATACCCAGCATGTTTTTGAGGTAGGACCACAGTGACTTTGCAGCGAAAGTGGAATGCAAAATTGAAACACAGAGCACTGTTTAGGAGCTTAGCAATTTTCCTGGTGGAATCCCACACACAGGCAAGAAACACAATTTGAAGGAAAAATTAGGAAAAATTGGTGTTATGACTACCAAAGTACTGCAATGTCATTAATGTAACTTAGGTCTGTGCTCCTCTATCCTGACTTAACTTTTTACTTCAACCTCTTCTCCTCTCCTCTCCTCTCCTCTCCTCTCCTCTCCTCTCCTCTCCTCTCCTCTCCTCTCCTCTCCTCTCCTCTCCTCTCCTCTGCTCTCCTCTCCTCTCCTCTGCTCTCCCCTTCTGTCACAAATTATTAACTATTTCTCAGCACACAGGTCTTTGTTTATGAGTACCCATTAAGTCTGGTTATTGTTCTAGACACACTGGAATGGGCCTGTGTCAAAGGAAGCACTTTGCCCTAAGCAGCCCAAGGCTTCGAATTTATGCCAGTTTGGACAAATATTACCACAAAAGAACAACATCAGTTATAAGAAATATTCATAAGACATGAGACCCATTAATATTTTCCATGCTTTGTATTTTTTCTGTTGCTTCAGGAAGAAACACCTATAAGGTGTGTAGTGCAAGAGCTGCTTCTGAAATCATCCCTGAACAAAACAGAGTCCTAATCAACATTTGTTTCCACCTTGTTTCTTTTTAACCCACTTTTCATTTTTTCTCAAGGTGGAAGTACCTGAAAGTTTTAAGAGTGAGCTAAGAAGTGACTATACTTTTAGAGTCTGTTACAGCTCAATATGGTGACATACCATAAAGAAACAGATGAAGAAGCCAACAAAGAAAAAAGCAGAAGAAGGAAGAGTGGGAGCAAGTTAAAAAGCCGAAATGCAGACAGACTAGAAGGACGTGTGGAAGGGGTGGCTGGCATTTGACAAAGCTTAGAGTTTGGGTACACATAGGCCATATTTCACTGCTTCCATTCACTCGTTTGTCAAAAGGGCATTACATCCTTCCAAAAGATCTATGTCTTCCTAACAGTTTAAATATATATTCCATTTAAAATGCCACTTATACTTTGTATTTGCTTGTGTAATGCATTCTTTTTAATTCTCATGCTTTCTGTGTTTGTTTGTTTGTTTGTTCGTGGGGATTTTTGGCTTCTTTATTCCAGCTGTTAGTTATTTAATGTGCAGAAAAATAACTTCAGTTTGCTATTTATTTCACTAATATTCCATTATAAAATTCTGCATAAGTTCTTGTTTGTCTGTTCTTTAGAATAGGGAATGCTGGCAGCATAACACTGAGGACAACATATCCAGTGACATCAGAACAGAATATGATTCTGGAATCTGGTTAAATGGTAGTCCTGACGATTTCCTACTTATGAATTTATGGTTATTTTGCTCTGTTTTTTTTTATATTACAGAGAGTTAATGCCTCTTGTTGTTTGGGTATCAAGAGTCAATAAAAGAAAGGGCAAAAATGAAAAGTGATATCTCTTCATCAGAATAAAGAACAAAGGACACTTTACTCAAAATACAAAAGATAGCATATGCTTTCCAGTAGTTCAGAAGAGTGGAATCTAAATCTTTATCACCGTTAACAAGGTCAAAATTTCGAATTAGTGATCTTGTTCTCTTTAATGGGTTGTTTCCACCTTTGGAAAAACTTCTTTCTTCTCTAAATTTTTTAATCAACATATCAAGATATGGATCATTTTAGCCTTGTCCATGTAAAGAGTTTAGATCTATGTACGAAGTTTGTATCAGTATGCTTTTTAAAGTTTTCCATGTACAATGGCTTAACTTGTACATTTCAAAAGTATTTGCAAATATGAACTTGACAATTTCAAAACAGTTTTCGTTTGATCATTTTAAGTTGAGTTGAGATCTTTACAGGTATTGCCTCTGATTTTAAACACTCTTGATCTCATAATCTATGCACCTTTGCCTTTTTAAAAATGACAGTGTATTCTCGAATATTTTACAAGCTTAAACAGTATTATTCCAGTTTGACACAAAACTGGGAAAACAGCCTATTGTGAAATGTGGTTCAAGCTGATGCAATCAAGTTAGTTTTTACACTGGAACCTCTAGTAAAATATGTTTTCTAATGTATTTATGTATATATGTGAATTCATTGTGTGCCAATGCTCTCATTGAAATTTGATTTATTTTTTTCCTTTAAAACCTGAGAAATGGTAGTATGTGCCACAAATTTAGTCTTGTTGCTACAAGCTTAATCAAAACTGAACTGCTACAGAGGCTAAATATGCACTTTCAATCAGTTAGTGCTCATTGGAGAGTATTCTCTTATGTGTTTCTACTGAAGCCAGAAAGTTGGGACACAAACCACTTGTTTATTTCAGGATGCAATAAAGAATATTAATAGCATATAAAAATAGCTCAAACCTTCGGTGTATAGAGATCAGATAGGAAATCAGATGACCCGAGCTCCGTTATTTACTTCCTTTACTATAGTGGAAAAATCAGTATTTGGTTTTATTTCCTAGAAATAGAGTAGTAATGTTTACTTGCCATAATAAAATATTTTTGCATTGTGAATGAGGAGTGTTGTATAAATGCTAGGTACAAATAAGTATTTACTCTTTGTCTGCAGTAATTCAGTTTGTTAATCTCTGAAACACTGTCTCCTATAACACACAAGAAAGATAGAAATATATTATGTATCAGGCAGGTAAATTTTATTGGATAGGGAAATATGGTTTCCTCTGCTTATATAAATCATACTTCTGGATGGGTCTTTCTCTTCAAACATGCAGGTACCTCAGTTGATGACAAATTAAAACCAACTGATACTCATTTTCTTTCTGCCAGAGTCCTGAAAGCTCCAGAAAAAGTGTTTTGAGCTTTAAACTCTACTTTGTAGGAGCAGTAAATTGAACTACACTCTCATTCTGTTATTAATGTATTACACTTCATACTCTCTTTCATATTTCCTTACAAAGAGTCTTGATAGGAAATCTCAAAAGGTTGAAAACTTAATGGTCTGTGAAGGAAAAAAGAAAAAAAATGTACAGAAGACATCAGGGAATATATGCTTTCCTTTTCTCATACGATGATATGTTCAATGAAATTCAAAGAAAGTTCACTATAGACTAAGTCAAGTATATTTTTTTCATTCACTATAAAGCTTCAAGCTGATGGTCCTTCTTGGGTTTCCCTGTGCTGGGTAATGACAGCAATTATCTCCACCCATCCATTCTGCACTTAGATAGGAGGTGCCATCCCCTCACAGAAGCACCACATTTGTCCATTCCTCAGCTATCACGGGTTGCAATCTGATAGATAAAATTAAAATGCCATCGATTTCAGTTTGTGTTAACACAACAGGCTGTGATGCATGTGACTCAGAGCCCTAGTATGATGAAGTTCTTATAAGTCTCAGCTAGCAGAGATTCTATTTTATACAACTTGGAACTCAGTTCTGAAAATGTTGAATTTAGCTATTTTAATTCAGTTTTACTGAGTAGCTTAATTGGAAAAAGCATGAAATCTTTCTCCCATGAAGCATACTTTCTTTACATTCATTTAATATTCTCCCCTCTGCATAGAAGTAAACTTATCTGCACTATGCACCCAGCAGTGCTTATGAATGGCAGAAAACATAGCACTGACATCATACACAAGAAGTCCATATTGTCGGAAATGCCATAGGTCATCAAAACTACAGTATTTCCCTGCCAACTCCCTGTGAAATCCATACTTGCTTTCTTATCATCATCTGTCCTCTTCAGATGTTCTCAAGTAAGATACTGAAGTGTTTAAACTAACTGCATGCACACAAGCTATTTTAAAGAGGAACAGGAAATTCTGCTTACAAACAGGTTCTTGCTTATGCTAGAGCCATAGAAAAGCCCTTTCCTCTTTCCCTAGTGAATATACTGCTATTCCAGCTGAATAAATTGTGTTATTTTCATTCCACCTACTGCTTAGAATACCAAGGTGTTGAAAGGAGCTTACCTGTGTATACACCAATGCGCTGGCTATATTCTTGAATTTCTGGAGTACACAAATACAAAATTCATTAGAAGCAATTAATGAAGATATGCTTACCTTAGATCTTATTGATGGCTCGAAAAGCCTACTCTTTAACATTGTGTGTCAAGATTTGGTGTAGAAATACAGGAGGAAGGAGAATGTATTACACTATTTTATTCCTTATTTATATTTAGAGACTTAAGGTTTGACCTTCAGTTGATCCTGGAGTTGACTTATGGTAGAAAATTATTCAGTAACATATGAAATGAGCAACAGAGACTGGGCATCTGAAATTAACAAAAAAGCAATGTTCTGTTGAGCTCTTCGGTTTGACTTCTTAAATCCTACCTCACATACTCCTTAGTGTATTTATAAACTGTTTCCAGTAACAGGTTATCTTGCTATTGCAAAAAATTTATTTATTCATTTAAATAGCATATTCATTTTAGCATATTTATAGGACTTCTTGCTATACACCAAAGTGTAATCATAGCTGTATATGCATAATAATCCAATAAAAATATAGAGTTTATCATTTGACTAAGATAACCATTGCTCAAGGATAATATTCATTAGGTATCTTAAACACCTGGCGTGCCAACAAATCCATCATTTGTATATTGGTCCCCTGAAGGTCACTTGCTTATAAAACTAAGACCTTGTGCAGTACAGAGGCATTTTATAACAAGTATTCAATACAAAACCAAGGAACTTGAATTTCACATTTTAATTGTGAATGCAGCTTTCATAAAACTTAGCTAAGATAGGCCCTGTGAACAGAAATTACAAAAGCACCTGAAACAAAAGTATTGTCCTAAAGGTCCTCTAAATATTTTTCTAAAAATCTTCTAAATATCATCCTCAAGGTCTGAAAGCAAATCAAACTTGTCTATTGATTCCCTTTTCAAGACAGCTCCACCACTGGGTGTCCTCCACAGAGATGGTTTCGTTAGAATTTTTAAGCTATATGACCCTGAACACAAGTCCTCAGAAACCTAGATTTCTGCAGTTACAACAGAACAGAAAGTTGAGATATTTTTCTATTGTAGACCTCCTAGAAGTACAAAATTCATTAGTGCAAGCTTTATATTAAATAGTAAATAGAAAGCTAATGTAAAATGTCAGTGCAGAATTACAAGAGATGGATCCTGCTTGCTGTCTACTTTTGGAACTATTGATGCTCTGTTCTTCTCTCTTCTTCTTAAAAGTTCTTTTTAATAGCTGCAGAAGGCAATGACGCTCTCACATCCTTGGGATCTACAGCTGCTTCATTTCAAATTCTCTAGCAAAGAAATTCTTAACCACTCTCTTCCAGCTGCTTTTATTCTTCTTTGTTATGCTAATGCTCTATGAAAAGATGTCATGGAGGATCAAAGAATTCTGTGCATACAATTTATACTAAAAATAATTTTGATTTAAACTTCAAGTTTAAAGTAACTTTCTATTTTCATTAATGTACAAAATTAAGAGTGAGAACAGCTATGTGACTGCATGTAGAAGTATAAGTGAATCCAAAAAAGGACAATGTCAAGAAAGACTAGTGTGGTGCTTCTGTTTCAACTATGGCAGAACCCTTGATCTAAAAATAGGCAAAATAATTTATTTGAATATAACAGGAATGTGAAACTATTTCCTTAAACCAGTGAAGCATATTTTATAAGATTATAAATGTACTAATCCTAGGCCAGGGGCAGGGGTGGATAAATCTCTTATCCTGTAGAGAAATATGGTAGTGGAAGATAATAGGATAAATGAAAATAAGTTCTACAGATGGCTAAATGTTGCCATATGTCACTTGCATGCTCTATTCCATTGGTATGTCAGGCAATGTAGGGGCTCCAGTTCAAAAAAAGAGTAAAAGATCTCTGTTTCTTGATCCACAGAAGCCAGAATTTTCCTTTCCATGTTTTGAAATATTATATGGAAATATCTAATTACATCAGAAATAAAGAAATTACTACAGGTTATTGTCATTTTAGATGGTTGCTACTGAATAACATTGGGAGAGTTTAATCATTGAAAGCTGAGTCTTACATGCAACTATCACATGGAACATATTAATCACATTCATTCTTTCTTTTTTTTTTTCTTGAAAACTAGTAGTGAACTTCAAAAGCCTTCAAACAAAAGAAGAAAATATGATGAGGAAAGTGATGTGGTGAGGTATCTGAATCCTAACTGTTGTCAGAATGTTTGTCTTCTGAATGTTGAAGGAGGAGGAAGGAGATGAAAGAGTTGGACAATAACGGCCAAGATACATTGAAATGAAAGAATTGTGGCAATAAAATATCTTGGCTATTTAACAAGTCAGTGGTGAGCATGGGCTGCAATATTTCTGTTATGAGGAAATGTGCAACTTTGACAAAGGAGTTCACAGTGAAGCTCATCTAATCTTTGCAAAAACTCAGAAGTTGCCACCATTCAAGAACCATAGCTACTTGAATATTGCTATAAAAGCCAGACTTCACTATCTGAAAGCTGTGAAATGCAGATCTCTCTGGAACTCAGTCACTGTGACAGTCATGTGAAGACTCAGTCCTTCCATAAATATCACATTGAACCCGCGGTGTTAAGTTAAGTTAAATTTGATACCACAAAGATGAAATAAAAAAGTCCAGCTCTGAAATCTTGTCTGTAAAACAGATATTCCATATGCTTTAAGAGAATGAGGTCAGTAACAAATGTATAATAAGCATTTGGAAGATTACATTGTTTTTGCATAATAAGCATAGGACTATCAAAAATCACCTGAAGTCAGGGGATCACCTACCTTCAGATTTAGAAAGACTTTTGACATGAAAATAATGTTGCATTGGATAAGCTAATAAAAAAAGCAATATATGTACAGTTTAATCAGTGTGATATCCTAGCCCATAACAGCCTATTATCTTCATCACTCTAAATATCAGAAGACTATTTTAAAGTAAACTGTAGTTCAGATAAGTGTGAATAAAATTAATCAAGAAATGCTATACATATTTACTTGAAAACATCATCCATATCCACATAAACTTCTGTGTCTGCAAAATCTTGCAGATATATGTTAATAAATCACAGATATTGGGAAGACCAATTTCTTAATAAAGAAATTTGGACTACAGCATTTTTAACGATTCTCCAAATATGATCATAGCACAAAATGAAATGTGAAGTTTTATCTAAAGGTCTTCCCCAAAATATTCTTTGATTTAGCAGGTTTTGTCTGGCATCTGTCTTTTGGGGACTTGCCCAAACAAAATCTACAAACCGTTTAAGGATCTCTCCTCAATAGTTGTATTCTGCTAAATTATCTGTTAAATGTGACATGAAAGAAACATTTGGGGAGAGATGTCACTGGTGAATATTTGCTAAACTTCATTGAATGTTCTCTGGCCAAGATTCAGTTTGATTCAGACAGTGACAGAAAAAAAAAATAAAATCACTGTCTGGCATCCATTATTGCAGATTATGAAATTCACATATTTTATCTCTATTCTGTAAGCTTAGTTTTTTTCACAGAGTTTAATTACTCTGGTTCTTTTATTTATTTTAGCTTTGTTACTACCAGATGCTATCTCTCTCTAGATCATCTAGAAAAAATGTGAATTCTGAATGTATAGGGAATTTGATAATCATTGTTTTCATAGTTGTGACTTGAATGAATTAAGGAAGATTGGCTGCTAATTTTACAGTCATTTTTACATATCTTTCATCTTGCTAATCTGTGTCTATGTAACTGCTGGCACTAGTTTCAGTTAGTAAGCAATTTTTTTCCTTTGCCTTTTTTTCTACTTGATGTGGAAAAAATGATTTAGCATCTCCATGACTGCATGTCAAAAGAGGATTGATTGCACTTTGGATTTCTATTTCAAGTTATGTCTCTACAGTTGGATTTTTCTCCCATTTCACCAGATTATTATTGAAGCAAGGGTTCATCTTGAAATAAAACAGTGAGGGATTCTGGCTTGCAGGTTCTGCTGGATCTTCAACAGCATTTCAGGAGATTGCAGAATGCATTAACCTGCCCCACACCTCTCCCCAAAGTTATCAGTTGGTGGTATTAGCAGAAGGGAATGATGTTTGTCCTTCAGGCACTCATTTCAAACCACTTCACTGCTGATTTTTTATCATTTGCTGAGCTGGAAGAGGAAGGAGAAGACAGGCTCACATTTACTTGTGCTGACTGCAGAGACAGGAGGACATGGCAAGATGATGGGGTCAGCCTCTTCTAGAATATTGTGGTTTAACCCTAGCTGGCAATGAAGCTCTGCACAGCTGCTCACTCACTGCCTTGTGTTGAGATGGGGAAGAGAATTGGAAAAGCAAAAGTCAGAACCCTCCTGGGTTGAGATAAAGACAGTTTAATAGGTAAAGCAAAAGTCACATGCACAAGCAAACCAAGAGATTCATTCACTACTTCCATCAATAGGCATGTGTTCAACCACCTCCAGGAAAGATGGTCATGCTTAATGGTGACTTGGGAAGACAAATACCATCCCTCCAATTGTCCTCCCCTTCCTTTTTCTTCCCCAGCTTTATATGATGAGCACGACGTCATATGGTATGGAATATCCCTTTGGTCAGTTGGGGTTAGCTGTCCCAGCCATGTCTCCTCCCAAATTCCTGTGTACCCCCAGACTACTCATTGGTGGGGTGGAGTGAGAAGCAGAAAAGCCCTTAACTGTGTAAGCACTGCTCAGAATTAACTAAAAAATCCCTGTGTTATCAACACTGTTCCCAGCACAAGTCCAAAACATAGTCTCATACTAGCTACTGTGAAGAAAATAACTCTATCCCAGCCAAAACCAACACATAGAGAAGCAGAGCAAGCAGCTGAGAAGAGCTACAAAATCAAATTAAACAGCTAGATTTCCTAGAGGTCTTCTGTCAAAGCGGTTATTTACCAGATATTCAGCAACATCCAGTAGTCCTCATCTTTCTCCATCACTGTTTTAGCTTATTGAGAACTTTCGCTGAATTTTTGTGCTCACTGTTTGAGGTTTTTTCTTCTGCCTGCTCTTGCCACCTTTTCTGCCTTTTAATTCCTCAGGTTTGAGATCTATAGATCTAGAACACTGTAAGAGTAAAAATATTTTATATATACCTTATACATGGTATTGCACAATTTTGAATTTCTCCAGCACAGGAATGGGGTAAGAAACATGTGTTGCTGAATAAATCTTTATGTTTAGAGTTTTATTGCTCATTGCTATAGTGTAACATATTGAGACAATCTGTTTAGTCTGTTGAACACAAGATTTCTGTTCATACACTTTGAGATAGGAAAAACGTTGCCACATGACTTATCCACAACTTCACATTTTCGCTAGTGACATTTGCTGGCTCATGGGAACCAATCATGAGCTGCAGCTGAAACTAGGAAATAAAAATATATAAATTAGCCATCTTTAAGAAAGAGAGTCAACTTTTCTTATATTCTCTTCATTAAATCAAAGGGACTGCATTACACCTGACAATAAACCATTGGTTAAAGAATTAATTGTCCATATGTTGGGTTGCACAGAACAAACACAGGTCTCTGCAACAGCACCATCTGCTGATAGATCTTTTATCCATTTGAAAATTAGAAAAGGAAAAAAAAATCAATCTCAGCAACACTGCATATATGTTCACAGTAACCCTCACAACATTGTGTGGCACATTTCAAAAGAGGATCAGACATTTATAAATTAGACTATCATGCACAGTTCCACTGACTAGGATAACAATTACAGGGACAACTAATGCTCATGCTTTGTAGCATTAGTTGAACAACAGAATCAAAAAGCAATTTCCTTCCATGGTTAAATTTTGTGTGCATGCGAAGGCCTTCATGCTTTCCTCTGAAGCGTGGGACCATTGCCTCAGGCAGGGTGCTGGACTAGATGGACCATTGGTTCTGTTCTGTTATGGCAATTCTATTGTTCTTAGCAACTGTGCCAATGAAATATCAAAACACACCATCCAAATTGCATTTGATATATATACTGTGTCATACGTCAAACCAGTGAAGCAACACGGACAGTGTGATTCATGTAGAGAATGTGCTTGAGTTACTTTAGACATGAGGAAAACAATATCAGAGCTAGGTCTACAAGCTAAGTGCACACAGCAGGATTTGGCAATCTGTGATGCTTTTTGTCCATATGGAAGTGAAAAAGCATTCAAGTGCTATCAATAAAAACAACACAATGTGTCTGTTTCTGAGCAGTACACATCACCAAGCTGCAGTTCTTGGGCGTAAGTGTGAACACAGAAACTGATGCTCCCAGTAGAAAAGATGATAAGAGAATTCTTCGTTGCTATTCACTGATTAAAAAAATACTCAGGCTTCTCAGGAGCAAAATATCCTTGCAATTTCGTTAAAAGTTCTGTTCTCAAAAGGCTTTATAAAGATGCTGAAGAAAAAAAAAAGAAACAAAGAAAATAATCTTAGGAAATTCTTACTCACTGTAACAACAACAACAACAAAAAATCCAGTTGCCTTTATAACTTTTGAAACACACATATACATTAATTTTTTGAATATGTAGAACCTACGACGAAGTTTTACCTAAAAAATAGGTTAAAAGATTGCTTATGTTTAAAGAGGTGAAGCAGAAAGTAGAACAGGTCTGACTTACGTGTTTGTAGCTATTGATGTAATAAAACATTGATAGAATACCCCTTGATCTGTGTTTACAGAAATTTAGACCTGGTTGTGATGCTGGACCTTTTGAAGCCTGCAATTCACTTATCTATTTGTTTAGCCGTCATATAGCATCAAAATTATAGAGGAGGCCTTCCTTACTAGGATTCTTTTATTCACACAGGCCAGTTTTCATTCAGGTGATTACCAAAATCAACAGACAAATTTCTTGTAGTTTTAAGAGTTTGTAGTTTTAAGTCTGTTTACAGAATAGGAGAGGTAAATTTTGTAATAAGAAAGAAGTCCATTAAAATATGCCTGGAGAGAAAATAACTTGAAAGCAGATACCAAGAAAGCAAATTTCCAGCAGAAGATCAAGTTTGTGGGAGGAATTTCTTTATTTTCATTCAAAACATCACATCTGCTTAGGGGGGTATAATTGAATTGCAAATTCACACTGTTCATCTACCTATAAGACTTCAGACACCAAGTCCTCCTGTAACAAAGAAACTCATCTTTTATTCTGAGATCAAAAGTGTCAGATGTGGTATCATGTCACTTTCTGGTCCATTCAGGGTATAACGAGCAAATTATGACTAGAGGACACTTCATGAAAACTTCAGGAAGAATAGATGGCCAGCAAACCTTCGCCTGAGGTATTTAGTATAAATGATTTGCCAAATCAGAGACAGAGGCATTTATTTTAGATCACCCTCTAGAAAGTATCTCAGACCTAAAGTAACTGTGACTAGTTGGTGAAATTTCCTGGCTTGTGTTATGCAAAAAGAAAGTAGATTTAATTTATCCTTAAACCAGTCAGCCTGTGTAATCTTTGAAATCCCTCGATCTTCAGTCTTCTGGAAGATGCCAGTCCCTGTTAAAATACTCTCAGTAATAAGTGAGGTGTCTTAGAGAATCATAAATCATTTTAAAAAATCATTAAAAATTATTTTTAAAATTATGTTCAAAATTATTAATTCCATTTGTCATTTTTTTTCTTCAGCTCGTTGTGGTTCTCTCAGATATACCATACCACACCACTCTTTCCTCCTTCCTTACATTTTATATAAAACTATAGACATGCAATTCGAAAAGCACTTTGACTTTTGTGTCTTATTTGCCTAAGATATATAAGGCATTATTAAGCTAAGAATTTAGTTATAACAACAACAAAAAAAATTAAGTATTCTTCCTCAGGAGGACAGAGAAGTAGCAGCTAGAAATAGTTAGAAGAAGGAAGAATGAAACTGTGCATTCCTGTGCTTGCCAAGTGAATTTTACCTAGTTGGGCTGGTTTGGGCCACCCAGCCTCCTCCTGGTCCAGAAGCTGGCAGTCACTGTGTTCAGTATGGTAAGGTGTAACCTGCAGATTTTCAAGACGGTTAGCAATACACAGAAAGAAAAACATGGCTCTCTGGCAATATGGGAAACATTACTTGTCCCAGACATATATAAGGGGTTTTCTTCAATATTTATTTATTCAGTGAACTTCTGTTCAGTGATTAGTAGGTGAATGACTTTGTTAACCCTTTCTTACAGTCCAGCTCTTAATTTTTCATGAATTTGAGCACAGTAGACTATAGACTCAACTATAGGAAAACCACTCTTTCCAGTTGAAACTGATCTAACATTGAACTCAAAGTTACTGAGATTTCTAAGAGGTGCTGTTAATTTGGAAAGTTAGAAAAAATGCTTCAGGTTTAAGAATGGCTGTGCTTAATTTTTCTATGTGCTTTTTGCTGAGGCAAACCTAGCAGTCCAAAACTGTCCCACATGTAACCTAAAGTAGTATCTTCATAATTTGAGCTGTTGAAATAGATTCTTAATAAATAATTAATTTTTACTGACTCTGTCTGAAGTCCCAGAGGAATATAATATAACCATTTGCTCTTCACTGATTCCCTGGCAATTTTCATCTATTTCATTTTCAAGTAGAATTTGTTTATTACAATTTATTCCTATCAAAACAAAACAAAAAAACCCCACACCCTCTCCTACCTACTATGACCATGTGTATTCATGCCCCTAAACAATGCAGAATCAGAATATGACGTCATAAACATCAAAGTCATAAAATTTTTCTTCACAAAAATGCTACAAAGCAAGCAAAAACTACTTCCATCTAATGGACAGAGAACAGAGGATAAAATGCAAATACATTTGCCCGAAGATACATAAACATTGAGTTCTGCACTGAATCCAACTTTTCCTCTCAACATCCTCCCTATCTATCTCAATCATCAGAGACGGCTCAGACTTTGAACATCAAGTGAACAATAGTCTTTCTTTCAAGTCTTTCAAGTAGATGCTCCCCTGCTCACTGCAAAGAGATTTTGCTGATGCCTAAAAATTCTCCTAAAACAGGGATGACCCTAAAATGACATGTTAATTACCAATTTCAAGTGAAAATTCAAAATGACAGTTGTTCACAAGGTATCTCTGGAGTCAAAAATAGGTCACTACAATGCTTCGGCTGTTCATCTTTGGTCAAGACATATTCAACTTTTTGTCTATTCTCATCCTCTGAGGTTTTGTATAACAGTTTCAGAGCAGGGAAGAGGCCAAAACAAATACAGATTTGTGAGAAAAATCTCATTATAACAGTGTCTTCTCTTTAATAATCTGAAAAAAATGCAACACTTGTCAAGGAGCAAAATATCTACATCCTTCCCCATTTCATGTTGGTGACAGGTGTTTGATAGCTTCAGCCACTGGAGATGGAAAGAAGCTGTGTCAAGGTATCTTATCTGGGGGGACTATTTGTCCCTGATTTGAGATATGCTGCAAGGAAAAAATACAACCAGAAGAAAACAGTAAGCACTGACACTAGAATCATTTATCACCAACTGCTGTGTGAGGAATAAAAGGATCCTCTTTGAAGATAGTCTATTATCTGCTTCTAGCTGGCTTCTTGCTGTCATATTTTCTCACAGAAGTAATAAATTTAGGAAGATCACATTTCAAGAATAAGTACTGTTATATATCTAAGTAAATACATTGTTCTTTTATTTACAGTCACTTTTGCCCATTTTCTGGAAGAAAATAGGGTTTTTACATTTGTTATTTGTGGTTTCCTCATATCCGTTATTTTTTGCTCTCAGGCACAGAAACTGGAGCTAGTAGTGATGGAAGGCCGGAATCATATATAAGAAAATTCATATAATGTATTTCTTTCTTACTAGACAAATTCCAGGGAAAACAATATCAATTTCTATTCTGTAATGGTACAAAAGGTTTTCCAATAGGAAATAAGTTTATACATATTATACACCTATATTTCCTATGTGTATGTGTGTATGTGTATGAGCATATGTATTTACGTACATGGATATACGTATAGGTGCATATCTATACATATGTGCATATTTATGTATAATACGTACGTATGCATACATATACATCTACACATATATATGTATGCGTTTATGCATAAATGCATGCATGTATATTACATATGTACATTCCTACATGTATACATATACAGATGTGTGTATACATACATGTATACACATGCATCTTTGTATATGTGTATTCACATGCATATAAACATATATCTATACATGCATATGTATATGTGCATACATGCATGTACAAACACATAGATGCCTATATGCCTACACACATACATATACATACATGTGTGCAAATATATGCTTATACACAAATATATACATACAGTTGCTTAGCAACTATCTTCATACAGATGTACCACTGGATGCACCTTGACCTCTGTGGATGGTAGTGACTTAACAGTATGTTGCCTTGTCACACTGTGGTGAAATGTTACTAGACATAGGTCTAGATCCTTTAAAACTTTTTTTCCAACTACTTGTTAATTTAGTCCTATTTTAGTATTAAAATCATGATATATTTCTCAGTATTTTATAAACATACATTTTATCCTAACTGCTTATTAGTTCTTTTCCAAAAATAATTTTACAGATGCTATCATTTAGGTCAAGTAGCAATAACAAGGTTGTCAATGTGGAGAGTCCTTTACGTTGGGGAGTGTTTCTTCATTTACATTTGTTCATCGCTCCTCACAGCTCCTACTGATTGTCCAGATGTTGTAAATTATATCTTAGATATTAAAATTGATAATTTACTAAATAAGTTACAGAGACTTCTGTATTTTTGAATACACAACTAAAACTCAGAGTAATTTGCAGAGAAAAAACTCACTTTGTTTAGGCAACAAAATAAAGGATTTACCCAATATAATGCTCTACAGAAGGATTAGTCTATCCTTTCTTTAAGGCAGAGTATGAAATCAGTGTGTTAATCTACTTGATAAGGAGGATTTGTTTTAGCTAGACATCTTTTTTTTTTTTTTTAAGAGTTGAAATTAAATCTATATCTGTGTTTATAATTATAGCTCTTAATGGTATCTTGAGTAACAACCTTTTTTTGTAGGACAAAAAATTCAAAAGAAGAAAAAGGATTAGGGGCAGAAGTCCGATTGAATTTTCCATTGCAGTTCATTGTGTTTAATAGCTAAACTCTTCTAACTTCCTTTTTAATTCCCCACGCCATCCCCCCCCTTTTTTTTTTTGACCTTGTAGATGTTTTTTTCAGTTTTCTTGTTTTCTTGCAGTTAGTGCTTGACAGCATCATGTACTGACTACCTGTCTTTCTCTCACACACAAATACCCTTCCTGCATTGCCATTAGCAATCTCCAGAGTCATAATTCACCCTGTTGTACATCTGAAATGGTGGTCTTGGCAGTGGAGGTTCTCTTTTATTAAAAATTCAGGTGGCATAACTCCCATGATACTTAGGTTCTTGGTAAAAGATTTGGCTCCTCTCCAAAACAGAGCTTTTGTGTTTTGTTAAACTAGTTTTTAAAGCTCAAAACAAGTTAGTTCCAGGATATTCTAGAAGTTTCTCTGGACAAAATGAAAAGCTCTGCTCTGTGTGCTTACAACCTTGCATGGATAACAGTCTGCCCACTCTGGTCCAGATATGAGCAGCCATCTCCTCCACTCCTGCCTTGACACAGCCTTAAAAATGCATTGATGTATTTAAAATTTTAAATTTGTCTTCATTTCTATGTAGATTTCAAGGCAATGCAGAAAAGAGAGTTGTTTTACCGAAACTTAGTATGCTTTCTAAATTTATTTTCTAAATTTGAAAGTGGTACATAGGGGGAAAATAACCAGGTTGCTGTGTAAGAGCTAAGAGAAGCAGTCTCTGTGGCCCTGCTGAGAGTTTTGTAGAGGAACTGGGGAGCAATAGGAAAATGATCACAAATGTGAGAAGAAGAAGAGGGAGCTGAGGCTGATCTCAGGAGGTTTCTCAACCTCCAGTGCTCTGTGGTAGTCTACAACACTACCAGGAAGGGGCTGGGTCAATGTGCCATGCAGAGATGACACAACTGTAGCTTTCTAAGTTGCTTTAAAGGTGTAATTTGTAGTTGACATCAGTAAAAATCACTTGTAAATACATTACTACAGAAAGACTAGGATTTGTTTTCTTTTACTAAAAGTACAACATCCTTTATTTTCTTTCATTAGAAATAGTATTGAATTGTATCACCCACTCCCATCCATTAGAAATTTGTGGTACTTATAGCACAGAACAACGCCTTTTGAAGGGAATAATGTTTTCTTTGTGATCTGATTTTTGGTTTAGCTGATAAAAAACTTCTCATGTAAATTATTTCCTTGCTCTGGCTGAGTGGCTTTAGGAGCAGATATCAAAGTCCAGATTTCTTCATCTTTACTACACCAAAGTTATATTAAAACCATATTAGCTCCTAATGGCGTGACAAAAAAAATCAATAAAATTGGGAAAAAAAAACTTGTAAGGAAGTTTCTTCTGAGATATATATATATCTATAGCCTATTTAAATCAGTAGTGAATTAAGAATAAAGATTTCCCCACTAAGACTGGGGGTTAGCTCCTGTGTGTACATCCAGTGATTATTTTCCTGTACTGAAAAGAAAAATGTTTGTGTCCAAAACTGTCAGTATTTTCTGTTTGAACACAATTTTCTCAGCTTTAATGCCTGAAGCAATAAATAGGTTTTGTGGTATTTTACAGGTTAGTAGAACTAGTCTAATCTGTGAGTAACACCTAAGAAAGAAACTTTATTTGACAATGTGTGTTTAATATAAAGATTTGGCTTCTAAGACTTTCTCTGTTGATGCTATTGTGAATCATGACATTTGCTTGGTTTTGAATGCAAAAACATTCAAATGACATAACTCATTTTCTTTTCTGTCATTATCTTATTTTAAATTAGAATAGTAGATTTATGGTCCCTTAATGACAGTTGCTTGCTTAGACAAAGCTAAGACTAGGGTTAGCAGGGTGCCAGGTAATTTAGGTATTCAGCAAACCATGAATTCTCCACTGACAATACTACAGACTTTAATCCTGGATATTTTCCTTTTTCTTTCATGCAGTCAAATAAACAATTGTCTGGGTTACTTTATGACAACAGATCTCCCAAAAGAGGGGTTTTGTTAGCTTTATTTTCTATGCTAAAGCATGTTTGCCTTTAACTTCTCTCTCTCTTTTTTTTTTTTTTTCCTTTTCTTTTCTCGGGGATCGGTGTGACTAGAATGCCTTTGGCAAGAAGGTACTTCAGATCTAAGGCCAGGAAAGGGGATAAGAAAGCTCAAGCGCCAGTGCTTGTGTTGCTCTGTGGCAATACACAGGGCACTAACATATGCTAACATGTTCAGTGTTGTATCACTGCAACAATTTCGTCCTTGCCAGTTCAAAATTATTTTCATTAGAATCAACAGAGTACAACATAACTCAGTGCTGAGTGGATAATTCAAGAGACAAATTTGAGAGATACTAGTGCTTAGTTTCAGGGTCAGATGGCCGATTGAGGAATGAATAGGAATTTCTTTGCATGTTTCCAACAAATATTCATCATGGAATCAGGCTGTGAAGAAAATGAACTTTTAATCTCAGGAAAAACAGTGCTAGATACAACTGCAGAATAACAACCTCAGAAAGGCTTTCTTCCTCATGTAACTTGCACTTTGTTCTTCGTTAGCAGTGCTGTTGGGCCTGCTGTGTGTCCACTTTATGAAAGGCAATTTTGATCATGTTGAAATGTGTGTCAATGTGAATGGCAATGCTGCCATTATTTTCAGTAGAAACAAGAGGTATTTTATTTATGTGATGGTCTTATCTCCCAAGAAGAGAGCTGTTCTCCATCTCTTATTTTTTCATTCTTGTTTATGTTTGAAATGCAGAGCAGACAGCTGCATTGTGAGGCACTCTATTCCTTCTCTCCGAATAAGGGTAGAGAAGAGATAGAAAAACTAAATCACCCTTCAGGTGTTGTGAAAGGTGAGATTTGAACTTCCCATCCAAAATACATGTTATAACTAAACGTGGAGGCAATTCAGCCACACGTGTTCCTTGACCAGAGCTGCATATGATACAGGATGTATATCCAGAGGATGTGCAGCTTTCAGAAGTAGCAGTGGTACATTTCATAGAGGGGAAGATGCTCTAAAATAATCAGCTTCAATTGCAGGGTAAACACAATTCTCTGTCTCTATAAATAAGTAAATCTGGGTTATGAACCCTGGTGGAGAACTTCAAATTTTGTTTCAACAGTTTTCCAAAGCCTCTGAAAAATATGGTTATATCACATGCATGTTTTATATATATAATAATATGTGCTCCTGGAGCATGAGACATTGTGTATACCAATAATATAAGCTGAGTGAATATGTTAATTTTAGATAACATATCTCATGGTGCTTGAGACTGGGGAGGTAAGCACACAGTGTGAGGGAGGATAGGATCAGATCAGATCAGATCAGATAGGATAGGAGAATTCTCTCCAGGTGGTGAGTAATTGGTTCTTCAGTTGTTGTATATTATATGGAAAAAAGCAAAATAGCTTGTACTGTTTATTTTTCAGGGTGTCTCATTTTTTAAGCACATAACTGTCATTACATTATTTTTGGAACACTGCATCATAAATTTAATATTTTATAAATTCACATGATAGAGAGGAGTAGAAAAATAATTTGCGTGGTTACACACATATACTGTTGCTTAGATTTCTCTTTGGATAATTTATTTTCGCTCATAGTTTTGATAAAACAGCCTCTAATTTTATTAAAATGATAGAATATCAGTTTCACTGTTTGGATTCTTTTAATGAATGTGTTTATCTAAAACAATCCTGCTTTTCCTAGCACTTTGAGAGAGAACACTGATATGCTAAGCAATTCCTGTGTTCAATTAATGTTTATTCATCATAGACTTGTGTTCACTTGTGCTGGTTTTGTTCAACCAAGGTAATTTTCCATGCAGTTAGTCAGTCTCCTTGGTAGCTAGCACAGTCTTTTGCTTTGTATTTAGTTTGAGAATTATAAAATAGCACCCTGGGATAGAGTCAATGATTTTTCAAGTAGTTTTCCAGTGTTTGGGATTTGGTATGAAAAAAAATATAAAAATTCATTGATATCTTGGTTATTGCCAAGGGGACAAAGGATCTTTCAACTGTCCAGCTGCAAGTGCAAGTTAGCATCAGAGAGGAGCAGATCCAAGACAGCTGACCGAAGATAGTCAAAAGGACTCCTCCATACCATGGACATCATGCTCCATATATAAGTGGGAAGTTGCTGAGGACTGATCTGCTTCTTCAATGGCCAGCACCTGGGAAGGCTCCTGCTCCTTTTCTCTTTTCCTGTTTCTGCTTCTGCTCCTGGCAAAACTCCATCTCTGTGTTTTACTGGACTCGCTGTGCTTGCAGTGTCTGCCCTCTGGCTTCCATTGCCAGGAGCACATGTTTCAGAGGCTAAGTATTGCTTTATGTGTCTGTATAGCTTGGTACATTTTATTGTATTAACCCTTTTTTAAATTGTTTTATTAAATCCATTTCTGTTTCAGCCCATGAGTCTTTCCTCCTCTTCCCTTCCTTTCCCCCGGGGAAGGAAAGGTGAGAGAGAGTGAGCGGTTGTTTTGCTGTTTAGCTGCCTGTCCAGCACTGAACAGTAGCATTGCTAAAACTCAGTCTTCCATTGCTCAAACTATGATGAGGAAAGATGTCATCAACTCAGTGTTTTTTCCAGTTCATCAAAGAGCAACAGATGTTTGGAAAAGTAAATCTGATTTAATTTCATTCAGTGAGGGTCACTTTTGTCTTCCAGTACCACCTAAGTGAACACAAATGTCCATACTTACTCATGTCTCTGCCTTCCTTTGGTTTTGTTGCAGTGTGGATGAATTTTAGTCTTGGAAATGCTAGTTAGAGGATGTCAGATGATGGGAACAAGTTACCTGGTCATTAGACTCTATTTCTAATGTTAGATTTTAAAATAAATTCTTAATTATCTTGATCTTCTAGAAAGGAGGGACCAAAATGCAGGACTTGGACAGTTGCCAAGACTTTATCATGATGTTCTTCTTCAGTGATACTTACCATCCTCCCATCTCTGAAAGGACAACACGTCACATATTTGCAAGAAAGTTGATGGCTGACAAGATGATTTTTGCTTTTATACATGTGTTTGCATTTTCTTTTAACAATGCCTTGTCTGTAAAAGAATACCTATTTAAAAGAGAAGGTAGAAGGAAAGTAAGCCATGCATTTGCACACACACACACACAAAAAAAAAAAGAGTGCTTGCAGAGCTAATTTTAGGTCTGCTGGATAAACTTGAAGTGTATCTTCCTGAGAAACATAGTAAATGACATTGGGGGGTTGGAATACAAGATTCATCTTCAGAATGCGATCCTACTCATTTCTTTCATGCCTTTATTGCAACCAGGCATCATTGGCATCAACTGCCATGGAAAATGAAGGACATGATACATAAGCTTTTTTGTTCCTTCTGAATTGTTATAACTTCTTGGATGTCTCTAGAGATATGAGAGATTTCTGTGTTTCAACCTTTCAGCATAAAAATTGAGATAAGAAACATAGGAAGTAATAAACCAGATTCATCACTGGGGTAACTTTGGGGGAAAGATATCAAGAGCAATTTTGGCCCATCACATTAAAAGAGTAGCCTAGGTGTTTCTGGTGTGTAATTCAGGAACCTTTTCTTAAAGTTCAAACAACTAGTAATTTGAGAGCTTTAATACAAATGCTAGTACAATTACTATTTAATCCTTTTTAATACATGTCAGTTTCATTAATTTGAAAGCCCTGATGCTATCAGGAGCCTACCTATTATTGGTCCCCGAAGTAGTTTCTTTTGCCGGCTGAGGATGCAGTGTCACTATCTAACACCTCCTCATTCACCAGCTCTATTGTTCTGCTTCAGCTTAAGCTTTCCTGCTTAATATCAGCATGATATAATTGTGCCATAGGTGACAAATACATTATTCCTTCTTGTTATACTGAACTTCCTGTCTTAATTACCAAACTCATTTTTCCTTCACATCTCACTTGCTCATTACTCATTTTCAATTATGATGCAGATTTCCTTTAGACTTTAATTACTTCTTGTGCTTAAAAGGATAAATTAATTTTCTTATTAACCCTTTGACATCTCATTAAGGTCACTGAATAGGACAATTCTGTTTTCTCATGGCATGTCGTCCAGATTATGTCAGTTTTCAAAAAAACTAGGGGACTCAGAATGAATTTACAACAAACATTACTAGTTCTTGCTAGTGTGGCATGAGCATCTGTATTATATGGTATCCTTTGCCTTCACAGAACTACCATTTAAACTGGGACTGTGTCCATCTTGTGTCACATGGAGGAAACACTGGCTTCTAATATTAGTGCTGTTGGTTTTACTTTGTTCATAATGCTCGCATTCACTTTGTGTCTTGAAAGTATTCATAGGGAGGGAGGAGATCACAAAGGATCCCATTTGTGTAGCTTGGACCTGCATCTGATAGTATGGGTACCAGCAGAATGAGAATCAAAGTTTTCTCTCCTGTATGCATACAAGAGCCCATAGCACTGGCTTGTTTATGGGTGATGCAAATAATATGTTTTAAAAGGCTTTAAGAGGATAGTACATTCCAATTGCTCCCTAGCTTTTGGCTCACAAAGCTATACAATGTGCTAGGTCATTTTATCACCATAAATTTTATATCATAATTTGTAAACTGCAAAATTTTTCTCATTGAAACAGATACTGAAGTTGCTTAATATTTTAGATGGGAGGAGTCATGACATCTTCAATATTCCCAAAACTGTTCTTTCCTTGCTCCTTTGGCCCTTTGAGTTTCCCCACAGTGTACAGCTTTTTCCACAGGCTATGAGCTCCCTGTGGGTTATGTGCCCAACTTTCCATCTTCTACTTTCTTGGTTTCCTCAGACCTCTGCATCAAGGTAGCATGTCATGATACCTCTTGACTCACCAAAAGTGTCTGTGAGTCGCTGACATTCAGAGAAGTGTCAAACTAGCTGAGAAAAAAAAAAGTTAAAAAGTTAATCCTTGATGAGAAAAACAATCACAAAATGAAAATTTTGCAACAATTAATATCTTCTTACTTAATTAAGACATTATAAAACCAGAAACAGTAAATATTTAATGTATCTGGCTGGTTTTGGTGCCTAGGGCCAAGTGTATGTTTTTCAGCTTATCAGATCTCCACACACTGAAGACTCTCACATCTATCTTGTAAGAATAAGCTGTCCCACATACAAGTCACATATTTGGTCTGCTGAATGCTATTAAGCATCATAAAGATGAACACTGATTAAAATGAGCAGATTTGGGGCTAGAATAGGATGAAATATGCATGGACAAATTGTTTCACAGATTAAAAATTTATTTTGTAAGTGTCCTACAGAAACATCTGGCCTCAATTGGGTAAAAAAAAATATTTTGACCTTTTTATTTTGTCAAACAAACAGCTGTCATTTCAGAAAAAAAAGTTCATTTTTTGTAGTAGTATTTCTTCCTCTGCTTATCCCCAAAAGATATATTCAGAGCATACGAAATCATCACATCTTTTTTGTATTCTCAGAAACAGTCTGCACCTTGGTGCCTCTGATAGCTGTAAGCTGATCATTTTAGAGACTGAAGAAAACCTTTTTTTTTTTTTGATCAAAGGGTGAAAATATGGTTTTAAAGAACACTCCCCCCCCCCCCCCCCCCACTTCACTCTGCCTCAAGAAACAATTTTAAGAAGGAATGTTTAGGAGCCTCATCTCAGATTCATTTCAGGGGAAAAAAAAAAATCAAATTCCTGTTGAATTTAAAGAAAATAATCTAGGTCTTTACTGTAGAACATTGACTGACCTTCTCTTGTTAACAAAGAGAGCATGGAAGTCCTGGACAGGTCTTGAAATAATTATGATATTTGAAATAAGCCAATACAGAAACATGTCTGCAGAGTTCAGCTCTCTAAAAAAAAAAAATAAAAATTGAAGTGATTTAGTGATGCCAAGCTTACAAGAACACTCAGAAAATTTGTTATTTGATTTTGGGTGGTAGGTACAAACAAGCTGGTATGAGGGTACTGGACACATATTCAATTAATCCCTGTCAAACTCTGAAATACAGAAAGTGAAAAACATTTCTAAATCACACAACATCAACATGGAAAAAATCTAACTGAGAAGGTTCTATAACAAAATCCATGATTCAGTCACTGATTTTGTGTTTATAGAACAAATATTGAGGGAAAGACTGATGAAGATGTAGACAGAAGAACGGGATAGAATGGAATAGAGCTTTAGCAAAGACAGGTTGTGCTACGCTACTCTGTTATCTTAATTCTATCAGTGACTAAAGAAAAGTGTTCTAAAGTAGAGTAGACAAACTTAAAAAAAAACAACATCCCTTCCCCAAAATAAATTAACCCTAAAACACACAGTGGATCTGTGCCACAGGAAAAATCCTTAGTTGAGCAGTTTTGTTCAGGAGAATACTGTTATGGTGAGTAAAATCTGGGAAAGTTGTTGACAAATAACTATGTTAAATAGTGGAAGTTTCTCTAGGGTAGGAAAGCTTGAATTCATATTTTCAGTAATGAACCTGTCAAAAGGGAAAAAAGGATTGAGGTATATCACTGATGTATTCAGATGGTGTGAGCCCTACTAGGGAAAAGGAGAACCAGAATATCATACAGAAGGAGATGAGCCGGAAGACTGTATTTTTTTCTTGCAGGTTTGAGGCTTGAACCCCAGTTTGCAAAAGCTAGTCATACTACTTAATAATTAAAAATGATAATGTAATCATTTTTAGAATCAATGACATGAGACTGTTTATTGTGGCTTGAATTTTGCATATATTTTACATTTGTTTTAATGGAACTAGCAAAATAATATATATAAAACAACACAATTCGTTTTCTTGCTTATTCAAAAATATTGTGCACTTCAGAAGTCAAAAACTCTAATCAAGCTTTTATATATTGTAAGTATAGCTTTTATCATGTAGATAATACATTGAATCTCTATAAAACCACAGTATTTTTGCATATTAAATATGGTCCAAAGGTATGTATGGTGATATTGTCCAATACCTTTTCCAAAATCACGTTTCCCAAACCCTGCATCCCTAGGTTCTTGCAAATGACTTTCTGTAATGAGCTGTAGGTACTTTTTGATTAGCATAGGGATGAACATTCTTCTGTTTATCATTTTTCTTGCACCAATGTGACATCTCTGCTGATTACTCACATTATGGTTAATTTGCAACTGATAATCAGTCTTAGTTTCTTAATAAACTTCTTATTAAGTGACTGGAGCTGTCACTTTGCCTCCATGTTACTCTTCCAAAGTATAATCTGTGATCATTATGCAAAAGAAAGGACTGCTGGACGTCACACATGTCATTTGTAATCATGTACAAAAGCTTCAAAAGGAGCTTGTTAAATAAATGCCCTTCATAATTCATTACTGTAAAATAGCAAGGTAAAACTGATCACTGTATTGCCACTGTGTTGCCATATTTGGCTTTTTTGAAGAAGGGGTTTGCTCAGCCAGTATACATTTTAAAAGATCATTGCAAAATAGTTTCAGAAAACTCCCTCATCTTCTTGTACTTTGCTAATACCACAGTAAAAACATCAGTTTATTAGTACAGTGGCTTGAGCTGAGTCATCTGTAAGACACTTGAAGGTTCATTCTGCATATGTTGTCTTTGGGAATAACTGATATGATTAAGTTTTGATGCATAACAACTTATCTTGCATTAACTGAGCCAAAGTACATTTCCAAATGAACATTCTGAGCCCACAGTAAAAATGAAGTTATTCAGCTCAGTCTGCAGACAAATACATCATAGCTATCTGTGTGAGTTCATATTATGAAGGAATAAAAATATGCTTATGGATAACTGCAAAATTTGTGTGATGTGCTGTAGCAGTTGGGATATACTAAGAATTAAAAATTAAACCATAAGATTTGGACTGAGATTTGAAGTTAAGAGACAATACTTTGAAGGATTTTTTTCTTTTCCAGTTGAGTGAGTTTCAGCTTGACAGGGGCAGAATAAATAATAATAAATGTAGGGTAGAGCTTTGAAAGAGAGAATTAAAGATGAATTCAAGAAGACAAGCTAGCCATAAATAATCAAAAAACATACCTCTTCTTGAAGGGAACTCTGCATGCATGTTTCCTATTTATACATTCTGTACATTCATGAACTCTGAGCAATAGCATACCACTTTTATTTTCTGCCAGGGAAATATTTTCTGCAGAGTTACGTTTGAAATATGTGTTCACACTCTTCAAAAGTGTTGTTTATTCCACATGGTCTTATGCTGTTGCAGTAGGAAGTTGCAGTGCCTGTATCCCAGCTATGACTGGGCAAACGATATCTTTAAGACGTACTTATCCTTGGGCTTATGTGAATCTTCCTTTTTAAAATTATCTAGAGAAGCTCATTTCCATTGCACTCACATAAATTAAATGTTGCATCTCTGTATCTAACCTAAATTTGATCTCCTTTTAATGTTTTGCTACTGCTTTCTCAGCGATAAAGATTCTTTTCTTCTGAAAAGTTTCTGTCTCTTTTTACTATTTCCATATCTTCCTGAAGAAGATAAAACTTAACAAACAAACAAAAATATAAGGAAGAAAGACAGGGCAGTAAAGTACTCAGTATTTATAGCAAACCAATTGGAAGTTTCCCATTTTGGGTTTATGCTGACTTTAAGCATAACAGATGTCAAATGCAGCTTTATATATTAGGACACAATGTGTGAGCTGATGACATTCTGGGTTTTTCAGGAACTATAAAACATTCAACACAGAAGTGCATTTCAACATCTCTTTTAGTTTGTCTTGGGTATTTTCAGGTAATGGACCACCGACATTCATTTTTAGTATTAATATGATATCTTAGGAACAGAACAGGTTTTTTTAGGACTATTCTCAGTAGTTATTCTTCCTGTTTTACCATTATGTTGCTGTGCACTGGCCATTACAGGTTCGCTTTATTCTACATTGCTGAAATTATTTTTTCCATGCTCTTATCTTTTAGGATTGCATCATTACATGAACACACAAAATGAAATCTGAGTATGAAGTGATTGCAAAATATTGCAAGAAACTATTTCTCTTTACTCTGTAAATTAAAATGTTGAACTTTGGAACAGGACTCTTGTCTAGCTCCATATGTTCTTTGATTGTGGATATAAAATAGGCTAATCATTTCCAGAAACCAACTGCTTTTCATTAAGAAATAATTGCAAAGATACAATTGTCTATGAGTGTGTTGCAAACATATTTTGACTGGATTAAATTTTTAGTTACATACCGTCATCAAGTTTCTGTCACATTTCAGCATTATTGATTTGAAACGGAAGTGGAATTTTGATACCATTTATTCTGCACTGTATATTGCGTAATTATTCAGATGCTTCATTTTCATTTGTGCTTTCCTATTTGTTTTAAATGTTATTACTTGCTTCAATGCTTTTTCATTTTAGTGAATACACTGATAAATATTTCTAGCAATTGCTGATGTGATTTTTGCATAAGTAACTGAAATCCTACTACCATGGTTTAATACAATATTAGACTCCAGAGGAGCTTGTAGAAGCAATTAGAAAGTCTATGCATGTATCTGGTTATTAAGTTATTAAAAATGCTCTTAAGGCATTGCTTGAGCTAAGGAAAACCCAACCCAACCCAACCCAACCCAAAAAAAAAAAAAAAAAACCAACCAAAACCCCACAACAACAACAACAAAACAACCAAACCAAAACAGACCAAAAAAAACCCAAATCCAAATCCTCAAAAAAAAATGAAAGAAATAAAACAATAGCATCAAATCTGTTAGTTTCACTAGCAGACATTTAGATATCCTCACTGTGGACAAAATGTTATCACAATAACTCCAGTTTACATGTAATATTAAGAGAGGATGAGTACCAACATGCAGCTTCCTTTTCATTCTCCCAGGGAAAGGATGGGCATATCTGTGTGCGTGAGAACCATGCAGCGGGACTTTTGGATATCTCAATGCATCTTATGCATCTCATTGAGAACTAGATTTTAAATGGGGAATACAACCTCGCTCCATGAGGACCAGTTTTAAAATCAATAGAAGTATTCAAATACCAGCCTGGCAGGTTCTGTCTTCCATCTAGGGCTACATTTTACTTTCTGAATTCAGTCATAGAGAGGAGCTGTCTGAAAAGTTGTGTATGAAACTTTTTTTTATTATTATTGTTGGATTTTTTTCCCCCTTGTTTTTCAAATAAACACAAAACTGCAATGAAAATTTTTAAATTTCCACTCCACACCCTACTTCTTTTTCAGGGCACTCAGACAGTGGAAAAAGCAATGAGGAAAAAATGCAACCTTACAACTGATAAGTCAATATTACTGAAAAATTATTCTTTATGAATGAAAAAATATTGTATATCCAAAGTTGGAAAATACTTATTTAAATTCTCCCCTATGATATTCAGCAACAGAAAACTTTTTCAAAATAGATGTAGGTGGAGCCACTTGCAGAAGGAACATAAGTTTCACTTTGTGTCCTATCATACAGAGAATAGATGTATGTCAGAAACCTACTGAGTGACTGTTGCAGTCAGCAGAGAGGTGAATGTGCCTTTCAGTTGCCACAAAAGCAGGAATAGGAAGAACCTGCTTATTACTCAGTTGCCTACAGTCTAACATTGCCCAGTCTAAGAGGAATATGTGCTGGAATATGTCCCAGAACTCTCTGCTGGGAATCTCCCAGCTACTGTCTGAACCATTTCTGACTGAATCACCATACAGCAGTTATTAGTTACTAAACTCCTAAAGGATGACATAGCAGAGTGTTTGTGTTAAGTTTAATGTATATGACCCTCAGAAATTATTCGGAATCAGTAGCCTAATGCATTAACTCATTTATGGATTCGACTTTTTTGATGTCATACTTTAGCATATTATTAATCTCACATCTGTTGTGTTTTTATTATTTATATAATACATATGAATCCAGAAACAAAGTATTACTGCCTAAATACTTAGCTTCCATGTAGAGGAATTATATCTAACTCGATAGCTGTCATTACAGTATAATCACTACTACTGTTTGCATTTGTCTTCCCAAAAGGAGGTCTTCACAGCTAGCAATGAAGAACTGTTTCCTGAACATTGCTTGGTAATATTTTTCATTTCCTTTGCATATTTTAATGCAATCAGCACAGCTTACGTCTGTGCAGCAATCAAATTACAAAGTCAACATAATCCAATGAAACGCTGAAGAGTCAAATAATCAAATTCAGATTAATATTAATTACTGTAATTTTTGCACCTGGATTTAAAAATAAAAACAAAACCAAGGAAACTGCCTTGTAGAACTTCCTCTCTTTAATTGTGGTGTTTTAAGTAAGAAAAAAGAAAAGAAAAAAAAAGGCACAAACCAAATAAAACCCTACAGCCTCCCTCCCCTGAAGAACCCAAACCCCAAACCAAACTTCAGATGAGAATTTTTCTCCTTCTCTAAGGAAAGAACTTGTCAATATACAGATTTAGATATGTATTCCTCAGCCATTCCAGTGAAATTATTTATCATTTTTCTTTTCACTAGCAACTTCTATTAACTGATTATGCATCTCTAAGATGGAAATATTTCCCTAATTTCACACAGCTACGGATTGCTTGGAGAATATTTTCCTTTCTAGTTCTGACAGTAAATTAGGATTAACATGTCCCTTAATGAAGTGGGTCTCACTGCCAAAAGAGTTCTTATTCTCACTTGTTCATGCAACCAAGAATGAATGAGAAAACCCAGCAAACAGATAATTCACCATTTCCAGTCCTTCTTCCCAGATATGCCTTTATCCCTCTGTTAGAAAGCAGCCACACATATAATTAATTCAACATTTGTCATAAGTGGGAGGGGTGGAATCTCCAGTACAGAGAGAAATCAGCACTTGAGGACAGGCACAGAAACCTACTGATGAAGATTTTTTAGCTACAAATGGGGAAAATTATTACTTTTGTAGTAACTCATACATTTTTAGTTTTTCTGACCATATTCATGTATGCTCTTCAATTACAACATATGCTGGATGACGTGTTCTGTTACACACAATGATAGCAAAGTTTCTCAGTAGGATTTTCACAGGAATGAAGTGCAAATGGGTAGCTGAAGAAGTACTGCATTTCTGAAAGTGATAACAAGAAGACAGAAATGTTGTTTGCTTGAACTTCAGTCATTGTGCTGATTTCTGTAGGTTTTGCAGCCTAGGTACAAACTGGACTCTTTCTTTCATTCTGGCTTGCCTGCCCTCACCTGAAGCACAGAAATAAACACCTAATTGTTTTGTAAATTCTACCAAAACAGTTTCCTACCTAAGGCAGGTGGAATTTTAATTTCAACTCAGAATTCAAAAGTGGCCTATGCTGATAAAAAGTGTAATTTTCACTATTAAGAATGTTTCTTACAGAGGAAGGAGACAGCAAATTTAATTAAAGCATAATTGGATAGAAAATGATGCTTAGCCTGACAGAAATGTGAGACATAGGAACAGGACTTTGCTTCTTTAGCAATAGCTTCCGCAAGTCATTTAGGGCTTCCTTCAAACTAAAAGAAATGGCTACACATAAAATTACATCCTCTCTCACTTAATTACCATTGGAATTCAGGCAAGATGGTGACAAGTAATTGGGAAGTTATCAATTGTTATATTAGCACACTTGTGACCAGTGAGATCTCACAGATAACTAAATGTGTGGAGTTTAAGCTTGAGCAGTTAGTTAGTCATAAAGTACTAAAAAATGACTAAAATATGTATGGCTGGCACCAATGAACTTCATAACAGTAGCCTGTAAAGTATTGAAGTGCAAATTTAATTTATAGGTCGAATTTCAACATCAGTAAGAACTGTCAATGGTCAAGTGGTAAAACAGGTCTATTTGGTCCCTTGACATTACAGGTCAAACTTCTCAATTACACACAGAACACACAAAGAAAGAGAAGTGGAAGTAATGTGGTAGCCTTTTCTTTCCAAATAATTACTTTAAAAGTGAGGACAAAGCTTCATGATCAAAGCAGAAGGATTTGGTTATGTGTTTTCAATTTGAGTGTAAGCATATTCAGTATAGAAGAGAAACAAGAGTTTGTACCTGTGAAAACTTGAAACAAACAGAACCTAAATGTATAGGGCAGATTCCAACTTACTTTCACTGGGCAGTGCTTTCAGTGCCGGTTGGTACAACACTTCCTTGGACACAGAGGTCTTTTCTCTTTGTACTTGAGGACCTCCCGAACCACATCTCTCATTTCCCTGATAGGTTTTCAGGTGAGCACTGGATATGGCAGCTCAAAACCCATCCCCTTGAAGTCATTCAACTCTATAATAATTTTCATCTTGACCGAAAAAAGAAGCATAAGGAATAGGAGTGCTGGGTTCTGACCTATGCAATAAACATCCCTTACATGCATTACTAATCCAAGAAAGGCCTTACATAATGATAAAAATGCCTTAGAATAGCATAAAAAAAATAAGGTTTTTATCCACAAGGTGTGAGCCAAATGTCAAGTTATTAATGAGCATGCATGAAAAACTTCTCTAAACAGCTGTGTAACCTGAAGGTAGAAAGAGCTGCCTACAGAGCTTAGTGAGCTTTAGAAACAAGTTGCAGCTCTGCCTAGACTCTCAGGATCATGGCTATGGACTTAAGCATCCAAGGTCTCTCATAGCTCTCAGGCTTCTGTAGACCACTTTATTATTAGATGCATCACAATTCCAGCATTTACAGAAAGAGAGAGAAGGCCAGTAGCACCATTACTCACACACATAATGTAGTGCCTGCATGACTGTGGCCAGTCATGGTTAGATAGACAACAATCAGTAAAGACTTATGCAAAATAGTATTAACAGAACTTTACTCTTATTATTTAGGACTATTTTTATTATTATTGGAAATTATTATTACACCTTAAAAAAGTAGTTGTTCCTTCTTATATTAACATCAAAAGCAAAATGTCTGTAACTTCTTTTGTGCTAGTGTAAAGAAAAACAAATTGTAGTACTCAAGGGAGGATGGAATGCAGACTTTTATGTCCCCAGACCCAGTAATTTAGTAATTTTAAATTTATTCACAGAAGTGATTCTATTTCCTTTGTTTGTGCACACATATTTGAATAAACTTGTCATAGTTTGACAATTTGAAAAATATAATACCGGTTTCCTTCTATTTAAAACATGTCTCTTCGGATGTTTGACAATATGGTCATTCTTTAGAAGACAAAATACAACATATTTATTACATTTTGGGAAAAGTTAAAAGTTTCTTCTCTTGCAAACAGAAATGGATGGCTTGGCTGCAGGTGTTATTCCTGCAAGTGCTCTGCGTAGCCTTGCGACCCAGTAAATACCTGTTGCCATTGCTAGCAACTGGCCACAGCATTTGTGATAAACTGAAAACACAAGTTCCAAAACTTGTTAGGTTCCGTTTGGATCCATCTTGGCCTACCTTAAGCTTTGTTTTAGTTAGTCTAGCTGCACTTATCTAACAGCCAGGTGACTATTGTGTATTTTGGTTCAGCTTTTGCTTAGCTTTGTACAACTTCTTGTGATATAAAACTTATACATATCTCTGTAGCTAGTAGAAAGTAAAAATGAGTCATGCCTATAGCCCTAGAAAAAAATATTGCTCCCCAAAGGACCACAGCCATGGGACTTTGGTAAAACCAGCGCTAGCAATGACAACAATTATCCAACACATGTGAAACATGCCTTATACGGTAAATTCAAACATAACCTTGCAGACCCCTGACAAAAGAGCAAGGCAAAGAGGTTGGACTTGCACTTTGCTGCTCTGCTCCTTGCTTTGCTGCCTCATCCTTTTCCCTCATCACTGTGGACTTCTTCAGTGATCAGGTCTGCTACCTGGATCTGGTCAAAGTTGTTGGACATGCTCTGTTCCTCTTGCCTGGGCACTGTGTGACAGTATCCCTGGTTGGTAAGGACACTGCCCTTCTGTCACCTCTACCTCATCTTGACTTTCCTTGCCAAGCAGCCCAGTCTCGCTGCTTCCCGACGAAAAACAACATCAAACACCTGCTCTTGCTGCCTGTGGATGTGTAAATCAATTAAAAAAAAAAAAAAAAGTAATTGTGCCTGCATAAGCAGTTGACGCTTTCTCCTGGGCATACAAAACTCAAAGGAGCTACATGTAAGAGCAGAATGCTTTACACTGTGACATCCTCCCTGCTTAGACTGCTGATCAAACTAGTTTTTAAATAATCCTTCTGACTGGCCTGAAGTATAAGGGCGATAATTCCTATCCCTTACATAATGCTTTTAATTTTTCAAACTATTGTAATAAATGTAACAACCGAAACTGATTCTCCAGGTACCTTTGCAAATTAACAATTAACAATCCTTCATACTTCTATTGTGTCTGACATCTGAAATTCTTGAAGTATTTTATGTACTTGATGGATAAAGGCTCATACAGTTTCTCTATATAAAGCCTTACAGGGCAAAGTGAGTTTTAGAGCACTAAAATTTTTAGAAAAAACAGCTGTCTCTTTTGCATGGCAAAGGGAGATAAAGGGAGATCTTCATGAACCTCTTTTCAGGTGTCAAACTCTACAACACATAGGACTCGAATGCTGTCACTTTTTGCAGGAGAACAAGTTGAAGAACAGAAAGATGAAACAAATAGCTGATATCTGAAAAATAGTCTTCCCATTGAATCTGGAGAGGCCAGGGACACTGTTCCTGTCTCCTCATCGGTCCCTCTCCATGAGGTCTCAGAGGACTGTGAAGGTCAAGAGTCCCCATGCTTCAGGATATTATAATGCAAAAAAACCCGACATTTTCTCTCTTCCTGGCTGTGCTTTTACCACCAACATGATATTGGATAAGTTTCTTTAGCTCCTGTAATTTTTCCCCTTATTTAAAATAATATAATGTATGTAGACTTTTGGTACATATTGAAACATCTTTGAGTAACACCAGTTTAAGAAATGCTTAAATAAAATATGCTGCATAATTTGCACTTCCTGATTCAAAATGGCAAAATATAACTGTGGTAACCAATTTGTGGGGAATATTGTACTGCTTAAAAACAAATACAGAATATGCAGGAAACCTCTGAATTTAAAGACACAGCTGGCAAGATGCCAGAAAATCACCCTTCTCCTGTAAAACAATAAACCACTTGTGTTGGTGTAAGACATTATAATAGACCAAACCTCAAATACTGACTTTTCTTGGAGATGCTGTGCAGCATGGTGATGTACCAGAGTCCCTGCTGATAATGTGGCAAGCCCACAGATGGTTTTGCTTATGCAATCCAATTCTAAACACTAACAACAAAAGAAGACTATAAAACCTTTTCCCATGCAGTTAAATTCTTTAGGGCAGTTTAATCAAACCATTTGAAACTTCCCAGGCTTGACGCATCGCTGAGATGGTACAACATGCCTCATTACACTGTGACACTGTGTCAGCAACACAGATTGCCACCAGCACTTTCCCTTGCTTCCAAAGTACATTACTGCAGCTCAGTAGCACTGTTTACTTTCTGGGAATTCAGGAAGAAGAAGAAAGCAAGGTCTCCAGGAGCACTGGAAGGGGTGGTTTCTCTCCTCTCCTAGGTGACACAGTGCAAAAGGTAAGCAGGTGTCCCGAAGTTGCATGTTCCTCTCAACAGCCTTGTTTTCATAAACAAGTATTTGCTTTTTTGTAATATTTTTGCATAAGCCTACCTACCTGGGAGCCTGTTGAACAGTAGTATTATAATTTCAGAGGGGCTAGGAAGGAGCTGGAGGTTTATCTCTGACTGCTCCATCCCATTTTGAGAACAAGCTGGTAGCAGAGGGGATGCTATGGGAAGATATGGGTGATGCTGTGAGGCTTGCGGTAGCTGGGACCTCCCATCTGCTTGCATCTGAGCACAGGGAGATGTGGTACTTTTGGAAACTCATCCACCATGCACTGATTAAGGAAGACACTCATTACAAGCATGTGAATAACCATTGTAATTACATTTTAAATAAAGCATGAGAAAACAAACAAACAAACAAACATACAAACAAACATACAAACAAGCTATAATTACTTTTGTAAGACTCCATGGTGTTACCAGGAGTCCTTGTTCTTCAAGATATGGTCAGCAAAGCTTGAGCTAGGGCCCATTTTAAACAGTGTCCCCAATTAGACACTTGAAGCTCCGAAGGTGCTTGAGTATCCTGCTGAGAAGGGTTTAAATCACCAGTTCCTCCGATTAACTGACTGGGATGTAACCCAGCTACAACAATCTGAAAGCCCTTTGATGTCGTTAAGTCTGGGAAGTGAGTTACTCTGATGTCTAACCTCACATCTGGCCACACCTGCATGCTGTGTACATAAAAGGTCTCAAATACTGGCAGAGGCCTCCAAGAGTACGTAACAGTGGCAGCAAGTATATATACAAAGTTTGTTAGAGAGTCAATTATCACAATCTATTCATGCTTTCAAGAACGTATGTAGATAATACTGGCACACATGTATGTACCAAGGTTCCTTCAGAAGTTCTGAGTGCCCTTTCAACCAAAGTCAGAGCAGTCTCAAGGAATTCAGGCATTCTCTTTGCACTTGGTTCTTTTTTGAGTGCTGAATCGCTTTTATGCTGCAATGAAAGTATATTCTTGGCTGATTTTGTCCCCTGCCAAATCTCCTTTTCTTTCCACTGTCAAATTTTCCAGTGCCTTTGTGAGCCTCAATGGGCTATTCCTTGCTTCTCCCTGCCAAGATCAAGCATTAACACCTATGCTTTGTCCTTATTTTTTTTTTTTGTCTTGGAAATGTTTCCATTTCCAAAGCCAAAAATAAATATATACTTGCTGTTATTATTAGCAGGCCTGATACATACAAGCATAGAGCTGAAAATGCATACCTAAGGACTTGAAATTATCTAACAATATCATTCTGGTACCATTAGTTGCTGAATGGTATAAATTAATTTATTTTATTCTATGTGATTCCTTGTCATGAAAAGGAAATGCTCAGTGACTTAGGGCAGACTTAGAAATCTGTTCTTAATGATGTTGGAAACATTGCAAATGCATGAATTAAGAAACAGCTTTACACTTTAAAGAAAGCATTTGATTTTATTAGCCTGGGGCATTAGAAGACGTAAAAAGAGCGTAGTGAAGTTATTCCCGCATCTCCTTTTTTTTTTTTTTTGGTCAGGAACTGAAATGCAACGTATATACTTCTAGCGTACATTTATCTCTTCTTCCTGTCAAGTCTTTAAAGGAATGCTTGACCTACATGTCAAAAACTTGGCTCTAATTTTTAACTGAAAGACCATATGCTTACAAATATCTGAAGGGTGGATGTCAAGAGGATAGGATCAGACTCTTTTCAGTGGTGCCCAGCAATAGGATGAGGGGCAACACGCACAGACTGGAGCATAGGAGGCTCCACCTAAACATGAAGAGAAACTTCTTTACTTTGAGGGTGCCAGAGGCCTGGAACCGGCTGCTCAGAGAGGTTGTGGAGTCTGCTTCTCTGGAGACATTCAAACCCGCCTGGACACCTTCCTGTGCGATCTGCTCTGGTGAACCTGCTTTAGCAGGTGGGTTGGACTGGATGATCTCCAGAGGTCCCTTCCAACCCAACTAGTCTGTGATTCTGTGATTCCATGACCAAATAGGAATTACATTTCTAACATGGTATTTCTCAACTTTTTGTATAGAGAAAGAAAAAGACAAAACCAATATGCGTTGAAATCAGTTGGAAGAAAATTCAGATGAGAATATGAACATGAGAGAATCTAATTCGATTAATTGATACAGAGGTACTGCTGCATTGGAGGTCAGTGCCTGAGTACTTCTAAAAAGTGTTCAAAGAGTGAAGTGGCTGCCTGTTACTAACTCATGAAAGACTGAAAAGAGAAAAGAGAAGCTTTGTATATGTGTGTGCATTCACACTGAATTCTGGATTCAGTGTGCATCTTAACTGACTGTTGGGAATGGAGATAGAGATGAGTGTAATTTGGATTGGATATAATGCTCCAGATGACCATGCTCAGGGCTCTAAAAACCCTAGTGTCTATTACCCACAGACAAAGAGGTAAAGGCTGATTGCAGATTCAACGGCCCTGTCACTCACTACATGACTTGTTAAGCAGGTTTTCCCATGGTTAAGATCTACTCACAATTTCCCATTTCCTCAGTAGACACATTTTGATGGATCTATTTAGCTCATTCAGGTTTGCCAGCTGAAATGTCTTAGAATTTATTGTCCTGTTGCTTTTCTGCTTGCAGTGGAGCTCACCCCTTGCCACGTCACTTACACTAGTGTTCTTTTCAGTTCATTCGTCCTTCACCTTTCTATTACACTATCCTTTTTATACTCTTCAAATATTGTTACACCTTTAAAGCTCATTTTTATAATTCAAGTATATAATGTGTCCATTAAACCATTCTCCAATGTCAAATACATGTAGTATATGTGAACCTCTCATCGTAAGATAACACTCACAAAAAAAAACCCAAAAAAACCCAAAAAACCCCACCAAAAACCAAACACCACAAACAAAACAAAATCACAAACCACAACAACAAACTTTGTACCTTAAACCAACTAAAATATTTGGGGTCTTCTGATTTTTTTTTTGAGGGGTGGGGTTGTTGTTGTTGTTGTTGTTGTTGTTGTTTTCCCTAGAGAAAGTGGCCCAATAAAGTTAAAAATATTTTGTCTGCTAGAATCAAAATAAAAAGTGGGCTACTTGAAATCTGCTGTGAACCACTTTTTCAATTTCTTCTGCTTTCCCCCAACATGTTTTTAGATATGAGTTATTTATATTTATGACTCAAAACTAAATTATCAAGCGTTTTAACTTACATTTCCATGACTTTATTGCATTCCAAACTTCAGAACTTACAAGAGCAGGCTGTTTTAGTTTTAAAAATAATGTTTAAAATCTTAATAATGCTTAAAACAAATTTGGTACACTGTGAAATAAAGAAAAATATTTCACATTGTTTTCTGTATAAATTCAGTAGAAAATGAAAAATTACAACTGGGAAGACCTTTCATGTTGTAGAAAAGTCAATTCTAATATCTAGAAAGGTTTTTAAGATACTTCCAACTGCATTGTTCCAAGATAGATAAACATCCTTTGGGGACACATCTAATTTTCTCGGTGTTCAGAGTTGGCAAAATGAACCATGTCCTGCAATTCTGAAGCTCTTTGAGGGAAGGTAATTGAAAGCTTTTGTCACTCAGTCTACAAAATCAGATGAAGCCCTGTCTATATCTTATTTTACAATATTGTGAAAAAATAAGGTGGACAAGTAGCTGGAAGTAAATCTGTGCTTTTTATATGCAGATTAAATGGTATCTCTCAAATTCAACCTTTGATTTAGCATTTACAAGTGATGACAGTTTCAAATTTTGGACCAATTTATTTCAATAACTTTTTATTTTTGAAATATTCCTTAGGCAATTTCTCTTTTGTCTAAAAATATTCAAGGATACAACAATGAATTATTTGTATTTCAGCTGTGTAGAACTTGACAACTATGTGGACTATTTACTGCCATATGCATGATATGAGGTGTTGGCAACCACAGAAAACAGGTGGGTATTTTTTTCAGGAAGGACTTCCATTTAGTATTAATCAATGGATAGATTGCTAAATTTTGCTGTGCAAAGGTTTGATTGCTTCATTGTCTTCTTTACACATGATGTGAACAAATGAAATAGAGAATGCTCCACAAAGTAGAGGAAAAGTGTCCGCAGTAACGACAAAGTAAGAGAAAAATGTGTCTTCCTATGTAAAATTTGTTGGACTGACAGAGTAATCTCCTTTCATACACAGATGTTTACTCCTTGATAGAAGTCCAGCTAGAGAAGAGTTTCCACTCCAACAAGATGACTTAAAATATCTGTATGTTTCTATAATAACTGATGCTATCAAAATGCATTGTTTGCCTCTTTTACTGAAGATCAGCATTCAAAAAATAGAGATAAAATAGATATACAAACAATGGAGTACACTGGAAAATACTAGGAGTAGCTACTCTGTTCTGATCAGATTTAAGAATTCCACCTTGATGTGGGACATCACACATCATGGTTCAAGACTTAAATAGGTGAAAATGGTAGAAAGGAGAAGTATGGAATTAAAAAAAAAAATTAGGTGTGATACCTTTTTAGTATATTATTGTTTGGTAAAAACACTATTAATTTTATGTCGAAGTATTCCAATATTCAATAGTTTCAAAGAATCTTGGAATCTTTCACAGAAAATAAAAGTTAAATGAAAGGAAGTAATAATTAAAAAATGTTTTTACAAAGAATTATATAGCATCACATGTATTTTCCAGCTATCATTACAAAGTATAAAAGAAATTAAGTCAAGAAAAGATTAATGACAGACAGAAGGGAAAAGAAAGAAAAAAGAAAATCTGGTCAGACCAACTAAAACCAAAATATGCAGTATAGATTTTAAAATCACATATAAAAATCTGCACAAACACAACCCCCCAAAACCAACCAACCAAACCAAACCAAACCAAAATTTAGACTCTGTTAAAGCAGAAAGTTTTGCCAAAATTCCATTGCCTATGAAGTGCATTTTGTCATGCAAATTCAGTGGCTTCTATTTAATATATGGGACTTTTCTTACTCTGGGGTCAGGAATCCACCTAACTTGCAGTTGTTACGACATAGTAACCCTAGTCTAATAATTAGTTGATTTTTTGGTATGCAAAGAAGATAAATTTTCAGGATCTGGTGATCTATTTTAGGATGAGGTGAATTTTACTCGTTTTTCTTCATAGAATAAAAGCAGACCCTAAATAACTGGATCAGATGTACACAGCTCTACTCCTGCAGGTGCATCTTCTGTTTGCATGAAACACATCAGGGCATTGCAGCACCTGCCCCTTCGACAAAGTAAAGATATGTGTGTATGTGAAAAACAATACTAGAACAGCCTGGTCAAAGCAGAGGGCAGATCATTGTAACCTAATTTTAGCTTTAAGATCACACACTAACACATAGCAGACAATATAAAGAAAGAACAGTATTATTACTGACTCTATAGCTGAGGTAACTCTCTTTTGGTTCCTTCAGATTTGGATATAACTCCAGCTGAGCATGTCTTGTACCCAAGCACAGTCTGGATAACACAGGCATATCATGATGATAGAAGTCCCGTGACACAACTCCAGCAATCCAGACACAGATAACTGAGAGCTGGATGTGTTTTAGTTTTCAATATGAGGACGTATATAACTCCAGCTAATGGTGGTGAAATATAGTAGGCACTGCAGTAGTAGTCAAATTAAGATCATTTCTCCTTAAGGTTACTTACTACTTATTTCAGTACTCACACCAGTCTGAAATATATGCAAATGTAGTTGAGAGTCACTAGGGACTGTTTTGTTAGAAGCAATAATCAACCTGAGCATTACAAACATGCTGCAGGCTGAACAAGTTGGCCTATAACACTACAAGAGCTACTCTGCTTTGAAAATCCCCATAATCGTTGGCAATGTATCTGTGTCACAGATATGAAGCAGAAGGATATAATCAAGCCAAGTTGAGAATGTAAAGAATCATATGGGAGATGGGAATGAGGAACCACTTCTCTATAGTGAAAGGTGATTTCTGCTTTCAAGCCAGATGTTTTACTGACAAGACCTTCAGATGTTGCATTAATATTTCAGTGCAAAATGAGCCCGAGCTACAAATTAATGAGGGTTTTTTTATTATTATTTTTTTCAGAGCCATTTAGATATGCTATTACAGCTAACAACATTCCCACTTTCAGACATAGCTATTTTATTTGGATAAAATAGAATGCCTTATTTAGCCCAGAAAAAAAAAAAAACAAAACAAAAAAAAAAAAAAAAAAAAAACTCTCTTAAAAAATGGATTGAAATGCACAGAAATATCTATAAGCATTTGTAACAAAGACTATTAGATGTATAGTCTGTCAGATGGAAATAACATGGCTCAACAAATCCAGGAAAAACTAATGATATCCACAGAGTAATACGGTCTGAAGATGCAAGTCTTTCTCATCTGAGCAGTTTCTTCACTGCATAAACATATTCCATTGAATATCTTTTGTCATCATAAGAAAACAAACAAAAAATTGTGAATGCCTCTTTAATGAATCAAATTGTATGTTCCAGCTGAATGTCTGGATCTAAAATCCTAAGCTATGATAAGACCTAACTCTCCAAAGGCAGATGTTAGAACTGTAGATTTCTGCTTTCTGGTGTATATTGCAAAAGTTATCTTTATTTCTGAGAATGGAAGTGGTAATTTTGGCCCATTGAAATCACAGATATCTTTGTCTTGGACATGTCTGATGCAGTATTTGACACAGGAGATTAAATTTCAACATTTCTTTGTGTAGAATTCATTTTGAATAATATGTCTTATGATTATCTGGTTCAAATAGATGCTTAAATTAAAAAAAAAAAAAAAAAAAGTCCCGATTAAGAAGAATGCAGTAATCATCTGTCCATCAACTATAATGCATTGCTTCCTTCATGTAATGTATTTGTATAGTGTATTTGATAAAAGCTTTCAGATACCTTTGTGGAAATTACACTCTCTTACCTATTTATGTACTATACATGCATTAGTAAACTGCACTGGGAAGATACTCTCTATAAATTAACAAGTTTGTCTATGAATCTGAATTGAAAGTAACAGCTGAATTTCATAGTGAAGTCATCTATATTGTGTCTTTTTCTCTACTGCTACTTTTATTTATGTAGTATGTTGAAGGAAAACCAATTTTCATTGCCTTTACAATGTGACCTTTTAATAATGAGCCAAAACAAATCAAGTTACTATGATGTGATCACCAAGAAGCAAAGGTAATAAAAAAATCCTTGCTGTACTAAACCAGTGCAGATTTACCTCCCTTTCCTGATATAGGACACCAAACATGTTATTCAAGAACCTTATTCTTGACAGATGCGACACTAACCGTTCAAGGTTTAGCTGTGCAGGACTGACAGCAAACCCCCTTTCAAAGCTGGTATTATTACTGCTGTTACTGTTGTTCTTACATAGAAACTTGGGACAAAAGACTGGGGACAAAATTCCCAATGGAGACCATTACATATCCAGACATATGGACTATTGAGGGTTGTCTAAGTCCTGTCATCTTCTCACAATATAATGTGACAATGTTGCCTCTCCTTGTTTAACCTTCTGTTTCTCAATTTGGGTTTGCTTTTCAAATCCTGATTAATTAGAAGATTTCACTTCCTTGTGACATCGGATCCTCATGTCGAGCTTGTAATTACAAGGACTGTGTAGTGTTCTATTAACTGTAGATTTTTGCTTCTTAGATTCATGGGTTAATTGGTAATATCTGCATTCCACATTTTTTTCAACATGTTTTTCATTACAGTAATTTACCACATATCCGGAACAGCCAAAATTAACCATTTATCAGCTTATTATTTCTTCAGCAAGCTTCTGTGAAGATCTTCTGTTTACCACTCTTGGTTATGTTGGGTAAAGGGAAGAACAGGAAAATACATGACATAAAAGGTATTTATCTTTTGATAAAAGATATGCTCATGTCTTTTTGGCATTAGGCTAATCAAATAATTTAGATTTTTTTTTTTTAAACGGTTCTATTTGTTTTACATTTTTACATAATTGAGCTCATATTACTAAGCTTTTCTTTCCACATGTTACATCTATACATTATAATCACTATCTTCAAATTGAGCCACACACATTCACGTTATCCTGAAAACTGAGGTTGTAGGAAAAATCAAAAGTCTTGATAAAACTTCAAGACTGAGCAATATAGTACTGAAGAAACACAAACAAACACATAATTTATCTTCCTCAGTGCAGGTATTATTTTGAATTGTGAAACTTTTCTTATAATCTGATGAATGGCTTTTTGTATCTCCCTGTCACAGCTGCTATCTTTGAAATAAGGTAATTTTCCCTAATTGTACATGTCATGGCTGTTTCATACAAGTACTTTGGGGCACAATATGCTCTTCCATGTTGCCTAGTATAATGTAATATAATATCACTCTGTAGGTGGTCTCATCTTATTACTTATAATGACTTTGAAATTCACCTTTCACTAGCTACTTCTTCAAGTTTAAGAAGCTGGGCACTTGTATTAACAATCGCAAACTTAGAAGAGGATGTAATACGATAGATAATGTGTGTCTAGATATTTTCTATGAGCCAAATTGCTCATTCAGTACAAGATAGTTTGAAAACTTGGCATTGATAACTAGGAAGTTCCTCACAAGGCTACACCTTTTGTTTTTTATTATTATTATTTTTAAATGCATACTTAGTCCTCTGGCTGGAGATAGCTAGAGGTGAAATTTACCTACAGAAAGTTCAGGTGTTATGCACATAGCTCAACACATGACTGCAAGATACTCAGAAATTACAGCATTAGAGCTGGAATAGACAAAAGCAGAATTTGGAAAGCGTATGCTATAGGTAAGGCATGGATTTTCAATTTTTCTTTATGTTAACAGATGTTACATCTATACATTAGAGATGTATAATAAAATAAAATTATACACAGAAAATAATAAAATTATTCACACAAAAGAAAATTATAACTGCTGACTAAATTCTTCTTTGTAATACGTACCAAAATGCTACATAATCTCAGAGAAAACTCAGTTTTCTGTGTCTAAGTAATTGATTTATTGCTTTTTAAAAATCTATCAATTGTTCTTTCTAATATGTTCATATTCCGTGACCTCTGGTGCAAAGAATTCTACTGTCTTTGAGAACTCTGATGTTTTAGTTCAAGCTAAGCAAAAACTAAATAATTGCTCCTTAGGCACCCAAAATAGTCTTACAAAGCTTTGCACAACCACTGCTTTTCTGTCAACTCCCAAACAACTTTAATCATCAAGTGTATTGCTTTGGGTTATTAATAAGAAACTTAACCACCTATAAATTAGAAAAATCAACTTTTAAGAGAAGAGTTACTCTCTGGCATTCCCAGCTACAAGCCCTTTTAGACAAACTACTCAAGTTTCTGTATATCTAAGTATATAGGAATAGTCAAAAGGGTCATGATTTGAAGACACTGTATGTGACAGGAACAAAACAAAAGTACTATATAGTCTAAATTAACCTCAAATTTTTTAATATCAGTTTCAAGTCTATGGTTCAAATGATGCCTGCAAAGAGAGAAGAAATATAAACAGAGTAGAGAAAAATGACAAGGGAACTCAGCACGACCTGAAAGAAACAATTATAGGTGATGGACATACAAAACCCAGACACTAAAGGCCATGCAACCAAGAAATATAGTATATTTAATATATTTAATATTGTCCTGGAAGAAGAAAGACTATATCTGCTTTTCTACAACCTAAGCAACATAAAACAGTAAAATACACTTCCTCTATATGCTTATTTTCTTCCTCTCCTTGAACTGGATATATTATGGATATGATTTCCATACACCTAATTCTCTTTCTTTTAATTGAACACAAATTAACATCTCCATTTGAGTATGTCATCCGTGTAAAGATTTGCCTCTCTGGAGTGACAGCAAAGAGACATGTCTAGAATTAGTTTAAAACTAGGAGCCTAACTAATATATGTGTGTATATATTTAAATCTGCATTCCAAGGACAGCTGTTGTTATTCAGGACATTTCACTTACGAGCAAAATATTAAATTAGATTAGCTTACAGAACCCATAAACATGTTATGTCAGCGTGTTATAGGAAAGATAATAGAAGTAATAACAAATAGAATTTAGAATCACATTTTAATTAGTCATATGAACAGTTTAACACAGAAATACTGACAAAGCAGAACTAACAGTGTAATGAAGCTGCTTAAAGGTGTAGATAGGAGTTATCCTTGTAATATAAATGTAATATTTAATAAGAATTTTCACTTAAAATAATGATTTCACTAAATCACTGTAACTAGTAAAGGGCCAAATGAGAAGTATGCCCTGCTTGACTTTACCAAGGAGAACAAAGACCTTTTTTCTTCCATATGAATCTTACTATGAAAATAAATATGCAAACCACACATAAAAGCTTCATGTTTCTTAGAATATCTGATTTTCAGATCACATGAAGAGAAGGAGTTAGGAGAAGAGGTGTCAAGTTTGTCTCCTCTGGATAACTCCTCTGTTTTTTTAATTTGAATTTTATTAATGATTAGTCTTTCTGAATTGGTCATCTGACAACTGTATTTTCTGCCAAAATTGTTATTAACTACCTAACCTAGTCAATGTCCAAACAAAATTCAGCAAATAATTCATTGTCACATTCAATTCTTACCACCCGACACAGAAACCAAAGGCAAAGACCCAACATTTTACAAAACAGTAACTGAAGTCCTTGAAGCACCTACTTATATACTGGTCAAATGGCCCAAATAGACAAAATATAAATTAATTTATTGGTACACTAAATGTTTCCCGAAACAGCTATATTTCTGTACCACACTGGAGCACCCATGTTACATAGCCATATATTGTAACACAAGCAAGTTTTTTCATTAATTAATATAGTTGAGTTTCTGTGTAATAGTGATCCATACATAGCTAAACCAACCATCCTCAGTGAATGAGTCATATAAAAATAAACACTGAGAATAAGATGTGAGGATTAAATTAAAAAATAAGAAAAAAAAAGTAATCTAATAAAAGTAAAAACTTACAAAAACTAGAGATGCTATCTTTTTAATACACCTACATTGATAGCCCCAGCTACCACACTGGGTATTTCTGAATGCATTTTAAGACAGAAAATATTACAATTCTCTTATACAGATGAGTCACTGTGGCAAAACTTCTCAGTGATTTGCTCAAGATCATATAGGTAAAAGCTACACAACAAGTAAATGCTGGTCACGCTAATATTTTATCCACTAAACCTTCCTTTCCTTCTTAAATAATAATAAACATTTTTTAAAATTAAAAAGAAAGAAAGAGGAAAATGTATATCTAAATGGGCAAGACTCAAGAGGTTAGCTGGACATGGTTTTCAAAGAAGTGAGTATTTCTTTTTTATTAAATCCTGCAGCTAAAAAAATGGTAGATGAAGCATACTTTGGAAACATGGTCTAAGAGGGATTTTAAACAGTCAAAGACAAAATAATAGGTTATTAGAACCCATTGTCACAATATAGCATTCAGACCAAGAGCTTAGCAGGAATTAAAAAAGGATTAAACCTTTATAAGGATAATGAGAACATCCATACTTACTTTACATAGGATATAAAATAATATTTTAAAAAAGAAATACAGGCATTCCTCAGGGCATCAGTGAACCATGAACTTAGGAAGTTAGGAAGAAACTTCATCTGTGGAAAAAAAATATTGTCCAATTTGTAACTTCCTTTGAAGAAACGTGTAGAGTATTACATTAGAAACTGAAAAACATAGTAGAAGAACTATTGCTCAAATTAATTTTGACAATTTTTATTCTTAAACCATGTGTGTTATATACATTCTACTCTAGCCGTTTGAATATTGGCATACATACATTTTACTCTAGCCGTTTGAATATTGGCATACTTTCTTTCTACTGGTATAATCAGGATCTCACAGAATTTCCTAAAAACAAATAGAAGGAAACAGAAGTTTATGTTCAGAGTAGTTGAAAACTAGATTTAATTTCACTGACAGAAGAAAGATCAAAATCTCATTAGCCTTTTCATTGTTTGAGTTGCAGCTGTTGGCTAGCTCATTTATATGCACTTCTTGTCTAAATACTTAGACCTGAATTCAAATAAGTTGTAGGCACGTATCAAAAGCAGAACTTGCTATATTGAATTTGTAGTTATATTTCCATGTAGTTTCTAATGCGAACAAATTATATGCTCTGTAATACATTATAAATTTTATATATTTGGTGAATTAAGTATGCAGAAGAAAAGTGTTTCTAACTCAATCACTTTGCCATGTACATAGTGGTTACTCAGATGTGGCACCATTGCAAAGGTCATAAATACAAGATACAAGTCTTGCCTTGGTTTACCATGAATAATGTTGAAAAAAAACGCCACACACTCAGAGACAGGCGATTTTTGATGATGTGCATAGTGGTCCCTTAAGAAACAGAATTGAATGAGGTCTCTTCTAGCTTAAGGGTCATTTCCAGTGGTAAGACAATGAAGTTTTCTTGAAAAGGCAAAATTCTAAAAGTCCTCACCACTTCAGGAATTATTTTTCTGCAAGAAAATTTTCAGTATTGATGACAACAATGATTTCTTTGAACATAGAGAAGACATATTTCATAGAATGGTGTTTTCTTGGGTATTTTCCCATCATTTAGGGCACAAAACTTCACATGGGCATGTGCAGGGCATGGCAGGACATTTTTAGCTCAGGGTTTGCTGTGTAGAATATTTTCAGTCTGATCGAATCTCTGAAAAACTTGAAATGTCAGAAGTCTCTCTGGTTTCCCTATGAATGGGAAAAAGCAGTGAAAGCAGGTACTCGGGAAAAAAAAAAACAAACAAACAAACACAAAACTGCACAAAAATAGTTGTTTCTTAGAATCACGAGGACAACATATGGGAACTAAATGACACCTGAGTCAAATATTGTGTGGTGTGAATATGGCCATTGTACTCAAAGGAGGGTGAGCATGTGTGGATGAAGAGTGAGAAGAAGCTACCCTGACCAAGCTGAAATAGATGATTTTTACAGTGTGGATGCAGCACCTGTGATTTGTTAGGTTTTACTTCAGTCCTTCATTTATTCACACAGGAAATTCAAATCTTTCTATAAACTCCATATGGTTCAGAGGAAGTGAACAGAATATGTTTAGTCACTACTGGCCACAACTATGATAAGTCATTCTTTATTACCATTGTAAAATTGTGCACTACCATCAAAATCGCTTCACTGAAAGTGTGAACCAAAAAGAAAGGTGATTTTTTTATTCTTCTACTTTTCTTCCATGTTTCTTTTTATACTCTGATATATTTAAATTAAGAAACTGGCTGCCACAGGTTCTCACGAAGATCAGGTATTACTGGTTTGAAGAAAAGCAAGTAGATGTCCTGGTTTTGTTAAAAACAAGACCCATTCTCTTTTAGTGATTTTTCTTTCAGCTAAGTTCTTCTAGGTGGCTGCACTTTTCTGAGTTTTAGCCTGCATATTTTTTTCCTTGGATGGTGTACTTGGTGTTGATAAGAAGACCAACGGAATGCTGAAGAAGCTCATGTTTACATTTATTACTATGGTAACCAAGAAAGACTGATAAGTTTTCACACGTTCGGTCATGAGAGGAGCGTGTTTGAGGAGTGGTGGATGGAACAGGTAACTAGAACTGACCAACTGAGGATCAACTGAGTATCCCATAATCGTCATACCCCCTATATAAGAGGTTGATCACGAGGGTCACGCTCTCTTGGACCATGGCCGGCATCTAGAGAGGACCCTGCCCGTCTGCCTGTGATCTACAGGCCTCAGGCCCTGCCTCCTGCAACCAGTTTCTGGTTTGCTGTGAAGTCCCACCCATGACTTCTGGGGGACTGAGCTGCAGCTGCTGGAGCCGCCACCTCCGCACACCCAGCTCCTGCTGCTGGAGTGACACCAGCTCCACATCGAGCACTCAAGATTGGTTTTGTATATTTTGTATATATATTCTCTCTTTATTAGTAGCATTTGTATAACCCTTTGAAAGTCTCCAACTTGAAATCTGTTTCTCTTCCTTCTCGCTTATCTTTCCTATCATCTTTCTGATCTAAAGGAAAGGGGTGGCAGGAAGTGAGGGGGTAACAGGGAGTGTCCGCCACAGTTTATTGCCACCTTGCCTTAAACTGCGACAGTAGACAAACCTAAGTCTGGTAGTACCTATTCAACAAGACAATTTGGATGCAACATCAGATTCAAGAAGGCCCTACCCTATTGTGTCCAGTATTTACCACTACCAGAAGGGTGATGGTTTGATCACATCCTGTACAGTGGTTCTTAAGCTCTGTTATAAACTATGATAACATGTACTGTGAAGCTGTCCAAAGAAACTAATCAGTTCTACTTTTTTTATAGGTTTTGCTTCTGTAACTCCTAGTATTCCAGGCAAAAATGGATTTTATAGAAGTTATTTACATTTAGAGTAGTATGCATTTCTTCACAAGAGGAAATTATCTCATTGACTCATAAATCAAGTAAAAAATTTAAAAAATCTCCATTTTGTAATCATGTTTGTAATAATCAGATTATGGCTGGTCAAATTTTGATTGTTGTTTTTAATATCAAAAGCTGTAGATGCAGGGGTTTTGTTTTTTTAAAATGGCAACTACTATTTTGGTTTAGATTTGCTAGCTTAAAAAAATCACAAATCCATTTTCACAGTTCATATAAAGCTCACTGTACAATTTCTAGCACAGCAAGGAGAAACTCAGTAGATAAGTAGAGAAAATTATTTTGAAACTAAGTCAGCATTTTTAAGGAATTTGATTTATAAAATGCAATTTTTTGCCTTCAGTAAATCCTTGAAAGTCATTTTTTTTTTTTTTCTAGTTAATTTTCTTCACTATGCCTGGTGATGGAAATCGCTATTTACAATATTTAAAGTAGTTTTATAAAAGTTATATGAAAATCATAGTTACCTTTATTTCTCTGGTACCTTTTTTCATTAATGTTTTGATACACAAGAAAATGTTTTATCACAAAAGCAAAACAGGATTATATTATAGGAGTTAAGCCCAGTCTTGAATTAAAATCAGGGAAGTAAATATGAACAAAACAACATTTCAGTTATGACTATACTGCAAAATAACTTTATCTTAGGGGAAGCTAAAATACAAGTTCTCCAGGAAGCAGTGGTCTAGAGAAGTCTGAAAAATGTGGTTTTAACCTAATTTGGTATACTATTCCATTTTGGGGTCACAGTTTCTGAGAACACCATAGAGCTGTCCTAATGCTGCTCTGAATGACACATGCCTGTACAGTGTCTGGGAGATACCGAGTCTACCTGGATGTGCCTGCAGATGGTGGCACAGCCATTGGTTCACACCAACAGTGCTTCCCCATAGAAAAAGAAAATCAGAAAAAGGTTTGTAGAATAAATTTTCAGTGTGATTTTACTGCTAAATTTGAACCTAGAATCCTTTGTCATAGCAAATGGTGACTGAATATGGGATCTGGTAGTTCTTTACTGTATGAAAGTTTCCACGGCTTCTTACAGCTGGAGGGACTGTGTTTTTCTCTGAATAATGGAAAAACAAAGCACAAAGCCAGAGAAGCCTCTTGATGTGAGCACTGTGGGAGATGAATAGGCTGTATGTACTACTGTTGCTGCTGCTATTACTAATTTATTTAGCATTCAGACTAGAATGTAGCGAGATGTCTTTTGTCACATCATTTTTTAGAGCCAGGCACCAGAGAGATGGAAGTTAAACAAATTAAAAACCTGTTCATTGCCCCAGGCATGTTTTACTTTGTCATTTTGTTCAGTTCATTTCAGCATTTCACTTCTAATGGCTCACTTAGTTAAACTTGAACTTATGATTACTGTTACTACTTCTAATAAAGGTCTGTTTTGTGAGGGCTTCATTACTGTTGCCTCAGGATAAGAGCTACTAATTTGTTTTATTACCACAATATATTTTATTTAGATTTTTCTCTTAAAAACTGCTGGCTGTGGTGTTTGCAGTCGTTGTTTTCTACTCTAAACAGCTACTTTGCAGAGCTGGCATAGCCTACAGGACACTGTATATGGCGGGACTGTGGACTGATGAGTCAGATATACAAACATACCCCATTTATTCCACAGGCTTGTTTCTTGACTTTGACAAAATAATGTATTTTCCTCCTGTAAAATACAAACAGTAATACTGCATCTCCTGTTAGGGGCCTAGATGCCTACTGATGAACAGTGTTAGATAAAAGCAGCATATTTTCTAGCAGAGGTTATACATTGTTCATTTATACCAGTTCTACACTGTAGCAAATTCACTGTCGTCAGGACAATTATTAAGGATTTTCATTGGTGAACTCCAGTGTTAGGTCTATGAGACAAATTCAGTTCTCATTTGCATTTGTGTAATAATTACAAAGTATTGCACTGTTATCATGCTGCAGTTAATTGGATTGTTTTGGAGATGTATAACTGATAGGTGAACCCAAATGTATGGCCCAAGTTCAGAAGGTAATCTGGGTTCTGAACTAGTTATTTTGGCACCAGGCTTTTTCTCTGACATGCAGTATAAACAGATTACTCCCTGCTAGACTCCTGAAGCTTGGCTGCTCTGGTGGTGCTCCAAGCTTAAAAGATTTACATTGCCTAAAAGGATCCTGAGGCAACATAATAGTAAGTGCCACACCACAATCCTTCCCAGAGCAGCTCATGTACAGCAGCTGCATGGAGCTGACACTTTAGCCCACCACAATTTCTCAAGGCTGCAAGGAGAAGTTAAGACCTGCATTTTCTGATCCTTCACTCAGACCGAACAGATGATGTGGTTTGCATTTTCTGTACTGAGTACTGACATGTATTTTTATTTGAGTACTGACATGTAAATCATGTCTGATTTACCTACTATTTGTTTATTTGATGCAGTGATTATAATAAAACTTAAACTGATATAATTTCCATGATGAAAATAGCAGAAATGGACATGTATTGCTTTGTTTCAGATTCACTGTGCTTTATCTTAGAATCTGACTATAAACTGATGTGCTAAATATTTTTTTTGCATGTATTATGCAAGTAGTTGCCTATTTTATCTAAAGCTGTCCACTAAAGACTTCACAGTAATTGAGAAAGAAAATGTGATTCAAAGAATGAAGAGCAGAGGAGGAACAGTTTGTAACACTCAACTTTAGATTTGTAACTTAGACTAGGAGAGAATGGTCTTCCTAAAATCACTTTATTGGACAGATAAAGGCCCCTCCAAAATGCCTTGATAAAGGACCTGACAACTATTCTGCCCAACACTCAGGTTCTCACACAGAAATAAGTGATCCAGTGGGCATTATTCCCCAGAACACCATCAGGAACAAAGCTAAATCTAGTCTATGCAAAAGTCTAGATTACATTTAAAAAGAAGAGATGAAATATCAAAAAATCACAATAGCAAATAAAGTAAGGTTAAGCATAGTGGAATCTTGCAAACCGCAATTTATCAACACAGAGAATGCAATTGTAAGTGTAATGTCCAGGGAGAGTCTGGAAACTTAGACACATGCCGTAGGAACATAACATGCAAGAATTTTGGTTACCAAACATTCCAAGGGGTTCCCAAACCCTTTTCACTAAAGATAGTGATTGTATCAGTAAACATGATGTGCTGAATTTGTGGCTGTTCATCTCTGACATCTCTGAAAGCCAATTGCTTATGAACGTTAGGCCGTCTGGTTTAGGTAAGCAGTTTTGAGAAGCAGGGTCTCGGTGTACTTTTGGGACAGCTGATTTCATAGTAAACTGCACCACTGACCTCTGCTGAAGATAATAAGTACTGCTCACTTTTTTAATCTTAGTTCCTTATCAGTCAGAGCCAAAAGGGGCTCCCACTTCAAGTGAAGCTGCAGGGAATGGAGATTGAAGGTGGAAGGGTTGTTTGGCCATCATATCAAGGAGGTAAAGACCATAGATGGGAGAGAAGTACCTGAGCTAAGGGACAACACTGGCATAAAATCACTAGGGGAGATATTTGTCATTTGTACAATTAAGTTGCAAGAGGAAAGAAATTTCCTTTGGTGCAGCCAAAAATGTCTAACGGGATAGTGATGGAGTTTGTGAAAAGAACCGTATTTCATACATTTTTGAAGCTGGTGTAGTTTGAAGCTTCAGTAAAACCCTTCCAGTCTTATATTCTCGTCACTGTTTCCACCTGGTATCACAGTGCTCTCTTTGAGTGCAATGCCAAATCCCTCAAAACCTCTCCTTTGGAAAGAGATTCTTCTGTTCTGCAAATGATTATAGTCATCTAACATCACTGAGAAATATCAAACATCTTTCCTCGCAGGTGAATACGAAAGGCACCATACATCTGTAAGAACTTCCATTCGTATTACAACACAGTGTCAGCTTTAGGTATAGTTAAAAACTTCATCTTCTGGTCCCTCAGTGTGACCTCAAGTTTTGCTTTAAAATTCCCCGTCATTATCAAATCAGGACCTTCATATTTCAAAGTCTCACTATATAGGCTATTCTAAAGCTGGAGCTCCATTACCACTCATGCAGAGTTCAACCTAGGGTGTTCCTACAAAAAATGTAATTATTTGATTGAATCCAGGGCACAGAGAGCAAAAAAGATTCAGGGACTAAACAAATTTGAGAAAAAACTTCTTCTCAGTAAGGGTGACAGAGCACTGGAACAGGATGCCCAGGGGGGTTGTGGAGTCTCCTTCTCTGGAGACATTCAAAACCCGCCTGGACATGTTCCTGTGCGACCTCACCTGGGCGTTCCTGCTCCAGCAGGGGGATTGGAGTAGATGATCTTTTGAGGTCCCTTCCAATCCCAAACATACTGTGATACTGTGAAATGTAAAGGAAATATAATTTCATTAGAGAAAGACTAGGATAATATTTATAACAGTTTTAAGAACAGGCCAAATGAAGAGGGTCAGATGCACTATAAAGGGAGAAAAAAATGGCTAAGGATGAACATCAGAAGTATCCTTCTGAGGGTATCTGTAGTTTCAGCTAGATTTTCTGTGTTCTGACCTTGTTCACTATTTACTTTAACGAACTTCCTTCTCTTCCATTTCCCCATCTGAGATTCCTTACAGTTGTTTATCTTCCTCTTTCATCCTTTCACTGCACCTGCTTGAACACTGCCTTTCTTTTCAACTTTGTTGCTATCTCATTACCCTAAACAAACAGTGAACCAAAGAATTTGCAACATTAGGCATTTTTTCCAACATTTTTTTCTTCATTTTGTGCCATTGACTTGTCTCCAAGAGATCAGAGTAAGATGCAGCATTAAGTCCACAATAAACATTTTTCATAATGGAAAGCAGCATTAAAATAAGTGCCTGCTTCTGTAAGTTTTTGGAAGAGCAGTAGTAATCTTCGTATCCTAGTGAAAGAGGATAAAACAACTCTCTTCCTTGCTCCTCAAGGGACCTAAAAGAATTTGTCACTGATAAGGAAGTCATTTAGAAGGCATTTCTAGAATATCAGTCAGGCTTATAAGCAGCACAGCAGGAAACATATCAAGGAGACCAAAGCAATTAGCAAGCAAAAGTCAGTTCCCTGGAGAGACTGAGATATGTTTGAATTCTACTACTAGCTGGCCTGTTCTGAAGTTTTGACTGAGTTTTGGCTGAGTTTATTCCTTGTTGGAAAGGCCATCAAATTTTGTGCTTTTTAAAAGTGGTAGAAATACAAAGCAGTTATTTGGAACATATTCTGATTGATTCAGCAGTGCAGCTCCTTCAACCTCTCAAGTAATGTAGAACCTGTATTTTGGAGAGTTTAAGGGTCTCCAAATCCTCTTGATTCAATAGCTGAATTAACTATAATGCTCTGAACGATATTTAATAACCTGCATCTCCAGAAATCAATGAGAACAGTGATGTAGGGTCCTAAACATATTTGGTTCTTCTTCATACTAATTTGATCCTATGCAAAATCTTCATTCATAGTCTACTTCTCCATTCATTACAGAATTTTTGATTAATATGGTAGAAGTTGCTGTAAAACTATGTAATTTTATTCCCAAATTTTTCCCAGCCTTACTGAGTTTTAGTAAAATTTAAAATGTTCGTCATACTATTGAGCATGTTCATGTATTTGTGATAATTTTTCATTTTTAATAATTGTTGAAATAAAAATATTTTTGATCAATCAATAGATTCATTACCACAAGAAGTAAAATAAATTTTCTAATTCAATTACAGGGACTTTGGGCTGCTCAGTAAGCACACTTGAAACTCAGTCTGAGCAGAATCCTAGCTCATCTTCCTACTTAAGAGATAATATATCTTCTCTAAGGTCTCCTTACTGCATAGGTCATGCTGGACCTGGAGAGAGCTGGAGGTAAAATGTTGGTCTGCAGTTGGATTAAAGAGCAAATGAAAAAGTGAAAGAAAAGGGAGAGGAGAGGAGAGGAGAGGAGAGGAGAGGAGAGGAGAGGAGAGGAGAGGAGAGGAGAGGAGAGGAGAGGAGAGGAGAGGAGAGGAGAGGAGAGGAGAGGAGAGGAGAGGAGAGGAGAGGAGAGGAGAGGAGAGGAGAGGAGAGGAGAGGAGAGGAGAGGAGAGGAGAGGAGAGGAGAGGAGAGGAGAGGAGAGGAGAGGAGAGGAGAGGGGAGGGGAGGGGAGGGAGGGGAGGGGAGGGGAGGGGAGGGGAGGGGAGGGGAGGGGAGGGGAGGGGAGGGGAGGGGAGGGGAGGGGAGGGGAGGGGAGGGGAGGGGAGGGGAGGGGAGGGGAGGGGAGGGGAGGGGAGGGGAGGGGAGGGGAGGGGAGGGGAGGGGAGGGGAGAGGAGGGGAGGGGAGAGGAGAGGAGAGGAGGGGAGAGGAGAGGAGAGGAGAGAGAGGAGAGGAGAGGAGAGGAGAGGAGAGGAGAGGAGAGGAGAGGAGAGGAGAGGAGAGGAGAGGAGAGGAGAGGAGAGGAGAGGAGAGGAGAGGAGAGGAGAGGAGAGGAGAGGAGAGGAGAGGAGAGGAGAGGAGAGGAGAGGAGAGGAGAGGAGAGGAGAGGAGAGGAGAGGAGAGGAGAGGAGAGGAGAGGAGAGGAGAGGAGAGGAGGGGAGAGGAGGGGAGGGGAGGGGAGGGGAGAGGAGGGGAGGGGAGGGGAGGGGAGGGGAGGGGAGGGGAGGGGAGGGGAGGGGAGGGGAGGGGAGGGGAGGGGAGGGGAGGGGAGGGGAGGGGAGGGGAGGGGAGGGGAGGGGAGGGGAGGGGAGGGGAGGGGAGGGGAGGGGAGGGGAGGGGAGGGGAGGGGAGGGGAGGAGAGGAGGAACAGATCCATGAAAGACGGAAAGACAAAACCACATTAGCATGTGCTAGGTTTTTTTCTTTATCGGTTTTGTCATAACTAAGAAATTTTCATCTGTGGTACTGCTATTTGACCAGGTCTGCTCAGTGAAGCTCATCAGTGAGGCTGAGAGTCCTGAGAGAAATAAAACAGCTGCAGGCCTTTGCAAAATAACTACAGAAAAACCTGCAAGAGAGCAGAGGTGGATTGGCTTGTCCCATCATTGTTTATTCTAAGCTATATTTTATTTCTAACATGTAACTCTTATTTTGGCTCCCAGACCTGTGCCTTATCTAGTTTAACAGATATAATCTTGGCATACCTCTAGTACTATATTAAAGCCTTTTTTAAATTATTCTGTTCTTTGAGGCCTATTTGTTCTAATTTTGGTTTTTTGAAACTCAGTGTCTTGATTCAGTTTCCTATTCGCTTGCACCCACTAACATCTGAGATGCTTTCAGGCCTCCATCTGATCTTCTACTGCTGGATTACTTGAAAATCCATTGACATAATGTCATCCCTGTAAGGATGCCTTAAACAGCACTTGAAAAAAAAATTAGCTGATTGAATCATGCTCGTTTCCACAGGCAGTGAGTACTTCTACAGGCATTTCCACAGGATAATTCATCCTATCCACCTTAAATGTCACATTTTGGTCTGTGAGGAGCCACTCCTACCCATGCTGCCCTTCCTGAGCTGCCTGACTATCTCCATTGACTGTAGAGCAATTTAGACTAGATATTTAAATTTTGGATGGTTAAAATTAGATTACATGAAATCTAGACTCTATCTTTCTGCCTGCTATACTGATTATTTTGACATACATTGTTTTAGGTTGCAGGTTACAGTGAACTTGCACTCACTTCTCATAAGTGAGAAGAAAATTAATGTAGCTTTCCTTTGGCAGTTGTTATATGTATCATTGCACCTAAAAATAGAGGTTGAGGCCTTGTTATTGTATTCAGAACACATCTTACCAAAATATAGAAAACAATTTTCAGCTATTTCCAGGTGTTGTTCAGCTGTCATGGAGGTTACATGACAGTGTCATGAAGTATGGCATAAATTATGTCAATTATTTTCAGACAGTCTGTTACTCTCTGGTAAAACAGATCAAATGATATTGATATCCTCTATTTCATATTAAATAATAAAAACATGTTCAGATAATATATTTATCATATGAAGACAAATTTGATCTTACCATGGATATTATAATCCATGCGAAAACTTGCTATAGTCACCATTCCATATGTCTGTCTTAGGATATAAGGAGGTCAAACATGAAAAATGTCTTTCTAAATCAACAACTAGAACTGTAGAGGAAAAAAAAAAATAGTTCTAGTAAAATATCCCTTTCCTGAGTCATGTCTATACTGTAGCTTCAGTTTGGTGCAAGGATGACCTACTTAGCTTTATGTGAGAGAGCTAATCAGTAACCCATCACACTGGAAAATTTTGTATGCTCCCTATATCTTGCCAAGAAGCCAAGTAAATTTGCCTTATTCCTAGGTGGATGTTGCACAGAAGGGCCTTTCCTAGTATTCAAGCTAGCTTGCTTAACACAAATGTAGGAATCTTTCCACTATAGTAATTCAAATCTATGATTTTAGTACTTTCTGTAGGAGTTCTTTCCCCAGTGATTTCTTAGTTATTTTTATCTAAATAAAAAAGACACTTGTGATGCCTTTATCAATCTATCTGTAAGTATTGGTTAAATATCTGACATTTGCAGGTAGAAGAAATAGAGGGTTTTAAGCCAGAGATGAAAAGATTATAGCTACCTCAATGGAGCCATTCTATCTGCCAGGGGCTGCATAAGAAGTGCCTTGATGCATTTATTAGATGTTGTTTGTATTAAGAATATATCTCCTGATACTGGATGTAAAAGGTTATTCTGCATCATGTTAATGTGCAAATCTAAAGCAATTTGTAAATACCTCAGTCAGGCTGACAAATAGGGTTGTTGACAGTGCTGCTGCTGGGGAAAGAAAAACACTGGGTTTCTGAAAGGAATTCCTCACGCAGAAAATAATGACACCAAAAAACCTGAACCAGCTGAGGGACATGAAAATGTCTCCAAAATATACTGCCCAGTGCTGAATTTTGTGAAATTATTTCTGTAGAACACTGAAGAAATGCTGCATAGCAAATGGCTTTTTAAAAGTCACAACCGTAAACATATTGTGGGCTCTTTTCATCATCACTTCACCACATATCTAAGTTTTGAAATTAAATGCATTTTCAGATTTATATATCCCTGAGAATGCCTAATATGGATAGTTAAACGCAAAGGGGAGTGTATGTCACTGACACAAATAGGGTAATGCAAAGTTGATTATTCCTAGTTTGCCAGTAACACATCTGAGTCACATTATGTTCATAAACACCCCAAAGAAAAATCTTCCTTGTAGGCAGAAGTTCTTCTCAGCATGTAGCCAGTAGGATCAGCTACAGGGCCATCTTGGCTCTGTCTTTTCTGTAATCCAAAAGAAAAAAAATGCAAACACATGGGAAAAAAGGATTATATCAAATTCTCGAACAGTGAAAAGCCTGATAGTCTGATAGAAACCAGAAAGTATAATAGGACAATTACATCTAATATTAAAAATATCTAGGAATGTCAATGTAGAAATTAATATACTACATTAAACTATGTATCTTATTGTGTTAATATATAATCAATGCATTGTTATGACTACCAGCAGTATTATCAAACTGATTTTCTCTTTCCAGATAATTTGTTTTCTTTAATTCCCTGACACAGGCTAATGACATGTCATGCAACACTGTTGTTCAAATAGATAGCTTTCTGCTTAATACTGACACAGTATAACATTAGCATGGGATACTAGATCCCAGTTCTTCTTACTGTCTATTGTCTGTGAAAAGGCAAAATTTTCAGATTTTAGTATAGAATAATTGGAATAACAGTAAAAGCTATTTGCACTAACATAGGTCTTTTACACGTTGATGATTCTTTCCTTCACGTATCATATCTATGGCTAAGATTGAGAAGGGACACAGGGATTATGGTACTAGATATCACTGTCAGAATGAAACACACAATCCTTAGTCAAATTTCACAGTTTTTTTATGAAGGAGGGAAAATTTGATGCCTCAATTTAAGCAGTTAGTCCAATAGATCAGAGAAAACTGTCAAAATAATTACACTAAGTGATGGAATTAATTCGTTTGTCTAAATACAGGATCCAAGTGCTGTTTAGGATGTCCTAAGGTATATTGTCCAGCCTTCACCTACATATAGGTCCAGAAAGATTCAAATATCTTGTGTTTTTTATCAAATGTCCTGCCATACACCTTTACCATAGCACCCAAAATTGCACTTTTGATGTGTCAGTTTTCTTTTCCACATTTCCCAAAGTATTACCCTTAAAAATGAGACCAAAAAAAAAGATATATTTATGTTCTGAGCATTAGAGAAAAACTTTCTAGTTATTATATGCAGCCATAAGCATTAGAAGGTATCTCTTCTCCCTTTAAAGTAAAGATGAAAGTTGGGAGACTCACATTATCTCTCAAATCCTAAAAGTATATCCTTAAGAAGTTGTCATAATAACTGCATGAAAAGCAGTAAAGAAGTGACTTTAGCCGAAGGAGCCTTTCTAAATTATTTATTCAGGAATGTCTCTAAGATATCTGTCTTAGAACACGCTTCAGATCAGCTAAAATCTTGTGTGAATGAATGTCTCCATCCGTTCATTCATTCTTTCTTTCCCTGATGCTCTTTCAAAAATTGATAATACTTTTTTGCCTTTTCTCCCTTCTCTCTCCCTTTTCACCCAGAGACTGATTGTTAAAAGAAAATATAGGAACATATATATGGGAACATAATTCCAGTTCACTTGTGAGTAAAAAACTCCCAGTTGATACTTCCCTGGAGAGGGCCCTACCTAAACAGTGCATTAATCACCTCTGGGGAAGAGGATTTCACTGGACACATGTTTTCTATTTGACTCCATGACCTGACCCAATGTGGTGACTTTTGTATAAATTAAAATCTCTGTCTTTGTCTCCTTTGATGGAATTTTCAATAAAAACTAAAAACAGAAGTGTGGTGTTATTGGGGGTGAGGGGAACTGGCTTAATTGCTGGGTTTCCCATGTGGTCTGAGAATACTTGCGGGATTACTCATAAGATTTTGGCTGAGAAACATTTTAGATTGCATTTGGATGTAAAAGGTAAGAGATGATTGATCTTTTCAGTCTTTACTGATTAAAATGACTCTCAACAGAGGCATCACACACAAATACCTGGAAAGACCTGTGCCTCTCAATTTAGGTCACTTGGCTAACAGGTTTTTACAGATGGTTTGTTCATGCTCAAGTCCAAATAATTTCTTTTAGGCATTTTGGACTTGCTACAAAAAAATCAGTCTTACAACTTTCTGGTGTTATTAGAATCACTATGCATATATAAAACAGCATATATTTGGCAACCTTATATATTCTGTTCATAATCACTTATTTGCACAGCATCTTAATGAGCTGCATAGAAGCCATCATAAACCAAAAACTAAAAAGTCCAAAGAGGGCTTTAAAAGAAAGTAATATTGAGACTTTAAATTCCCAAAGGATTTTCAGTCAGGTATTCAGAATAAAAAAAAACAAAACAAAACAAAACCAAAAAAAATACAATCTCATTTTCTGCTTACTAAGAAAATAATAAAGGGAAATAAAAGAAAAAAAAAAATTAGAAAGTCTTTCTTTTCCCCTAGCTCTCCAAATGCTATATATTATTGCAAATAGCAAGTGTAGTTTGTGGAAGGAAATAAAGCAGCCAAAAAGGGTGCACTGTGGTTCACTAAATTATTCATTTAATCATTATTGATCTCAGATGAATTAGCAAATGGCATGCTCTCGCTGAGCGCCGTTATTCATCTTTGATTTTAATCTTACAGGAAGCTGAGCTACATTATATTAATGAAAATCACAACAAAACACAATAGGCAATTTTCTCACAAAATGTTTAACAACATAAATTAAGAAACTAGTTATGTCCATATAGTGCAATAACAAAAATCAAAATTGTGACATTTGTGCTATAATCTAATCAAATGGATTTAGGAAAGGCACAAGGTGGCCACAGCATTTTAAAGAGAAGGTGCAGTCACAAGACTTGAGGGTTCAACCCCTATTCTAGATTAGTCATCAGAGACATAGCACTCAGACTTCCATATTTCTGTCTAAAAGGAGCTAATATAATTTCGTTTCAACTATAGTGTGTTTTTTTTGTGATTGAAAGTCCACTTATACCAGTGAATAATGTAGGGCTTAATAATAATAATAATAATAATAATAATAATAATAATAATAATAATAATAATAATAATAATAATAATAATAATAATAATAAATTAAAACTTTGCATTAGAACATTTACATTGTGAGTTCCTCTGAGTATTTGCCTGAGAAGATTTTTGGGAGAATACAGGTGGCAAAAATTCCTCTTTCAGAGCCAGGAAAAAAAAAAATCAAAGAGCAAGCAGTTAAGAGGACTTGTTGAATATTAAGTACGTCACCCAAATGTGGCCCAGGGATAAGTCAGAACCTTATCTGTGGACCATGAAGGCTCAAACCTTGGTAGGTGTGCACAGAATGTGTATGAGATTAAGCACCTTGCAACATGCACCTGTGGAGGAAGCAATGCAGGAGACAAAATCTGTAAAATTAAACAAAAGTATTTGACCCGCAGGTAGGGTGAGATTCAATTGTCTAATACCATTGTATAGCACAGTGTCCTGCCTGACCTCCAGCTGCTAATTCAGTAAGTTAAATGTCTCCAATACATACTGTTTCTTATCCATTCATCTTTTTCAAAGGCCTTGGGTACCCTGAAAACATTTCCTAACCTCTATGGATAGAAAAAAAGTACTCTTCAGGTTAGTTTTCTCTTAAGCTTGAGAAATCCAAAATGCAAAGAGCCACTTGCTCAAAATGTTCTCATTACCTCATTACAGCCCAGAGCACTCTTCATCGCAACTTTGAAAACTGCTGTTCTGAAGCATAAGATTTCTGTATTTATGGAAACAAAAAGACAACAGGACTTCTGGAGACTTTTTAGCTTGTTCTTTAGGGCACTCAGCTATTAATAATAGCTGAGTTTTATATTAAATAATTATAAATCTGTTGACAAGAATCATATCTTGAAAGTCCTTTCTCTTAGATGAATGCCCTAATTCCTGCACTACAAAGTATGTCTTTCTCATTCACTAGACAGAAATCTTTCCTTTTCCACATAGTGACAAAAATACAAGTAGATAAAAGCACCCTTCTTTATACATCATTGCTTCTGGTCTCCCACTTGATTATGGGCATAATTTTTTTGTGTCATCTTGCTCCACTAACTTAATGCTGTACTCTTGTGGTCATTATATATAACACAGAAAAACTTTCAGATTTTGCTATGAAATCCAATGATAATAGGGGACTTCCAAGAGACATAAATATGAGACATGCATGGCAGTCCAAATGATCTTTTTTTTTTTTGCAAACTTCATCAAAATGAATAGCTGCACAGGTGATGTTGACCCAGTCTAATTACTCACCCTGAAGGAAAACTAGGCTGAGTACAGCCATTGTTTATTACATGTGTCAGCAGTCTGCTGGCCAGCCCAACCAGGTATTGTGCGCCTCACCGCTGTCTGATTCCTGGTGAGAATGTCACGGCAAACAAGGAGGGCTCCCAGGATTAACATGGGAAAGAAAAACAGTTTTAACTATGCTACTCACAGAAGAATTTGTTTCAGTTCATCCTGTAGAGAGAATACCATTGTCCCACCAAAGTCTGCAAAGAACGCACATACTGCCTCAGTACACGAAGTGAGATTTAGATCTGTTTACTCAAGGACGTTCAAATCAGAAAACTATCATAGAAAGCCCAGCACAAAAACGTATGAGTAATACAACAACAATGATTATAGTACACCTGTGCAAGAGAAACAGTAACAGTTCTGATTTCACATACGAAAAGCTGTGAAAGGCTCATTGAATTAGATGTCAGAGGATGTTGGAGGAACTGTGCCTCCTTGACTGTTTTGTAGACAGAAGATGGCATAGACAACTTAGTCTGTCTACTGAAGCAGTCTATTAATGCTCTTCAATCCAGCCTACAGGGTCTGCTAAAAAGTAGAGAAAAATGCTGACTGTATATTTCTGTTTCTGTTCATTCTCTTATGCAGTAGTACTGAGCAGATGTATCCGGTGCAGTATCTTTTGGATGAGAAATAGAAGCAAAGCACTAAGTATATATATTTATGTGGGCCTCAACAGTGTGTTCTAAGTTAAAATAACTGCAGATCTCAGCAAAAGGCTGTTGCTCTTTCTTCTAAGTTTGGTACATTTCTGGGAGTACACTTGTGAAACATGTTGGGATGGAAGGTACTGCACAAAAGTAAAATAATAATATTGTGATACTTGTTATAATCAGGAGCTCTAAATAACTGGTTTAGTCAGAAAAATCTTGTAAATTGATTGATTTCTCTTCCTCACCAACCAAAGCTGATTACACAGAAACTATATAAGAAGAACATAGAAGTCTACCTGAGAGACTGGACTTGAGGCAGAGAAGGCACAGGGCACTTTCTGTTCTTCACTTGCAGGAGCTGGATGGACTTTGTCTTCAGGGCATTCAGTTGATATATTAAAGTAGTGAAAACCTACACTATGCTTCACACAAATCTAAACAGACTTCATTTTTAATCCATAAATAATAGGTATTTGGTTCAAGCAAGCAATTAAAAATACTTCAAGTGATAGGTATTTTCCAGAGATGTGTCATGACTTAAAATCTATTCACCTTTTAATTCAATGTTTTTGAATGTTAACATCAAGACACCAAAAAATGTTCACAAAATATTAGTCTGAGCTCTATATAATGTTTGCCTCACCTACTATAAAATTTGCATATGCTAGACTAGATAGAATAATATTACATGGATGGCTGATTTTTTTGCCTCTTGTCATGGCACACACCTGCTATAGGAGGTGACATAAGGTTTGCTGTGGATTTACATCTAATAATTAGAAAACTGCCACAAAAAATCATAGTGGAAGTAAAAAAGGAGGGAAATTTTGAGGAAGTGCTCTGTCACCAATTTAATACCACAAGTTTTGTTCTAAGACTTGAGACATTCCATGAAAGTTAAAAATCAATAAAGTAAGACACTAGGAAACTACAGCAGGTCTCCTTGTTTAATAAGACTTTCATAGCTTCTTTGCACCTGAAATCAGAATTTTTACTACTTCTGTGGTTGTAATACATTATTATTACATGGTATTAGGTAACATATTAAGTGTAACACTGAATGGATTTTGTGTAACTTATGTTTTTGTGCAGTTTCATACCATTTGGGTATCTTCTTTCATATTTGGAATTTGTAAATTGATGTACAGAATTAATTCAAACCAGTTACAGGAAAACACTAGCTGGATAAATCAGTTCCCTACTGCTGATAGCAGCTGTTAGATTAACAGAAGAAAAGTGCTGAGTGAGAAAACTAACGGATAATCTGAAGGAATTTAAAGCAAACCAAATGATTTATTTTTTATTAATGGGCTGAAATTTCCTCACATGGTATATAGACACTTATTTCAGCACTATGCTAAATTTAATGCACTAATAATGTTTGTTTTCTTCAGTGACAGAGTGCTAAGCCAGAGCATCAATGATCTGAACCATTTGCTGGCCTTTCCTGCAATTCAGAAGTATGGTTAGATGGACTGGTCCATGTGCCCTCACAAAACTCTTCCTCCTGAATGGGAGACCATCAAATCATTATGAAGCATGACTGGAAAATAGATGTGAGCAAAACTCAGAACAGTCTTATCACCTGATAAGAAGAAAGCTGGAAAAGTCCACAAGGATAAATTCAATTTGAAAATTGACTGCACTGTAAATGCATAATATTGTTTTCAAGTCTCAAAATAAATGTCAGAGGTGGCTCAGTCACTTCATATCTCCCTATCTCTCCTGCTGCAGCTACACTGTTTGAGAGAGGATGGATACTGAAATGTCAGGGGGAATATCAGGTAAGAAGCGGATATTCTCTGTTTTGTTCAACAGTTATCCTGACTTTTTATTTCAAAGTTTCTAGTAAAGCACGTTCAGTTAGGATTAATGGACTTTTAAGTACTAATGTATGGAATCCAAGATAAGCTGTGTAAGGCCAGAGGAAGGTCTTGCCTCTAAAACTCAAAAGTCTGATGAACACTAACTGCTCCCCTTGCTGCTGAGCAGAGGAGAATGAAATTTGCCTTAAATGAGAAAAGCCTTTTTTTTTTACAGCTGTAGTAGTCTGTGCCTGTGGTAAGAGATGAACTGACACTGCTGTGAGTTAGAGTTCGAACAACTCTTTGGTCACCTTCACCAATGCTTCTGCCGAGGACACTAGAACAAACTGATGTCTGGGTATCTGTTGCTTAAGTGGCTCTCTAAAAATCCTCATAACAGACTGAACCACCCTCTGGAAAGGTCATGCTTTGCTCACTGACAACCATGCCCACACATTGCTCCATAAATAGGGCTCAGAGATTTTCCATCTCTGTTCAGTGTTTCTCTTCCAAAAAGCTAGATATTTCTTGACATTAAAATATATGCAAATGCAACACTTGAAGAAACTTTACAAGAATACTTCATTACTGGTTATAATATTCTCTTCTGGAAAAAAGTCTAGACAGTTTTTTCAACTATGGTAAAAGGAGTCATCTTTTAGGACATACATCAAATACTATAAATGGCAATGTTGAAAAATATTTTTTCTGATGACACTTCCTAGTCTCATTGTCAGTTCACTGAAAGTGGTTATCTCTTGTTCAATACATTGTTGAATAACTTACTTTCTCAGAGAAAATTGGTTGTCACTAAAGCAGTTGTCACAAAAAGATGAAATTTTGCTGCGTTGCAGGATATTGTCCTTCTGCTGGACCTTATAAGAAGAATAGCTAACACATTAAAAGGAAAAAAAAAAAAAAAAAGAGTAGCAAGTTAAAATAATGCAACTCTGCAGGGTTTGTTTTCAAGAACATCAGCAATTCCCATTAATTTTAGTAAGCATCAATGCCTCTCAGATCTTCAGTGCTGATGAGAGGGCAGATTCCCCAAGTGATAGGAGTTGGAAATTTTCCAGTAAAATCAATGGATGTATTCTATCTGCATCAGGTCAGGACAGGATAAAATATTCAAGATATGTGCTAATTTAATTTTACAAGAGATATATTTCATGCTTTTGACTTTGGGCTTAAATTTAAATCAACCTTGGACCAATTATATTGTCTGTATGACCACATATAGCCTCATCCTGGTTTTCTGTTTTCTTCTTACAAAGAGTACATGCAGCATTACTAACTTAACATCTTTTGGTTTTAGACAGTGTTTTGTGGTGATGGCAATCTATTAATGCACCTATGCCTAAAACTTCCTATATGGACTCTCCCACCCATAGCACTGTAGAAGCAGAAAATTATCCTCTACATGATAGTGTTTTACCACACAGTATTTAGCTTCCCCCACTCCCATTTTATCAGCACGCACTACATGTTGTAAAGCCTCACATAGTACAAGATATTGCCACCATAACCTGAAATTAAAACTGGCATAAACAAGACAATAGCAAATAAATGACCCAACAGAGGGAGCTTATCAGCATGGCAACACCAAAGTCAAGCCAAAATATGCGTATAATAATGCTCATAACAAGGATATCAGATACAGCAGCCGTAAGTATGGCATTTGTTAGTTGTGATAGCAAGGGATTTCTGCACAGTGTAAGCACATAACCCACTCAAACTACCTGTAAAGCAGAGTGATGACTAAAACTAGAGCTAACTTCCATTGGGCTTTATGCATAAAAAGTGGTCTGAGATTATAAACATCACGTGTGTGCCTATATGTTATGTCTGTGTTCATCTGCTCCTAGGTATTCCCTTGAGGAATACCATAGTTACATCCAGGTAGGAAAGTGGGTGTACACACTATGTCAGATTTTGTGCAGAAGGTTTCTCTCCATCCTGTGGAATACTTCGACAGTATTTCAGGTATAGAACATCAGAAGAAAGTGTCAGAGGTTAGAAATAAGCTTGGTCACTTAAGAGATGGTGTCAAAAATCAAGAGAATTAAATTAACAAAGAAAACAAAAAAGTTTTCCACTAGAATGGAGAAACAAAATATCTGGAGACAAAACAGAAAAGGCTATGTAACAGAGAAAAAAAGGATCTGGACCTCAAAGCAGATAGACAGCAAAATAACAGTGAATATTATCATGCTATTGCCAAAACAAACAAACTCATTCTGGTGAATAAAAGTCTAATACTGGGGTAGGGTGTGAAAAAGGTACCACATTCTTTAGGAACTGGTTAGACAGCCATTGAATTATGTGTCTAATGCTTGCAACTTGAAAAAATAAGTAAATGAATCATACTTCCTAGAGGAAAGAAACCTGTAAGAAGTTATGGAAAACACATCCTAGTATGTAAAAAGCAGGAGTCAGTCATTCTTTAAAGATTCTGGAGAAGAAATCAGTCAAAGTTCAGTAAAGGTTCAATCTAAGAATTAGAGAAAACTTTTGATTAGGCTTCTGAGACCCTGAATCAAGCTACCTGGAGTTACTTTCCCTGGATCATTTAAATACCAGTATTTGTCCTAGATGTTATAGGTATACTTCACAGGTTTCATAATCTCTCAGGTGTTTTACAGCTCCTTTTTAGCTGCACTAGACATGTGACTATGTGCATTTTTATGTGGCACAAAACTAAATTGTTAATTTGAAGTACATACACTTCCTTGCTAAAAGGAAAAGAGAAAGCATGCTAAGAGAAGCCAGTTCTGAGGGGGTTTGTACCTCATTTTCCCCTTCTGAACTGCATCAGGCTTAAACCCACTGCAACTGAGAGCATCTAGCTCCAAATGAATGACTGACAAAATTTAAAACTTCAGTTAAGTACTTTTGGTGGTAACAAAACACATAGGTCAAAACACATGACTTTAACATGACTTCCATTCCATTGTTTTTTCCCTGTTTCTAGTACTAAGTGTATATTATGGGATGTCTATGTACAAAAAGAGTATGCAGGGATGAGAAAGAAAATGACACCAGCAACAAAGGGATTGCAAAATAATTACAATGTGCTTCTCTTGCTGCTACTGCTGTGAAGTGTCTGAATTGTATGAATCAAAATTGGAACCATTATCAGATGCGAATAGGAGGCATAATTTCAGTCAATAAGACACTGAAATAATGTCTATGAGATGGTTGAACATTGCAATTACAGAAACCATGCAGAGGGTGGAAATCTCAGAGGAAAAGCTAAAGAGCGCAGCAGAGTTGTTCAAAAGTCCATAGTTTTGCATTTCAAGATCTATTCCTTTATTTTATAGCAGTTTGATTTGGAGGTAATTTCACCTGGTAAGCTTCAAGTAAAAACCAGAGCCGGACATTCTCAAAACAACAACTACAAAACCAACAAAAACTCCTAGAGAGTGTGAAAATTAAACTGTTCTTGTTGCTTATCCCTGATCACCAGTCCAAACCACCTGAATTGACTGAACTTTTGTCTGCAGCTGAATGCAAGTAAACTCAAAAAAGTGTCACCTACCAAAACAATGATAGAAATATATCGACTTATACCAATGTCAAAACTAGACCTAACACAACTTCAGACTCCATTCCAAACTTTATTATGGATTTAGTCTATATTTCTTAGTATTATGAGCTTTGGGACTCCCCCTCTGCTCTCCGAATGCAGAGCATTACCGACATGAGCAAAGACTGATGTGGCTGAGCACCTTTGTCACCCATCAAGACTGAAAACATTTCTCGGTAGATGATGCAAGTCCTGTTGATGCTTCATGCTTTATCATGGTGAACCCTTGTCATGGGTGAGACAGAATAAATGACAACTTGTATGGATTTGAATACTGGTATTTATTTAAGACCTTGGAAGCTTAGGGCTTTTAACCTTTTTGATTATTTCACACACACATACACTTTCCAAAGCAATATTCACTCAAGTTTTGCTGGGAAAGTCAGACAGTTATGTCAGCTGTGTGCCACGAAGCTGCCCACAGCTACAGATCTCAGCAATCATAGTGCTTGTTGGTGCATTTCTAGGTTTTTCTCCTTTGCCAGAATCTTCTCCCCAGTTTCTAGCCTGTTATTCTCCATTTGAACACCCTATTTGTAGAAGCAGAACATGTGAGAAGTCTCTTAACTCATGGCCCTGCCTTGTGTCTCTTGTTAATTAAATGATTCCATATGTGTCATTTCTTTTTAGTTCCAGGTGTTATCAAAATTCACAAACAGCCCGTATCAGTTGTAGGTGGCAGGCAATAGGCTGGTGTTTGAGAGTTCAAACATTCAGTTTCAGACATTCACATGTGCACACAATTGTCTGCCACCCATTAACATTCATAGTCTAAAGTATTTTTCAACTACCCCAGCCCTCCAGCCTGGTTCCCTTCTCCTTTTGAGTGCTTGGGATGTTTCAACACTTTGAATTGTGTTTTCTTCCCAGGAAAATTCAGGACCAGAACAGGGTACCTCGTCTCATTCCAGAAGAAAGGTTGGTCACCCTTACCACATTCCTTAATACAGACATACTGCTTGTTCCTAATCACTCCCTGGAGGAGTTTCCTTTCTATTAATTATGCAGGGTGGCTGGGGAAATGAGCTTTGCTAGGTTGAAGTTAGCTTTTGTGAATGCTCTTTTGTACTGTCATTTACACTAATGACCTCAAAGGAATGGTCCTGTCAAAAATTAATTTGTGATCCTTTAGGCATGTATGCATTTTTTCTAAATCTGAGCTTTAGTCTGTTTCAAAAATAAGGGTCCTATATTCCCTAAGCACTTTTGAAAATGTTACAAGCTGATACAATTTGTAAAGGCCTGCAAAGAAACAGGCCAATTTAGATATTCCCAGGCAAATTAAGGTTTACAAAAACCAAATATTAAGCACTTGCAAAAATAACCTTAACTATTACATGGTCCTACTTCTTCCCCTTCTAAACGGTATTTCAGTTTCCTCCCCATCAGCAGCAATACTCAAAAATTTTTGTGGTGGCTGTACTTCCAGACTATCACATCTTATTTAGTTTTACTATTCATCCCTGAAAAATATTATTATTTTTTACTCTACAAACTTGCTGGCAGGTGTGCATGAAGCTGAATTTATGCAAGAATATTTGCCTGAAGAGGATAATTAAAGGTAAATTCTGGATATGATCTGTCCGCAATTTTCTCATGTTTTAATGTGCTTTGACCTGCTCATGTCTTGTAATGTCTGCAGACACTCCTGGGAAACTGCAGAGAGCTCTGGCGGGCTGCTGTTCTCTGATAAAAGGCAGCAAGAGAACATTCAATTTCAAAGGGTTGTTTCTAAAGGACAGTGCTTGTTGTAAGGTGACTACAATACAAAATATAACTATTTTTGATGAACCAAATTTTGCTGTCAGTTACAATCCTGCAATTTCAGGAACAGCTGAGATTTGCACCTGTGCAACTGATAGGAAACAACTTTTCATGTATTGAGGCAGAAGAAGCAATTTCTATTACAGATTATTTTTCACTCTTTGTATTTTTTCCCTTTTCAACCTCCAGTTTCTCAGAAGAACTTGAAGTTGTTACACTTTTTGAGCTGGAAATTCTACACTTTAGCGCCATAGATGTCCAGCATCATACCTCTTGAACCTGTGTTATCTCTGTGTATCAGAGTGCATCAGCTGTGTATCTCTGCCTACACAGTTTTATAAGATTGATTTTTCCCTTTTCCTTCACAAATGGTTTCCCAAGAATGATAAAAGGGGAGAACTTGTCCAAAGTGGATTTTAAGGAATTAATTTATTTTGGTGAGAAGTTAATAAAACTGTTTGGGAACTACAGCAGCATTTCTCTTAAGTAATACATTTGATAATATTTTGAGCACTTTAACCATTCAGCTACTCAAGATCACTGTTTTTAGAGATGTCAAATGACTCAAAAGCCATATAAATCACTGTTATGAAAACTACAGTTCTTAAAATTAACAACTGTGTTGCTGGTGTGCTGTCACTGCAGCTGATGACACAGAACAGTCCCTCCAGTATCCAGAGCTGTTCTTCTCTGCTTCTTGCATTCAACTGTTCTCTTTTGTCTCAGAGATGGTTGGGGAGGAATTTCTTGGTATATGTAAGCTTAATATGCCAAGTGGAGTACAACTACTTAACTAGTAGCCTCAAGACATTGCCATAAGTACAGAGAAATTAGACATTAAAATAGTAATAGCAGTAACCTATTCCTACATATATTCTTCACATGAGATCACAGGACACTATGGTCATCTGGATTAAGTGTCTTTGTAAGGAAGGTTTCACTGCTCTGTGAACATACTCAGCCTAATTATATGACTAGTTAATTGCCTCATTTCTTAATTGTACCTAGAAGCTCTCTGGAAAGCAACTGCACTGTACCTGTAGTATTTCACATTACTAAATCCCCAAGCCTAGCATAGCACTTGTAAGTGCTTTTAAATGAATGAAGTACAATAGTCTGAGTTTATTTTTAGAGCGCATATATGAAGTGAAATGAGCTTGGAATAGCTCCAGGCATATGCAGACTAGGACAATTTGAATGTGTTCAAATGAGGCCCCCATATCCAGAGGGACACAATTAGCAGACTCAGCCAGGTATTGGTATTGCTATTAACACATTATGCTATTACACCACAAATTCTCCCATTGAGCCTTGCTGCCACTAAGAGGGCACACTTTCTGAAGTCCTATAAATATACATGAATTTTTATGCTGGCTAAGGTCATAACTGGAAGTACAGTTTTCTTTAAGTACATTATTGTGCATGAAGTTTCTTCCAATTCCTGTATTATTTTCCTATTCATATTTGCAATTTTAGACTGTACTGCTGAAAGGTTTTTAGGATACTGGTCAAAGCCTTTTGAAATCAGTAACTTCACTGAGAGCAAGTTTTTGCATCCTTGTTTTTCCTGTGTTTATTTTTCTTATTTTATTTTTGGTATAGGTTTTCTGTCATTAGCCAGAAACAAAACCCTATTTATTTACCAACCATTAATGAAAAAAAACCACTATCAATTAAGAACATAAAACTGATCCTTAGTGAGTACACCACAACTACAATAAAAGCATTCAATTACGAAACAAATTTCTAATTTATTCCAGTGAAGTGCCTAAACTTTATTGATAAAGCCAGAAGTTTCTCTTCAGGTTAAAGCTAGAAAATGTGTGTGTCTCTAATTAGCTGTTCAGAAATATCCAAACCACTTCTCAAAAAGTAAAAGGATTTTCCTCCCTACACGTGGAGTGATCCTCTGTACTCCAAGATCATTTAGCTAGGCCCAGATCTTAACATCAATGTGTCAAGAACAGTATACAACAAATAATAATCATGCTAAGGCCACTCGACAAAGATGATTGCCTGTGTGTTGCAAATTAAAGTCTTTCCTGGGAGCAATACAAAATATATACTGGCAGTAAATAGATGTAAGTCTTCAGTTACTTGCTTGGAACCAGCCAGTGCTTATGTTCAGACAGAAAGAAAAAAAGGACCCACAGCAGCTAATCAATGTTGAGGCTTATAAAGTGGCCTGTCACTCTCGCAGGTGCAGAGGGATATTAGTGAGGCTCCGCTCCTCCCGAGACTCCAGAAGCAATTGAGCATTTTGCTCCTTTCTCTCTCCCGCAATGTAGAAGTAATTAGTTCTGTGCTTGAAACAGGGAGGTTTTTTTCCAAGGATGACCCTGAGCTGAGCAGGGAGAGCCGAGCAGACATCGCATTGACATTCTGAGATGCTGCGTGGGTGTTGCAAGCACTTTCTCTCCTGGCATCCCAGGCAGCTGGGCTGATCCCAGTGAAGGCAGTGTCCTCTTCGCTGCAACCGTAAAGCTTCTTATGGGTGCAGACTACTTCCTACAGCTTTATGTTTAAGAATACTGTAATCTCTGCCCCTTTTTGGCTTCAGTGGACAGTCTAAAAAAATTTAGGCTTTGTCTGCCTGTTCTTAACTACCTGGCCACTACCTTTACAAACACTTTTTCCTTTGGAGAAAAATGTTTTCGGAGACAGTAAGATTTTTCACCTTGGCCTTGATGTGACTCTTCCCAAATTTGATTCTCACTGTTCACCATCAATGTTTTTTCTTTAAATCACACCTCTCTTCCTATACCACTCCATGGCTGTGTTCTAACAATGAGTAAATTTACCCCTCTAGGTATGACCCAAACCACTCAAGTCTTTCTGTTTCAGGGTTGGAGTCCATGTCTCTGTTATAAGTTAGGCAGTGGATGGGTCTGAAGACAGGTCCTCTGCATCCTTGGTGCAACAGCCTAACAAAAAAAAAAAATCATCCTTTACTTTGTGACAATGGTTAGGCTTGCCTGGGGCATAAAACTTCTGAAGATGCCTCACTGATGCTTATGCTGGTATATACAGATGTCTGTTGTTAATAGCTGAGAGTATCTGAGAACCAAAGTGCATTTTAATACATACAAACTGTGAGATTCTCTTCAGCATTTTCTGCTTACTTGCACAGGCAGCCTTCATGCTGGCATCCGTTGATCTTTTTTTTAAGCATGTTTCTGTAGCTTGTCTTGGAAAACTTCTCTAACTCAAGACTGAAACTTACAGAGAAGATGAAGATTACTAAATTTAAAGTTTTGCTTATTTTCATGTCTATTTGTTTAGTTAGTACCAAGCCATGCAGGTCAAGTTGAGGATCTGGCAGTACATGTTCATTGAAGCTGCTATTTATTGAAGAGAACATGCACAACACAAGCAAGATAGTTTCCTTAATCCTTTAAAATTTATTTCACAAATCAATTCATCATTCCAGGTTATGGCTATTTAACTCTATATCTATGATTTTAGTTCTCAAAAGTACAGGATGAAACAGCAAATTTCATGAGGGTGTTTTGATGGTGGCTAAGGCACAAAATTAAATACATTCCTACATACACAGCAGACAGCTTTTGTATAAAACACAAAAACATTGATGTAGCTAGTTTAATGATTTAGTTATGTTTTTGAAGCATCCTCTCAAATATTTAAAATAATGTGACTTTAATGAGCCATGTGCAATTGGTAGCTTTTACTTTGTTGAATATTTTCCCCAGGGTAAACTGAGTCATTAATATTAATTAGGAATTGAGTAGCCAATTACAGGGTTGAGTAGGAAGTAGGAGGTAAAAAAAAAAAACCTATTTGGGAGCAAACTGTCTGCATATACACAGTGAAGGAGTTTGAGGTCATTAAAATCTGTGGGCTGGGATTAGTGGGCTCCATTGATATGCATTATTAATGAACATACCTAGCTCACTCAATTGCAATTTCTGATTAATCATAAATGAAGTATCTGCAAATAGAATAATTCAGCATGAGGTAAACAACTGGATTTTAATTTCCAGTGGATGGAAATTGTAGCAGTAGATGGTAGATGGATTTAAATTTAAATTGTATACAAAATTAGATAAGGATAAATATAAATCAATGGGAAGACTGATTACATTTCCCTTTTTTAAATCTGCCTGATGCTTCGTTCTCTGAGAAACATTTCCCTAAGGGAATGACCTAATGTACCTCACCTTTTACAGATTAGTATTCTTTTACAGGTTTCATTATAAGAAGTGAAAACTTGTACATGCTCTCTCTCTTCTGAGCTTGGTAATTTGCCATGTAAAATTTAAAAATAAAAATAGTAATTTTGCTCCAGAGAAGTCTTCTCAAGACCGTCTTAAAGTAGACAGTGGACTAAAAACTTCACAAGATTGTGTCAAACTCTATGTCTGTAAAGCATTTAGGTACTTATTTGAACAGTGGTTTAGATCATGAGAAAATTAATAATTCTGCCTTTACAGCAGATTTAACTTTCCCATAATAACTAAAGCCTGAGGCCACATGGGGGAAACGAAATCTTGAATAGCTGCTCATGAAATAAACACCATCCATTCCATGTACTAAATGATATGATAGTCTGAGGGAAAATTGTGTAAGGTCATAGATTTCATATAATACTTCATACATATACATGAGAGACCAAATTATGGTAACTTTTGAATGAATCTGTTTAGAAACTTTATACTTCTCTTGTTCTGTCTTAAAACATTATGTCTGTTATTTATTCATGGTTAGTGTTTTCTTCAGGAGCTTTGCTGATGTTTATTTATAAGTCACCATGTTCTACCTGATTGCCCCATTTGTTAGCTTCGATTTCATATGTTTGTATATTAGTGGTTAGACAGCTTGGGGCCAAGGAGCCAGTTAAGGCCCAAATCCAATCTGTTCAGTGCTAAACTGTTGCATTTTAATAGAATATGTTCTCTAGAAGCTGGGCTGTGGTTAAGCCTATGCCTCCATGGCATGAATAAAGAAGGTGTCAACCTCTGAAGTCCAGTATAGGAAAATAACCCAAGCTGACTCGGGAGATCTGCTGGTAAAGTAACTTGTTTAGTGTCTGCAGTAGCTTATTGGATGTGAAAGGTTCTTGTGGCCACAGGATTAATTAGGGATCCTCTTTGCTTCTGTACAACCTTTCTTTACCTGCTACAACACCACAGAAGTTCAAAGGCCTTCATTTGCCATCTGGTCTGAGATAGATGAGAATAAACAAAATTGTCATCACTGTACTTCATCTCTAATTACCCAGTTTTTCTGGTTTAGCAATAAAGACCAGTAAAATACACATCTAGTAATCTCTCTAGTGAGCTCTTAATGATGACGTGACCGATATTTCTAATGACAAGAAGTCAAGTATACCTCATCTACACTCTCTTTTTCTGAACAAAAAGCCAAGAAGAATGTTATTTGCCAAACTAAAAGAGAGTAATTTCAGTAACAGTAGCTGGTTGCTACTGCATGGTACATTTAATTGAAGAATATCCAAGAGAACTACACATATTAATTAGTAAATTTAAACTAAACCAAATGAGTTATACAAGGCAGAAGACATGCAAGGTTTTTATCACCTTAATTCAAATGGTACACCTTTCAAGGCACCTAAAAGTATGGGGTTTCTTTTTAATTAGAACCTGAAATGTGAACTAATAGTCTCAGAGAAATGAGATCTACAATATTTCTTTTTTTAATTTTAGGTATTTTGACATGAACCTGCATCTCATGAAGTGCCGTGAGAGCTTTGACAGTGATAATACAAGGTCTTGTATTACATCCCATCTGAAAAACAGCCAATCCACCACCTAACAAACATGGTTTACTTTTTCCTTTATGCGACAGCCCAGTTGTCTTAAGTTTGTGTGATCAGAAACAATAAGCATAAGTCTATTTAATGCAGTGATACAACTGTTAGATAGAGGTAGAATTGGTGCTCTATAATTTATTAAATTATATATATTTAAACTGGCATTTCCCATTCTCAGAGCTCCTGTACTATAATTTAACTGTCATTTTTTACTACATTCACTGTTCCTCAGTCTAGTAACAGAAAGAAAATAAGCATAGCACAAGCTGAACAGTATAGGTAGAATATGGGAAAACAACACATATAGTACACATGTATAGCTATCTGCATAGTAAAGTATAGATATTTACATAATTACATATAATTACATATATAGTTATAATTAGAATACCCAACAATTTACACTATCGTTAACTCAAACAGATAAATTATATGTTTGTATACATGTAGTAGAAATGCATGGAGTAAATCAGAACCATGCGTCTCACGCTTCTTGCCAGAGAGGTCAGGTGAGGAGGATTTGACTCATACTTTTTGCTTATTTTCTTGTCCAGTGCACACAACTGAGTATACTACAGTATCATACTTCCCCAGGATTACCAAGTATTGCAATTTAGTGGAATTGGTTTAACAGCAACAGGTGACCAGCATATTGCTAGTAGACTTATAGCCAAGTAAATAGGCATTGAAGATTCAGGCACAGGACAGCAGAGCATGTCTTTCATGTGTTAACTACAGCTTTTTAGATTTACTTGAGCTAAAATATAGCCAAATGGTTTTATAACCATGTGGTTATCAGAATATAAGGTTATCGGTATGACACTGTGTTGTTCATGGTATGTTTTCTGCATTTACATGAAGTTTAAGTCTATGGAAAACCACGCACTGCCAGAAGAGCATCAGGTGGTGGCATCTGAGTGGGGGCAACCCTGAGTGTAAGGACAGGCTGGGTGATGAATGGTTTGAGAGAAACACTGTGGAGAAAGACTTGGGGGCACTGGTAGGTGAAAAATCAGACATGAGCTGGCAACATGTACTTGCACCCCAGAAGGCCAACTGTGTCTCCATGTCCTGGGTTGCATCAAAAGAACCACGACCAGCATGTCAAGGGAGGTTAATTGTCCAAATCAACATATATTAGGAATAGGCTTATATTAAAGAATCTGCTTAAATGTTGGTGGGTTTTTTTTTCCCTGAATTGAGGTCTTATTTAATAAATTTAGCAGAAAATTCTTCTCTCTGTATCTATTTAAATGGCTGTATAGTTAGATGAGTGTAATTGAAAACAGGTTTTCCATTGGGGAATACCAAAGGCAAATCTCCCCTGGTATTACATTGTTTTTAATACACCTATAAGTGAGTGTACTATTCTGAAACATAACTACAGAGGTAATAATGACTATTATATGTAGATCATTCTACATAAGTTAAAAAAATGAACCTGAATTAAAAAAAAAAAGATACTTATAAAATTTTTCCACTATTTGCATCATATTGCTATTTCTTCTTAAGCAAATGCTGCATTATTCTTTTAACAAAAAACTCCTTCTACAATTTTATGTGTGAAGGCATTTTTTTCACAATGGCAATATTGGCTATGTGAGAATTCCTCTGAAGTTGAACAAGACTGCTTAGATATCTAAACAAAGCAATGTATCCTCTCAAATCCTCCAGGCTTCATCCAACAGAAGTAAATCACATTCAAGTTCATAATTAAAAGCAGTTTTCAGAACTTTCTGTTATTAACTTGTGGATAACTTTTAGGGCTGGTACTAGTAGGTACATTGTTGTATCTTCTCATTAATTTATTTCAGTCAGGGTTAGGCCTCTTTTTTACCACCTGTGAATACTCGCACAGTTTTTTCCTGACTTTTTAGAAACTTCAAGTGTAAAAGCAAAGTGTAATAATCAATATTTATAGTTTAGACTTTCTGCAGTCCATTCTATTGTAATTCCATTGTACCCTAGTGCTTCATTAAAAAGCTCTAACTTTTGGGTGTCGTCTTTGCTGCTGGCTTTTGTGATAGGGTTTTCAGTCAACATTTGAGAGAGAAATGCTGCTGACAAGTGCATGGAGCACCAGACTATGTTTAGAATGAGAGCTTGTGGATATAGAAAATTTAAAGACAGACATCTTTCAGGCACCATGATTATGTGTTAGTATAAAGTAGGTACTCGCATAATGATGCAAGTTATAGGCAGATGTTATGTAAGCCAATGAAAATATATCAAATGTAAATAACAGTAGTTGCTACAGACAGGATTTCTCTGACCGTTGGAATACTGCATTGTTAGCTACTAAACATCACAAATGCAAGTAAATAGTACAGTACAGGTTACTTCAAACAACTAAAAGACAACTTTCAAAAACATTACAGCGACTGCAAATTCAGGAGCAACAGGTGCTAAAAGAGCTGAAAGGCTCCTGTTTTAAAGGAATGCTTTTAACTTCAGCACATCACACAGTAAGCTTTTACTAAGACATGCATCTAACTTCAATGTTAGCTAAGGTACCTACACTGTAAATCATTCTCAGAAAACACACTCTCAGGTGTTTTGAATTTCATTTACTCTTAGGTGGAAGTTAAAATTCCTGGACACTGTGCTCTGCAATAATGCAAACCCATGCAAACTTTCCCCATATGGTAAAAGGAAGTAAAACACTTAGTGGATCACAAAATCACAGAATGGGTGATGTTGGAAGTGACCTCTGGAGACTGTCTAGTTCAACCCTCTGCTCAAAGCAACGTCAGATACAGCAGGTTGCTCAGGGTCATGTCTAGTCGGGTTTTGATTATCTCTAAGGATGGAGACTCTCTAAGCAACCTCTTATATTCAATCACCCTCACAGAAAAAAAACATATATTTAAACATAGTTTTCCATATTTCATTTTGTGCCCATAGCTGCCTATACTGTCACTGGGCACCAATAAGCGTCTGGCTCTGCCATCTTTCTATCCCTGCTCCCAGCCAGGTAGTTTTACACATTGATAAGACCCACCAATCCCCTCTGAGCCTTGTCTTGTTGAGGATGTGAGAGGACCGGTTCTCTCAGCATCTCTTCATGTGTCAAATTCTCCAGATCCCCTAATCATCTTCATGGAACTTCACTGAACTCACTCCAACATGTCTATGTCTCTTGACGCTGGACAGTCGCCACTGATGATTCATCTTCAGTTGGTCTTGACTACATTAATTACCTTCTCTAGAATATATTGTAGAATTCACACATTAGTTTATAAGTATCTATAGCAATTACTAATCCTTATTTTCAACTGAAAACGGCCTCACTATTCTATACTGCAACACAGTTAGTCCCCTTCACTCTAAATTATGTGTTTCATAAATGAATAAATGAAAACATAAATCTTATTTTTAATTTTTCTTGGAAATTTTTCCAAATATATTTTTCTCTTGCTTCACAAAAAATTACACTTGCGAATTGCCTTTCATACTGTGTTTGTACATTAAAGTTTTTTTCAGACCAGGCATACAATTTGAAGAGAATTTCCAATTCTCCTCACATCCATTCACATCACAGAATGATCTCAGAGTTCACAAAGTTAATTCCTTATGCATGAAGCTGTACTGGAAGATGCTGTCCAGAAGCACACTGAATGTGCTTTAGCTGCTAAAGGCATTAAGTTAAAGAGATTAGATCACAGGCAGTCTGAAATAAAACACATGTAGTGTAGTCATAGGGTTCATGTTACGGTGGCGCTAAATAATATGACCAGTGAATAATGCCTGATCAAGAGTAAGGCTTGATGCACCCTAAAAATAAAACAAAATGAAACAAAATAACACAACAAAAAACAACTAATCAAAAATCAAACAAAATGTGGTATACAATCTCAATTGAGTGTTTAAATACATTACAAATATATTGTTTGGACATACATTATAGAGGAGGGTATTCTGTACTTCTCAATTTAAATGGAAAATAAACACAAAACTGCTGGAAATTTTGATTAAATCAAAATGAAGCAATTCAAGTAACTCACAATTACATCTATTCATATTTGGAATTAAGACAAATCTTGAAATATGAGAATTGACCAGATATATAGAAAGAATTTAGATTGAGATGTACAGCTGAAAATCAATTTTAAAAATTATAAAATATTCTGAACATTTTTTAAGACAGAGTATTTTTCTATAGAAGACCCCTGGAATTTTCCAAAACCCTTTGTTGACGCTTTGGGATCTTTGCAGTTTACTGTGAACACTTACAATTTTGCTAGGAAATGTATGAACCTATGATTCCTTTCTGAACTGATATTAAAGCAATTACTTTGAACTGACTGAGTACATTATTGAAATGGAATTAAACTGGACTTTGTGCGTCTGTAGTTCCCAAAGGAAGGAGAGGGAGACCTGCTTATATCCTGCATCTTAAATCACAACTCCTACACTGCTTATGTGACACGTAGTGCTCAGAGGTAGTTAAGGTAATAAAGTTCCAGTTCCTTTGAAAGCCACTGGGATATGGTCCTTACACTTTCAAACTCCTTCTAAACTCCTAGTCTCAAATCTGTCTTTTACTTGGTTCATATTCATTCAGGTGATGAATCTTCAGGTAATGATTCAAGGCCAAATGCTACTTGTGTCTACTACTTGTCTGTTTACCTGTCTTCTTTACTTATTGTAGAAGAAAATTGGCTTTATGTGACTTTTTTATGACAAATTCATGTTGGCAGTTAATCATCTCCCGTTATGATCTCCATCAAGCATGACTCTTCCCTTGGGGTAGTGATGTCCATCCTCACCAGAACAGTATAACCTTTGGTAATATCTTTCTGAGTCTTACTTCTCCATTGTGCTTAGCATAGGTGGTGCACTTCCAAGCAATCCCAGCTCCACAGCAGGCTGGGGGAGGAAGGACTCTGTGCTAGTCTATAACCTCCCTGGGGATTTCTCAGCCTTGGCCCAAGGTGGTAGTGTCAGGTATATGATACATGGGACTGAGCACGTAAACTGGTGGGCACCCTGGTACCCTGTGATATTATTGTTTAGGTGAGTGATGAGAATTTCTCATATAACTGTGTGCCTAGACTGCCATAGTTCGTGTTTTATTTGCTAGTGTCCTCTTACATCTTTGCTGTCTTGTGTGCACACACACAACAGACATTCACACAAACATAAGCATCTATTACAAAATTTTCTGTTGCACTCCCCATCAGCTACAAATACTGGAGCTGCCACTGATATAGGTGATTTTAATAGCCTGTAATTTTCTGTAATATTTCCTGATTTCAGGAAATGAAAATAAGCCAGCCAAATCCATAGCCTTTATTTTCCAGGTTTTCTTTCTCACTACTACCCCTCCTTTTAAAGACAATAAGAGGGGTTGGATTGGGAAGTGCCGACACATCTAAGTCCTCAAAGAAAACCTCCTCACTTTAAGCAGCACCAGTACATTTTATCAAGTCCAGGCATTTCAAAAATAACTAAATAATCTGACTGCTCTCAAGTGTTAAGTATGTTAGCCACCTGATCACAACTGACCTTTTCAATGGCCAAAATAATGCATTTAATAATGTAAATCAAAACAACAGAGATCTCAGCTTTTGATAGCTTTTTCTTGTCACAGTAAGGAAAGAGTTTCCTTTGTTTTGCACTTTTATAATAATACTTTCCTCTTATGCTTTACATGCACTGCTAAATATATGCATTTCTGAGCTTTGGCTTTCCTGAGTGTTCATAGATTTTTAGACTAAATGTATTCATGGTCATGATTGTATATATCCTTTTGCTTCAACAGATCTTCTTCCTCCCCAAAGCTTAAACCCCTCTCCGAATGGTTTTATAGACAACAGTCTTATCCTCTCTCAGCCTTTGTTTTGCCAGACAAAATAGGTCACATGCTACTGGCTCACACTTTGATGACAAATATTGCAATCCTTCCTTTGTTTAAGCACCTTGTCTCAGCATCTGTTCCAGTCCGAGATGATCTTTCCTTTTGGTCCCTTGCAAACTCACTCTACAGATACTCTGCTATTACTTAGAGAGAAACACTCACGATCTTCTTCTAAGATAGTTGATTGTCTTTTGCGTTTGCTCTTAGATATTAATTTTATCCATGCTCTTTGAATATAATCCTTCTTTTTTCTTTTTTTTTTCTTTTTTTTTTTTTCCAGTGAGGTTGTTTTAATGAAGAGAATGAGCAATTTATCCACTGAGATGTCAGAGTAAAATAATACTACATTTCAAATTGATACAGTACAGACATATTGTTCTGGCTGTTATTTTTTCACACAGAGGTACTTTGGCCTTGTGTGATTTAGTTCTTGTACTGAAATCATTTTGAAATGGCTGGCCACCACCAAACCACATCTTAAAAAGGAAAGAGAATATCAGAAAATACCAGATTGTTTTAGAAAACAATTTCATGAAGTTTCCAAATTTTTAGGCCCAATTGTATCAAAAAAAAACATACTCACGGTCTGATCTTGATTTTCCAGCTGAATGCTGATGTATCTTATTTAATTTTTACTCACGTCTTCGGTGTCATTTGATGTTTAAATAATAACTTCAGATTTAGATGCATTGTAATTTGCATCCTTATGTTACAACATTTTAATGGGTTTATTTCTAAGAGTAATGGTTGACCTTTAAATAAACAAGTAGGATGTGATTGCAAGAATCAAAGTTCAATTTTATTGTTATGTTATGTATGGATGGATTGTGCAGGATTATGAGATGGAAAGCAACATTGGGAGAAGGCTGTATTTTATTGTGTTTCTTCCAAAGTTTAAAGATTCAACCTCTGGCTGAAGAAATGGAAAAATGTATCATTTTTAGTTACACCTATATATATATATGTATGTAAAGTGCACATTTAATTTATGTTCTTCTTGAAAATTCATATATTGATTATAATAAATAGATTACTAAAATCTGCTTCTTAGTGAGAATGACAAATTAATTGTATCATCTACTTTGTTCGTTTTCCACAGCAGACACTTTTTTTTTTCTTTTCACAAATGCATTTACTGAATATTTAGAAGGATAATTCCACAGTTTTGGACTGCTCATGAGTTCATTTTGATGTCCAGTACAAGAATTTCAGAATTTGAGATACTGCAGGCTTTCTTTTGAGCTTGAAATCTGCTATATTACTTACCAATTAAATTCTCATTCTGATTTTTTCTGGTTTTGTCTTAGCAGTCTGAAAATATTTAATAGCTTGCTTAAAAGAATGAGGAGTAGAATAAAACAAAACAAATGTATTATTCTATATTTGCTTCTAAACTCCTCAACTCTTGACTCTGTTTACACTGGGTTGCTTTCCTGAGGAAATCCACTCTCATAAATGCACAGAGCGTAAAAAATCCCTTCTCAATTTTACTCCCTCTCCTGTGAGATTCCTGTGCTGAGGATATGCAAAGATATATGGTCAGCTGTTCATACCTAATCCTATGAGGATCTGAACCAAAGCGATATGAGCTGTTCAACAAGCCACTGGTACCACATATAAACTATCAGGATGGGGTCCTTAAAAAATAGTGAATAATAAAAAAGGGAATTGTTTGCATTTGAAAAGATCTTTTATTTTCAAAACAAACTTTTATTAGTATTTTAACTTAGTATTTTATCTCATGTAAGTTAGACAGTGATTACAACCATTTTAGAGAGACAGAAAATCATTACATCCTTCCTATGAGTCCCACACTTGGAGCCTTGCACTCTTAACTGAGGTATGGCTCTGACATGCAATATGTACAGGAGCAAATGTCGAGTTTCATTAGTCAGAAGTGGGCAATGTTTGCTCAATACACATAAGGACCGTATTTGTCAGCTAAAGTACGCACAAGAAGAAACACCTTATATCTGATAAACAACTGACTTGTGGCTTTGACAGCACTTGAAAATGAATGGTTCCACAAGTGTTAAATAGCAAAAAATTCCTTTTTTTTTTTTTTTTTTGCCCTCCCTTTCACACAGAAAGTTTCTTCAAATCAGACTGAATAATGGTTACCAAGGAAAAAAATTTCTTTAAGTACGTAAAGAAACCTTTGGTGAAGTGTCAGATTATATAATTCGTCTAAGCCTTCAGAATGGAAATGCCATGATACTCCCTGTCAAGTTCACATGAAGATCTTTTACTGAAAAGAGATAAACTATCTCTGCTTTCATTTGAAAAAGCCTGTCATCATTTGATGAATCAAGAAAAGTTGGGCAGATTGTTTGTTAGGAATCCTGCAACTCCTCCAGCTGATCAATCAGTTCATGAAAGAATGAAAACATAAGCATTTTTCACCTTTATTTATCTTTCAAGAAGCTAGTGTTGATAAGATGTGACCATTGGTTCATACTGTCCTATCTGTAAATATGAGAAGACATCAGCCTAGATTATGCTACTGCTGGCTAACAGCAATCATAATGTCACTGACCTCACCAGTTTGCATGACACTGTGAGAAGACGTGACAATCCAGATAAATTATAAGTCTTTTAGAGAAGCAGAATGAGTTCTGTGTTGAATGTAAAAGAGATTAAAAATAAGCATTCAAGGAGATCCACATCAGTGTTAGTGAAATGTAAACAATAACAACAGCATTAATGATAACATGGGAAATTATTTGTCACAAAAGTGTCTGGTCTCAGAAAACAGCTTCACAAAATGGGTGCAAAAATGTAATAGTCTAAATATGCCAGATATATCTTAGTTGTTTTAAATTAATGCATTGGATTTAGAGTTTATTATACTGTAAATTCATAAGAAAATAAAGTATTAAATATTTATGCGTAGCCAATATATAAAAATCCTAAAGAGTCAAGTTAAATGGTTTAAAACATGTTTAAGCTAATTGAAAATAAAGACTTCCTAAAGCTGGGTCCATCTCTACACAACAGTTTATAATATTAATGGTTTTCAATCGGGACTGCTATTGAATATTAGAGATTGATTCTGAATCTAGTATTCTTTTGCTTGTTCAATATTTCTAACATTAAAGATAAATTCTTGCCTTTTTGTTTCCTTGCAGCATGTGTTTTATGGAAGCAACAGACAGTGTGTGTCATGTTCTATGGTCAAGGAACATATGCTTCAAATAAACAAGAAAAGCATCAGTTAGTATATAACACTGGGAATCTAGAATTTCTCCCTGTCAAGATAATCCACTATAAATAAAAATGCTTTATGGTTCCTGCAGAAATTATTTCGGTAATACTTAAGAGTAGGACAGTAGACTCTTTTATTTTGGAGGTTAATATTCAAATATCCCTGTTTAACAGTATGTTGCCAAGCTTTACTGATGAAACCGACAATTAGGACTTTTCCCCCTGGCACTTTGGCTAATGCATAATGCATAGCAAAGTGGATAGCGTATGTCCACAAAGTCTTTTGTCACTAGCTTGCTGATTTATATCAAGACCAGGACAGCTGTAATTTGTGATTAAAAATTATTACCTTTCTTGCCCTTATCTGCCCAACCCAGATGCTGGCCATAGAGCTGGTCAGTAGTGCATCTCTGGGGTGTAACTCTGTTTGGTTTGCCAGCACTGCATAAGGTGATCTATACTGTGGGATAAGAGTAGTGGTTGATCAGACTGGACTCCATTTCATTCTTTCTGTTGTGCAAAGATCTATGCGCCCATGTTTTTTAACCCTAAACTACCCAAAGAGTGGACGTTTCAGGAGGTAGGTCTATTACCCTAAGTGAAGTGAGTGGACTACCAAGGGAAGTCAAATTTTCTGGAAGCAATTGTAAATCAACTCTGTCAATTTCATTACATCAGAGGCAGTACCCAACTGTGCAGCTTTTTACCTTAAGCAACCTCATGGGCATGATGTAGAGAAGAGACTGGATTCTTTCTCAGCAAGTTGTTCATCTGTCTTTGATAAAAATTTTCCCATGCATTAGATCATTCTGATGGAATGATTACAAACCTAAAAAAACAGTATGTGAGGTCATATTTGAGAAGAATTTCATCTGGATTTGGGAATAAGAGACTTTTGTACCCCATTTCCTATACCTTTCGCCTTTTAAGTATAAGCAGGTACAGAAGAGCCTATATATAAACTGACTCACAGAAGGGTACCACTTCTCAAACAAAGAAACATATTACACACAACCATGGCACAGTTGTGACATGTGATGTGAGCAGGGAAAGGTATTTGTGTCATTTGAGGTTTGAGGGTAGAATGAATCCTGATTTGAAATAACGTATAAGGCTAAGCATACCATTATGCACTTTCAATAACCAGCATATTCATCCAAAAGCAAAATGACTTTACACATATTAGGTATTATGAACCATTAGACATCACAAGTCAGCTTTCCAGCTGACCTGTATATGTACAACCTGCAACAACCACAAATCTCTGTCGGCTTATTTTATAAACACTTTGCCAAAAAGTTCAGTGAATTGTATCAGTAAATAGTTAATCATAGCTTACAATTGCTACTTCTAATTTTCATAACCCTGGAACAAGTTAGATTCACATCTGTGCCTCTACCCAGTTTGAAGATTTTTCCTGTCTGGTTTGACTCCTAGCTACATTTCATATGTAGATTCAACAATGAATTTAATTATAGTAAGCTCATTAGGAATGGAGACATTGCTTATCTTAAGTTCTGTAAAGTAGTGTATATTTACAGCACTGTATAAGCAGTATTTAATAATTAATACTCTGTACTCTGTCACATTAATGTGAAGGCATAAAAGGATTATCAGAAGTAGGGAAGGCTTTATACTTCTGTGAAGAATACAGAGATGAGTCTCTTTGTAAATAAAAACCTGATGAAATGTGACCTTTTTTGATTCTTTACCACTGTTTAGAGACAGATAGTGACTTAGTATCTAAGACTAGTTTATTAGTCCTATATCAGGCTTATTCTCTCTAGGTGTGTGGCTGATGATGGTGAAAGAATAGGCAAACAGTTCCAGAAATTGTTATTGAAAGATGAGATATCTGTAACAATTCCATGACTCTGGACTTGATCAAACATGTCAATGGCCAAAAATCAGCTAAAAAAATAGAGCTTGGGTAATCATATAGTTTGAGAAGAAAGCAGCCTACAAATGTAGAAAATTGTTGACGTAATTTGGGAAAAGCACAAAAAATAGGTTTTCCTTCCTTCCTTCCTTCCTTCCTTCCTTCCTTCCTTCCTTCCTTCCTTCCTTCCTTCCTTCCTTCCTTCCTTCCTTCCTTCCTTCCTTCCTTCCTTCCTTCCTTCCTTCCTTCCTTCCTTCCTTCCTTCCTTCCTTCCTTCCTTCCTTCCTTCCTTCCTTCCTTCCTTCCTTCCTTCCTTCCTTCCTTCCTTCCTTCCTTCCTTCACCACCACCACCACCACCACCACCACCACCACCACCACCACCACCACCACCACAAATATAAATTCTTTAAAGCTTTCAAGACTTTGTGCTAGAGGTTAGTGTTAAATTTATACTGTGATCACTGAACAGCTAGAAAGGGTTTTGGTTTTTTTTGAGTTTGGAAATTGGTTAAAAGGCAGAAAAAAAACAAGTCACAAATGACATTTTCATGAGCATGAATTGATGCAACGTGTTCAGGTCAGAAAAAAATGTGTATCACTGTACGTTTCCAGCATGAAGCTGACATTTCTCTCATGCCGCAAAGAAATTTAAAGTGACATTCTTTTATTTTCCACAGAGATAGCTGCTATAGTTCCCAGCTGAAAATTGGCCTCAGCTGGCATGTAATAAATGGGAAAACATAGTCATGAACTAGTGAGCAATGCTGGTTGACCAGTTATGAAATTGCTGATAAGCTGTAGTTTCATCTGTAACTCCAGATGATACACACTCTCTTTCCCTTTTTTGTCTCTTCTTATAACTTACATTTGCAATAAGATTATTATTTAGTGCATATTATGACCTAGCTGTCAGTGGTTAGTGTAACAAGGCTGACTAATATGCTTTTAAGAGAAAAAATAACATTTCTTGAAGCTGAGTTTTTCTCTAGCAAGTGTCATGAAACTATCAAAATGTAGGTTCCCTCATAAAAAACAGCTGAAAACACAGGTATCTGCTCTTATCCAGCTCAGTCCTGTGAAGAAAGCCTGTCAGGAGTTTTTCAGCAAACTGCTTCTTTGTGGAAAACAATACTTCGTCAAAACTGAAATACTGCATGGAAAGGAATTGAGTTCGATGCTCTTTACCAAAGCAGAGCTTGCCTGGGAGTTCAGATTTCAAAGAAACACAGTTTCAGGCCACTTCTGCCCTGCAAGTCAAATATGGTGAACCCTCCTTCTGCCTGCTCTGGAGTTGCTGCAGCTCCATCACTCACCTATAACTCTTGAGGATGCTGGTGCTGTCTGGCAGGAAACTGTCCCAGGGAACAACAAGACATTAAGTTTTATTTCCATGTAACCATGGAAATATTTGTTTTTCTGAATTATTTTTTAAAATTTCCTTTCCACGGGAAATGTGGAAATGATGGATTTTCTTTCCGAAGAGCAGTAAATATGTCCATTTTTCCCACTGTAGAAAGCTGCATAGTTAGTCCTAATTACAAAACCAGTAAGTAGGTGATGGACTGAGGAGTGAAGCAGAAATTATCCACCAGCAAATACTGATTTCAGTGATGGACTTATAATAACCTCTGTTTTTATAAATGATTTAAGTTATGACGGAGAGGGCATAATACCTGTGATATATTTATTGAAGTAATTCAATAATACTGAGGATGAAATTCGACCTTCATGTGAAAATATCTTTCTTTATGGCTCTCAGGCTGACCCTCTCCTTTGGCATTCTAGATTTGAACTTCTTGTCTCCTTCACAGCATTCTGCAGCTCTGCCCTGCTGTGCTCGTCTGTCTCATGACTCCCCACATTTTCTCCTGCTCTTTCCTCCCAGGTGTGTACACACACTGTGCCACATTTCACAGTTAAATCCCAGTCTTGTCACCGACCTTGCCTCTTTCACTGCAACTCTGTCTGGTATGATCATTCTTCCTCTGCACCTTTAGTCAGGATTTTATTTGGTTTTCCTATCTATAGCCAACCATACAATAAAAAATAGCATAAAAATTATGAAAATTAATCAGTTACTGTATGCATGTATATTTGTGTGTATGCATGTAATTTGCACGGAAAAAAAGTGTATTAAAAATGTCCTTATTTGACTGTAGACTCCTTTTCCCATCCCTCGGCCATTCTTGTATTTTACTGTAGATTACTGGGAGAAAAGTTATTGTGCAGCATCCTGCACTCATGCTCAGATGCCTAAATTCTACATAACTCCTTGACGCTAGTGTTTCATATCAGCTAGTTGCCTCCAGAAGTCTTGGTTAAGCCAACAGGAAATATTACATCTGAATATGGCTACAAGAAAACAAAAACAAACACAGAAAAACAAACATTAAAACACCAAAAAACCCCAAGCCAAAACAAACACAAAAATACAACTCAGTTACTTTCCTGTCAGACAGAAGGGCTTCATGCAAATCAATTCTCCAGGATTGTATTCATATAATGTATAACAAATGTGAGAATAAAAACTGAATTTAGCTGTTAATATAGTTTTTGTTAATTTATCAGGTGAGTTTTCTGGCACTCTGCAACTAAATGTTAATAAAAAGAGAGATGAGGAAATAGATAATTTTAGCAGAAATATAGAATTATAAACTTAATGGAGTTTTATTATTTTAATATACTAGTTTCTTGAAACCAGATTATTTATTACGAATCTTCTTGACCACTGAAGATGGTCACAGATGTCTTCAACAAATCATAAACAAAACCATCAACAGTTTTATCAAGCTTGATAAGTCCATCAATATTTGCAACATAAAATTATCTGATCTGCTTTTTTTTTACTTCAGGAAATTCTCTGTAAAGTTGATTTTTCTATCTGACTTTTTTTTCTTTTCCCAAACTGGAATACCCCCAAGAATGGCAATTAGAAATTATGAACTTAAGTAAAGATTGTTTTTCTGCAGTCACTCTGCTATGGGAGTCTAGGACAGAAATCTGCAGAGCTCTACCCTCCAAAGTAAACATTAGAGAGAGGAAAAAAAGAGATGGAGACTATGTGTCCAGTGGTGGCTGCAGGAAGGCTACAGCTGGAGATTGAAACTATTGGTCCACATAGAGATGAGTGCTGCAAGAGCGAAACTCAATTTTGAGCATGGTGACAGATTTAAAACCAAAGTTGTCCATGCATTTCAGGGAGATACAGTTGAGTATAATGCTAAGGTTCAGTAATGATGCCTATCTCCAGCTCTTAGATATATAAAATATTGGTTGTACCACTTCACTGCAACTCAATATACGTAGTGTTATTATATAGATTCCAGGTTTTTATCAAAATTTCTAATCTGTATTATTGAGAAGTAAATAACTTCTGGGTTTAAAAGGAAGAAGATGGCTTAGATTAGATTAATGGGAATATGATTTTTCCAAGAATAAATGCTTCTGATTGCAGAGGGTTCAAACTTCAAGTATAGGAAGCATCCACAGAGAGAAAAATGTCTGTCCTTAAATAATGTTCCTGAGATTTTTGTTGCAATGTAAGTAACCACATGGTGGAAACTGCACATTCGTTGTCTGAGGAATTCATGGTGTGATAAAGAAAATGAGAGCCTCTGAGGGAATAATTGCTTCACCATGGGGAACTCATGCAACTTAACTTGAACTTTAAATCGATCTGCTTTTGTATTTGTTACTGCTGTTGCACAGTAGTATGAGGAGGAAATTGTGCAGCCATAAAATAGATGTTTTCAATATTATGCAGCATGATAATGCTGTGTCTATTTCTATAAATGTGTTTTTGTTGGGTGGGGAGTTTTTTACCATCTCAGTTCTAAACAAACTTACATAAATTGTAAAAGTATATAGCTAGATGCTTTTAATTATGAATAGTAACATTTGTTCTGAACCCATGCGAAAGACTTGAATAGTGAATCTCTACCTATTTTTGAAATGTGTTCATTATTTTCATTTGTTTCCTGGGCTGCAGAACTGTGATCATTACCATATTTCAATAGGTGCCCTTGTGTGCTCATGCTATGACTGGGCAGAAGGCTTACAGGATTACATGCTTGATTTCCCCTGAAAGCCTCTCTTTCCAGTAAATATTGTGGCAATTTTAAAGGATTACTTTCTTATGTGCCTTTCATTTTTTCCAGTCATTTTTGATTTGATAGCAGCAGCTGGTAGTCACTTAAGGGTGACAACAACACTCCCATCATCCGCTTGTAAGGGGGACACACATTGTGCTCCCCTCATCCCAGGAAGGGTTCCCAGGGAGGTAGAGGCCAGACCAGATATAGGAGGAAAGAATTAGTTTTGTCTGCAGAGGGACTACAATCTATTATTTTTCTTCAGAAAATGTTCCCTAATATATGCCATAATTTTCATCTATTAATTAAGATTTTTAAGTATCAGCAGTATGTTCAAAAAGCTCAGTTAATTCAGTCAAAAAGAAGGCTTTTCATATTTAAGCCATTTTGCAACCACAATTATTAAGAGGGGTGGATGATTTGCTGTCTTTTGATCTGTGTTTTAATCTACTCGTGCTGCCTTCATCTCTTCTGGCAGAGGCCTTCAAAATTTATTCCTCATCTGTAAAAATGGAAATACACACATTTCACTTACCTTATAGTACAAGTTTGAAAAGAACAGTGAACTGAGTGAAGAAAAGGTAGTACAGCTGTTAAAGTATTTCCCAAAATAATTTTATTATATGTACGAAGCTGATAGTTTGTAGTGTTGGTCCGTCTACAACTGTGGTTCATCAGGACCAAGTTAAACATTTGAGACTTATAGATACCCATATGTAAATTTACCTTAAATGGAAGATTGGGGAATTAATCTCTATTCCTCACTTTGTTCAAAGGATTTATTTTTTTGGAACATGAAAGTGCAAAGAAGAATTGGATCCTCCTTTGTAAATTAAGAAGACAGGTTAAGTAACTTGTCCAATGTCACATGATAAATCTATGGAGGAGGTTGGAATTTGACAAATTTGTTTTTAATCTCAGTCCTGAAAGTTATAATAACATAAAATCCTCCTTGCACCTAAGTCACTGAGTCTGAATTTAAAGTGATTACTCAGTCACTGTTAATGCTCTTAAAGAAGTGATTCTACTTATAATTTTTGCAATTTCATCCTTAAAAAGCAACTTTCTATTCATAAATCTTTGGAAGATATTTATGTATAAAATATACATGGAAAAATGACAACACGAATACAACACAAATACACATTACCTGTTTTGACATTTCTCTCAGTACCAAGGCAGTATTTCTCATTAAATGCTTGGGGATTTCACCTATATATTAAGGAACTTTCCCCCACTTTCTCTGGGAAGCAATTTAATCTCCTTTTTCTATAAATCAGAAGCCCAGGAGTACTGATGTAGTAAGAGCTATCAGCTGACTTTTGTGATCATTTGTTGCATTTAGTAGTCCTATCAAATGCACAAATGAAAGGTATTAGATGCTAAGTGATCATTTGAATAGGCATTTTTTACTGGAGAAATATATAAAGCAGGTATCTAAGTAAAAATATGAATCTAAGATAAAGTTAAGTCAAGTGTAATTTCAGGCCCAGCAAAATTGTAGGCATAATGTTATCCAAGCACAAGTATCAGTGATATTCTTTCAGTATATCCCAGTACAGTATAGCAAATTCCAAACTGAAACAGGTGTTACTTCCCCACTTAAAAAATGCCAGTTTTCTTCTGGCCCAGGTGCTTTCTTTTATTGGAAACTCAGTACTCAGAGACTATCTATCTCAGACTTCAATGGAACTGGAAACAAAGAATGTGTTATCTAAATTCGTATGTTGGGTGTTTTTTTTCAGTTTATAATTTTCAAGCATGATGTGATCAGTGAAATTACTTAGATTGTCTGACTGTAACAAAGACTGTGGGTCACAGGTCAATCACAGATCTCTTCCTGACTAATTTTGCCTCTATACAGAAAGGAAGAAAATTAAGAAAATTCATACTTCATTTATGTGGTTTCAGAATCTTAAATAAGAGGGAATAAACATGGGCAGAAAATAACAGATTTTTGTCTCTTTCTGTCAACCTGGACAGACCCTACACAGCTTAAGCAGCAGTAGCAATAAGATAGGTTTATTGTGGTTTTGTGCGTTTCCTAACCTCTGTGTTCCAGGTAGAAGCAGAAACAGAACTGTAAGAACACAGTGGGGAAAAAAGCTGCTTTTATCAGCCAGAAAGATTGTAATAATAGATTTGGTTTTAGTTTTCTGATATTCTTCTTCTTATGAAATTAGGTCTGTATTGTTGATTTAAGACTGTTAGATGTTTCAGACAAAAAAAATGGAACAAAACTATATCTATTTTAATATGGATTGGAAGCTGAAATTTGGTTTTCTCATTGGTGCTCATTCTCATTGCCATTTCCACACATGATCTGTGATGTGGTGCTTTTCTGCCAACACAGCCTGGGGCTTCCATCATGTTAGATGTTGTAGAAGCACAACACATGAGATCTCTGCATTTCACACCATATACAGTTTACGTTTCCAAATTCTTACTTTGCAAGGAAATAAATAATAAAATAACATAGGGATAGTTTTCACTGTTTGCTTTGTGAACTGAAATGCCTTTTAGATGTGGGAAAAAAGTTAGTAATCTTCACCTCAAGTTGCGAAATAATATTTTGTCTTTATATTATACTTGAGGTGCTTCACAGTCTTGGATCATATTTTATTATTTCAGTGCAAGGTTGGACAGGAGATAATTATAACTACATTTCAGACAAGGATTCTCATGTTCTTCCCTTATGCAATCAATCATTACCAAAGCAACCCATCTGGTTAGTGAGAAAATCACAAATACCATCCACCTTTAACTGCAAGGATCCATTATCTTTCCTGATAATGGGTAAAACCTGCTGAAGTGGATGAATGATATAAAATAATTTAAATGAATAATTAATTCATGAATTTAAAACCCTAATCTATATTTTTTTCAAAAATTTCCTCTAGGGATAAATTTTTAAGAACTTACATATTTTCAAAACTGACTTTGGCATAGGCTCATGGCTTAGCCCTGAGGCAGGCAGCTGTGTGGTTTTCACTGGGAAAAGATTGGCTTCACTGTGGTGGAATTAGGCAGCTGGGAAATGAGAAATTCAGACAAAGCAAGTGTAAGTCATGTAGAAATTTGCGATGAAGAGCACGGTTTGGGATTTCTTGGGACTGGGAGAGGACAGACCCACACACTCTATGAGCCTGAACATCATCACCTGTCCACAAAACATGTGTCTCCTTCTTCCTTTTGTATCCAGAAGCTCCCAAACTCACTATTCCTGAACCCACCTTGTCCCTCTAACCCCCATCTCACCATCTCTCTCTAGCAATACACTCTGCTTCTGTCATAGCACTGAAAACAGGGCAAAAACCTTGAGGCATCTCACCATTCCTCAGCATGGCTTCAAGGTTGAGACAATAGTGGAAAAATAATTTTCTGAGAATGTATGTGGAGCTTGCAAAAAAAAGTAACATTTTACCACATTCATATTACATTCTCTGTAATTTTATTTGACCTGACATTTGCTTAAGAATCTATTTTCCTATGAAACATCTGCAAAAAATAAATTATATTTTATAGTAGGATAAGATTAGAAAAGTTACAATCTCTGTTACGAAGAGATTAAAAAATCTTAATCTGACAGATTTTCATTTTAATCTCAAATGAGAACCATGATATTGTGTGTAAAGTCTAACTCTGTTTTTCACATCCAGTCAATTCTTCAATTCATCAGTTTTAAAAAGACTATTTTACAGGTTCACCCAGTATGCCAGCTCACTCTTACCAACTATGAAATATGTTGTTGTTACCTCTCTGAATACCTTGCCTCATACTTCCTGCATTTATTTCATCCTACAGTGGTTTTGTCCACCTTTCCATGAGTCAGAGCTACACAATATCCTTTAAAAAATATAATTGCTTTTCTCCTCTAAAGTTCTAAAAATATGAGACTATTTTTATCCAAGAACAGTTTAAATAATATTTTTATGTTGTTTCTTTAACATTTTTTTGAAACTTTCTTATTATAGTAAGGGTACGCTTCTACAGTAGTTGCTCATATCATTGTCCTTCCTGATTTTTCATATTTCTCATATGTGCTCAGAACACCTCTTCTGTCTTCACTCATACAAACAGAAACACTTCTTATTCCTACACTGACATGTTCTGCAAAAGAGTCAACAGTAAAAGGTATGTGACCTAAAAGAATATAAAAAAATGCAAAAAAATATTCAAATACATATGTCTTTGTATATAACAAGTTTGGCTTCTCCTTGTCTAAGGTTTATAAACTGTAAACCCCATTTTTCAGCATCCTTATGCTTACAAATCCTTATGTTTACAAATTTCCATTTGTAAATTAACCTAAACTAGTCTTTGTCTCTATGTTATCTTCACCATTCCTGCACCTTGCCCATAAGATTTATTGTCAAAAGTTGAAAAACTCAGTGTCTGAAGACATAGTTCACCTTGTAAAATTCTGTTTGTGGTTATTGAGTATAGTGATAAATTCTTGGGAAAGGCACAACATAAAGACTGCACAAATTTTTTGTTTCTAATCAGAGGAACAGGCAAAAAACCCAAACCAAACCAAACCACCCAAACAAACAAACAAACCCCCCCCCCAAAAAAAATCAACAAACCAAAACAACAACAAAAAACAAAACAAACAAAAAAGCCCCACCATAATCCAAACAAAACAAAACCACGAACAAATAACCCCAATATTTATCAGAACAGAATGGAGACACTACTAATATTTCATCCTCCAAATAAATCACATCTGCTGGTAGAGGACCCATTACATGATGGGATGTAAGTTCCCAGTATTGGAAATCAACTTCCAATGCTTAAAGTCTTCTCTTTCTCTTATACTTTTCTGTAAACAAACAAATATAATGAGTTAGGAAATAAATATTTAGTGAGCATACCATAACAAAGAATGGCATTAATGCAGAATGTAAGACTCCTTTCCGGAGTCCTGATCCTATGAAATTTCTTCAGTTCGGCAAAACCTCAAAAAAAATCTGAAGAAATAATCCCATTGGCAAATGTTGAACATCAAAGTTAGAATTAAGATTGTCTAGAATATACCTTGGTTTTTCGTTCACTCAGTTTTCAGAGAGTTGGAATGAGCTGACCTGAATATGCTGAAAGAACAAAAAAAGAACCCCACCAGGTAAATGTATGTCTCACTTAAAATATATTAGAGGCTGGAAAGACTTGAATGAAGAGATTGGAAGAGCCTTTTCATTTTCTTGTATAGAACCAATCTGACTGCAATATTTTTTAAGTTTCATTGGGCTATACTCACTGACAGTGGTTCATTGGTCTGGAACGTATATCAACATTTACATCCTCCTTGGATTTTGCCAAAGATGTGGGCTGGAGGCAGCTGCTCAGCAGACATTAGGATTCCTCCAAATCAAATAATTCAAAGTTGCATGTTCATTTTTAAATGCCCACAAGAATTTTTGGAGAGCAAATCAAAATGCACATGTTTGAGCTATCAACCAACCAACAAGAAGATTTGAAAATCAGAGGATTTTGAAACTCCAGGCTGACAGAGGCAACAAAACTACAAAGTAGTCTGCTGAATAAGAGTCACTTATAACATTTTTGTTGTAACTCTACCATTTGGAAGAAATAGGTTAGACATGGGTGCAGTAGCATGCTATCTCAGAGACCAAAAAAGCAAAGAAAAAGTAAGTATTTTTGAAGGGAAAAAGAGAATGAAGAGAAAGACACATCACCCAAGAAATTATTTTACGCTTTTTATTTTTTGCAGATACAACAAAGCCACTTCAAGTTTTGGCCCTTTTGAACATGTAGGTTCAGTAATATCTGAAAATGTTAAATCATCAGTGTCCCTCCAGGAGGAAGGAATTCATTCTCTTCATTATCTCCTAATCTGACACTAATCTGTTGGCTGTTAAATAACCTGCTACCAGTTCTAGCTTTCCTTGAAGGACTGTAAAAGTTTGCTGCAAATTCAACTACAAACACAAGTCTAAATATCAATGGTTACAAAAATATTGAGTTACATATCCTATTTCATTTCCCTTGCCTTGCTCCTCTCATTGTCTCATTTTCCATTGAATTGTAATGAGAGTAATCTGACAAACATCCAGTCTGTCTCAGAGGGACCTTGACATATTTCTCCTTAGAGGAACCAATGACCTTGCACAGTCTTTATTAACTCTTAACATCCTGGCTGTTATTTAACGCAGGAAATGAGGTCCAAGGTTTATTCTCCTTCTTCCTTTAGACAATACATTACTCTGACTGAAGGGTGGGAAAATATTTTTCAGGACAAGAACTGATCTGAAATATCTATCGGGCACGTCTTCCTCTTGGGTCTGAGCAGTTTCTTTCCGTAATTCTCATGTCATCAGACAATTGAAAAAAAATCACAAAGATACTTCCCTGAGAATGGTATTCCTCAGAATAAGCACCTTGAATATGTCGCTACAATTTCCAGTTTTTCCTTTCCTGTTGGCTATCTGTGTTTTATATGATACAGTGTGAAGAGTGGTAGTCATGTGAATACAAGCCAATAATTCGCTCAAGAATCTCTGCTGACATCATAAAATTCACATAGTGCAACTTCAGTGATTTATGAATGGCAGCAGTTCTCCAACAATGTGCTCAGATGGGTAGTTATTTTGGATCTTACTATTATTTATTAGATTTTAGTATTCTGAGTTTTGTAAACCAATCACCACTTTATTTTTTTTCCACGTACATTCCTCTCTTCTTATAACATCTGTGAAAACTTATATAACATCAATGACTTCACATTTGTGCTACAAAGCACCATAAGGAATGACCTCAATAAAAAGGCTTTATCAGAGTAACTAAACAATTCAGATTTATCCCTGCTTTCTAACTGCTGGTCCGTTGGTTTGTTTGGGTTTTAGGGACACACAGGTTTTTCTTCAAAGATGAGCTGGTCAAGGTCACCCTAGTATCCTGTTAGAGTGTAGAAGACACATTTCCTTACGATGCTTTTTCAGATACGAGCCTGAGGGTTTTATGGATTTTTGTACTGATAAGCAAAGTATGTCTACTGTCCTACTTGCAAGGGGTTGGTGACAGAGAGAGATTTCTCACTGCCCTGGTTGAATCTTATATCATCTTATCCAATAGTATTTTGATAGCTTTGAAGGCCATGGAGAGGAAAGAGATCAAATGGAACAGCAAGTTTTCATCGCCTGCTCTTAAGGGTTCCACAAAGATGATTTTGATGTCTAGAAAATTATGTGGAGAGGGTTTTTTAGTGAGATATCCCCTGGATCTATTGAGAAGTCCAATATTCAAAATAAAATTACTACTTACATCAGCAAAATACCTAAGAAAGTATGTTTCAGAAAGCACCAAGATACTGCTAGTAGGATCTAGCCAGAACTTTAATCAACAATGTCTTTTTACACGGTACTAGACTTTTTCTACTACTCCCTGTTCATACGGCTGCAGTGCTAACAGACTACACATACCACACTGAGGTTTGTAGACCTATTTGATTGACATGGAGGTGTTTTGAAGAAATCTGCCATTTACTCCATTATCCATTGTAGACCTGTCTTCAATGAATTAGGATGCAAAGTCCCATTAAATTTTCATCTGTACTCATAAAATTATTAATTAAGTCTTTCTTTTTGATATTTAACTGTATTTTATGTTAGCTGTCAAACTTTTAGTAGAAAACACTGTAATTAAGTCTGCATTTTATGACGTGACTTTTCACAGACTGAATTAGAGTAGCAGAAGTTTTGACACTTGATTTTTCCTTTGAAGAAAGTACAATCTGAAGAGCTGTTTGTAGTACCTTGTGTACTGGAGGATCCTGCCTGTAGCAATTAGCACTAAGTTCTCCAGCTGTCTAAAACTGTAATTATTTTTACTTGTTCACCTGAATGTGGATTGCATATGTTTATTTTCACACCTTTATTTGCTTTTATCAATGAAAGATTTCTTTTTTTCCACTTACTTCATAACTTGGTGTATTAGAAGCTGAAAGTGAACAAATTTTGTTAAGTTTCTGTTTCTATTTGGCATGATCTTCACCTCTTTTGCCTAGCAGGTAACAAAAAATACAGTCCTTTGAGTGCATTAGAATAACTTGATTTTTCCTTTTCTTAAAACACTTCAATTGTCTTAATAGGCAAGTTGTTCCCTGATTTTGATGTTTATACCCTGGATTTGATTTTTAAAGCTTTCTTTTTTTTTAATCTACGCTAACATTTTTATTCCAGCAGTTCCACACTCGTTATTTACACGGGAGCTTAAAGAGCATGCAGTACTTCTTTATTGCATTATAAATTATTACCTACTTGCTCACCATACAGCAGCAGGAATTGCCCAGAGATCTTAAGCAAAGCTCTGTGATTAGCAGTGTTTCTTCATAGAGTTCAGTTGAGCAGTTACTGCACCCCAAAGGCTGCGTCATTTTCCCCTTTTCTTCCATTGGTGAGAACTGCTGATACTTTATTTACCTTATGGCTTTGATCTTGGCTATTCATCCTACTGATTCTGCTTGTAGAAGCAGGGCTACACTGTGTGGAGTAAACTATCATGGAGAGAGAGGAAGATTCATTTGTAGAGTTTCTATGTTGTCACTTCAGGGCTATAAAAGCAAGGGCAAAAGTAGAAGCAAAAAGGAGGGGTCATAGCTGGTATATCCAAATGGTATTTCTAACAGTAAGTGTGCTTTTCTTTTGTTTAATAATTCAAAGGAACAAAACTAAAAACCACAAAACTTAAGTCTGGTGCTGAAGTACCAAGCCATAAGAGAAGAAAAAAAGATGAACTGTCTCTTCAAATTCTTGCACAAGAGCAGGCAAATCTCTGCAAGCTGCCTTCACCAAGAATACATTTGCCCTGCATGCTCAGAGTTGCCAGGTTCCACCTCCTCAGCAAATGCTGAGAAATGCAGCCACAATGCCAGAGCAAGGTCAGCAGTTAGGGAGAAGGGCTGGAAAAAGGGTGTCTGAACGGCACCAGGGAGACCAGAGAGGATGTGTTCTGCTCTCAAGCTTCACTCAGAAGATGTCATCCTGTATTGCAGAATGACAGTAGGTTTCAAGTGATACTATTTATCCTGAATTTAAAATCTGACCCATCTTTACTGTTCTTTAGCTTGATTTCCACTATGCCCTAGCCAGTTCTGTCAGACTGATAGGGAAACTCACTCACTTTTATTTTTCATACCAGATAAGAAATAAGCACTGAGGAAGCAATAAAAAGAATGTACAAGTATATGGAAGTGAGTGTACAGAAACAGCAGAAAATGAATGTTACACTGAGAACATTTTTTGAATACTGAGTTTCAGCTACAGAATAACAGGTTATTCTGTACATTTAAATGTATAGACAGCAGGAGATTCCCTGAGGATATATCTATCTGAACTATTCGCAGTTTGTAAACTTATTACACATCACTCACATTTTTACCAAAAGCTATTAGGTGCTGGTTAGAATGTGTAAATGCTTCATTTATGCTTGTCTGTATGTATAAGAAGAAAATACTTCACACTGAGTATATACTGAAATCCTCTTATTGAAGATGTCTTAGAACTCATAACAGAATGGCGAGAATTCAAAGAGTGCAGGTTTTGTCTGTATAAGGCTTTTTGAGGAGCTTTGTGCTGAGGACAGTTTTTCTGAAGCACAAATTGAAACAGGCATATATATACATTAAATTCCATTTGACAGTTCTACATTATCAAAAGTCATCCTGCTCTGAAACATTGAAATAAACTCTGGAGGCTTTCCCAATATGTACTCTGGTGCAGACCTTGTTTAATGATTTTTATCCTGGGTTGACTTAATTTTTCTTCCTCCACCGTTACTTAAGATAGACAAGTTACAAACCCCTGTATTGTTTTCTAACAGAAACATTGACACTGTCTTTACTGTAGAAGTATCCATGGCATAGTGGTAAAATCAGTGTTGATGACAGATGCCATTAGTTTAATGACCACAGTTATCTATTGTCATATTTAAGTGAGGTTACTTAATGGAGTTAAATCTACTTACCTTAATGACTAGAATTAAGAAACTATGTCACATCCACATTAAGCTTATTACCTGTAATTTGTACAAAGAAACCTATAACTTGAATAATTACTCCTACTTAATATACCATTAATCAGAAATTGACCAAGACTAAGTAAAGTCTATATGTGACTTCCAGATTTGTTTAGCATCCCTGTTTTGCCCCTCACATGAGACTTCATTAATGTTTTATATTTAATTTGTCTGAAACAATCTGTGTTGAGCAGTCATTTGATCTGTGTACTGTAATGATAAAGCAAACTTGTAAATGGATAATAGATGTAATATGCTTAAATATTTGCATAACTTTTTTTTTTTTTTTCCTGCAAGTGCTGTTTTATTTTAGGGATGTGATTCTGAGATTCTGATTCCACTGAAATTATTGATAAGACAATATTCACCTTCAGTAAGAATTAGATGTCTTCTTAACTGTGCTCTCAGACTGATCCTTCCACTTCCCTTCTCCTTTTAGTCTTCCAAGTATAGCAATAGCTTTAAAACATTTTATTTGAAATAAAATATTTCTATAAAATTATTTTTCTTTTACGAGTACTTGTTTCTATATTTTATTTTACATTTTAAGTGAAACAAATAATATTTTTTTTTTTTTTAAATTGAGAAAAGCAATATACAAGGTAGGGATGAATTAGTAACTGAAAAAAAGAATCAGGGCAAGCATAGCCCATGCCAAGGCAGACAAACACCCATTCACTTGAGGTTAATGCCAAAGTGCTTCCCCTCTCTAAATTTTACTTCAGTGGTACATGAAAAAAAAAATATCCAGCCAGCCATTCCTCTCTCTCTGAGTTCAGCTATATAGAATGTTAATCTTTTCTATTGTTACTTACCCCTTGAATTGAAGGTAGAAAATAAAGGAGCTGTGTCTGTTCTGCATCACTTCAAAGGCTTTGACCAAAGTTATAGTTGATAAGAAGAAAGGTCACCAGGGGGTCTCTGCTTTCACGCTGAGCCTGGCTTCAGCCTTGTGGGGGCTCACTGAGGCTGGCTGAAACACTGCTTAAATATGGCTGTCACCAAACTTTGTCCACAGTTAGGAATTTTGTCTTAGTTGAATTAAAATTCGCTCTTTAAATACATTCATTTACTTAAAAGGATTTTTTTTCATATAATCCTTGTCCTATTCCTTCCCCTCCCATAGGTCACTGATGTTGAAGATTTCCTTCCCATGTTCTTTCTCTTGTTTTTGTCCTCTAACTAGAAAATAATTGTTTTTAAGGACCTAGGTCTGCACTGAATTGTCTACCAGCAAAAGAGAGGTTATATTCTGACCAAATCAAATTTATTTTACTATATATTTTCCTTAAAACCTCTCCTCAGTTTTTCAACACTTTCTGAAAATTCTGTAGTGAGTATATTAAGAACACAATATAAAACCAAAAATAGAGACAAAATACCATAAAAATATCAATTTTTAAAACCAAACTCATAAAACTTTTTATGTTGTATATTTATATTACTGAACTTATTCTCCTGTATCTTGTCCAACACAACTGACTGTACTTACTCAAGAAGGAAAAAAAAGCAGAGTGGTGATGGAAAAGGGTAGGAATGTGTATCTAATTCTTTAATATCTCTGAACAACAGGTGACAAAAAGGTGGAATAACACTTATTTTTCCACAAAAAGTGTACAAATGTGTCTCTGAATATTTCTATAAATGAAGATTTTCACTAGACTTCATCCCATAAGCTGACAAGCTGATGCAGAGACAAGCTAAGTTCCCATTTGCTGTTGGTTAGAGTGTTTTCGTCACCCATTGTTCCTCTTCATTTCCAAGGACAGCAACACAGATGTGGACAATCAAATCAATGATGTTTATCTTAACAAGAAGAAAATATTATCTATACACTAGGTTTTCAACATATTCCTTAAATGGAATGTTAAAATTTAATGCAAATAAATATTCTGATTTAAACTTCTTTCTGTAGTGAGTAGGGCATGATTACTTCTGAGCCTAAGACCAAACCAAGGTGTTTAGTCACACTGCCATTTCTACGTATTTTAAAGGGAAGTTTTTCTCCATCAGGATTAGGGCACGAAGTATCTTACTAAATTATCCCTTTATGTAGCACTATTAATGTAGGCTGATCCTTTCATCCATGAACTGGGGAATTAAAAATATATTAATACCAAAGCTTTCATGATAACTGCATTGATGGACAACACATAGTTTATATTTAATCACCATTTATTCATAACATGTCACAACCATCTATCATGGCAGCAAGAAAATTGTCCAGTCTAACTCCTACGCTGAATGTAGTAATGAAAATATAATAGCGAAAAAAAAGTTCAAGGGGAAAACTCATTGCATAATTGATGTCATGGACTGGTGATCTTATAGGAGATGATGACTAGATCTCCCTTATGAGGAAAGGCTGAGCGAGTTGGGTCTCTTTATCTTGGAGTAAAGGAGACTGAGGGGTGACCTCATTAATGTTTATAAATATATAAAGGGTGAGTGTCACGAGGATGGAGCCAGGCTCTTCTCAGTGACAGCCAATGATAGGACAAGTGCCCTATCCTGAAATTCATCCTTTGCTCAGGACTTCTTCAACTTACAAAGGACGACTTTGTAAGGGAACAAGTTACTAAGGAAAACACCACCTGTGCTTGCAGAAGCACTTGTTTGCCCAAGAATGAGCACTGTGACACATTTCCTTCAGATGAACAGACTGAGGGGTGATCTCATTAAAGTTTAGAAATATGTAAAGGGTGACTGTCATTAGGATGGAGCCAGGCTCTTCTCAGTGACAACCAATGACAGGACAAGTGGCAATGAGTACAAACTGGAACACAGGAGGTTCCACTTAGATATGAGAAGAAACTTCTTCACAGAGAGGATAACAGAACACTGGAACAGGCTGCCCAGGGAGGTTGTGGAGTCTCCTTCTCTGGAGACATTCAAAACTCACCTGGACACCTTCCTGTGCAACCTCATCTAGGTGTTCCTGCTCCAGCAGGGGGATTGGACTAGATGATCTTTCGAGGTCCCTTCCAGTCCCTAACATTCTGTGACTCTGTGATTCTGCGTTCATGAGTAAAGGGAGAAAAGGATTTCCTTAGTGCAATTCAGGTTTCCAGAAAGGGGTGTCTAATGTGAGATAATTTTGTCTCCAGATACTCTTAATGTTAAAACAACTAAAGTTAAGTAAGATGATGCCAACCTTGTGTAATACTGAACAGTGTGACCTCAAGGATAGACCAGCACAAATTTTACCCAGGACAACCGTTACTCAGATTTGTCAGAACAAAGATTCTTTCATTTGCCTTTCCTGCTCTCCTGCCTCTTCCTTCAGGAGAGCATCATACTAGAACTGGAAACTGCCCTAAAATCAGGAGGAGGATCCAGTCTACTTCTGTCTTCTCCCTCAGTATTTTATTTAATGTGCTGGCCAATGCAGATCTCATAAATATCCCTGATTTGCTTTAAAGCTGTCCTGACCAGCTCTCCTGAAGTGTATTCTGTCTATAATCTATTTTGTATTTCTCTGAGGATTTAGTAGAGGTAGATGACAATGACTATAATTTATTTAGTTCTTGAGTGCATTGCCATGTAATATATTACATGCATTAAGTTCTTTTCCTCTGTAGACACTTTTTGGTTTTTTTTCCCTTTGGCAATGGGTTTTCTGTGACACGTTCATTCTCTGACATTTGGGAGTTTTTGCTTTCCTAACTATGTCCTTGTTGCCAGTCTTTCTACGCAAAGGAGATTTCATTTCATTGAACTTACTGTCAGGCGGATAAAGTTACCCCTGTACTTGTTATTTGCCACTGACTCATCCTTTGCTGTGGTTATTTCATTCTCATCAGTACCCATTTTATCAGCACCAGACTCAGTGTTATGCTGATAAGGACTGACTACTTCAATGCTGAAACTTCAAAGATCTCAGTGAATAATGGTATGAGTCATGAATGCCACTAATATTGCATTAACAGAAAAACAAAGATAATCATATAGTCACTGGTCGAGTAAATTTGTGTGCGAGAACTTCCATAAACTTCAATGTGTATGTCAATGCTTTTATACTGTCTGTATTCCGCCATCAATCAGATATTTGGGAAGGAAACTATGGTAGTTACTTTGATATGATTGTTACAATTTCTGACTTTATTTTTTTTTTTAAACAGAGATGTCAATGATCTCAGCAAGGACAAGTAAAACATAGATAAGAAATTCAAACTTCTTAATCTGTTAATATTTCATTTCACTTATCATCTGACAAATTTGTACCCAAAAAGTGAATTCTTGCACTAAGTGCACTGAAAATTGTTTCATTTCCTCCCCACTTTAGTAAAGCATATGGCTAATCCAGTCTGTGGAAACTTCCATTTATTTTAGAAATCATGGACCTTTATGACTCATTTCCTGTGCCAAACTATAATTACTTTAATTCTACATTGCTGGAAAGAATTTGAAAACAGGATTTCTTTAGAACAAAATTAACTTGTATAATGAGTGAAAAGATAAATCATATTAGCTTAATTAAAGTATATTAACATTTTTGTTGCATATGAATAAAAAATCAGACACAATGAAAGCAGGTTTCTCATAAAGAGACAATTTATGGAGATTTACAAAGATTTTAGGAACTTGCAAAATTCCATTACTTAACATCTCCATTAAGATCTTTACAAGCATACATAATGAAAGACCTAATAAAAGATTTAATAAGTGGACTTCTGTTTAAAGTTACATTGATTCAATATAAGAAAAGGATCTGGAAGTTAATTTATATGAAAGGGGTAATCAGTAGTTAAAATAAAATTAGTTAGTGTTTTTTTCAGTGTTGCTAAACAAACACAGAACAAGCAAACATTCCCTTAAAATGTTTTTAAAAATCAGTCCAGCACTGATTTTTTTAAACATTTCTTTTACTTTAAGTGTCAAAGTTCTTCTGACCATAGATTACCTGAAAATTGGTTATGGTTAAGTAATTCTTGTTTAATAGGAATTCTCATCTAAAACTTAACCCATCTGAGAGGCTACCTACAAATAAGGACTATTCAAGCTAATGCATGTTATTTCAGTGTTTCCTTGTTGTCTTCCAGTAATATGCTTTCTCATTAATCTGTGCTTTGACTGAAAGTTAAGAAATTCACGAACTATTTTTTAAATTTTGTCCCTATGAAATACCTTGTTAAATGTGGTCACGGTCCATGGCAGGATATACCAGTTCTCCTGCCATACAAAAAGGTATTATATTATCAGCATTGTTGTACTACTACACTTTGCCTGAAATCTTTTTCCGATGCTTCGCCTATTTTTTGTTATTCGGTTATCTCAGAATTCTCCTGATGCATGGCTGATATAGGTGAACAGGTGAATAAAATAAGCATTTCATTTTGAACTGGATCGTGTACTTTACAACTTATTTTTTTCTCCAGTGAAGTAACTCCAGTCCACAGACTCTCTTTTGTTGTGCCTCTCTAGAGCAGTGGAATCTGCCGTTTCTGTCCCTTTTGCTAAGTCATGTAAGATGTCGAGGTGAAGCTGGTAGATAAGCTGATGGTACAGTTCTGTCAGAACTGCGGAAAAGTTGTAAGAACATTATTGTCTAGATGAAGTTGTCTTCCAGAGTTTTATTGTTATTTATGCTGATGTGGTGGTCATTTCCAGTAAAGCGTGCACACAATCTCTTTCTCTGATCACTCCTTACAATATATATGATCTAATGCAATTAATCTAGCTGTTTAGTTTAATAGAATTGGACTACCATTCTGTATGCCAATGCTGTGAGATAAACTTCACTGTCTCCATTACACATATATAGTGACATATATATAGTATAGTAATATTAAACGATTGCTTTCTTTAGGAACATTGTCTCACTGCACTCTCCCATCCTGCTTCCTAGCCCTGGGCAGGTATATGGGTCTGGTATCCATTTTTGCAGCTGGGTGTCTATCTTGACGACAATGGCAAGATGCAGTCCCTTTCATTTCATTTTCAAGGGGAATACAATGTCACTTTTGCTTTTAGGTTTACAACTGTTCAATTATAATATGTCAAAATCCATTTGACAGAAATTATTAATCAGGATAGATTCTGAAACAGACCCTTTTTATCCCAGCAGATCCTAAAATATTTGTAAATTATGAAATCTTGAGGTTATCTAACCTGTTTTTTTAGCATAAAGACTTCATGGAGAAAAACTGTAATTAATCAGATATATATAAGTCAAATAGGTTTTTTTGAACATTGTTTGAGATACACTGAATCTCACTTTGCTGTTTAAAGTTCATAAAGACCATCCTTTGGCTGCCTTTATCAGTGCCATACAGACAATACATGTTCATGGAAAATGAAATGATCCACTCTGCATAAAATAAATAAAATATGGAAGGAAGAGTGTAAAAACATGTAGCAAAGCACTCTGTCTGACAAGCCATCCTAGAGGAGACAAAATACTCAGGTCTAGATCTAAAATCTGAAAGCAGTTGCAGCAGGAAGGAGAGGATGTGGGACACAGAGAAGAGAAACCTCTATTATTGCTGTTTCACTATTTCAAGGGCTTAAATCACTTTCTGCCTTCTACTTCAGGCAGCTGCTTCAGCTGGCCCAGGGTGTTTGTCTATGTATTGTCTAGAGAAAGCATTTGTGGAGAAATATGAAACATCTGTTGTTTGTCCTTCTATATTCTATGATTCAGAACAACATGTTAAACTAATGTGTAAACATATTCAAAAAACATAATCTCAAGGACTAAGTACAGGAATTAAGCAGCACAAGTAATGGCAATAATAATACAGTGCCCTGAGTTAGTCTACTAGAAAAAAAAAAAAATACAGGCAATTTCTAGGCATAAAGTACCAGCATCAATTCATAAGCTAATTACATCCCACTACTGGTGTTGCCCTCATCTCATATTATGTGCTTTTTAGATTGAGGTAGGAACAGCATAAATATTTGACCTCCACGCATCCTCCCAGTGAATGAAATTCATTCTCTGAAGGGCAGGAGGAGACTATTAATTATCTTTCTGAAGACCTTCATACCCACTCTGGAGTTAGGACCCTTCTGATATTTGCTGAGGATGAGCCTTAAATGGCTGATTTGCTAAGATGGAGCTTGAAAATTCTGTGGAAGTTCACAGTCCACTCAATATACTAGATGACTGCAAGAGAGAGAATGTTATTACCACTGTCATCAGAAAAAAAAAAAAAAAAAAAAAAAAAAAGAAAAAGAAAAAAAAAGTTTAAGTAGCTTAAGTGAACAAACAGAGTAATTACAGTATATTACAGTATTCTAGCAGCACTGAATGTCTGAGAGTTCTCATAATATGCACAGTGGTTTAGAAATTTTTACATGTGAGCCTCATGAAAGAAGGAGGGAAAAATATGCATAAAGAATGATATGCAATATATTGTATGATATATTCAGAATCATAAAGCTGAAACAAAATGTGTTTAATAATTTGGAAGCAATATATTAGAATAATTTCAATCACAAAATGCTGGGATTGATTGGTTCAAAACAGAAGTAAATGTCAACTTCCAGGATTTCTATGAACTACAAACTCCATTTTTTGATGTGCTGAAATGCTCAAAACTCCTCAAATTTGAAGCTGTTTTGAAGTGAAAGGGCACAAGAACATTAATGAAATATTTCAGTGCTAAGAATTTCCACAGTAAATATAAATTATATTTGTATTTTACCTCAAACTGTGGAGCTTTCTTAAACTTTTTGGAAAGGCATTTGAAAATGATAAGAAAAAAGAAAGAAGGAAAGAAACATTTGTCCTGGCTTTTATTAACCTTACTTAAAAGAGTAAGAGGGGGAGAAGTTCTCTGACAGATTGGAGTGGCTCAGGGGATTGGTAATGGGCTATGGAGTTATATACCTCTAGGTCACCATTTCAAATCTGGAGTGTTACTAATTAAAGACATAGCACACTCTGTTATTTGTATTTTTAAGGTCTATAAACTTCTTTGGGCTTCTTGGTTAATGACTTGAATTAAATTGATTGTGAAAAGGAATGTCTGTCCTTGAATGACTTTACTGAAGACTGAGGTTATTTTTCAGTATAATAGTAATGATTCTGTTGTTACATGTAGAAAATAAATATTTCAGCTTTTAATACCCACATTGAACTTATGTTCAATGAGTTGTTCAGAAGTAGGGGCAACTAGGAAGACCCTAAAATATTTATAGGCACCTAATGTACTTGTGCAGTTACTTTTTCACCTATTTTTCCTCCTATAATATTAACATCTAATTTACACAAAACTCCTACATGTATTCTAGTAACATAATGCTGAGTATGGCAATACAATCCAAGAAAATGCAGGTAGAAGAGACTGGAAGAAAATGGTTGCACAGACAAATGCCTTCCTGTAAACTCGGAGAAAAACAGATACTGGGAGAATATGAAAATTCCTGCATTCTCAGTCTTAATTTATTTTAGGTGACTGCTGTATATTAGGGAGTATTGAGAGTTTGGGGTAAAAACAAAGGATGTTTTTATGACACAGGAAAAGCTGATGGAAGGGAAGACTGTATTATTTTAATTGCCATAGACCTGAGAGTAATTAGTAACCCAGCCTTGCACACAGTTACTTAAAAAGTCATCTTTGATCACACAGATGACTGAATTCACAATTCATTTCAAAAGCATTTGGATGTATACAAATGTTGAATTGAGAAACTACTTAGATAAACAGTTATAACAACACTCCTTCACCTGTCTTTCATGCCAATAAATATACATTTTGTGACAAAAGGTTTTACCTCTCTGTTGGATCGTGGCTGCTTTTGTGAAGTTTTGGGATTTGACAGAGGATCACCATCAATCCTCTTCAATATCAGATACCTCATCATTTCAAAGCTTATAGAAATGAGATATTTAACTGAAAAGGGCCAGAATGAATATGACTTTTCAAGTAATGAAAAACATGTTACCTGAATAACTTACTGCATTTCCACTTTCTACAGGATGGAATAGAGCCTAAAAAACAAAAATGGAAATTTCAAGCACTTAAAGATTTCAAGTTCACCTTCTGTATGTGTGGGGTGGGGAGGGAGGAGGAGAAGCTGGGAGAGCTCTAAGTCTTTCATACTTTCCCCGAGTATGTTCTCTTTCTTAGTAATAAAAATTCTACTAGAAATGTACACTTCTTTCAGGTTAATCAAATACAAACCACTTTCACTGCTATTTATATATTGCTCTAAACAACAAGAAAATACCCTCCAAAATTTCCTGTCTGTTTCCTGAAAAGTCTACATAGTTCTTGTATATAGCAATTTACTAAATTGCTAAAAAGACTGCTCAAAAATGTTCTTTCTCTTGTCTGGAGTAACTTTAACTTTTTAATCAACTTTCTCTGAAGTTTGCAGTAGAGCAGATACCAGTTCTCTACCTGGTACTGTGATTTTCATTCACTGCTGTTAAGCTTAGAAGGCTCTATCATTTTTTTTCACCCATGGCTTCAGAAACATTATCATCGTTGAACAGCTTTTGTAGTTCTCAATCTTTAGGTTCTGGGGACAGATTTTGACTGCTCCTGAAAATGCCAAAATGCACTACAGCTCTTATTCTGTTTGGCTTTACCTATGTAGAAGACAGGAGCATCTACCATATGCCCCATCAACTCAAGTTTGCTCTGCCAAAGGTGGAAAAATAAACCTAATTACTTTCAAACATTTCCTGCTCCCTTTTGTGAGATTGAGGCAGAATCTGCCACAGTGAGGAATGAACGCAACATGTTCTCCTCTCCCCATGTCCAGCTGGAACCAGCCTCTGGACTCCTCTTTTTGTCAGGTCGTATCTTCCCATCATGACTCCAGATGGTACATTTGTTTCCCTCTTACATTTTTTCCCCAGCTCCATGAAAAGGAGCCCAAAGCAATGTTCTATTTTTTTAGTGTGAGAGCTCTCTCTAGTGGTAAGGATATTATTTTCCTTTATGTTTTCTTGATTTGTAAAATATCCATTATGGCTTCCCCTTCATACTGAATTGAATCTGACTTTTTTCCACATTGTAGTCATTGATACTTTCTTAACACTAACAAGTATTTTAAAATATTTCTTAAATTTCCATTCCACTTCTTTGTTGTTGTTTTTTTTTTTTTGTACTAACATAACTATAAACTGTTTTCAACTTAAACCAGTAACATTTATGTCTGTCAACGTCTCAAACACTAGAGCCTGTAATTGTTTTCAGCTTCTAAACTTAGACATTCAGGTATGGAGAATGAGGGGACATTGAGGATTACAAATTGTCATTCCTTACAGTACAATTAGGTTTGAAAGCAGCCCTCTTATTAGGATAAGCAGGAAGGCCTATTAAGACATTCAGTAGATATGTAATTAAGGTCAGGAGAAAAACTTCAGATGAATAAAAGTGAATGTTTCTAACAGTGACTGTTGAAAGACAGAATATAATTTCTTCAAAAGCGTTAGGAGGAGAGTCAAATCCTATAATGGAAAAATATTAACTAAACATATAATAAGGGAGGATACCAAAACAGGGGACTATTGCAAAGAAACAATGGACAAGCTAGACACAGCCCTTATAAGTAGGCAGAACCTATATGTTTTAAAGTATATAAAATTAGACATCTGGGCATTTAATTTGGGGGCTAAACAATTTTAGAAAGTATTTTTCTCAAAACAAGAAAGAAAACTTAGGAAAAAAAAAAAAAAAACAACAGTGTTCCATTTTCTTCCTTTAACATTTAAAGTTTCTGATTTAAAACTGAGAAAACTGAAACCAAACCCATAGAAAACGTTTAAAGTCTACACAAGGCATTTCAAGTTGATCAAAACAGTTGATCTGAAATAACTTTTTCCACAAAAATTTGGTTCAGGAACCAGATAAAAATGCATTCATGTGAACAGTTCTATGTAAAATGCCATTTGAAATAACTTTTGAATTAGACCTAGGCACTGCTGTATCTAATTTAGACTTTAGACTTCATTAAAATTAGTTTGGTCTCATTCAAATAATCCTGTACAGTAGCAGTTGACTGGAAAATTGCCTGAATGTCAAACTTAAATTTAGCTTACAGACTCCACACACAAAAATCCCCCACAAAACCTCAGGAACAATGCTAAGGTACGTATGCATTGGTAAAGATAAATACATATGAATTGTACTTCCCCAAACAATTTCTTTCAAGAATTCTCTTTGTCCTGTGTTGGCCGTAGAATTGTCCATGCAGTTTTAATGTAGATACATATATTCTCTAGCAATTTTCCTTTTCCTCCAGTGATAGGTAAACAGGTCTGAATTAGGATTTACCAGGAGAAGGTATAGGCTGCACTCCCAGGAGAGAGCACATTTTCCGCTGCCATATTTCATTCTGACAGAGTTGCATCCTCTGCTGCAATCCCATTTTGCAACCCAGTTGCACTGGTGGTCAGTATACCTGTAGGCCCCAACACCTAAAATATCTTTTTCATAAAACAGGGAGACTAGTGAGTAAATCTGAATGACATATTCTCCCTGACCACACTAAAATAATACATTTTTATCTGTAAATCATCTCAGATATCCCAATGATGAGCAAGTACTTGCAGTTTCATTTCTGCTTATCCTTGCAGACTCTCGAATGATTCTGAAGCCACCAGCATTTCTAAAAGCAAGACACATTGATTTCCTCATTATATTAGGAAACAGCAAGTTAAGCAAATTTCAGAAGTCTTTTCAAACTCCAGAGTCTGTTCAGAAGTGATAAGACAAGACATCATATTCGACACTGTAAGCTTTTGTCTGGAAATAGTTGTCAGCAAAAGTATTTTTGTCCTAAGGAGAAAAAAAAAAAAAAAAGAAGAAGAAGAAATAAAGAAAAAAATATTTCCCTCTTCCAGCTGGAAAGGGAAGGGGAGGACAGAATCTTCAAATTCTAACTCATGTACTACAACTGTTTTACTTGCCTTTTTTTCTATGCAGTGGAAACAGAGAATTTTGTATGCTAAAATTGTCTTTTACACCAAAACACACCATGCAAAATTGTTATAACCTCAACTGTGCTTATCAAAGGCATGCAGGCAAAATTTTAAAAAAATAAATTATGATCATGATGGCAAATTATTCCTGTTCACAAAAGAAAAAGGAAATGATTTTTTCCCAGGGAAAAAAAATCTACAAGGGTATGTGCGAAAATCACTTCAACAGCAAAATTTTTCTGCATTTGTCCAACAAATGGCTTACAGTATATTCATTTATTTTATTATATATTACCTAGTGAACTCAAAATAATTACTGCTTATATCATATAGTGATAACTGGTTCTATTCAGGTCCTATATTGCTAATACAAAGTAAATACTTGCAACCACTTACTTACTGTACTGCACCAGCTAATATGATTCAGGTTGTAAATGTGTTGTAGTTCAGACTTTTGTATGTGGTAACCATAAAATATGGAGATTACTATGGAAACGGTAATATCTCTTTGTGCAACTCCTCTGCCTCTTAAAAGTCAACTTGAATGATTTTTACAAGGATATATATAGGACAAGGATATCTACCCCAAATGACAGGCTCAATTTCTACTTTTATTCCAGTAAATGCTACTCATGTTCCAGATGAACATCATAGTCATGTGCATAAGCAGATAAAATGTCATCACTTTGTTTTTGTTGTTGTTTTTTGAGAGGTATCTGTGTATGTGACTTGTATCATTCCAGAACAATATATTTACTTATTTAAGTTCGTATGTAAAGTCACAAGTGGTCCCAGATTTGCTTGAGAGCCACTTTTCTTGCTGTGGGTTTTCTGTAACCCAAAGCATTTGCAATGTCACTTTACAACCTCACACTGCAATAGATTTTGAATAATATCATACAGAGGAAAATTCTGTTTAACACCACAATGTGAACAAACACAATAAGAGCAGGGTATACACAAAGCAACATGGCTGGCAATGAGCAAATTATTCCTGAGGGAATAATTTAGTTGTCTAAGCATCGTTTCTGCAATAACATGACTTGTAAAACAGATGTTAGAAACATTCTGGTTAAGGCAAACTGACCTTCTTTTGGAGTAAATGCATTTAAAAATGTATATTTTCTTTTGGTCTTTGAATGAGTTCTCACTCCCTGAAATAAGGACACACATTCATTTGCCCATGCAGCTGGCTAACTCAATTTCAATTTTAATAGACAAAGACATTCACCCTATCAATTTACTTTGATTAGCAGGAAAAAAGGGTGTGTTGCCCGGAAGTGCCAAACATCAGCAGAATACAAGGTTCTATAGATATAAAGCAACTTCAGCTCATATTTGAAGAGTCGCAATGTAGTTTAGCTAAAACATTCAGTTTTACAGACTCCAGGTATACTGACCTCTGCCCCTTGAGGCTTTGGCATGTGCTGCGTACAACAGCGAAATGTCTCCCATAATATTAGTGGTGGAGAAAGAGTGCGAAGTTGAGAAGGAGGTCAGTCAAATCCCAAAGCCAGAAATCTAACAGATGAGGTGACCAAGAAACAACGGTAGCTGAGCTGGAAGATGTTTCACCTATGTGCACCTACACAGCCATTAAATCTTAAGGGTGCAATTTTAAAGGAGGAAAGTGCCAAGGGCTGGTGAAACATAACAGTAGCTTATAGAACTATAAATTAAAAGAAGTCTGTGAGTGATCTGAAAGGTCAAAAGAATAAAAAAATGAGGTCTTTGGAGAGCCATAGGTTTCTGAACTGCAGGGGAAATTCTGCACCCTAAGCAAAAAAGACCCCACTTGTCATTAATACACTTTTCTTTGACAAATTGCTCTTGCATTTTTAATTAGTGAAGAACTTAGTGCATTTGCCTCTTGATTTCTGCATCTGTGAATGTTATTTGGAAAAATGAAAAAAACTGATTAACACCTATTATCATCGTTCGTAGAGCAGAATATACACAAAAGACTTTGGAGATTTCATAGGATTTATTTTACTCATAACTTTACAAAATTTACAAACTTGATTGGCTAAAAATCTGAAAGAGACAAAACAAAAGTGCACAGTTAAAAAATGCTAATGAAAACAGCAGTGAATTTCACTTTGCTATGTGTCATGGCTCAAAATGTCCACCCCTCCTGAAGAGCTGCTTTTTTTTTAAGATTCATGCAGATCTCAAAAGTAGTTTTACTTTTATCTAATCACATGATTCATCCTGAAGTACTTATCTTCTTTTTCTATTTAAACATTTTGATCCAAGTCTAAAACATTTATTATATGCATATGACTGTCTTTAATCATCTTTATGCATCTTCAGCCAACTGACTGAATAACTATTACAAAATGAAATTACTCTCTGGGCAGGTTCTTCACTCCTAATGAAGGAAAAAGGATTAAGTACCAGTTTTGGTACGATGAGCTAGTAGCTTCACAAAGCCTTTCTGGCCTACCTGATTATATTATTTTTTTAATTGCATTGTATTGTATTTCTGCATGCAAATTTCCAGAGTTTATGATCATTTGGATCACACGCTCTATTTGATCGTTACCATCTATTTTCTTCATTTAGATGCAATTTCACCTTTTTGAATGACATTTTCCTTTACTGTTTAGTTATATTAGCTTCCTTCTACTCTTTTTCAAGTCTTTCCTAACAGTTGTTTTGTACTGCCACCGTGCTCCCACTGTGACATCCTCTGGTAACATTAAAACTCTATGAATTTAATCATCTCAGCTATCCTTTAAACTTGTGCATTTTTGCATTATTCCTCTCAGTGAAGTTTAACTAACCTGGAGTTATTTCTTTTGCTTCTCCAGGGACATTTCTAAGTGAAGATGTCCATGCACATTGCAGGTGATTGGACTAGGTAACCTTTAAAGGTCCCTTCCAACCCAAACTGTTCTATGAATCTATTATTCTATGTTAGATATTGTTGTGGTTGTTATTCTGGGCTGTTCCTTTGTCCATGAGGCTTTGAGCCTAATCCTACGCAATGCTCAGAATCAAGTCCGGGTTTGCAGTTTTCTTCCGGGTCTGCTATCTGGCCACTCCTTGATAACATCTATAAATTTAATCTCTGATTCCCATCCCAGTGTGACATTTGACCGGTCTATGTGAGGGTAATTGCAGTTGCCCAATACAGTTGAATTTTTTTGCCCTCAGCATCTCTCTGATTTCTCTCAGCATAGCACAGTGAATGATCACATCTTGGTTAGACAATTCATAATACAGACCCAGCACAGTATTTGTCCTTTGGGGGCTTGAGATTTCAATCTAGACAGATTCTGTGTTACTTACTGAGGCAGCTAAGCTGTTTCTTTGCTTTGATTTTACGTCCTTTTAAAAAAGAATAAAATTCTGCTGACAGCAAAATTACCTGTCTTTTATGTATATTTTGGAGCATGATATTATAGTGTTCTGCTTGCTGTCTTTGTTGACACAGCTTTCTGATGGGTCTAGGACATTGAGGTCTTTGTTTCAGGCTAGGTGTTAAAATCCCTCCATCTTCTTCATTTATGTTTCTAGCATTTTCAGAAAAACATCATCATGCTGGGAATGTTTACTGATTTTGATTTCAGAAAGCAATATGGATTGGACTGGTTACGTTATCTTTCTGATTTGATCAGTTCTATCAGCAGGCAGTGAGGTGCTTAAAAATGATACAGATAGCCAAAACTAAGTTCCTATTTTAATTCAATAGTAAAAGTTGTAAGAAACATTTTCTAAATACAAGTCAGTTGCACTTCCTGTTGTCTTCCTCTCAAATTGTCTCATACTATATGCCAAAATCAACATAAGCTACTAATACACTAAGCATTCAGAACTTAGAAAAAGCAAATTCTGAGCCTGATAGGTAAAACCAAGACAGAAATACTTTATCCTGCAGGATATATATTGTTATTATTATTATTATCTGATCTGGAATACTTCTAACACGTAATTAAAGTCCAAATCGTGGCATGCCAGTGCCCATAATTATTCTGCATGTCTTTCAGATGTCTGCCTTATCAGCTCACTATTGATCTTTACAGAAACTAAGTTAAGAAGAGAATTATCTGCACTCCTGAAGTAGGACATGGCTGTCAGGAAAAAAAAAAAAAAATAAAAAAGGAAATGAAAGAAAATGAAAAAGAAAATAAATATTGGCATAAATTTGGGGAGGAAAATTGATTCTTTTATTTAATCATCTAAATACTCACGAAGCCTTTCTATTTTAAAGCAATCCCGGATTTTTAGCTCTGTTTGTAGATTGTTATGTTTTATTAGAAAGTAGGCAAAATCATAAAAGCCTATATATATATACATACATATATTTCAGTTATATATATATAAAGAACTCTTGAAAAAGGGAGGAAAGGTTTTCTAATGTGCAGCATGGAATTCTTCAGAAGGTAACCAACCTGAAATAGAAACCACCTGGCCAGGGAGACTCCATCTACATCATAAAGACAAGCCCTAGTACTCAGCACAGGAGCTGCAATTGGCAGTAACTACCTATATGCTGTCACTGCAGTTTAAAAATCCCATCTTTGTTCTTGCAATGGCATTTTAAGGCTGGTAGAATTATGGGGTCTTAAAGTCTATTTCCCATACATTCTTCGTGTTGTTACAAATGTGAGAGACATGACTGTGCTTATGAGTTATGGGTGCAGGGGTTGCTGGGTGACACTCTGACACCAGCCCCCTGAGCATACTGGGTTGCACCCAGAGTTGCTCTGAGTTGCTCTGATTCTTAGGCTATGCTTGTTCTTTACTGATTTCAAGCTGTATTCCCACAGTTTCAGGACATGGCTCTGTCTCTTCACCCAGAGGGTGCTGGAGCACTGGAACAGGCTCCCCAGGAAGGTCTCACGACCCCAAGCCTGACAGTGTTCAAGAAGAGACTGGACAACACCCTCAGACACATGGTGTGAACTGTGGGCTTGTCATATGCAGGGACAGGAGCTGAACTCAATGATCCTTGTGCGTCCCTTCCAATTCAGGACATTCTACTATTCTATTATTCTATAAGATACACTCAAGCATGAGAAACAGGGATGGCCCCCAAAAAAGATTGTGTGAATGTTTACTTCACAGTCAGATGGTCAATGGACAGGGGAGCATAACAACCAAGCAACAAACCAGGAGGGCAGAAATTCTGAACATAGAACTGTTGACTCAAGTCAGCCTGATGGCAGATCTTGCTTTTACAGGACTTAATCTGGTTTAGGGGCACAGTGTTTAATTTAATCACAAATCATATCAACATAACTGCTCATTCCGAGTCCACAAGTGACTTTTTGGAAAGGCTAAAAATATTTTTATTAGAATGTTTCTGGCAGGATCTGAAAGACTTTCGCATTTGGACAGGAGTCTCCACTGTTTCATATCCAGCCCATTCTCTGAAGGTGTCTGGGTCTAAAATTCCCCTTTGCTGTGTTTCTAGCCAACACGATTACTTTATAGGGTTGCTGAACATATGTAGACTATTCCAAACTACTTAAGAAGCTCAAGATAATAAATGAAGAGCAACTGGGATTTCTTGCAGCAGCATGAATGTGATTTTTCTTAAACAGATTAGAGCTTATGGACAGCTCTTTAGTTTTACTTTTTCTATCTGTCACTGCACCACACTAACATGGCTGTCCCAAAGTAAGAGTTAAGTAGAGTCTTGTAATGCAATTTCAAACCTCACAGCTGCTGTCATGCTGTTTCCAATTCCATGTATAGCATGTTGATTTTTTATTTTTTTGCATTCATTCTTGAGCAGATGAATAAGAATGCAAAGTACTGAAGGGAGTATTGTGCCCTTTGCAAGACATACAGTTTAATCAGATTGTACTCTTGACTTGTATACAGTTGCTGAGTCTTGTCTTTTCCTTCTTGCCCTTCAAACGATCTCTAATGAAATGCAGCAGAAACTTATTCCCATAGGAGACTGATCATTGTGCAGTTTCACACTCATTTAGCTCTTCCCTTTGTGTTAGAAGAGTATGAGCTGATTATTTCCACTGCTGTCCACAGTCTTCTGCTTTCTCCTTTAGGGAGCATCTGCAAATTACTTCATGAAAACTACTTGTGTAGTTTATTATATAATCATCAAGAAAAAAAAAGATTGTTTCTTCCATATTATTAGAGATAAAAAATTAGGAGAAATCAAATATCTAATACATCATATGTGGAAAAATAACATAATAATAAGGGGATTACAGAATATAGGGACCAACCGTTCTATTTGTACTAGCTTCAGTGGCAGTAGAATTGGTTTAAAAAACACAAAATCAAAAGGCAAGAAAGGCAAAGGAATAGACTGGTGACAAACAGTGTGGGAAGGAGAAAAGGAATAGGAAAATAATCTTATAATCTTATAATCTTAAATAATCTTATAATAATCTTAAAATCAAGTTTTTGCTAATGTTGCTTCTTTGTTTTCTGCCTCTTGTCATTGTAATTTTAATATGACTTTGACTTGATGAGGAAAAAAAGAACTCACAGGGAGTGAAACAGTGAAGATGTGTTTTCCCAACACAGGGAAACATATCTCTTTAAAGGGAAAGGAGACAAGAAACGTCGGGAAAAAATAATTTGAGGGCCTCTGATAATTAAATCAGTTTTAGTAAAAGCCTGAATTCCTGTAAAAATCTGTCCATAAATTACATGTACTCTTGACTATGCAGCATATGCATCCTGAAGACACATGCATCCTGAAGCATGTCAACTCTGTTTAAATCTCCATATCCTTATAATCTGCAGCTTAATTGTTTAGACAGTCCCACACAAATTCACTGTACATTATGGACAGGAAATCTTAATGGTGCCTTCCCCAAGGAGCTTGAGCCGTGCTGTTCTGATAATGCAAGTACAGATTTGGTTTGTATAATTAGATTATGTAAAATATTATTGTATATACAATTTACAACTGGTTTACTCCAGTTTAATGCCTAGCTTGACTGCAGATAGGTATGGATATTGTTCTATACAGAGGGTATTTGACCCCTACTCCAGCCTGGAGTCTCCCTCACTGTTTCATTTAATTCCAGAAGTCTTCTTTCAAAGCAGCTATTGATGTTTTCCAGCCTCATTAGGTCCCTGCCACCTGCTGCCTTGATGACTTTGCAATGAAGGCTGAGTGATTTAGGATACTTCTTGACAGTATCAAAGATTTTCTTTTAACTTCCATGTTCTGTGCTCTGCTCTATTGATGAATCCCTCTTGCTTTGCCTCATCAATTGTATCTCCCAATCAAAGTCCCTGCACTCCACTCATTCATTTTCATTGTAATATGTTTCCTTGATTTCAGCACTTCTCTCTCCTTCACAATGCCTTCTCCCTCATACATTATCTATGCTTATTCTGTGTACCTTATATTCGATCCTGACATGTGACAGCCTATTTTCAGAATCACATTTCTAAATATTTCCAGCACTAACAGAGTAATTTGTTTCCTTTTTGGTAATATCACAGATCACTTATAAACAAGTGCTCAGTATTTATAACACACACATACAAATATATTCTGCCCAGATTTTCTTGTAGTTTTTATTTTATGCAGATATAATATTTAACTTGTTATTTCAGCAAGCTACAAGATAATTGTACAACCATTGTGAAAACAACCAATTTTATCCTTGACTAAAATGCAATAATCACATAGAATAATAACGTCTATAAACAAGTGTTGTTTGCATGTTATTCAGTTTCTGTGGTTGATTGGTCGGTGTTTTTTACCTTAAGTTGGAGGTGGATAAAGGCTAGGGAGAAATAAAGAATGACAACACAACCATTTATTTAAATCACAGGTGAGTTCCCATTGCTTTTGATGAATTTCAATTTCAATCAAACAAATGTTTTAACATACTTCACTATTATTTAGACTGTTTATATTATTCATTTAAAAATTCTAATATAAATATGCTTTTCTGTAAGGGACACATGTGTTTTTATATTACACAAAACTTTAAAATAATTCATTTTAAAATAAAATCTTTGAAATATTTTAGCATTTCAAAGCTTTTTTTCTCCCTTTTCCTGTTGATGTTACCACAGTATTCTAGGGCAATGTTGAGGCAGAAGCTCCAATTCAACTAGAGTCTCAGTCTAACTGGAACACAGGTATTCCATATCAAAGCTTTTTTAGGGACCTTTTTTCAAAAATAGTGAAAACTAATAGAAGACAGTCCAGAAGAGACCAAAAACTATGATCAGAAGTCTAGAAAATATTAACTTTTCTGAAAGACAGTAAGAACTAGATTTGTTTTATTTGAAAACAGGACACACAGGAGAAATATGGTGTGTCTTCAAAAGTGTGAAAAAAATCCACTGAGGGCAAAGGGAAATAGTTACCTTTGTGCTTTTTAGAAAAAAAAAAAAAAAAAAAAAAAAGAAAAGAAAAGGTAAGGAATTTAGATCACAGTGAGGACAATCTATATTGGAAATTACGAAGAAAAACTTCTAGCAACCAGAACTATTCAACACCACAGACAGGATCTTGGGAGAGCCCAGGTATTACATAAAGGTTTTAATAAGGCAATCATCTGTCAGGAAAGGTTTAGTATATATGATGATCTTTTTTGTGGAATAAAGAAAAAAAGCCATGGCAATGTTTTCTGTGGGTTATCTTTATTTGATTCTGTGAATACAGAATGAGAAATTGACTTCTTGATCTTCTGCTAAAACAACTGACTGTAATTAATAAAACAACAGATAGATTCAATTACATCAGCCTGGCAACTGGCTGGACTGTTCAAGCAGAGAAGGTAACATGCCTGTCTTACCTGCTGTGTTGCTGTATATATCCTTGAAATTCTGGAAATGAAAATTGCCTCCACAGAGCTAGCAGCAGATAACTGCAAGGATCAAGAGAAGATTTGTGGCAGGATTATCTGTAATATGAAATGTGTAGGTAGTAATATGGTTCTTAGCTCTGGCACGAAAAGTGATCAAAGGAAGCTACCAGAAAAATGAACTTGAGTGAAATATAAAACAGTCGATCCAGAAGTGACAAATAGTGAAGGCCTAAAACCCCCATAAAAATGGTAAGAAAAAGATATTCAAATGAGTCTCAAAGGGATCTGTGGTGTAAATTGTCATGTAAATAGCATCAGTATACTTGGTTTTTACATCATGTCAGAAAGTGTTTGAACTGAGTCACATTTTCAAAATAGAATTGATTTATCAAACTAATGAATAGAAATCTAAAATGTCATCTCTTTCGGAGTATAATTGAAAACTGTATTTATTAAACAGTCAGCATGTACAAACAGCTATTAGCCTTGCTATTTCTGTATGTGATTTTTTTTCTATGCTGAAAGGTCTTACGCAGTGCAGAGGAACAGTTGTATTACATAAAGCCCAGCTAGCCCAGTATCTTGCATTTTGTGGTGGTTAGGAGTGAATACTTGGGATTAGCATATAAAACACAGTCAAATACAGAACAATGCTTTCCTCCCAGTATGCTTACCTTGTCTTCAGCAAATTTCTGCCTGAAAGAATTCTTAAGATTTCTGTTTTCATGACTTTCATGGATTTTTCTTTCAAGAATTTGCATCATTATTTTGTCACTATCTAAGCTACAGTATCAAGAATATACTGTGCCAAAATGTTCCACGGTGTTGTTAGGAAATACTGTCTGTCTTAGCCTATGTCCACTAGGAACTATTGTGCTTGTATAATCAAGTGTTTTCCATAAACATGATGGGGGTAGAACTATTGTGCTAGTTGGTATACCACTTATATAGAGCTTGCTTAGCATAAGTGGCTTAGTTTAGTGTAACTTACTTAGCATAAGTAATTAAATTTGCTGCAGCCTTAGGCTGCAAGCTGTGAATTTTCACCTAGGTACACTGAACTTTTTACCTAGTTAAGCAAAGGAGGGCCCCAGAGCCGTTCAAGGCAGAAGATAAGGCAAGTACAGTCATCAGCAGAAGCCACATCCCTAGAGATAAGAAAAGAAACAGCACATCTAGAGGAAAGAAACAGCCTGCAGAGACAAGAAACAGCCCACCTGATGAAAATGAAGAGACCCAATGAAGAGTGGGAAGACCCCAGACCTAATATTACTATTGGTCCAAACTGTCACATGAGGGATGTGGAACTCAGATGGCAAGGGTATAATTGCGCAGGGATTTCTCTTTTCCGGGCCCCTCTCTGGAGGTAAATAGCTAGAGCTGCTTTCTACCACTGTGCCCTTCAAACAAATTACCTGGTGGAATTTTGGGAGTTCATGCCTGAGGCTCTGCTTCAGGAAACCAAGGGTGAAAAAACTTTTTAACAGTGTAATTGAATGGTGCTGAAAAAAAAAGATTTATTTTAATGGCTACCTGACAATTTTATACAACTCGTCACCATCCCCTTGATCTCTGATGGGAAAACATTGACTAAAACATGTCCTAAATGTTCCTTGTGCCCATAATTTCTTTCCTCTAGTCATCTCAAATTCTAGACATCTCTTCCCAGGCTGAGACTGAGACTTTCCAGACTCATTTTAATGTTCCCTGCTATAAAAATATGGAATTCCCTATCTTTGGTCTTCATCTTCACCTTTTGCTTCATCTTTTTCAGTATACTATTTCATTTTTTGAGATGTGAGAGTCACAAGTATTCCTGAGATGTAGCATCACCACAACATTATACATTCTCTTTAAAACAGCAGGAGAATTCTACTATAAAATTGCTCTGTGCCAGTGTATATAGGTTGTGCAGGAACACATTAGTATCTCTTACTATGCAGCAACACCTAAAATCAAACAATAAATCAAAATTTAAAGTATTTAGACCTATAATAACCAGTTGCCCACCCATGTGCACAAAAGCCATCAGAATATGAAAATCAACTACATTTTAGGAGGTAGCAATATTTCCTAATTCAAATCACACACAAAAAAATATAAATATTTTATTTTCTCTCCTGCTACTCCCCATTATGTTCCCATCCTTCCAGAAATAGTGAGCATCTGCTTCTAATTATTATCTATATATTACTGTAGATACCAATAGATCCTTTTGACCTTGCTCAGGACTGACTGCAGAAAACCTACTTTGGGAATCAAATATTGCTAAACACAAGTAAGGCTATGTATGCCTGTGAAAAAAAAGGAGTAAAGAGAGAAAACAACCAACCAACCAGACACCACCCCACCCCCAAAACATTCCCTATTTTTTCAGACTTTGAATAAGAATTTTCTTTGCATTCTAGCTGAAAGCATCTCTTGATTATCAGTTTGTCCAGACACATTTCCCAAACCTGTATTTCAGTTTCTGATTTTCCTTATATTAAATTACACCAGTGTTAGAAGACTGGCTCTCTTCTGTGTTTGTGTGTCTGCTTCTTTTCTGCTAAAAGATTCTGGAGGAACAGCACTATTTATCTGAAATAGTTCTGTATATATTCTCTTGCTTTTGCCAATTTTGTAAGTTCATTTTTTTCTTCATGTTTTATTCTTCTGCTAATCTCCACTCTTCATAATTTTAGAAACTTCAGCAATGTCACTGTGAAGTCTCCTCTTCTTAAATGGGAAAAAAAAAGCTGAACTTCTTTAATCTTTCTTCGTAACTAGTATTAATTTAGCTTCTTTCCTTTACACCCCTCTCAAACAATTATATTCATTCTTTTTCTTCTTAAGTGCAGATGCAAATTAGGAAAAGACAGTTGGGATTTTCCCCCCCCCCAGTTTTTATTCCTAGCAATTTGCATTAACTAGATATCCCACTTTTCTCTCTCCATGACTCAGAATGAAACATAAACCGTATCTTAAACTAGAAAAAATGAAATCTCTAACAAACTAAGTACAGTACTTTACAGTACTTTACTTAAATGACCTTAATCCCTCCTTTTGCATTTCACATAACTGTTGTTCCCTTAACAGAGCTTCATCCGACAACTTGGATATCTGGTTTTCTGATATCCTTTACAAGAGCACTCAGCCAAACTTTTATAGCAGAAGTTTCCAGTGATAGCACAGCACTCAGATTTTATTTAGATTATACCCATCTCTTTCCTGCTTTATTACTTCTTTGTTTTAATTTTTCAATTATTCCAAAGCTAACAGGTCTCCTATAACCTTGTTCACCACTAGCACTGTATCAAATATGTATGGAGAATTCCTGTAAAAAAAAACATATTTGAGACAACTTCATGTTTCAACAGGAAAAATTTAATTCATAACTTCAAAATGCTTAACTGCTATAGTCTACTTCTGTGATAAACTTGTTCCTAAAACACCCAGCAAAGATCTGCTAACAATCCTTCAAATACTTAGAAATAAACTTGCTCAGATTTGAAGCATAACAGAATGACATATAGTATTTGAAACTTCACCAAAAGGAAATTAAAACATTTTACTTGTTTACTGGTTTACTTGCTATCCAGCTTTGAAAGTTATATTATCTGTAGAACATATTTTTTTTCAAAAATATAACTTCTTATATTATTTTGTTAAAAAAAAAACTTCTACTTAATAATTTTTTGTCTTAAAAAAAAAAAAATCTAATACTCCTTTTCCACCAGATTTAAATCATTTCTTTGATTAGACAGTCTGGATACGCTTTCTTAAAATCTTTTGTTTCATTCTGGTGGTAGCTTAACATTTACCCACTGCCATCTCTCTAGATCACAACCTTATAAATTAAAAATCATTGAAAAAAAAAAGTCAAAAACATCCTGACATTTTTTTTTTCTCAGAAAAAATTTATTCAACCAAATGAAAACTGCTTGTCTTGGAGAAGCAATTTTGATTTAGGTTTTTTCCTCATTTTTAATATATTTTGGAATACGACTTCAAAGTTCTCAATAAGAACTTTTTCCTGTGAAGACATCTTGAAAAAATTCTTTTATAAATTTCAACTAAGAAGTTAAATATCAAAGGGCAAAAGAGAAAAGTCATAATTAAAGATCAGTTTAGACTATATGACCAAAGCATTTTCATCTGTATTAAATGTTATTATCTTGTAGAAAATTCTGATAGTTCAGCTAGTTCCCCAGTTTGTTAAGAATGTCATTTTGATTATCAATCTTGTCTCATAATCAGTAGCCTCATGTGTAAAACATAAGGGTGTTTTAGCCACCTATATTTAGGAAAATTTTGCCCAGGAAACAATTTTAGACCTAGAATTTTTAATTAAGGCTGAATCAGGAAAAAACAGCCCCTTAAGTTTTGTACTGTCCTTCAACTGTTGAATATCAGCAGCATCTCTCTTGCCGACATCATGGCACATATGGACATAGTTGTGTGGGTGGAAAATGGACATCGCTGCAGTGATGTAGTCAGCCTTGTCACACTTGGCCTGTGGCATTCAAGATACGTGTATGACAACCCTCTTAGCCTGCCCCCGAACCATCTGCTCCCCCTTCTCCCTGGAATAAATCTTCATGTTTCTCATGTTTATCCTATTATGATCTAGGTCTGTTCAGTTGCTCTTTATAGAGCTCGGTATGTAATACACACAGTAATTATTTCATTAACACATACACATTACTCTTACTATTATTATCATACTTTGGTTCTGCTGAAAAACAACTGTGACAGGAACAACCAGAAGATATTGTAAAATAACTTGCATCAAATCTCTTTGTTTTCAACTGTACATACTTTTTTTAGATGTTTAAATCTTCCCATGGTAATTACTAGAAAATATTTCTAAAAATTCACAATACATAAACAAGCCCTCATGTCCATTTCTCATTTGAAATTTTTATTTTATGCAATTATGACTTTTTATATAGGACAAAGTACAAAAAAGCTAAAATTTTGCCCTGAAATGTGCTGCCTATAGGGAGTATCCATTCAGGAAAGCTTATTTATAGCAGCAACAAATCACACAAACAATGCAAGCCAAGCCTACACAGTATTCTATATTTTTTCCAATAAAGGTGGTCCCACATTTCCACCAGTTATGGATCAACATCTAATGCACAAAGATCTAGACAAGCTGAATAGAGATACAACTCTGTCTACAACAGCTTACAACACATGAAAGTGGTAGAGAGGGCTTTTTTATGCAGACATGTACTTGAACTCACATTTGCCTCACACCACTGCTTTATCAACATTAAACATATAACATGGGGATAGGCACTATGTTGATTCTTAAGTTAGTGCAAACCTACCACAGTCATAGTAATTCTAACTAAGTTATCTACACTAATGTTAAAAAAACAGAAATCTGATTCATCCTTGCTGGAGTTTATCACTGCAGTCTTGCTGGTAAGTCAGCAAGAGAGGCTATCAGCTTTTCTAGCAGAAAATAATTCATTTATGTTAGCAAGACTGCCAAAGAAAAATAATAGTAATCATGATAGTGATGGCAGTGGCAATGAAAATTATCGATAATGTTATTCAAATTGCAATAAACCTAGTATTACAAAAGGCTGACTTTGTAACAATGAAAAAAGAATCTTAGAATTTCTATATTCAAAAATAGACTAGAATAGCATAGCATAGCATAGCATAGCATAGCATAGCATAGCATAGCATAGCATAGCATAGCATAGCATAGAAGAGAAGAGAAGAGAAGAGAATAGAATAGAATAGAATAGAATAGAATAGAATAGAATAGAATAGAATAGAATAGAATAGAATAGAATAGAATAGAATAGAATAGAATAGAATAGAATAGAAAAGAAAATTAAATTAAAATAGCTCAATTAAGGCAGCCTTTAGGTGACACCAAGCTCACACTTGTATGTGATCCCTCCATCCATTTGACAAGCCCAAGTTCACTGACATCAGTAGCAGGACAGTGTTGGCTGAAGTTGATGTACTGGAAGAATCAAGCCTTTGCTGCAGTTCTCACTGAGTTGCAGCTAGTAATATCACTCCCAAAATAGGTGATATCCTTTCCTTGGCTAAGTAATTTTTTCTCTTTGCTCTTATTAAAATATTACTTCATGTTGTGCATTTGATCCTGATCCTTTTAATGTCAACAGCCAAAGTCTGTTGAGTCTGACTGCACTGAGTCAAAACCAGTGCTAATGTGTTTGAGTTTACATTGCTTGCTTTGCAATTGGTTTCCTGCAATTTATAAAGCTCTTAAGTGCAGAAAAATTATCTCAACAATATACCTATTCTAAGAATCCAATTACTTTCTAGCCTGAAAAGTAACACAGATCACCTTATGTCCATTTTCCTTCCAGCTTTGTAATTTTTCTCTTCAGCATGACTGATGGTTTTGCGTAGTTCTTCTTGTGCAACATAGCACATCTCAACACACAGTGTGCACACAAGGCACAAGCATACTGCACTTTGCACCCAAAGTCTTTGTAGGAACTATATTCCAAAGGAGACAGTTTCTGAAATGTAACAAAGTATTTTTCAAATTCACTGATCAGAAAATTGCACCTACAGAGGTGGTTGATGACCCAAGCCTGTTGGTGTTTAAGAGACATTTGGACAATGCCCTTAATAATTTCCTTTAGCTTTTGGTTAGCCCTGAAGTGATCAGGTGGTTGGACTAGATGATCACTGTAGCTCCCTTCCAACTGAAATATTCTTTTCTCTTCACTTCGCTTCGCTTGCTTCTCTTCCCTTCTCTTCGCTTCACTTCACTTCTTCTCCACTTTGCTTCACATCACTATGAAAAAATCCACTAATTTTGTGGATACCTCTAAAGACAGTAAAATGATTAAATATTGTCATATTCTGCATGTGCTGTTTGAAAAACACCTGAGAGATTTTTATTTGTTCAGTTTTCTCCATTTGCCATTCCAAGGTTCTTTCACTGAAGATATTTTCAGTAGGTGTTCTGCCCTGGAGAATAGGTTTACTTCCAGGAACACTGCTGCGTTCCTAGTTAAATGTCCAGGCTTGCAATCCCAGCTGTTAGCCTCTATTGTAACTGAATTTCCCTTTGTAAGCAATTCAATCTGACTCAGAGTAGTAACGTCCAGCAGTTTGGAAAGGCTGTTAATATGATGTGACAATCTTCACGTTAGCTGCCACGGTTGAGGCCAAGAAACAAATCATGTAGAGCTTAACAGATCAGAGATAACACCTTGAGTTTTACATAGAAATGAACTAAAAAAAAAAAAAAAAAAAAGTGGAGATGTTGGCTAAATGAAACTGACGCTTTGTAGATGGGCAAATGTATGAGGAGTTTTGTTGTTCTTACAGTGTGTGCAGTAAAGTGAGCACTGTGCAGTTGTGCAGTTCAGCACTCTTAATGGCTTGGAAACATCTTTTGATGGCCACATTTGACAGAAAAGATGATAAATGCCAGGATAAATGACATTTAATGAAGCCTTTAGGCCCTACTGGGAATGGATTTCTGGAAGAGGTTTAATTCCATGAACATGTCCAAATTTGCTCCTTCCCTTTGCTGTGCGTAAACTCATACTAAGCTACTCAGTATCAATCCTGAGGTTTTAAGCCCCATCACTTCTTGGCAGGTGACTGACAGGCACATGGCTCAGATACAAGAGAGATGTAGACTCGGGCATTTCTCATAATCCAACTCAGCAGCCTTCCTTCCACTATCAGTCAACAAACACTGCATGAAAAAGTGAAGGAAAAACATGGTCTGATGAATAAAATGTGAAAGATTGCAGATTGCAGGGCATGAATTGTCCAGGACGCTCATTCTAAGATCCTTCCAAGAAGAAGAAAGAACCATCTCACCAGGCTTCAAACATCCCTGCTTGTTCCCTACCATGTAATTACTGTGGTTCAGTGCTCTCAGCCAGTTAGACTCAGTGCATTCACTGCTTGCCCAGCCCCCATATTTTGAATGTAAATACAAAGTTAAATGAACTCATCTTAAAAAATAACAACAACAACAACAGCAAATGGGACCAGGGGTGGAATATTTAGATGGTCAGAAACTTCAAATCTTTACACTTTAGCTTGCCCATTGTAAGGAGGTACTTAGGCCATGAAACCTTTGACAGCTGGAAGTAACAGGTCTGGGGGGTAAACTAGAAAGCTAGAAAATGTACTGACACCTCTAAACATTCTTTATTCTGATTCTGGGAGATAATGACTAGCTACAAGAGGCCTTGACCTGCTGAATTAATTCGTCATGTATACCACTATTCTAACACAGGTAAAATAGTCTGAACAGTTGTCTTGTCTCTACTTGTTTCAATTTTTAGATGCCCAAATAAGCACAGATGATAATCTCAGCAGAGGTGTAAGTGCTAAAATAGCTGTAAAGAGGTACAACTAAAATTTAATTTTTTGTAGTTTTCCTTATCTCATGAAATTCTGACTGTTTTCTGCTTCTATTTCTGGAAGGTGGCATCTTTAGCAACAGTAAAATGAAAGCAAATGAAACTGGAGTCCTAGAGACTTACAGTTTGGGGGAGGCAGGGAGGTAAACATGTAGCTGTCCATAAAGCATCATGTAACCTGTGGGGGGTTACTGATGCTGGCTGAAAATAAGCAAGTCCAAAGAACTGTGAGGCTTTGGACAGATGTTGAGCTGTGAGTCTTTTCTGCCATGACACTGGTTCAGAGAACAGAGATGCAACTGCTTCTGTGGTCTCAAGGTTCACAGGTGAGTTGTCACATGCCCAGTGTCCTTCACAAATCCCCGAGATTTGTGAAGGATCAATGTGAAAACCTCTGGAAGCCAAATCAAATGTATTGGGAGTGTGATTCCTCACAAATAATTTAACTGTGGCCACAAACTCTTTTTGTATAGTAATGACTTAATTTATTCACGAACAACTGCAGTCTAATTGTCTTGTCATATGAAAAGGTACAAAGTGCCGCTTTGCTGACTTCCCTGTTACCAGCAGAAGTTGACGGAAGGGTTGGTTCTCTCCCTTTCGCTGTCTCATCAACTACATGCCTCTGTAACAGCAGTATCCTTCAAAAACAGTAAATTATGTTTTGGCAAAAGCAATTAGGAATTTTATAAGCTATTGCCTGAGGATTCAGCATTCGCCTCTGGATCCCACCATCTTAAGAATGAAATATTGAAAACAACAGTGAACATGACAGCATGGCTTTTCCTTGGCATAAGAAACAGCATTTCTGTATCACATGCAGATGTTGAGACTGTTCTTTAATTTATAATTCAAAATCATAGAGTTCATGTACTTTAAGCCCAGGGCAAGGGTACTTCTTTCATGCTAAACAGAGTGATCCTTCTTTATTAAAAAAAAAAAAAAGCATATGGGGTCCAGGTATTCTGTGTATGAAAAATTTTATACTAGAAAACAATATAGGATGAACTGGAGCAATACATTCATTTATCTGTGCCCAGGTCAAAGTGTGAATAGGAAAGGGCAAATATATACTTTTTGAAATGTAATAGAATATATCATGAAAGTATCCACATTATAAATATGCTATTAATATTAACAACATGCACATATTTTGTAACAATGAAATATTAAGTATATATGCAATGTATTGAGTTTAATTCCTTAATGAGGTAAACTTTCCCCAGAAAGATATTTCATTAAACAGGAGAATAGTAAGGAGAGAACAGAGGATATATTGGGGTTTTTTAGAAAGAATGGATAAAAATAATCATTTTCCAAAGATAATATGGGTTTGGATGTGAGTTCAAAAGATAAATCTGATAATCTAAGACTCACTAATTATATAAATAGGAAAGGAAACACTTTAAAGACTATAATCAGAGTTGATGTGTCTCACAAAATTTTTGGTGGAAAATAATTATGAAAGTACAGATCTTGTTAAAATAAATAAATAAATAAATAAATAAATAACATCCTAACAGAGAACTGATTCAGGGGAAAAATACATGGGATTTTGACAAATCTCTGTTTTTCAACTTGTCTGTTGTCCTGTGTGCAGAACTAAATTTCAAGCCCCACTTTCTCGAAAATTATCTAAAACATCTCACAAGAAATGTTTTGATAGGGTGCGGTGTTTTGGTATGTTTTTTTTTCTTTTTGTGGTTGTTGTTGTTAGTTTGTGTGGTTTTGTTTTAGTTTGGTTTGCTTTGTTTTCATTTGGTTTGGGTTTTTTTTTGATAAAGGCTATGAATTGTCCAAGGGATTAAAAAAAAAAAAATCACTAAATTCCACTCCAGGTACCTGCTAGTAAAGACTTGTAATGTTACTTTTAAATTTTGTCAGAAATCCATAAATACCAAGATCTAATTCAATGTTAATTTTGAAGTAGAGCTCCAGAAAATGTTTTTATTCATCTTATATCCTGTTATTTACAATTCTAAGCTATTTACTTCACATAAACTATATAGCAGTGACTTTTAGAAAAATGTTATATACATATATATTAAGGACTGCAAGACAATTTCAAGTATTTAGAAATATACATTTTCAGCATGGGTAAATATAATTTACTGTATATATACTGTATACTCTATGTTGAAAATTGTGGTAAAAAAACTAATAAGGAAATGGGTCACTTCTTCCACTACACTAAGTTAGAAAGATATTGAAGTGCTGCTGCAATCCAGCAGTCTGAGTAGCTCTGAGCTCATGTTTTGGAAATGATTGACAAAAATTCAAAAAAGTGAGTATTTGGGGTTTATTTTTTATTGTTTGGTTGTGCTTCACGGGGTTGTTTAGTTTTGGTTTTGTTTTTCTTTTTGTAGATAGTGAGTCTTCATGGAGTCATTTAAACAGTCCATGAGACCCTGGCTATTCTGTGAATTTTAAGTCCCTATTTCCTTCACAAGCAAATTAAACTCTTCTATGCATAGATATTTAGCTGATCTATCTGTCACCGAGTTACTCTGCACTGCTAACTAGTTATTGGCATCCTCTTTCAAATTTGAATCAGGTCCCACCTGACTTTATGATGGCATCAAGTCCCTAAGCACATAATAGTTCTCACTGAAATGAACAAAGAACCCCAGATCGTATAAGACATATTACGTAGTTTCCACTTTCTTGAAGAGGCATGGGCCAAAACTGAGCCAATGAGTGCTGAGAGATATGTGGATTTTGTGGCCAGTATTCAGATCTATGAGCATTCAAAACTTCTATCCTAAAATAGTCTTCTAAAATGTCATTAATTAAGGCTCCACATACCAAGAGATCAGCTTGGCTAAGCAGAAAAATCATGTCAGAGGCAACACACAGGAGGAGGAAGCAGGGGCAGGCGTAAGGGAGGAATAAAGATATATCTCCTACACAGGTAGTGATGGTGTTACAAAGTCCAAAGCAGAAATGCAGCTAAGATTTGCAAGAACATCACAGGCAACAAGAATCTCTACTACTACACCAGCAGCAAAAACCTGAAAAAAATAACATGTTGGTCCATTGCTGGGACAGTGATTCCAGTGGCAGCAGATACAGGTAAGGCTGAGGTATTCAGTGTCTTTTTTGTCTTAGCCTTTAGCAATGAGATCTTCCAGCCTTCTCTGTTTAGTGGAGCAATGGATGAGGATGGAATCAGGGATTACTTGGAGAGCTAGACACACACAAGTCCACAGGATCTAACAGACTGTATCTGAGGGTGTGAGCAAACCTGTGAATGCCCATGCAAGGGTGCTTTCTATTACTTTTGAAAGAACTTGGAGACTGGGGACATTAAATTTTGCATCTGTCTTCAAAAAAAGGGCAATCCAGTGAACTACTGGTTGTACAGACTCCCTTTGGTCCCTGGGAAAATCATGGTGCATAGTCTCCAGATTCTCCACTCTTCCATCCATCCAGTATTTGGCTTCCTTCTCTGGTTATTATTTGAGTTAAAATTCATTTTTTTTATCATTTAGGCACATTTTTTTTAAAACAAGATTTTTCACCTGATAAAAAAGTCAGGTCCTTAAGAGGGATTTCATGAACTTCTGCATAGTGGCCATCTGTCTGGGGCACTAGCCATCCAGGATCAAACTGCTTTGCTCACTGCCCAGAGGAGAGAGAATAGCTGCAGATCAAAAAACAGGAAAAAATGATAAAACAATGCTAGCTCCCATGGTAAGTTTCCTTAGCGACAGCAGAGACTGAGTATTCCCAAATGGAGAGAAGGACACACTTTCTTGGTGTCTCCCTTCAATTTGAAAAATATCTTAACAAACAGTTAATAACTTAATTCAACATGTAATATGAAACTAAGGTGCAAATCATTGTGGTGGCACACAGGCAAGTATGGTAAATACAGCAGGTGAGCCTCCAGCTAGGTCTGCACTGAGGATGCAGGCTGACTGCTCTTCTGCTGAATGAAATCTTCTATTCAAAATAACAGAAGTTTAGACTGAGCCACTTGTGACAGGTTTTCATCGCTATGTGATAGTGCTCACTGCAGCTTACTCCCTAACAGGACTTGCATAGAGCCTTCATTGCATCTGAGGTTTAAATACATGCTTTGTACCATGTTTCTTTTGCTCTTTTTTAATCAGGAAAGTGTAAATCCAGCATGCTACCTTAAAATGAGCAAAACTGGAGAAACCATAAAAAGGTTTCAAAAACAAAAGGAATTATTTTTAGAAGATTGCAGAATGGTTTATAAGAACTGCATAGAGCTCCTCTAGTAAATGTCGTAATAAAGGTTCATTGATTAAAAGAAATTGGCTCTATTGCTCATAATAGCATCTCATTGATTGAAAAGCATTGCCTGTAATGGTTTCCTCCAAAGCAGCATCTGTTATGTATTAACCTTTCAGCCTTCAGAATCATGGGATATGAATTTCTTGCTCAAACTACTGGTCAGATGACCCATCCATGACATTTAATAAATTGCAGCTCTGCACATAGATTCAGGATTTCATAAAACAGGGGAAAGCACATTATAAAAAAAGGCACATTTTTCTTGATGCATGGTACAACTGATTCCTTTATGTTAATATAAAAAAATCAACTAAACTCAGAGTGCAAACTCTGTTTTATTAAAGCTACCAAACAAATTTTAAATTAACCATCCAGGCTTTGATGGTAAATAGCAATGTAATCACAGAATGATTGAACTTTGAATGAAAGAAAAGCTGGCATGTCTAGTTTGTTAGGAAAAATCACACAAGGACAAGACAGCTTTGATTTTCATCTTTGTACTGGTTAAAACGATGTAGATACCTACAAAATTTACCTTAGCTATAGCGTGCATACATCACTATAGGAATACATTCATGTATGATCTGTCCTGTAACTTTATTTTCTGAAAATTTTTAAAAAAATTCTATTCTATTCTATTCTATTCTATTCTATTCTATTCTATTCTATTCTATTCTATTCTATTCTATTCTATTCTATTCTATTCTATTCTATTCTATTCTATTCTATTCTATTCTATTCTAAACTGAGTTTATGAAAGAAAATTTCTCTCACAAAGACATAAGGACAGTGTTACTATCGAGAATTGTTTTCAGTCAAACTCTAAAATATGTTTTATATTTTTTTTTTCATTCTTTACAAAAGTTATTTGCACATCTTAGATTTAGATCCAAACTAGCTGTACTAGAAATTTAATACTGTGTGAGGGGGAAGCTTTTATTATTAAAAGTCAACTAATTTTCTTATATAATGATACATCATAGAATCATCATAGAATTATAGAATGTCCTGAGTTGGAAGGGACCCACAAGGATCATCGAGTCCAACTCCTTTCGCTGCATATGACAACCCCACAGTTCACACCATGTGTCTGGGGATGTTGTCCAGTCTCTTCTTGAACACTGTCAGTCTTGGGGCCATGACACCTCCCTGGGGAGCCTGTTCCAGTGCTCCAGCACCCTCTGGGTGAAGAACCTTTTCCCGATGTCCAACCTAAACCTCCCTTGGAACATCTTCCTGCCATTACCTTGGGTTCTGTCTAAGGACTAATACTGAACAGTGTGGGCAATAAGGAAAAGCAAAGAAAAAAAAAGGATAGCTAAATCCAGTGGAACACAGGAAATTTGAGAATATGAGGGAAAAAAGACTCGAGATGCTAAACAAGCAAGTAGGAGGAATGAAACTAGTGAAGGTCTAAGGTATCCTCAAGGAGAGTCAGTTAGTGCAACTTCTTATCAAGTAGATTATGTGCAGGAAAGCATAGGAATGGCTAATACCCAGCAGAGTATCCAGAGCTCTAGCTGGGAGCAGCAGTGTGCTAATCTCTTTCAAAATCCTAAACTCCAGATAGGCAAAAATATTTATATTCCTAAACTGAGATTTAGGTTGTTAAATCTAATAGTACTACCCTGACTCTGGTGCTCAACTATAACCTAATGATAGTTTAGTCATCTAAACTTGTTATTGCCCACTTTACACATGAAAATGTTGTGAGTGCTCAAGGTCATTCTCTGTGCCTAAAATTGTCTCTTGAAAGGTCTAAAAAATTTGATCATTGCATAAGCTTAGTAAGGACACAGAAATAAGACACCTCTCTTACAAAGTCCTCTAAGGATTCAGTCCAGGAGTTGAGTTCAGAGCCACCTATCACAAATCTGAATATTCAGGTTCCTTAACAAAAGCAATTGTAGTCGCTATATCTTTTAAAAGACCTCAGAGAAGGAACAGACTGGGAGAAATTGATATTGCTTCTCATATTTTATAACTGTCCAGCCAGGAATAACTGATTCTATCCTCCCCTTTGCTTTTTGATGTTCAGGTCCACATATTTCACCATTGACAAGAATTGTCTAAAGCTATCAGTCTATTGTGTAGTCTGGATACAGGTATAGCATGCATATGAGTCTGTTGTATCTGTTGCACCAAACTTTGTCCCTCTATGCATGATATATTTCAAGATATCTTGGGCTATGAGAGCACCAGAGGTGTTTTACTTCTCTGCACGCTACTTGTTAGAGTGCTCACCTGAGGAGGTCAAGACTGTGAGGAGTTTGTTTGCTCCAAGAATAAAGTAGTCATATTTCATACCAGTTTCCCTTAAAATAAATAAACAGTTTTTTAAAAGACAGAATTGAAGCTTCGTCCTTTCCCTTATAACCTGCTATTTGCAGAGATGTGTTTTCACTAATGTTTTGTCCTAGAGATCATGAATATGTGAGGATGGCAGGCAGAAGGGGGACAGAGAGGTGACGTGGTTTGGCTAACCTAATGACCCAAATTCTGTGTGTAATCACTGATGAGAGGAGGGTCTACTGGAAGTCTGCAAGCAATAATCTAGTCCATCCAATCTAAATGGTTTTAGTCACTACATAAGGAAATCACATTCTTCCACAGGGGAACTCTTAGGAAGTAGTAGGTGTTACTTCCCCAAGCACCATGCCTTTCATACAAGTAGTTTCATTGCCCTAGGAAGTAAGAAGCAGTGATTCAAGGTTTATGCAGGCCACGGAAAAAAATGTTTTCCATGAAGTCATGTCACCACAGTCTCCATACCTACTCAGAACAGATTCACTATGTAGCTAGAAGGTAACAAGACTGGAAAAGTCCAATGTTTTCTCTGGAGCTTGATGTATTCAGATAGACAGGTGGGGAGATATAGAGACCTGGCTCCTGTAGTCATACGGATTTTTGGTTTATTTTAACTTCAAATTTTTATGCGAACAAATCAGGTTGTGCTGATATATACATTTACTACATGAACTTCAGGGCAGGAAGTGGAAACTTTGAAAAGGTATTTTTTCCTGTAAATAAAATATATATATATATATATATTTGCATTTGCGGAATATAACACTAGAACATTACAAGGAAGTGTCACAGTTGTGAATTCACAAGATGGGTGACGTTTGTTTCTGTAAGACACTGGTGAGTAGCTGTGTCAGTCAGCAAGAAGTTTCTAAAGGTCCAAACAACACGACAAAACTTTTTTTCCCCATTTCTACTATTATGTACACTCCATCTTAACTTCTTTCAGTGCTCTTCCTACATATACTCTACATATACTCCTTTGCTATGGTTATTGCTAATGAAAATACATGGTACACAACACATCAGTGCAACCAATAAAAATTATTCTTTAACAAAAAATACACTTCTTAAGGAGAGGAAAAAAAGGAAATAATATTTTTTCCCATATGGGAAATATTCATAAATTTTGAAAGCGGAAGGGCAATGAAGATCATCTTGTGACCTCCAGCATAACGTGGCACACAGAAGCACAAGCAACAAGTCCCGCATTGATTCCATTACTTCTGTTTTAACTGGAGATTATAATTAAAAAGAAAATGAGTCAAAATTGAAAACTTCAGCTAACGATTATATGCAACAACCCAAGTTAAATTGTTTACATGGTTAAATTATTTCATTCATTCATATATTTTCACCTCATTTCTAAGCTGAATGTGACATACATCAGCTTTCAACTTCTGGATCCTTTCATTCTTTTTCTGCTAGATTAAAAATTAAACTATTATCTGAAGTACCTTCCTTGTGTAGAGTAGGATCAAGACAGCTCTTAATCTCTTAGATAAATTAAACTGATGTGGAGTTTCTTTATTTTATAGCAGGCTTTCCAGACCTTGAGCATTCTTGTAGGTCATTTCCTGAATGCATTCCAATTTGTCAATATCATTTTTGAAGCCAGGATCCCAGAACAGAGTATTGTATTGCACTGACAGCTTCATGACTGCACCGTAATGGGCTATTGGGAGGCATTCAGATACTGTGGCTGTGAAAATGAGATACGTTGTGGTTTTTTTTTTTTTAAAGTAAAAGAATGGTGAAACTCATGCTGAGAACTACACCAAAGTTTAAGTAGTGTCTAGGTTGCAATAGTTGGGCAATTTAACAAAGACTTGGATTTGATGCTATTGCTTTACAATGTAGAAAATAAATACCACTTAAAAAAATCCTTTAGGATCCCTAGTAATTGCCAAATTTTACTGCCATTTAATGTTTTCCTGATGGAGTTTCCCAAAGTAAGAAAGACTTTGGACAGAGGGTATTAAATAATTTGGCCCTTATTTCTCACTGTAACGTGGAAATAATGAACAATAGAAACAGATGTTTTGGAGAAATTCATATCTGGAAGGAAAATGCAACAGGAAATATTTTTGCTTGTACAAGTTACACCTGTGGGTCTGGGGAATTAATCTTCTACCCATTATCCATCATACTTACTTAACCTTTTGTCCTGTTTTTGGCTGGGATATACTTTAGGGGAGGGGAAGGGGAAATATTTTATAAAATAGAGAATGAGACACAGTAGGAATAATTTCACTCATCTCTGGCAGTGCCTAGGGCACAGCTGCTATAGACAATTATTGCATTCTTATATTAGCTAGCACTGGCTAAACAAACTCTAAACTTAGAAAGTTTCTCCTGCATGTTTTTGAGTCCTGAAATTAATAATGCTCTCCAATGTTATAAGATTGTAGGGGGCTTTACTATTCTCTTCCATAAATATTAACATATTGCATTCAAACAATGGAAAAGGAGGTTTCAGAAATGTGAAGAAAATACAATCTTAGATCTTCATGCTAAAATAATCTAGTTGTATTTTAAAATCTGTGTGTGTGGAGGGGGCACTGGCAACTGGGCACTAGTGGCACATTTTGTCTCTCTTCTTGTCTGGCAGTGACACAATTCTTTTCTTTGGCTGTTTTAAGTTTATAAAAAAGAAAATATTTAACATTGTTTATTATCATAACCTTATTTTTCTTCTCTCTAAGTAAGGTCGCCCTGGCATTCAGAACATGAGTGGAAACAGCTTTCCTGGTGGTCTTATTTTGAAGTTTATACCAGATATCAAGACATATTGGTCTACAAATCAGACATGAATTTAACAAAACAGTCATACATGGTACAGAGAATGTCAAACTGAAACTATGTTAAGCGTTCCTCCATCCTTATTATAGTTCCTTATAGCATGCACTGCTGCTTCCAAGGATGTCAGTGAAAAATTTTTCAATGAATGAATGAATAAATTCCATCGTTAGAATATCAATTTCAAGTCTTGTTTCTCCTGTTATTAAATGCAAAATTGTCATTAAGTTCAAATCTTCTCTCACATTGCTCTGCAAATGTATCTCAAGCTTGCCCTAGATTTTATAGTGTGCATATAATAAAAAAATACAAAAAAAATGTATTAGAAATCACACTATCAATTACTTAACTTTGGTTCATATTTCTCTGTATTCTGACACCTTATATTAAACAGGCTGAAATCAGGTAAAATAAGGACTTAGGGATCTCCAAAACTGTCAAATAGGAAAAAATTGCTTTGTTCTGATTTCATTTTAAGAAAATAACATTATTATCTGGCCCTGAAGTATTGTAGCCATAACCTGATAAAATTACACAGAAAGGCCTTAGAGATATCTGAATATTCCCAGTTTGAACAGCAATATGTTTAGGAATAAATTTACATTTTTAGTAGCTTAGCTCCACTTTATATAACCCCTAAAGGGCAATGTTGCTCAATATACTTTGTTAAAACAAAATATGGCTGTTTACAGTGTTTATTTAACTAGTTAATGTTCATTTGGTTATCTGCCACTTAAAGACACTAATGTTGCATTGAGCTTTGTGTCCCTTGTTTATTATTACCTACAGGGAAAGAAAAGAAATTCGACAGCTTGTTTGAAACTCTTTGCTAGAATGGTAAAGTATCTGATCTTGTGCTGAGACTGGGGCCTTGCCACATCTATACTTAACAAATGCTTTCATGTGCCATCAAATCCTCCAGAATTAATAGCAGAGCATGTGCCTTTCACAGTCTTTGCAGTGATCACAAAGGCTATTAATAGAGTAATCATATGAACTCTGCACTGTAAATCCTTATTTGCTGCACACGAACATGTGTTTTGGGGCCTCCACAGTGTACACACCTTCCCAAACAGGCAGAGTGAGCCAGCACAGTCAGCCTGGCCTATCTCTGCAGAATGGCTCTGGGTACATTCATATTAATTCCCAGGTCCTCTTCCTTCTGCAGGTTAGTAGTAGCCAAAACAGATGGAAAATACAAACTTTTATAGTAATCTAATATTTTGTTTTAATTATTTATATGCAGTGTCCAGAGGATTCAGGGAAGACTGAGATATGCTCACCCTTTAAAAGCAGGCAAGCAGAAATAGTCCCTGTCTGTAAGGGCACCTAATCACATTATAACAACATGTAGCACACAGGAAACAGCAGTCAGCTCTGGAGCAATGCCATTGATGACTGCCTTGGTAAAGTGAGAATATTTTTGTGGCAGAATAGCATTACTTCTGTTTGCAATTTACCTTTGTTAATACATATTCTACAGAAACCTCCATACACACAGAAAATAGTAATTTCCTGATGTTTATAACCACCAATGATAAGGCAAGGGGTAATGGGTAAAACTGGAAGACAGGAGGTTCCATTTGAATTTGAGAAGAAACTTCTTCATGGTGAGGGTGACAGAGCCTGGAACAGGCTGCCCAGGGGGGTGTGGAGTCTCCTTCTCTGCAGACCTTCAAAACCTGCCTAGATGCCTTCCTGTGTAACCTCATCTAGGTGTTCCTGCTCTGGAAGGGGGATTGGACTATGTGATCTTTGGAGGTCCCTTCCAATCCCTGACATTCTGTGATTCTGTGATTTCTATTGCTAGAGTTTTGTAGAGACTTAAGGTTACCCATGGTTTCCAGGAGAATGAATATGCTTGAGAATGCATCTATAGAAATCTTTAAGTTAGAGCATGTAGTATGCTTTCATATGTTTTATGCTACACAGATGCTTTTAAATTTATATACTTAGTGTCTTCCACCACAGTGAAAAATCTTAACTGAAACAAGAGAGAGTAGTATCTTAAGTTTACAGCATTTCTCACTGCAGGTAAAATTGCTGAAATCCTACAAAATGCTTGGAATGGCATTTATCAGTCAAATGAATTCTGAAATACTCCCAAAATATTTGATTCCACATAATGGAAGTGCATTTCTCATAGGCATCTGTGAACACTTAAAAGCTTACCCCAATCTAGTCACCTTACTCTCAAGTTTGACCTTTTCAATTTTTTTTGTAGAGAAACAATGCTTCTCATAAGTTTTATTCCTTCAATATATGCATTTTGGCATACAGAAAGACAAGCCATCACTACTGTTGTCAGGAAGTACACGCTCCTCTCACTTAACATTTTCTTTGTTGAAACCTATTTGTTTTCCATACCTAGTCTTCTCTCTACCTTCCAGAGAAACACAGTGCTCTTCACTGCAATGATCATGTAGAACATTTTGCAGGGCATCCTTCTAGCCAATTCTAATCTTCCAAGTCCTTCACGTCCACTTAGCAGACATATCCTCCAGGATCTCTCTTTATGTTTCACAGATGTTGGGTGAAATGAACACTATACAGAGCACATAATGATGTGTCTTGTCATAAGGCATCACCACTTCCATATCACTCTTCCAAAGTACACATCACTCACAGATGCTCTTGAAGGTCCTTAGAGTAATTTTAAATGTCTTCTTTCTCTTGGCCATCAGCCCAGTGAAAGTCTCCAAAATGCATGGAGACAGGGAGTAAACTGGACCTTCAAAAATGATTGACAATTTCACAACTTTACTTATGCCTTTGTCTGCAACGTAAAAGTGTTTCCTTTTTCATTTCAGCAAGCAGGCATAACGGGTAGCATAATCTGATCTCGTATAGCTATTTGCAATGTAGAGATCAGTGTTTGAACCAATTTCCCTAGAACTGTTCCATAATTGGTGAATAACTACTCTGTAGAACCACTAGTTCTGGACTCTGCTTCTTCCTATCCCAAAGAAAACTTGTTAAATAGGTCATATATTTTGCACCCTAAAAGTGATCATGTTTCATAATGATTTTGAGGAGAGCCCAAAGATATTAGTGAGGACATTGATGTCTACAAGCAGTTACCTAGAAATAGTTACCAAGTACCTGTTGACAATATTGGTAAGTTTCTGTATCTTAACTTCCAGCCCCATACAGATATCTTCCCAAGGGGAGATGAGGTTCACGTGACACTATGGAAATGGCACAGTCTTTTGAGGAAGCTGTGTTGTGGTTTGTCTCCAGGGCATGGGGATAGGCTAAGTCTAGCAGAGTGTGTGTTTCGTCATGTGTGCAGGTACACAGCCAAGACTCTTGCTGTGGCCTTGTAACACTCCATGTAGGGTACAATCTCCTTTATATTTTGAGTATACTATATGGTATGGTGCCAGGACTACTGGAGTTTGTGATGTTTTACTCTCAGCTGCAGCATTCCTGGGCTGGTAGTTTATTGTTTGTGACAGGCTGCACACAGTATATTACAAGAAAGGATATAATGATGGCTGAATTTCAAACAAACAAACAAACAGAAAAAGCCCAAACATACAAACAAAAAGCATAGTCATGTAAATGTACCAATTATAAAAGAATCCACCTTATGACTGCATTACAGTGGTAGCAAGACCTTCCAGCTCAATAACATTAAACTAATGCAATTAGAGAGAACAAACCGGATCAATGTGACACCTTGATGAAGATGTGGACTTATTGCTCATTGAAAAAACTATTCATGTAACCACTGAGAAAGAAAAATACATAACTGAATAAAAAATTCATGGTTTTTTTGTTTCGTTTTTTTTACCTGAAAGTTCAGTAATAATTGGTGCAGCAATCATTTAAACACTCCCAGAACTTGCCATGTGTTAGTGCCAGTAATGCTACTTTTATTCAGACTCAGTTGGCATCAAAATAAATACAAGAGAAAATACAGGACAGTTTTTCAATGAATAATTGTGCATAGTTTCATGACCCTCCTTCTTTCTTCCTCCTTATTAAAAGCATTTTTAAGCTTCTTCTTTCAAATGCAGGTTCTGTCTACTACGTAAATACTATATGCAGTCTTTTTCATGAACCACTTGCAAAATATAAAGTCTAATTTTTTGTGCTTGGAATGACACATTAAAAAAAAAAATAGTAGCTGTTACAAATATGGTATTTCTCCATCAGTTTTAACCTCTGAAGACTTCACATAAAATATGGTTGCTCTTGCCTAGATGACAGGAAATTTCTGCTTGGAGGAATCATTCACTTTGGAAATGACCCTGGATACAGATTCCTTGAAAGTTTAGACACATAAGCATAGGTAAAAGAATCTATTTTCCAACAAGATCTTGTGCAGAAAACAGACTGTTGGAGAAAAACATCTCCTCAGCAGTATGCATGCACGTGTTCACAACCTGCATCTCTACAGACAGCTGAGAAGCTGGATTGCCACCTGTGTTTTTAATAAGCATAACAGAACTTCTAGTGACCATTTTTTTTCATAGGAAACCTGAAAATGTGGTGCCAGATCTTGCCTTTTGTATTTGCCTTTCAACCAAGATTTGGCTAAAAGCAATTCCAAGTTTAATTTGTTCCATAACATGGTTTCATGTGTTCATTCTGCTACCTCTAGGATTACTGTAGCTAGGTTAAACCTGTCATCTCTGTTTTACAGGCAGTCTGACCTCTTTGTGGCCACAAAACATACTTTCATTAAAGTGGCTAAAAAGAGTACCTTCTCATGATATATTGTGTTATAATATGATAGTACTATCAGGAAAAAATGGGTAGATAGAAACAAGTATGTTTGACACTTTATACCCCTTCTGTCCACATCATCATAGGTAAAGGATTTTTACTCAGGCATTCCCTAAGCGTGGATTTGACCCTACATCATGTATAGAGAGAAGCCACAGATAAGCTTGTTGAAGAGAAGAGTAATGGGAAGAAATTAACTGCTGCTCTTTGTTCCCAAACAGAGAGATAATGAACAAAAATTGCAGCAAGGGAAATTCCAATCAGATATGATAAAAAAGTAACATAATGCAGATGATGAAGCACTGAAACAGGTTGGCCTCTCCAACCTAAAGGACTTTCATAACTTCATTGGACACATCCATGAGCAATTTAATCTAACTTTGAAGCCAGCCCTGCTTCAGACTGGGAACTGCAGAGTTTCTGTTTAACCTGTCCTGTGATGTCACAGACATCATCCACCTCTGAAAGATGGCATAGGTCTAGTCTGTCTATAGGAAAAGATTACAACAGCCACAACAGTAGATGTAGCACTTTGCTTCCCACTGCTTCTAAACACTATGACATATAGAACACATCACAGGCCAGTTTGCAATAGGATTGGAAGGATTATAATCCTTTATTATCACTGCTTGATATATCTGGCATCCCTTGTGACATGATAGAAAAAAGTCTGTGCATGTGCATCTTTCCTATCAAAATTTGTGTGCATCCAAACTTTTGTATGTTTTAGAGAGAAGGAATTTTGGAGAATGCCATTCAGCATTTCTCTAGATTTAAATTACAAGGTGACATAATACTGCTGTTCAGGTTTCTAATGTTCTCGAATAAGCTTGCAGCACATTTTAGCGTGGTTAGAAAGGTAGTTTATGACATTCAGCACAGGATAAAACAGATTATGAATTCTGTGCAAGAACAGTTGTTATATTGGCTTGTTCCCCATGCTATTTAAAAACTATTATTTAGCTCTTGGCTTCAACTTCTGTGTTCTGTTGGGGTTTTTTGCCTGTACTCTTTTGAGAATGTTTTAAAAGAACTTTTGGTACAGAGGCTGTTTGGTATTTTAGAAATGCTTCACAAAGGCCATTGCATCTGCTGATGAAAGTACTGCTGTATGGTGATACTGTGCAGTACTGTTGAAGGCGATGTATCAAGAGCAAAAAGATGAGCAATCTTCTGAATTTTGAAGTTAAAAGAAAACTACCACTTTTTTTTAAAGATGACCAGTTTCTTCCTATGAAATTCCCAGGATTTCTAAAGTTGTGGTTTTGTTTGTAACTGCATAGAGTTTCAGCAAAATATGCAATTCCTGATTCTAATAAAAGCTGTCAAAATCTAGTAAAACAAAATAATCTAATTTGACTTTAAAAGTCATACAACACAAATAAGTGTGACCTGCAGTACTATACTGAATACAGTAGGCTAGTTCTATATCCCTGATTTATAGCAGTCAATGTTCTGGAACTGTCCTTACATTCTTCTTCCTTTTATTTTTGTTGACCCCTGAAGAGACACTTGTAAAAAGAAAAACATATTGTTTGGTCTTTGTTTACTCTCTTACAAGAAGGGCAAGAACTCCTAACTGACCTAAGCAAAACCCATGTAACTATAAATCTTTGATTTTCACTTACTCTTTAGATAGGGTCCATGTAAGTAAAACATGTTTTGTAACCTAGTGGATTTCAGAAGACTAGTGCATTCCTTTGATCAAACTAAGTTAAATGAAAGAACAAACACCTGAAAACAGGAAAATCTCAGATGCAATTTTCAATTTAAAGTAATGAAAAGTTGCTTTTTCTTTCATGTTTAGATATTTTTCTATGGAAAGAAGAGCTTTCCCTGACGAGTGTTCATGTGTGTATTAGTACTCAAGGGCTATTTTTACCTACAAGTGAGTAGTCTAAACTCTTCTCATGACAAGGCACAATCTGAACCCTTCAAAACCACCAGGTTCTTTTATAAGACATGCATCTGAAATTTGTTTTGAATTAATTATCTCTATGTCATGGCACTCTAATATTTAATCAACAAATTACAAGTCTGCCTTGTGAAAACTGTACTTTTAATTGATCTGAGCTAGGTAACACTTTTGTCTATAATCATACAGGCTTTTAAAATCCCACATAAGTCTTCATATCTTCTACCCCTCTGTTGTTGAATACTAGTCTTAAATGTTATTGTGGCAGTACACCCTCCTCCCACCCCCCCCCACTGCTGAGAACGGATGTGGCAGCTGCATGTGTGCACACCTCCTCTCTTTCTCAACACCTCCCCCCTCTCCTGCAATGGGGCAAGTTAATGGGTCTTATTGTTGGACTCAGGCCAGAGTCGTTAGGAGAGAGGAGGAGGCACAGGTAGCCACAGTAGCGGGGTGCAGAGAAGCCACGAAGCTTGTAGACTGCCCACAGCCAGATCTGACAAGACTATAAAATGGGATCCCACCAAGGCTGCTCTTTGTGTGGTCCTCTCAGAGCGCGGAGCCAAATGCTACCACCGGGAGCCCTCCCAGGACTGGGGCGCCATCTAAGGTAACCCCCCAAAAAATGGGACTGCCTCATCTCCGTGTGTGGGTGAGTGATAAGTTAGTATTTTCCTCGCAGGACCAGGGCGTGTATTCCGTGCTTAAATATAAGTACGTGTATTTTCTTTAATAATTCTTTGCCAGATACAGGCAAGCGTATATACTTAATATAATTCCTCACTAGACACATGGGTGTAATTGTTTCCTGGAGTCAGGGATGGCTCTGGCATTGTTTTTGGTGAGCCACATGTATGCACGCTGTGGATCTCCATTATTCTTATTTTGCTGTACCCCAAATAATCTCCTCAAGTTGATATCTGAATCTGTATTTTATGTTACTGGAGTATTAGCTGATTTTATAAACCCCGTTTCTAATTGGTTGTTTTCCCGGACTTTCCCAGACAGAATAAAAGTCTGTTTTGGACCTTGTTGTCTGCCTAAGACTAACTTCGCAGTCCCTCTGTGACGGTTATCTATGATCTTGTTTTAGTTTGTGTTAAAACCGGCCATTACTATCTTGAGATGTACATGTGCCATTAGATTTGTATAACTGAGGTCTAAATACTCTATTCAGAGATCAGGCTGACAAATCAGGATAGCCACCCCAAAAAAATCACTGTCTCAAAACCAATCCCTAAACTGACATCACGATAGCTGCGGATGAATGCAGAGACATAGGAAGAATATTTTGTAACTAGTAAAGTCTGTCAAAAATAGAACTGAAATGAAAATAACTAAGGTTCTGCCCTCTTGCAGTAGTCTGCAAATTAAGTGAAACTGAGTATTTCACTGCAGCTGAAGGCTGGTTACTGGTTGCTCTCTGTAGACAACCGTGATCCCATTGATTCTCAGGATTTCAGTAGCCCAGAGTATAGAGGTCTGTGTCATGTAGCCAAGTCTTTCAGACATGCTGATATCAAGTAAAAGAGCCAGTATATTTCTATTTCACAGTTTCACATCATTTCAGTTTTCATTTTCATAGGATGTCTTGACACTGACTGGGCAATCAAAATTTTGATGGCTTGACTTTTAAAGTACAGTTGATTCATACAACTGTTTATTATACTATACATACTACAGGAAGCTTACAATGATTGCATTATGCCTTATATAATGATTCTGTCATAATATTGTAATAACAGTATGGTTGTAAATTAATGTGAAATATAATAACCACAAGTATTTTCAGGGTTCAGTAAGAGCCATAGAATAGTTGGACATGCAAGTTGTCTATAAAGCACTCAAGCACTTTCAGCTATTTATGTATAAAAGGCTTCTTAAGCATCTAAGTCTTTCTCAGATTTTTTCATGATCAGTAGAGTTATCTGTTATTACATTGCAAGGATTTATGACTGTAGATAAGACCTTTAATTTGTAGTTTGTTTACTTCTTATGCCTGGCTCTCCTAAGGTATTAACAACTGCACAGTTATGCAAAATTAAATTATTTTACACTTTAATATTAGTAAAATATAATAGCAAACATTATTAAAAAACCTGAGATTACTATATTCTGTATCCTCTCAACCGGCTATGTTGTAAAAAATGTTCTATCCTTACAGTAAGAGCTAAATTAATTAAATAAACAGATAGACATAAAAATATTCAGTTTGTCCATATTTAAGACTTTTATTTACATCTTATGTTGAACATATGGACATAATGTAGAAATACATGACATTTAGTAAAGCTGGTAGAGTTTAATCACATCTACTGTGGGAAACATATAAGGGATAGAGACGTAAATCACCGCCCAACAGTAGAAAGACGCTGTGTGAATTTAAGAGTAGCAGGATGATTTACCTGAGCTGAAATTCTGACCTTTGTTTGCCTTACTCTTTATTTTCACCTTATGTTGCACTATTCTTTCAAATAAATAAATTCACATCCACCCAAAGTCAAGCTTGACAATTGAACTGAAATTCTCGAAATGTATTAAAGGTTTCTTTTGCATAAATCTTGTTAAATCTTGTTAAATCTTCAAAATTTTTGCCCTAGTTGACTGGTCTAGAAAATCAATGCTAACATTTGCAAGGAGAAGCAGCTAATATATTGACTAAAATAAATTATCATTTGAAAGTAATTTGAAGTCTACATCAATCATGACAGCTTGTAAATGAATTGGTACGGTGTTCTTGAGGATGAATGTGAATATTTTTGATACTTGATTGTTCTTTCCTGTGGCCAGGTCTTGACCTGAAAAAAAGAGGTCTCAAATATTTTAAAAACTGTCTTTATAGCTCACATTCTCTTGCTTGGCTGGACAAGAGGACAGGTTTGATGTGTTGCTGTGGGTGACAAGTGATCAGAGAAAGGTGGCAGGACTAAAGTATTTCATTTTAACCACCTTCTCTACCCCTTCCTGGAAATTGGCTAAATTTCCTCACTGAAATTTTTCCATGTAGGAATGTAAGGAGATAGAACCAACATGCAGGTTTATTTAAAGTAGTAAATGTATTTGATAATGATACTCAATGGACCACTGTGGTCTTGATTTCACAAAGACTGGGAAGTCTGGACGTTTTCTTTCAATCCTGCTGCCAGCTCCTGCCACAACAATATTCATGCTACGCACATTAATATCAGCGTCACCATTCCAATCAACTGTATTCCAACCTTCAAAACATGAGAAACAATAACGAAAACCTGAAGGAGAATGACAAAAGTATCATATTCTTCTGTGTTTACCTGGCTGTACACAATTCTCCTGAGGTCATCACAGAGAACAAATATATCCCATGCTGTTGAAGTCTTGCTGTGTTTGGTTAAAAATAATTATTTGTTTTAATTGATAAATGCCCATGCAGCAGTAACCAAAAAAAAAAAAAAAAAAAAAAAAAGGTGAAAAATAATCATAAATTATGTTTTAAATACGTGTATGTAATATTCAAATAAGAAAAGGTTAATATTCACCTATCTGGAGTAAAATATTTTCTTTTACAGACTCTTCAGGCCAAGCATAGAGCAGGTAGTCTGTAACCATAGCAATCTGCTGTGTTGATGGAGAACCCGGACAAGCTAAGCATAAATGGAATTGCAGTGGAAGACCTGATTAGTGCTGTTTTGCATACTACTGACAACATGAGGATATTGGCTCCTGTAGAGTGGAGCTGGTCAAACAGTGAAAAATATTTCGGCAAACGTTAGCTAAAGATTAAAAATGGCTTGACTTCATCTGTCTTCAGTTTGTTTTGCAGAGCTTTTGGATTCACTTGAATTTATTTCTGAGATGAAGCTTTTTATTTGCACATCAACCTACATAAGAAAAGTGAATACAATAAGTGTACAGAAAATAATATATGCTAGATGGGGAGATAATCTGCTCATCACATTATGGAAAGAGGATCTTTCAAAGATGCTAGGAGCTAAACAGATCAAAGATCCATTCACATCTTCATCAACTGGCTTGAGTATGACATGGAAGTAACTTGAGATTGTATCCACCTCTAAGGCTTTGAAACATTACACACAACTGAACAAGGACATAAAAACTGCCAGATACTATAACCCTGGTTGGTCCTAATTAAATTTTGGGAAAAAAAAAAAAAAACATCCAACTAGCAGCCCTGTGAAAGGACAATTAAAACAGTTTAGGGTGCCAGAAGTATGTAGACATTACCAATTTCCTTTATTATGGTCATTCTTGCTGTCTCAGTATTGAAGAGTAGTTGAGAAACTTCTGCAATGATTTATGAATTAAAAATTCCCCAGATGAAGAGAGATCTGGCAACCTCATCTTCCAGGTTGGAAGCACCTTTGTCTTGTTCTAGCACAGAAAATATCAAGCCCATCAGCAATCACCTTGTTGGCACTTTGTGATAAGGATAAACTATATTAGGCAGCATCCATCCTTCATTCCAGCAGCTGGAGCATATTAAAAAAAAAAAAAAAAAACACACAACAAAAACAAACCCTCACACACAAAAACAAACAAAACAAAACAAACAAACAAAACCCCAAACCAACTAAACAAACAAACAAAACCCCACACTATTCACTTTTATAAGTAATTAGTAGTCTTATTATTTTTTATAGCAGTTCTGGAGCATCTAGATTTTGAGCATTACATTACATACATTACACTACTAGATAGGAATAAATGCAAAAAGATCCTGACTTAAGATGTCAGTAGGAATTCATTTCCAAGGTCAGACAAAGTGACACAAAGCTACTGGGAGCTACTATTGAAGACAGGGATTGCAGCACATCAGCTGTGTGGTTATCATCCAGTAGAAATGGTTTACTGGGAAGGACTGGATAACAGAATACGTGAGACTCAACAACATCTGGAAATGGGACAGAAACCACTGACAACTTTTCTTCCTTCCTTCAAGACATTTTAAATACTTCTTATTAGTGACATATTAAAACACTACTCCTGGCTTTCAGCAGGGAAGAATTAGGGAAGAATTTCCTGAAGGGCCATTAACTGAATCTGGCAGAATGGGAAGAAGCATGGAGAAAACAAGACCCACTGTGACACCAAGCCTGTAACATGACTGACATTACAGACTCAGTCTTTATGGGGATATAGCGGAAGATTTGGCAAGGAGATTAGTTAAATGTAAATATGCTCAAGTGACTTGCACCTGTCTGTAGAAAAAGCACATATATCACACTAATTGTTTTACTGACCTTGTGTGCTTGATGAGTAGAACCTTTGTGTTAGTTAACATAGGCCTGTGAGAAACTCTACACACCTTATCACTATGTCTGAGATTCCTCTTTGTTGTGAGAAAGAGCGGGAGGCTGCACCTATCTGAAGCCTTGAAATACAGGCAAGCTCAGCAGCCCCAGTGATCTTCCAGCAGGGCTGAACTTACCAGCGCCTGCGTCCCCGCTTGTGTCACCTCTGCCTGGGAGCTCAGGTGTGGCTTCAGAGATCCCCCAGTAGAGAGATAACTAAAATAAAACTCGTTCTTTGCAATGCATTTGTGGCCTCTGGCTCTTTTTGCGACATGCCTGCATATGTGTACACACAGTCATACCACATTCCTACAAATAGTAGGATCATCTATCTCCTTGATACAGTTTATCCTTATCACAGTTCATCTACTACATGGCAGGAATTGCAGGGCACAGCCCAAATACCAAATTGCCTGCATCTTACCGTATGTTCATGTGTATATACATACACACGCATGTCCATGTGCAAACATGCACAGATGCAAACATGATGTGCCTGTTCTTAAAATGAAGGTTAGAAGGCACAATATGTATATTGTCATTGAAAATTTAGATTATCACATTTACATGTTAGCATGAATAAATGGGAAACAGATGACTGGAAATTCAAGTGTCACACCTCCTGAAATCTTAGTGAAATTCAAAATTCAAAATTCAAAATTAACTTGCAAATTTGTGTTATATTCCTGAGTTGCATATTCAAAATTACATTTAAAAAAAAGAGAGATATACAGGTCAATTCTTCCCATTTCATATTCCTTAGTCAAGCATAGGAGTCATGAGGATGTGTTCTTGGGTCTGGAAAGGGAAGAGGAAAGAGCTACAGGATTTACTTCTACACGTCATTCTCATCTCAGCTGCTATTATGCTACAGGTACATGCTGCAGCGATACATTTTGATAAAACTACTGATAACAATGTTAGGAATTGTAGCCTGGACATGGCCTACCTTGTGAAGAATGAAGGCTAGAAGGGGCTCCCTAGATTCATTTATTCTTATGAGATGGTCACCTAACAGAAAATATTATTGTCCAACAGACTTCGAAAATGATTTTGTAAGTTCCTAAAGACTTGAACGCAACTGACCAATAAGTGATTAACTCCAGACAAGCTTAGTTCCCAGAGTGTTTTTATTCTGTTACTAAAAGAATCTACATGTTAATTTCAGCACCTTGGACTTCCTATGAGCTTACGCTTTAAAATATCATCCAAGAAAAAAAAATCTGCCTCTTTATTTCATGATCTGTTTACTCTACAATGGTGACTCTGTAACTGATTCAAATTCAGCTAGCTGTATTTTATTTCTTTTATCTGTGGCTCATATATCAGGAACAAGTCATATATCAGAATCCCAAGTCAATGGGATCCACAATATAGAAAAATTAACAAAACTAATCTGCAATGAAAACCTTGATTCACTAAAAGCAATCACAAAACAAGGAAGGTGTTATAGACTCTTAAGCAATAGACTGAAAATCCAGTAGAGACCACAGTGAATGCAGTTTGAAATTTTGCATGTCAAGTCACATATTTCCCCAAAATACTTCCTACTTAAAATTGCCACTGACACGGATCCCACCAAAATTCTTCCTAAGTTGTCCATGTGGTTAACTATTTTCCCAAAAAAACTACATTACCATTCCTGTCTTAATTTGTCAGACTTCATTCTGGGTCTTATTTTGTCTCTGCCTCTGTGCAGTAGATTGAAGAGACCTCTATTATCAAATTTCTTCTCCGGCATAGGAAGCATGTCCTTTAACTCTCTCTTTGGTAAGATAAACAGCCTGAGATCCTTCATTCTTTTAGAAGAGAGGCACATTGTACAGTCCTTTAATCACAGCTCTTCTCTGAGCCCTCTTCAGTTTAACATCCTTCTTGAATTATGAACAGACCTGTGGGAAAAGGATCCTTGTGTTCTCAGAAATTCCCCACACCTCTCTATTTCTGCTTAGATTGTTGGCTTACCGGAGGTGAACTTAAACATAACTCCATTGCCCTCTTCCTTTGTGTTAGGCAAATTTCTTGTATATCACAATTACTTCAGTCAGTTTTCACTTTTAAGCCTAAACACTGTACAAAATTCTCATTATAATAGCATCAGATATAGACTTCATGCTTGCACTCATACTTGGTATTCTTGGTATGCACTTAAGATCCTTTGACAATGAAGTCTCACGTTGAGCCCTGTGTTGTTCTGACTTCCAGAGCTGTTTCTCCTAAGGAGCCAACATTTTGAGAAAGAAGATTTCTTCACTTACCTGTCAAGCAACAGGACTTACCAGGAATGCAAGTGCATGGAATATGGGATGTCAGTTGGCTCATCCGTGCAGATACATGTGTTTATGCACATGAATTCAAAATGACATATCCCTGTGGGTCTGTTCCAACTCAGGACATTCCATGATTCTATGATTCTATGATCCACATTGTGTCAATTCAGTGTAGGAAAAAATTTTCAGGCTTTAGGAGGAGTTAAATTATCTGCTAAAGAGCAGATTCAGTCTTGCTTTGTTGTCAATGAAAATCATAGATTTAGTCAAGGACTCATAAAATTTCTTGTTATTTAGTCTTTCAAATATTTTCCGCCACAAAGAATCACAGGTGACAAGCGCACCTGCTTCATAATTATGTGATGCAGTTTTTATCAATATACTGGACATAATACTGATTTCCAGATAGGAAGGATAGATAACTGTAGAAATGATCAAAATGAATTCCCTACTTGATTTTCCAGGATGGAAAGTAAGAAAAAGAAACTGAGAATTTTTCTTGGGGGAAAAGAAGTATTTTGCAATTGTTTGCCTACTCTGTTTGTTGCCTTCTGTGTTCAGCTTTTCAGCAGCTATAACACAGAATTTTATGAAGCAGAGCTTCAGGCACGCTTCTCTTTGCTGCATATTTTCTGCCTTTTATGAATCTCAGTCTAATACCTGTTTACCTATTCAATGTATTAGGATCTTGGATGCACAGATCATCTTTCTTTATCCTGAGCTGAGCTGCTAAATCGGAAACGTTGCAGTGCTCAGCCTTGCAATGGCTATGCTACTTCGCTGAATATCTGTCTGTATAGAGCAAATGTATCACATCTGACTGTCAAGACAGATAGTAAAGGCAAAGAAAATCCTGTGCTCATGAAATTAAAAGTAATAAATAGTAAGTCTTTCAAACACAGCATGTATGGTACTTGTATATCCTCCAGGGTTTCCTTTGTCTCGGGCATTTCCAACAGCTGCAGATTTTAAGGGCTAGTTGTCACCTAGTCTACAAACATAGCCTGCACTGCTTAACACCCCTATTCTTTGCCTTCTGCATGACTGCACTTGACTGCCTTTGCGTCCTTGCACACAGTGTATTCCACTTCATGATATGTATTTTTAAAATGGCTTTAGCAAATGGCGCCATTTAATTTGCCCCATGGGTTCCTACCCACCCATGCAAATATCTTGGCTTGATCATGCATTTCTTCAAATAATAACTCAGATGTATACCTCTGGTAAAGCGGTAAGAGCCTAGAAAAATCTTTCTGCTAGGAAACTTGTTTTTAGAAAAAAAATAGCTACAAACTTCAATTAAATTTGATGTGTAACTTAAAAGCAAGAAAGAAATGAGGACAGCCAGGAATGAATTATTTAATAAATAATCTTCAATCAAGTAAAAAACTGTCCAAAGCTACCAGATTTCATGCTTCTCTTCATTAACCCAAGTGTTTGAATGCATCAGGGTTAGAGAAGGTTTCATGACAGTTGCAATGAGACAATTTGGAAGAAGTAGACCTTATCCACCTTAAAATACTCAAAGGACATCATTTAGATGCATAATGAACATTTGATTGGCCATTTGATATTGCCGTCAGGGCTCAAAAATGTATCAAATCTTTCCAATAAACAATCTGAATACAAGACAGGAGAAAGATAGCTATAGAAATGCTTTGACCTGTCGGGTGTGAATGGATTTCATAATTATAAAATGGTCATAGCCAGCTACTCAAGAACAATTTTTTATATCTCTTTTCACATGCACTGACACATATATATTCATTTCCTGCAGCTCCAGTTAAAGAAGGAAATCTATAAGCTGTATTGAGTTAAATGTTAGAACTGGAGTGTTAGAATGTTCCATTAAGTATTTGCATTTCTTTGTTCGTGTATATAAAGTGTAGGATCCCTATGCTAATATAATTCCCATGCACATTAATCAGTACATTTTCATTTAAACTCATGTCTCGATATTCCAACAAACTGTTTATCTATAGCTTTTTCATCTCTACGCTTCTCCACTTCTTTCAAATAAACGTTCTTCCCTCATCCTTGCCAGGTGCTAGTCAGAAAGACTTTTATGCAGAAATGTTATTAAAAATGTGGATTGCGTATGTGAAATAGATGCCATTATACTACTGTTCAGTTCACTCAATAGCTGGATGTTCCAAAGAATGCAACAAAACAAAGGGAGGAAGCCATAAGTCTACAGCAATAACTGCTTTGTACACAGACTTTGGTAATTTCTATCCTCTTCTACTTTATTTTTATTGTTAAAAAAAAAAAAAAATCAAAAAATGCTGAATTTATTATTTTTCTTTCCCAGAACTTACTTTCAAAGGTTAGAAAAAAACGCAGCCTTGGGTAAAATTTTGGATTCCTGTACACATTTTTGTTTCTCGTCTGTACTGCTAGTTACCACCTAGTTGCCACTTTTTCAGGTGGTAAGTTAGGCGCTCTGTTGGATGGCTTGTGAAATTAATTAGTCTTATTTATAAATAAATATATGATCAAAAGATTTAGTTACTGTTTTCTTTGTGGTTTTTCCTTTTCATTTACTCTGCATGACAAATTTCCCAATTATTTCACCATTATTATTATAATAACACAATAAACATATACTGATAACATGATGTATAATAATATTATATCTATGTTATAAAATACAAAATAATAGCAATGAATGATTAAAAAAAAAAAAACAAACAGTTGGAAAGCAGTGTTCAAAAAAGTGACAGATTTTTGTGGTCAATTTGTTTACATAAAATGTTAATCTCATTGACGTGTTGTTTAAGAAAAAAATCTGTAAATGCCTTTAAGAAAAATGTAATACTAAATGCCTGAAATTTCCTTGTGGAAGTGCACATTTTTCTATTGTTGTTTTGTGAACTTTGTGCTTCTAAGTGTATGTTTTATATAGCTTTTGCCTTGGAACTCCGTTGTTTCAATCCCCTAAAACTGTCAAGTGTGACTCCACCTGCTTTATTGTTCCCATAAATTCTTATGAAACTACTAGCTAAATCCAATTTGTGTCATTCTGTCTCTCTTTGTGGCCTATTCTAAATCTCCCAGCATGTTTCACAAAAGTAGAATCCTATTAACGCCAAATAACCACCACGGTATTTTATTCTGTGGTTATTACAGTCCTGCTACTGTCATAGCTCCTAGAGAGTCTTGTCTCTCCATGAATCTACGTTGACCAAAACCTGCAAACTTATTACTTGCTTTCTGTTGTTTTTCTTTTCATCTGATATACCTTTTTCCAATACTTTTTTTTTTTTTTTTTAATGAAGTTTTAGATGTTCAACGTTTAGGCTTAACATTTTGCCAAGAAATTTGCCAACCTGTAAAGTGTTACTAGTTAACATGAAAAATGTGTTAACTTCAGATAAACTAACAAATGATCTTAGCCCACAAAAATTATGTTCTAATCTTTAGCTTTACCGAAATTCCGTATGTTCAAAGTATTGCATAGGTCCAGTTTTAATTAAGAATTAAGGATAATAACTTATTTTTCTTTATTGCTTTCTGAACAAGGGAGGGAATTAAAATATTAAAAATGAGAATCTGGATTAAAATCCATGAAGTGCTGCTATAATCAACATAACATCCATGGAATATCAAAATATCACCAACCATGTTTAATTGAATGAATACAAGATCATAGTTCTTTCACTTTTAAAAAATAAATAAATAAATAAAGAGGAAAAAAAAAATAAAGGTATAAAAAGCTTCTGATTAACATTTCAGTGTAGAATTGAGCCTCTCCTGATGGAAAGTTGCAAATATCTTAGAACCTGATCTGCACCTGTTATCCTTAACGACTTCTGTAATATATAGATGACAAGAGCCAAAGAATGTAATATGCTCATTTAAACTATACCCTAGAAGCTCCAAACCAGAAACAGTTGTGTTGTTTTGTTTTATTTTGTTTTAATTTATTTGTACATATGTTTCTTAATGTCTGTGTCATAATGTACAAATGCCTCGGCCCCTACAGCATGTCTTGGATTCCTTCTCACTTCACCGTCTGCACTCATGCCTCATGAATAATTTCTCCCTTCATTACTGCAATATGTATAATGAAACTCCAAATCCTGCAATCCTAAAAATATAAAAAAGTGCATTTGAAACAAGATGCATGATAACTCCTCCAGTAACTAAGAACACATAAAGAATGTCTTACATTCAGCAGTGGCTGACAGAAAAACCTAAGAGCTGCCAGAAATAATCACCTTTACAAAGTCTCAAGGAATTCTGTGCGTAAAGGGTATGTCTATGCAAGATCTTCTTCCACCCGTATTCCAAAAGCTGATTCTCTGATATCTGAAAAGGGAAAATCAAGTAGGAGCAGAGATGAGAACTTGCCTCTTTCAGGCAGTTTAGTTAAATTCTATGTTTAGTTAAATTCTATGTTTAAAAAATTATATGAAATTACTAGATGGTTCGAAGTAGGAAGGTTAAAAACATCTAGGAACTACAAAGCAACTTCTAAGATGTGAATCAAAAGACCTTCAGTATATTGAATGTATTAATGAAGTGAACATTTGCAGTACATTGGACTACTAGGTATGTGTATTTATTAAAAATTTCATGGTACAAATAGTGAAGAAACACAGCCCCATCTTCTCAACCAGGTGATGCATTCATATTGCTCACGGGCTTTAAAAGAGCTTTTTAATTTAGGATGAAAGATCCTGTGTTTCTGTCACATTCTGAATATATAGAGAGGAAGTGAATTACTTCAGCTTTGAGCAGAAAAGGTGGATCACAATGCACAGAGCACATTTTTGAACTTTTGACAAGATCAAACCCACATTTTTGGGAAGCTCTTATGCAGCTGTATTTGGACAAAGCATCCCTATTAAGGCTTATAAATAGCATGGAAGTTAAAACTGAAAAAAAAAAAAAAACCCTTCTAAAAATCATTTAAGAAGGACCTCTTAGTATTGTTCAGCTCCAGAAAGTTTCTTGTCATTCCTTCCTTGTTCTGGAAATGTTAATCTTCTCTGAAGGAATAAATATTTGCCACTGTGCCATGTACATCTTTACAGCGGTTAATTATTTTATCTTTTGCAGAATGCTTAGGAATTCATTAAACTCTGACTGTTTCTTATTTAAAAAAAAAAAAAATGAAAGGCTTACATGCATTGGAGAATATTTTTTACAAAAGATATTTTCTGCAAGAGACAGTATTCAGTCTGAGGACTTTCTATTGGCCTCTGGGAATGATGGTCCACAGAGCCAGTTTTAGATCACAGCCCAGCCAGCTGAAGTACAAGCAGCAGAATAACAACCCTTATTCTTTTTTCAAATGCCTGGTGAAGCAAATATACCTGGAGTTCATTTCATAACCATTTTAGAGTCAAAAGGCAGGAGTCATTCTAGAATATTTTCAAGGAATATCTTGCAGCTTTGTATCCTGGCAAAATCCACTGTGTGCTGCTGTGAAAGTCAGTATTTAACTTTCATAAATACATACATACTTATGTATTTATGTACATGTGTATGTATACAATTTTATATTAGATAGAATTATAATTTTAGTCCAAATAAAACAAACATCTGGATAAACTGCAGTTCTCTATCATCCTTTATCCTTTTTGCAGCAACATCTCTGCCTGTCTGAGAGCTGGGTTTGGTTTGGTTTGGTTTGTATATTTTTATTCTTTCATTTCTATTCGTACTGCTTTCATGAGCTTTAATCACCAGGAAAGTGAAAACCAGAAGCTTCAGTTCTTCTCAGATTTATTACAGTCTGCAGCTATGGGCTGTCTCTTTATATTATAATCCTTTACAGTTATATCCATAGATAGAGTCTTCTTTGGTATCATTCTAGTTTTTGTTGTTATCCTCTCTTGAAATTTCTCTGTATTTCAGTGTGCTGGGGAGGAGGCCTTTTCTTTTCAGACTGAGATAATGCGATTTCAGAAATCTGTTTCATTCCTTCACATCAAAGGAATATCCCTTTCATCCAGCACTTTTTATACTAAACAGTTTCTGCTTCCTTTTGTTGATATTATATCTGCTTTATTTGTTAAAAGGGATATTTAATTATACATTAAATGGATCTTCAGTCCTTCCCATAACCTGACTTTTCATATCAAATTTCCCGGCCTATAGAATTACCAACTCCCTCACCATTCCTTTTTTCTCCCTTCCCATCTTCCATTCTGAGGAGATTAATTCAAAACAAATGGCTTTGCAGAACTGTTACTTTTTAAAGATCTTAAACTGCTTTGAGATATTTTAAAAATTGTTTGGAATCATCGGGAACAGAAAAGATTATGTTTATTTTACACTCAGACTTTTGTCCCAAATTTCTATTGGTCTTTTGCATGCATAGGTATTAAGACTGTACTGAAAGCACTAGTTTTGGAACTTACTGAACTACACAGAATTAAAGGATAATGATTATGTATAAGAGTATTTGAAGCAATAAATATTTTCACTAGTAATGAATGAGTAATGCTTGGTAAAAACTTAGATCTTTAATAAAATGCAAATGTACTTCTTTACATTACCTAATGTCATGAATGTTTAAAATATGTTGTCATTTTAATAAGTTCATATACAGTCCACAGGGAAATATATGTATTGGAACAACACAGAAGGTGAAGCACTTTCTGCAGTCATTACAACTAGCTAACATTTCAGATGTTTTCTACAGTAAAGCTGTACAGCAGTTAACACAGCAGTGTGCTGGCCTGTGATTCTTCAAGGAACAATGGCAACACGCTCAATAATGGTGTCCAACATAACAAAAGCAGTGAAACCCCATGTATCACCTAATATCTCAATCTTAGTTTTCACGGACGTTTTCTGGGTATTTCCAACACTGCATTGTAATATTAGTAATTGGTGAACCTCAGAAGCCTGCAATTTCATGTTTGATTTGGAACCATTTATTGACATACTGATGGAAGACAATTTTATATTGAAAATTAGTCATTTTTACTCTTCTCCATTTAAAATCCACCTTCTAGCTACCCATTAATCTTACTGCCCTATATTGCCTTAGTCTTGGCTTTCCTTTCCTGGAACTTGTATTTGCCAGTCTTTCTTTTCTTGTTTCAGCACTTTTAATGCATGTCTTGTTTTCTTTAGCAGTGTTATTTCAAAATATGATATATAGGATGAGATTTCTTGGAGTGTTTAGTCTTCCATAAAGAAAACAGCCTACACTAAGGAATTGGAGATGTAGGACAAGTGATTTTTCCCACAGAATCATGAGTTACTGTCTTGGTCAGAATGACCTAAAATTCTCTGTGTTGTCTCTTCAAGAAACACTTGAAAATGGTTGAACACAGTATCAATGTACTGCAAAGCATCAAAACAGATATTCCTACAGAAAGATAAGAAACTTGTGTATTTCTGTGCATATTTAAAGCATTTCACAGTTCCCATTAGCAACTGAAACCAGGATTTGATGTGTTTATTGAGACTGAAGTTTTATCTTCTCTTCTGTACCATGCAAAAATCACCAGGGAATTCATATGAGGTAAAAACTAGATGCATCATTTAATAAACTTTGTTCAATGTGAAAAATAATAACCAAGGAAAAAAAGAGGATTATCTAATTACTTACTGGCCTATCCTCCTTCCTTATCTGCATGGGTTGGCATCATGCTACTTGAACAATCATTGTCTTTCTTTGAAATACTCGTAAGAACAGTTCTTGGCACCAAGGTAAGGGTTGGTGACAGAGATTCCATAGGATTCTCAAAAAAGATTTACTACAGGGAGGGAGACCTGAGGGATCAAACCCTAAATTAAGAGAACCTGGATATTCTATTTAAATTATTATTTCTGCCTCATCTAGCTGGTGTACAAAGAGTTTTACAGGGCAGGCCTTGGCCATGCACAAGACTATGTTCCTATGTTCCATGTTAATTGCACTCTGACACTGTGACCTGCAGATTCACAGGAGACTGTGACAGCTTAGGTTGACAGCTGTTTCTCCTGAGTAATAGCACTTACTCCCTCCTGTCAGGGACCTAATTTCTTCCCCCTCTTCTTTTTTCACAATATTGAAGACATTTTCCTGCATGTAGGATGAGTTATTTTATTTTTTAAGAAGTTATTTCATTTCTAAAAGCTCTTGCCTTACAGAAAATCCTATTCTCCTTCAATCAGCTTGTTCTTATGAATGATTTCTTCACTGTTTTCATTGTCTGTGGCATTTAGACACTGAGACATAACCGTACACATCCCTGAGTTCTCTGAGACAAGGGTGAAAGCTTTCTAAGTGATATTATTTTTTAATTAATATTCAGGGTACTGTGCAGATGAACAGCACCATTACAAGAACACAGATACATATAAAAGATGTAAGAGGCAAGAGTACCAGTCAAACTATGTTAGTGGAGAGATCTTCAGTTTATTAAATGGAATTGTTGTTAAAAAATCTGCTGTTAATGCAGGTGGCAGCAGTTAGACACGGAGAAAGCGAGGTTTTCCTTCTTTAGTTTTTATTGATTAATTAGTCAATGTGTGTGCAGCAGCACAGACATAAGCTGATATGTAAGTGCTAAATGACATTGTTCATACTGTGTTAAGCAGTCAGTTAAAAAATATGTTTTATTGATCATATTCCTTCCTGGAGGCAGAACTGATGATAAACTTTACTGGCAGGGTTATGATGTCGGAAGACTGTTGGGAGATGGTCTGATGTTTGCCTCAGCTGTTTCATGCTCATGAAGCCACAGATAAGATGCCACTAAAGAGCCATGCTGTATTTGTTCTCTCTTGTACCTCTAATGTTGAATTCATTTCTCTGATTGTAAACCTTTGTAACAGTTTTTTGTCTCCGACTCTGTCACTACAGCTGTCCTGAATCAACAACTGGTAACAGCTTAGAATCTTCCTCAATATTTCTTTTCCCTCTACTGCTGGAAGTGCAACACTGTCTATCTCAAATGCAGCAGCCTTCTTGCCTTTCTGCATCTCCGGTCTCTTGGGAGCACTGCTGCTAAAACTCATCTTTCCCTCCTGATATCCTGAGCACAGGACTTTTTTATTGCCAATTTCAATTCCCTTTTTCATTACTTCCTTTTGCAAATTCCTTTGCTTATCTCTACTTTCCTTCAGTCTTCAATTCAAGTTTCTCATCCTTTCCTTGGAAGTCTTTCACAGTGGCAATGTGTCTGCATCTAAGTCCTCATTTCCTTCACCTCCCCGCCCTGCTGTATTTACTGTATTCAAGCCAACCAGTTAAATCCTACAGTGTCATGTACAGACAGCCAAAATAACAACTTTTAACTTGTACCTCAGCAGGGTAAATTGGCTCACAATGAGCTTGATATAGCTGTAGATTACCCTGGTACCCAAAAGAGCTAGTAAAAAGATAACATGAGTCCGTCTGCACTACCATTTGAACCTGATTCTTAATATCAATATTTTCTGTTTAGTATCTTTTTTTACAACATGTCTTCTTACCAAGGGAAGTCCATTCACACTGCCATTGCGCTAAGTATACTCAGTGATTCATCCCATGGTTGTTGAAGTAAAATGTAGAAAGAGCCCTTAGAACAAGGGTGAGGAGGAAGAGGTCGTGAGGTTAAGCTAAAATTGGTGGCTAAATTCCTACTTGAGGAGTGAAGTGCTTTTCAGTGTAAGCTGAGTAGAAGCCATATCAATGATATTTATTTTCTTTATAATATATGTATTCTACAATTCATATTTCTCTAATAAGTAGGCTGTATCTCATGAAGGTATTAATTGCTTCTCTAATTTTTTACCTTTTTTTTAATTACAGTTAGTGCACGATTGAGAATTAAGTAAATATGAACTATGATCACATAACTCCTTCATGGATGTGGTGGTTTCAGCCACATAAGCATTTTAAAACTTTCCACACTTCATGGTTTTACCTGTGTATTACGTACACATATAGAAATAGAAATTTACATGTATGTAAAAACTTTATTTACATAATCTCTCAGATTGTGATACTTGAAAAATATTTTCAGCCATGGAGTGAAAATATTCTGTTGCATAAAAATATGACATTAGCCTTTTTCTAAGTAATATTATGATATATGGGATTAGATTCACAGTAAGTCAAATGGCTAATTGTACCTAAACTTTGTTTAAAAGGCTAGGAGTCCAGAAATTCATCCGTGTGTTTCTGTAGTGACATATGTAAGAAAATACAAGCCTCTTTCAGTAGGTATATGTATACAGTACAGTGTGGTTCCCTGAACAACTCTTTACCTTTTTTGTCTTTATAAAAATCAGACATCAGAGTGTTTATTGTTAGATTCTTTTTAGGATAATAACAGTGAAAAAGATGTCTATAGGAAATGTAGTCATAAGGGAGTTCACAGGCCCAAACAGCCCAGGTACTGGGCTACAAATAAGGCAAAGCTGGAGATGAACATCAGTCTCTTTGATAGTCCTTTCACCAGAAATTTTCTTGAAGGTATGATTTTCAGTAATTTCTAAATTTTAATACTTTAAAATTCTTTAATTTTAATACTTTAAAATGTTTTAATTTTAATATTTTAGAATTTTAATTCTAAAACTTTATTTTTAATATTTTAAATTCAAACCACATTTTAAAATAATGTACATTTTCTGCAGGGTGAGAAGTCTCAACTGGTCTATGTCCCACCAGAAGTGCCCCATGTGTGTAGCTATAATCTGTCTCTCAGCACAGGGGACTCCAGAGCGTATCTGTATTAGTTCACCTGGGAGGACACAAGGCATGTGAGAGCACATGCTGGGGCAGCTCTGAAGAAACAACTTGGTGTTTGCTGTCAGTCAAGTGTCTTTTGTTCTCCATGTTTGACTTTTTTTGAGAACCACCAGGCTCATTCCTGAATAGAATCTGGATGAAAATTGAAGTGCACTGTACGTGGTCAGGGAACTTATGTCCCAAAGCAAAATAAAGGGGTAATTGTCCTGACAGTAGAAACCCATGGATGACCAAAAAAACTCACTCATGCAGTGGTAACTAAAAAAGAGCTATAGGACTGTAGGAGAAAGATTTTAATATAATTTCCATATGCAAGTAATATGAACATAAAACAGCTGAAAGAATTCAATTTCTTTTAATCAGATCATAATCTGTGCTATAATCTTGTTTCTTTAGGGAGAAAATAAATTTTAAAAAACCCTCCAAACCTGTCAATGACCTCTCTGTATTACATGTCCATTCTACCATGCCAGCTTCCTTTTTTTTAACACCATGAGACTCAAAAACGCTTTATGTACCCAAGTTCATGTTTTGCTATCATTGTCTGGAATGCCTTGGCCTCATGATTCTGGCTGCAGGAAAATGGATTGTCCATCTTAGAGAAATGCCAGTGTCAGATAAAGACAGAAGCCCAGAGATTTTTCAGGCTTGTCATTTTAAGAACCCAAAGACAGCAGGGAAACATACATCAGCAAAGCAGCATGCAAACAGGGAGATCACAGGCTCACAGAATCACAGAGTAGCTGGGGTTAGAAAGGACCTCTGGAGATCATTTGTTTCAACCCACCTGCTAAAGCAGGTACAGCTAGAGTAGATTGCACAGGAATGCATCCAGGAGGGTTTTGAATGTCTCCAAAGAAGGAGACTCTACGATTTCTCTGGGCAGCCTGTTCCAGTGCTCTGTCACCCTCAAAGTGAAGAAGTTTTTCCTCATATTCAGATGGAACTTCCTATGCTTCAGTCTGAGTCTGTTGCCCCTCATCCACTGAAAGGAGTCTGGTCCCATCCTCTTGACATTCACCCTTGAGATATTCATAAACATTGATGAGGTCCCCTCTCAGACTTCTCTTCCCCAGGCTGTGCAGACCCAGCTCTCTCAGTCTCTCCTCATAAAAAAATTACGTTAGGGCCCTAATCATCTTCATAGCCCTTCGCTGGACTCCCTCTAGTAATTCCTTGTCCTTCTTAAATCAGGGAGCCCAGAACTGGACACAGTACTTCAGACGCAGACTCACCAGGGCAGAGTAGAGGGGGAGCAGAACCTCCCTCAAAATGCTGGTCACACTCTCCTTAACACACTCCAGGGTACCATTGGCCTTCTTGGCCACAAGGGCACATTGTTGACTCATGGTCCACCTTTTGTCAACCAGAACTGCCAAGTCCTTCTCTGCTGTTGCTTTCCAGCAGGCCCACCCCTAACCTGTACTGGTACCTGGGGTTATTCCTCCCCAGGTTCAGGACCCTACACTTGCCCGTATGGAACTTCATCAGGCCCAGCCCTCCAGCCTGTCTAGGTTTCGCTGAATGGCAGCACAGCCTTCTGGTGTGTCAGCCCTTCCTCCCAGTTTGGTTAAAAATGCACATAAATATATAAGACTCCCTAAGTCTTTGTTTTTACTCCTAGTCCACATACTCTCCAGTCTACAAGTACACACATATTTCACCCTTAGAGGAGATTTAGAATTTTATTTATAGGACTGTAAGCTCGCATTTTGTTCCCTCTATCTGCTTTGACAAAATGGCTGGAAACAAAGGCAAGAACAACAGAAAAGGCTCAATATTTGATGTAAATAGGATTACAACAATAGTATTTAAATGAAAAGAGAGAACGAAAAGCATTTATTTCCCTTTTTAGAAGGAGTTTGGGATGAAACATACTGCACAACAAGAGTATGATAAAGATCATTTTGTACTGAATGCCATTCAGATTTTTCCTTCCTGCTTGTTTTATTAGTAGGGATCTATATTATTCCCTATAGTTTCAGTTCCCTCCCCCCACCCCACCCCCATTACTATCTAGAAAACCAAATCAGAAAAAAGGTATATTTGCCACTGAATAAAGCAGAGTATTTCTGCTGTTTTCTAGAAGTTATGACCTAAAACATTTAATTAAACAACACTGCTGTTTTTCAGATCTTTGTTGGCTTTGCTCCACATCCAGATCCTGCATTCTCTCTAGTTGCTCTGAAGCACTGGTATCAGCCTTCTTTCAAAAACCAGAGGAATAACCTCTCTGCTTTGTGACTGCACAAGAGCATTCACTTAATGTATTCTCTAAAGTTTAATTTTCACATGGCTAAATGTTCTAGATTACTATTCAAAATACTTATGTAGACTACTCTTCTTATAATCAACAGGCAATTGGCATTATATAGTTATGTATGATTCTTAACTATCAGATGTAATGATAAATATGTAGACTATACTGTCAAAACACTTATGTTACAAATGTTTAAACCTCAGAGAATTGCATCAAAATGTGATATAACTGATAATTCTAAGTATTGTTTCAATACTCCTTCAGATATTACCTTTCTTGAAGCTGTTATTGACATTCTCTAAACACTCAGGGAAATTATGTTACACAACTGGAGTTATTGTGTTATGATAAATTTTTCACTTTCAGTCTGAATGTTAAATACTCAGTGACCTCTAGGACATTATTTTTAACTATAATTTTTATAATCGCAAACTAGATAAAGCATCACCAAAACTGTTTCAAAGATACCAATGGGAATGGTTGTAATTCTCCCTTAAAAATAAACATGTTCACATGGATGTATACAGTTTACATATTAAGGATTCTTGTTTTACATAACTACCCATATCAGAGGTACCAATCCTACTGTAAATGATGAATTGCATATGTCCATACACATATTTATTGTAGCTTTTGATGCAGTGGCCACAAGATTTTGGGAAGGCTCCTACTTCACTTTATTTGACTTTGAATCAGCATGATTGATGATAGTTGCCATTTTTTCATCAACAGGGCCAGTTTCGAAAGCCTGAAGGACCTACACCTGTAGGCTGCTTGGGAAAAGAGAAAGACAAGAAGTGATGGTTAAATGTTTTTTCTGTCCTACTCTGAAGTGCAATTTGTCCAAGTCAGTCTTTCTGTGTCCTTACTTCATCCTTGATGTCTTCCATCCTCCCTTTCCTGCTCCAGCAGGGGGATTGGACTAGATGATCTCTTGAGGTCCCTTCCAATCCCTAACATTCTGTGATTCTGTGATTCCCTTTACTTCCTCTTTATTTATCTCACAAACCTTGCTTAGTCCTTTTTACTGATATATAGTGTGTTCAGAAATATCCATGACCTGCAAAGAAGTGGTTTATGACAGCACACAAAAATAATTCTATCTAGGCCCTTTTACTTTAAAAAGGTGCATGTGTGTTTTAAGAAAAGGTGGATTTCAGGTACAGCTTTTGCTTTTCAACTTACTTAGAAGTAAGAAATACAGAGATATCAAAACAACATATGCAAAGATAAATTGTAAGTCCAAATTATTATAGGATAGGGCGAAGATAGGAAGATAGGATCTCATTCTACTTTCATCTTAAGCCGTTTGCTTGCCTATAAATAACAATACACAGGCTGGGATACAAGGATTTTTCCCTATGGGATAACTGTGAATGTTAAAAGGAAAATACAATATTGAAGCAATAAATCAAGGATAGACCCACCCCCCCCCCAGTTTATTCTGCCACTGTCATCAGCATCAGAAGACATCAGAATACTGATGGGAAAAGGAAGGCATCACTGGATGGAATATTTTGAGCAAATGAAGTCTGGCGCCAAGGGAAATTACAGACTTTTTCAAGAATGTCACCCTCACAGTCATGAAGCTTTAGCCCTTCAGAGAGAAAGTTGAATTTCAAATAATATATATCGTCAAAATACTTTACCCCAAGTGTATCAGATTTTCAACATTGTGATCATTGTACTATGCCCCAAAATAGGCTTTTGTATACATGTAATTCCCTTTGATTCACATTGAATATATACTATAGACAAAAAAGAAACAATCCATAAACTTTAGTAAATGCTAAACTATTTACTAAAGATGGGTACAGTCAGGAACAATCATTACTTAAGTTTCTTTACATTCAAGTGCACCTTTCACGCTCACCAAGTTCGAATCAAAATTAAACAGGAAGGGCTGGTCAGAGGCCATTTTCCTTACAACAGGCTGGCTGTGTAAGGCAAAGACAGATGTAGTACTGTTGTTTGGAAAGACTCTGTGTTTTGTGTTTTGGTTTTTGTTTGTTTGTTTTTGTTTTGTTTTGTTTTGTTTTATTTTTTATCAGAAAATACCACTCTGTTTGAAAACTTTGAGAATGAGGTGATTTAAAACGTCCTGTTTCAAGAAAAGCATCCACGAATTAGGTTTTAAAGATGTTCACCTTAAACTTTATTACTGGAAGATCTCTGTTTTTCTGTTGTGGATGCTTCTTTTTGTTTAGAAATTGTATTGCACATCTAAAAGGATTACATTAAAAAAGTTATATTATTAGTTAATTTGACATACTGTTTTTAAATTTGGTTGGTTGGTTCATTTTTGTTCTACCAAAAGTATTGGAGATGATACCTAATTTTCAGCTAAGTTTGGGATTAGGACATTTTCCCCTTTCAAATTTCAGTTTTGCTAAGTCTGATGGGAAAATCTTGTTTTCCAAAGAAGTTCTAACAGATGACAATTTCTACCAGTCCTCTGACTTTGACTTTGCTTAAAAAATGAAAAGATAAAAAATAAATACCATTACTATTTACCCATCTGGCATAAAGAGGGTTACCTTATCATTACCCTTATTGCTGTCCCTTGGTTTTCAAGGTGGTTGAAGGAAAAAGTTAAAAAAAGAAATATAATTTGACCAGCTTGACAGAAGCAAGACCGTTAATGCATGTGCCGTCATCCCACAATGTGGAAGCTTGTGCAGTGTTTTAAAATATCAAGATATTAAGCACTTTTCAGTAGTTGCACATATCTGTACTGTTTAGCCAGAGGCTAAGCCCCTCTAAAACGCTTAGATGCATTTGGACATATCAAAAATGCTGTAAAAAAGGTATAACATTTTCAAACAACACCATATCCTAAGGAATCATTGTATATGAGAAAGACAAATGGTTTTAGGAATTAATAGAATTAATTTTAAGAGTAGTAGTTGATATTAGGTGAGTAATCTTTTGGCTGGCTAGAGATGGCAGAAATTTTTTTCCACAATTTATTTTTAAATTTTGAATGCTAACTTCATCCAAATGTTTAAATGTTATATGTTTCAGTGATAATTTCCAGAGGGAAAAAGCTGAAATAAAAACAAGCAATCTATCACCATCTTGGAATTTAAACCTGTGTAGTTGCATACTAAATAATTTAGTTAAATTGTCATTGTATCATGACATATCACCATGTAGCATATAGAAAAAGCAAAATCCTAAAAAAAACCCCAAAATCCTAAAAAAAAAGTCCTAGATTGAGTAGCATTATTAATTTCTTGTGAATTCTTAATTTAAATATAGATTTTTTTGTAGAAAAATACTCACTTAAAAAAAAAGAAAAAAAAAAGCATTTGACTTTGTGCCATATAAGAATAAGAATAATTCCCTTGGAGAGCAGAAATGCTGAGATTTGCCTAGATCTGATTGCAAAGCTCAGATGGAAAAGTTTCAGTGGAAGAAGGTGAGATCCTCTGACATTCAGGTAACTCAATTTACTCTGTTGAATGTATATCATCCACCTGTCCAGATACGTATTTGTTTGGTTTTACAGTGAATTTTACATCACTTTACAACATCAGCTATTTTTACCACCTATTATTTCTACTACCTACTTATAACATTAATCTTTACAGAACACCACCCTAGCTGTATCATTACATTGTTTATGCTTCTATAAGAAGAAACGTAGAAATATTAAGTTTTCCTAATGGTTGCAAAGGTAAAAGGCAAGCAAAGGCAAGCACTTAGCCTTGTGCAAATCTGCAAAAAACACAGGGAGACCAGTTTGTGTGAGTCACAAAGTGAGCCGGGTCACACTACTGGCAATTAATAACCAGCCTGAATAATTTCACCCGAGCTTGAAATGGTTTCTGTTTCTCCTGGTCCTTCCTCCAGTGTGACAGCTTGCAGGAACTATCAGCACAACAATGACTGCTAATCATTGCATCAGTATGGCAAAATGTACAAGGTTGAATGAAAACAGATTTAGACCAAGTACATTTCCCCAGCATTCTGTCAGTCTCTGAGACTGGTATTTTAGGCAGTGACTGCCTTGAAACCTAATTTGGATTAAGAGAAAAAAAAGGTGAGATCCATTAAGGATTTTGTCCTCAGTGACAAGATTTTGTCAATGACTAAGATCCCTCTTTAAATACTAACAATTAAAGATCTCTTTGTTGGATTTTACATCAAATCTTTGCTGAAGTGGGAAGGTATCTGAACTTTGTCACTGCATTTTGGTTGACCTTTAGTATTACTTGCCTGATCCTTTTTGTTATGTTTTTATCTTGATGATGAATTTTGATATCACGTAGAGGATGTGGTAGAGAATTAGTGTCAGCTTACCATTTAACCTCTTCTTGTCATTCAGTCCTGTTGCCATTTATTTCCAGATTGCAATTTATCACGATGATATTTCATTTTGACTTCTAAACTTAAATCACATGTATAATCAAAAATTAAATGTTATATTATTTAAATAAAGAAAATACCAGCATAACCTCTATGACAAGCTGCAATGTGTCAGTTCCTGAACTCTACTTTGTAGCTGGAAATTGTCAAGTGTTCTTTTATGAGGGATATTTTTTTAAAATAGGAAATGACAATTTGTTGAAATTTAAACTTTCCACAGTTCAAATTTCAGTGCAAATATAATCAAGAGGAGCTTCTCGACTAAGCATGGGAACTTCTGGCTACTATCAGAAAAATAACTAGAGAGGTCAGTTGCACTGACAACAGTTAAGGCACACTGCAGAACCATGGGAAGCCAAGATTCAAATCTCTTCGTCAATGATTATTCAATGAGGTAAACATAAGTGAATCTATTTTAAACAGCTCAAAACACATGTGAGATATGAGCAGCCAGACTGAAATCCCCACTTGATTTTGAACTCGACTCTCAAATTCCTGTACCCCCTCTGCTACCAAGCAGTCCTGCCAAAGTTTATGTAGTCGTCTCTGTAATTCTCTCACTTGTGTACCTACAGAATGCACAATGTGCAAGCACATATCGCCACTTAGTTGAGAAGACAGCTGGATTATAATAAACATCAGTCATAGCTACTAGATATTTCACAGCACTCAAATGACTGTATAAAGTGATAGCACACACCATGTTTTCTATAGCTCTTCAACATGTGTACATGAATGGGTTTCTGTGATATAAGAGTTTGGATTTTTTGTAGATCAGCTACTCTGGTGAAAGTCATCATTCATACAGTTCATCATTCATACAGTATGTGAGACACCTTCCAACCCAGGACATTCTATGATTCTGCAGAGTAAGAAACTGCACAATTATTTTGTCTGCAGTTCCCAGTCTGGTTTGATTTAGTGTGTTTGTATGTATTTTTATGTACATGCATATGTGTGTACTTGTGTATATATATGTACATATAAACATGCATGAGTTTGTTCAAGTATACTAAAAGATTACAGTAAAGATTCAGCTTTTCGTGGTCTGTAGAGATTGGTTTCACCCTATGCCTTCTGTTTATTCACACAGAAACACAGCGATTACTGCTAGCCTGTGGAATAGTGAGTGTTAAATTCTCCATGATGTTACCCGTAACCTCAAGGCAGACATAGAGAAGAGAGCAGTATTGAGGGATGCTGAATAGATTTATTTTTTTTATAAAGAGAACTATTCCATTTCACCTGGAACAACTGACAGGTTTTCCAAAAGTCTTTAGCCTGACATCAGCTTTTAACTCTTTTCTGCCATATTTGCTGAAACCTTCTCAAAACTGGCAGTGGCTCAAAACTGAAGTTTAGTAGAATACCACTAATTACAGTGAACTTCTGAAGGCTTCCACTTCAGTAGGAAAGGGATGTGATGTTCAATTATCAAGAATCTGTAATGCCATAGAAGATGAAGAAGACAGATGCTTCTTCATGCCATTTGTTATCCTTGGTATTCCTCACTTCATAACAAGCTCTGAATAAAATTCTTAAAGCCACTAAATAAGCTTACTAATTAAACACAGACTACTTTAAACACTAACAGTACTGTCAATATTCACTGTCCCCAAGGCCTCTTCTTGTATGTGTTTGATTTTTGCTTTATCTCATGTTCATTCATATAAAAAAAAAAGATTGTGGAAATCAATATAACAAATCATGCTGCCAAAAATAACTAATTGAAATGGGTCTCAAGGTTTTCTTGACAATAAGCACCTTAACATTTTTTTAAGTTATTTAAAATTATCTATAATTACAGAAGAAAGGTGGGTTTTTTAATGTTGCTAGTAATGTCTGTTCACTTTTACACAGGTATATTACTGGTCAAATTTCCCAGCTGTGAATAGATTTAGTTCCCTTCTTTTCTCAGGAGGTCATTCCTGAGGCAACATCATTTTGGTAAAAGAAATAGAGGAACATGTGTTTGGTGTCTCTGTTCAAGTTGTCTCACCAACCAACCAACCAACCAATCCCAAACAAACAAACAAACAAAAAGCTAAAAAACCTACTAAAACATAAGTCTCCAGCCTAGTTGTTAGGGGATTGGGTATGGATGGTGAATCATAGGATCTGATCTTTATTTCAATGATTATTTAATAATGTAGATAACTTTTGTTATCTATCTATCTCTCTATCTCTCTATCTCTCTATCTCTCTATCTACCTATCCACCTATCCACTGGCCATTTCTGGAGCATTGAACAGAACACAGGCTTCCTCAAGGGAGTTTGCACCTATTAAGTCAGAAACCCATGCTCACCATTATGCTTTCTAACCTGATCAAGCTTTGATTTTTGCTTGCCAAACATAACAGGTGAAAGAGAAAGGACTAAGAATCTCTTTCCTCCCTGGATCCAGCAGACTGACAGACAGGGAACTGCGAATTAATTTGAAGAAGGCAAGCAGAGACTCACTAGGTGTCAGAAAGAATAGACTCCCATCTCACGCACGTAAGGTGAGTTTTCCTTGGTCTTCATGATGTCTGTATGTGTTATACAGGCTGTTTCAAAAAGATGGACCCAATTTCAAAGATACAGTGATTTCAAATTGAGTCCATCCTTTTGAAACACCTTGTAGATTTGGAATGAGTCTAGGAATACCAGGAGTGTCATAAAGCAAAAGGGATATCTTGATTTAGAGGAGACTGTAAGTCTCCAGACTTTGTGCTATTTGCTTAGACACAGTTCTTTAAGAAAAGAAACATTGTATTCCTTCTTTAAACAAATCCAGGTATCAGGACAATAAGCTACAGGTATGTCAGATGATGACGTAGAAATCTGTTCAACTTTTGCAGATACTCTGTAGACATAAACACAAGTTCCTCATACTAGTAGTAATATTAGATTTAATTTGAGACAATTTCATTTTTCATAGATAAAATATGTAATTTCTTATGATTTAATTTCTCATGTAGATACTTTCACCTCTAACCCTTTGACCTTACAACTGAGGGTCAGAACACTAATATCCTTTGTGCCTCACTGATTCTGTCTTGCTTTGAAATTCTTGGCCAGTTTATGTGGTATGGATCTGTGGATCTCTGCTGATTTAAGATAAATTATAACTGTTTACATGGATGTTGAATACCTCTGACAGAAGCAGGTGAAATGCTGCCTATGAAATATATTTCTCATGTTATTTCCAAACTTTCCCATTCCCCTTCAAATCAACTGCAAAGATATTTTCAAAGCCTATTTTCCCCAAAGTGCACACTTACTTTCAAAGTATCTACATCAAACACAGTCTTCATAAGCATTTTCAAATGTGTTCAGTCAGCATGAAAGAAGCAGAGAATCTCTTAAAAAATTTACCATAAAAAATCACCACATGCATCTCAGGTAGGTTGCTCTTTTTAAAAGGAGGGAAAGGACTAGAAGGTTCAGCCTGCCTGAGTCTTCAGAGTAGAAACACACTGTAGTATTGTTTAACTTGAAGACAATTAAGTGGAGAGAATAAATGAAGTTTGGACGAATCTTGTTCATCATTTGGGCCAAATCTTTTTGGAATTGTCAGCAACGTTTTTCACCATACTTTAAGTACATTAGCAATTGAAGTTGAATGGAACGGCCTTTTTAGCAAACAGCTGAATAGCTATCTCTTAGACCTCCATTAATCCTATCAGCCTTCAGGAAAAAATAGAAGGGGTTGGTGCAGTCCTCACTTTGTTTTTCTGTTGACAATGTCAACACATGAAGTTCAGAACTATGAAGAATTTTTCTGTTCCTCTTATCTGCAAGACAGGGGGAAGAGTACACAGTAGTCATCATTTGATAAAGTCACCTGAAGTATAAAAAGATCTCTAAACATGGTGGCATTTAAAACACAGACACCAATGTCAGAAAGCTCCTTGGATAAAGGTTTGTTTCTTGCTTTATTCCATGCACATTTTGCCATTTGAAATGTTGAAATGATAAAGAAATGTATAAGCAATACAGATTTTTTCTGAAAAAAAAAAAAAATCAGAAATTCAGTCCTTTCAACATTAATCTGTACCACTGTGGTGCTGTTTAAAGAATGTCTCAATGGTTGCAATAGTTTGAGATTAAGATAAGAGCTTATGTGAGGATTAATGATAAAATGTGGTGTGCTGTCAATCATGTTCATTTTTTATCATTCACCATCTTACAACGGTAGCCAAACAAAAGTCTCCAAAGCTAGGGATTATAAGACTGCAAAAATTGCCTGGGACCTTACAGAGTGACCAGGTTGTTACTGTTTCTCAAGGCTTGTAGTTTTGTTCCAAGAGAAAGAATTTCAGCTGATTTGTTTTGGTTTGTTTTTTGTTTTTTGTTTTTTTCCAAAGCCAACATTAATTAACCACTTCATCAGGAGGAACTGTTTATCACCTCCAGATCAAAGCAAAGTTGGGTAAAAAAAAAACAGTTCCATTGAGCATATTTTTCCATCATATATATTTGAATATTTGGGGAACGGAAAAATGAAAAGACAAGGGGAGGCATTTTGCAACATGATTTCTTCAGCACAGAGCCTTCATATCCAAATCTCTGTTTCAGCTGACCTGATGCAAAGTTTTGTTAGTGGACCGGTTTTCATCCAATTTTGATATAGTCCTGACACAAATTCCTAGAAAAAACATCATGTAATAAGGCAGAGACAACATTGAACTAATGGACAAAGTCACAGAAAAATACCTTGAAGAAAATTATAGAACAAATCCTTGATGCTTCACTGTAAAGGATGAATTTATGGGGTTAATAATTAGTGATCCTTTAATGCCACAAGCGAGACATGAAGACAAAACCACTTTCTCAGTACTATTCTAGCTGGTGAGGATGTTGAAATATTTCAGAAGTGGTTCACAGATACTGAGCTTTCATTGTTATTATATTAAAGCATTTAATGAGCTGCTACTTGAATTCAGAGGCCTACGTTCCTCTAACACAAATGGTAAGCAAAAGGCTTCCTGATGGAGGTATCTTTGATCTAGTGAACTTGGAGCTTATTATCCCTCAGGGTCTACAGCAAGGTTGGTGTATTTCCTCATGCTCTTTTAAAAGACTGAACTACAGATTTCCTAGGAAAGAACTGACTTCACTCATTCTTTTCAGAAAAGAAAACTCAAACAAATAAAAATTAAATATGAGATGTTAATATCTGTAGATGTTAATATAAGTTTCATAACTAGGAAACACCAGGCAGAAGCTGCCAGATATTCTATCTGAATATTACAGGGATTACAGCCTCTTTATGTGAGCTAAATTGGGACAGGAGATATTACCCTCTGTGGCATTTCGAACTGAGTCTTTCAAGCCTTCAGAAGCACCTCTGCGAATTTATCTTACTTGCTTACCAAGATGATGAAGCAGACTCCACACCGCCTGAGAGGTGAAATGGGTGAGTAGCTCACAGGCTGATGTGGAGCTGTAAATTTCCACTCTCTATGCAGCCTGGTGAAGCCCAGGTAAAATGTTACATTCAGTTTTGTGAGGAGGCAGAGTTCATCAAAGTTTCTTATGAAAGAAGGTTCTTTGCTTTCCAAGCTTTTTGTCTAGGTGTATGCTATTTTCCTCTAGAAATTATTGTGGCCTGGAATTAAGAGTCTACCTGATGTTTAGGCAGCAGACTGGAACATGATTACCACTAAGAAGACTAGCTATGAAGAAGTAAAAAAACCCAACAAAATAACAACAACAAATGCATCAACATTGGTGTGTTTCTCTTCTAGAATTCCTGATAAGTCTGTTTTCTCCTCCAGTGCATTGCCGTGCCAAGTGTGAGGGTAGTTTGCATCTCAGTTTGATAGTGCAGTAGGAGATGAGATGAAGATTCACCAGAATATATATGGTTCTGGAGCCCAGTAACCACAACATGAGACACATCTGCTGTTTCACTTTTGTTTAGTCTAATCTAAACTTGAATTTAATTTTTTTTGTGTGTTTAGCATATGTCTTATTCTTGGTTTAAGCCTAAAACACTTGGTAGTAAATCTGAAAACTACACGTGTACTGGTATCCATCACCCTGCAAGAAGAAGAACCTTCACTAATATAAAAATGATTCATGTCAAAATGTTCGGGATTAGCAGTATGTTCTGGGAATCAATATTACCACATGACTGTGTTCCTTTAATACCAGACCAATTATCTTACAATTCTACTGAACATTTCACTTTCACTTTTAAATTACCCTATTGCCACCTCCTTAGACTTAATTTGAATGTTAGAGGTCATATTGAAGACATCCATATATTTTACATCTACCCTTTTAATGTGGTTGCCTCTGAGTTACTTGTCACAATGGCCTACCAAAACATTTAAGAATTATACCATGGTTTACAAATAGTATTCTGTATGCCTAAACCAGCAATGTTAGAAAGCACAATTATTGTTCTGGGATAATCTTTATAAATCTTTTTTGTACTGCAGAAAGTAAAAACCACAGCCACTGTGCTGCATTTTTGATAACTTGCAAAATTTCTACCTTGCACACAGAAAATTCAGTGTCACAGGGCATACTGATATCTTAGAAGACAGCAGTGTACTGCATGGACACAATATGTATCAGCTGGTAAGCAAACCGACAGGTTTTTCACAGCACAACTATCATGTGATTTGAAATTTAGAAAAACTGTTTGGGATTCAAAGCTTTGAGGTCAGCAAGTACTTACACTGCCTCAAAATTGTACTGTCTGTCTCTCCTGCTGTGGTCCTTTGAAATACTGCAAGCATTAATCAAAAGTCAATTGTGTGTTTTAATCAGATTTTATGGAGAGTACGTTGTAGGTGCAGGGGTTGTGAATTACCTTGCAAAATGGAAACATTAGGTGTAATTTGATCACTATAAGTGAGAAAACAGTAATTATTAAAAATGAATAAAACTTTAGTGTGGTAAATCAGGAATGAGTTGAAAGATCATTACAATGCCTATTGTAACTGAACTACATAAGTAGGGATATAATACTACTTTACTTCAAATGAAAAGTGCAATTGATAAAAACTGAAATATAGACTTCATAAAAACTGCTGCTACAACTGAAATGAATAGAAGAGCATCTGCTGATTTCAATGGAATCAGAAAATTCATTTATGAACTGGAAATGTCTACAAGATAAAATCACAGACTCACTCTTAAATATGATCCATAAAGTCAAGACCTACTTCTGAATCAAGCCTAGAGTAAACTGTTTCCTGTATTGATATGAGTGCAAATTCAGATTTAGTTATTAAATTATTTTGTTAGTAACAGCAGGGAAGAATCTCGGAATACAAATATAAAATGCTAGCAACTGCCCTAATATAGTTTTTAATTTAGTGTTCTGCCTTAGTTTGGGTAAAACTTTTAAGTAGTTCTTGATATTTGAAAATTGTCACATCTTGTACTGAAATGTCACAGCTGTTGTTGATGTCCCAGCTCCCAAGACATTTTGTTGTTATCCTTTCTCTTTTAAAGTCAAACAACTGCTGCGTATGGAGAAGAAATAGGAAGATGCATTGTAAGCGTGACAAAATTTTCCAGCTCACACTTTAGCTGCCTGGAACCACAGCTGTGAGGAAGAGTAATATGGGAATAGTGCCTATGAATACACTCAGTAGGAATTGTGTGCAGATGGGGTATGGTTAACATAGACAGTCTTCTCTCATAAATCTAGTTGCAACTACTAAACTGGGCTGCATTTTCACATTTTCAAGCACCACTTACCACATCTGGAATTGCTAGTGCTTCTGGCTGACCAAGTTGTTGTAAATAAATTTTAGCAAACAGAAAATATTTTTTTCTTTGGTGTTTTGGGGTTTTGGGGGCTGTTTTTTTTTTTTTTTTGTTTGGTTTGGTTTGGTTTGGTTTGGTTTGGTTTTTTTTGTGTGTATGTGTGCTGTTGTTTTTTTTCTACCCCTTCCAACAGAAAAAAAAATTGAAACTCTATTTAAGAAGACATAACAACATTGCATTTTTTTTCCATAGAATCATAAAACATCCTGACTTGGAAGGGACCCACAATGATCATCGAGTCCAACTCCTGTCCCTGCACACGACAACCCCACAGTTCACACCATGTGTCTGAAGATGTTGTCCAGTCTCTTCTTGAACACTGTCGGGCTTGGGGCCGTGGCACCTCCCTGGGGAGCCTGTTCCAGTGTCCAGCACCCTCTGGGGGAAGAACCTTTTCCTAATGCCCAACCTAAACCTCCCTTGGCACATATTTCCACCATTCCCTTGGGTTCTCTCATTGGTCAATAAAGAGAAGAGTTTAGCGCCTCCCCTTCCTCCTCCCCTAGTGAGGTCTGCCCTCAGTCTCCTCTTCTCCAGGCTGAACAAACCCAGTGACTTTAGCCATTCGGCTTCCTTTCCAAACCCTTCGCCAACTTTATGTCCCTCTTCTGGACACTCTCCAGTAGCTTAATATCTTTTTAATCTGTGTCACGCAGAACTGCACACAGAGCTCCAGGTGAGGCCGCACCAGTGCAGAGCAGAGTGGGACAATCCCCTCCCTGCCCGGCTGGCCATGCTGTGCTGGATGCACCCAGGACACAGTTGCCCTCCTGGCTGCCAGGGACACTGTTGGCTCATGTTCAACTTGCCATCTACCAGAACCCCCAGATCCTTCTCTGTGGAACTGCTTTCCAGCATCTCATCCTTCAGTCTGTATATCCAGTCAGTTGTTAGTTTTGTTTTATGAAAGTTTGTTGGAGCAAGCATTTTCTGGACTTAAAAAAAATTAGGCTGATCAAAGGCCACTATAAGAGTGACTTCTGCAGTTTTTAGTAATATTTTTCACAATTCTTCATTAACCCCAGTTACTGCAGAATAGGAGAAAGAATAACAGACTGGGTTTGCGCTTGGTTGTATGTAGACAATGGTATAAAGTCTAAGTGACAAAGTCAGAATTTGACAAGGTACCTGAATTAACATGACCAACACTTACTGAGTTCAGAGGCCTATTTAGAACAAGAAAGAATGCAAATATTTTAAGATAATTTGACAAGATCCATCCCCAGCCTCTTTTAATACTTTGTCTCAGAAGCTACACTTATTATTTTTAATTGCTCTACTTGAATTGGGAAACTGAAATTACATTGGAGCAGCTTAACGTAGCTGGTTGTACATGTCATGGAAATTACCTTCCCTTCTGTGTCCACTTCTAACGAACATTCCTGTAAGTAAATAATTCAAAAATGGTTGGTCTTTAATGGTTATAAAAAGTTGTTTTTATAAGTTTTGAGATGTTATTGAGTAATCTATTCTAAAATGTGCTTGTCAATTAATCAAAAAAGAAATAGTGTTTTTGTTATTTGTAATAGCATTAAACGGGAAAAGGACATGGCATAATAGCCTCATTCTGTAGAAGGTGGTGACTTATATGCTGTCACAAATTGGTTGCTCATCTATAGTGCTTCAAGATTGTTAAAATTTATCATCACATGCTTAGGTACAGATATAGACACAGATACTGTATTAGATACAAACACTGGTTTCCTGCTGTCACTCTGTTTTCCATTTAAAACAAAACAATGCACACAATAATTAATAACGGAGAACTACCTGCAAAAGGAGTCAGACATTAACTTCAATCTCTGCTCTTGACTGTTTCTCTTTCAAACCAGTCCACCACCACTTCTTTTTCTTTTCTATTTTTTTTTTTTAACTTCATGGTGTTATCTTTTAAGTAGCAACATAAAAAAAAAATAGAAATCAAAATGCAACATATTAATTTTAGTAAAACAAAAACTTGTGGGGTGCAGTGAGTATGCTGGACATATTTTCAATTGTGCTAGTGAGGATTATTTTCATTTATCTGAAACCAAACAGCTTCTCCAGTTGACTAATGAAGTTATATTCACAAACATATTTTGTAGCCTGCTCAGAGTAGACAGTCATTACTGAAGAGAATTTTTGCTTATGTCCCAAAAAAACTCCTGCAACTTATAGTCTTTTCCTAACAAAGGTTTCAAGTGCAAGCTTAGTAAATATGGAAAAACAGTTTCACAGAATTACATGGTTAAGAAACAATTATTTATGTGAGGAAATATGCCTATGTTTCCACTATCCTAAGCTAACAAAATGACTTTGCAGAGAAGAGACTTTGCTTGAAACCAAGATTATGTTCAGAGGCATCCCGTGTACTTTAATTCATTAGTTACATGCCCACAGCAGCAAATTAAACATGTAATACCTCTCTAAGTTCCTTGCTTCTTAGACACTAATCTATTATGGGAAACATTACAAGGTGAAAATACCCTTAGAGTTTCTAACAGCTTACCTCTGATAACGCAGACTTGTTTTTTACTGTTATCTTAAAATATTCAAATCCTTCTAAGACCCGTAATAAATGTTTCCAAATACCAAGTGCTACAAAACAATTTTTATTACTATACATAGTACTTCTTTGCACTATCTAAATAGGTATCAGAGAGAAAAAAAAAAAAAAAAGCAAGTGAATGAGACAGAGAAAAAAAGTACTCTCCATGTTTAGTTTAAAGTGTATGTTCTACTACACCTCTGCATTATAGTAAGTCTATTACATTGTGAAGGTCACTTTGGTATTTTCTGTTGCTTTGCATGAAATGAATACTATATCTTAAAGATCAGCTTTAAAAATAATGAATTGACAGCAGTCCTATACATCTAGCTTGGTACTATAAAACAGTACTAATGAATTATATTTCTACAAATATTGTCTCTTACGTATCTGACCTTACTTAAATTCAAGAATTTGTACGGGTACAAAAGTGATCTCTAAACCCTGAAGAACTCTTCAGCTTTTCTCTTACTGATGGTTTTAGTTTGATACTTTCCATAGCACAATGTAGAGAGTCCAGATCATTGCAAGCCTAGAGATCCAAGCAGAGAAGTCTGTCAATCAGCTTTGGTGCACAAGCCATTTAGGACAGATCAGTGGTTGAGTTTACAAAGCTGGCTGACTAGCTTGCATCTTGTCAATTAAGAGAACGGATGTCCCTGGCATTATATGGACAAATAAATTTCACTTCCTTTGGCATTATTTTCTACAGCTTGAGATGAACTAAGGCCCATCTGTTAGAAAAATACATAATTTTGAGAAAGCAATGGTGAAACTTTTTGATTTCTTTTCCACTTCTACTTTTTAATTCTGGTCAATATTCTGTTGATTTGGTTTGCATATAGTTCCAGAAATGTAAACAGAAGAAAAAACAATGTTAAACAATGATGCAAATTACATCTCAGGGATCTGATTCCTTGTGGCTGTTCTCATGTCCCTCCAAGGTAGCAAGCAGGAAAAAAGCTGTCTCTAGGAAGGGAGACCTAACAGATTCTTAGAAAATATCAGTAACGGCCTGAAGGAACTCTTCAATGTGTACAAAAGTCCTTTAAAGTTCTTGTCTTGAGGTTACACAGCAGGAAAAAGTAGAATCATGCAATTCAATAGAGACTTTGAGTGTCACAACAGCATTCTGTAATTTCTTTCAAGCAATGTTTTGAGCCATAACATGCTGGTTTTCATGCAGGTGTTCTGGTTTGCTGCTTGGCTTGTTCTGGTTGCTTTATTATCCATTGTTTGGGTCTGGTTTGTTATATTGCATACATCACTGACAGAGTTCCTGGTTTCTCCAGGTGTCACCAAAAATGTGCTGAGAGTCATGTGGTCAGGAGCACATATTTTAAAATCCTTTCTAAAGCATGGGTATATATATTTGGATGACTTCTAATGAAAATATAATAAAAAGTTGAAACAAAAAATCAGAAGCTGAAATTGCAAAAACTGCAGAAAGTTTTGGCATGTTCTGCTCAAGATAGTGAATTTTACTACTTGCAAGCTTCTTCAATTTAATGTATGATCTAAATTATAATAAACTGAAATGCACTATTATCAATGAAACCAAGGTGAATAGAATATTAAATAATAAAAAAAACAAAATGCACAAGCAAACTTTTTAGTTTGGAAGAAAGTTGGTAAAAACTATGACCCAGTTGATTGGCAAAGTGGCCTTCAGCAGTCAATAATGCACTTTGGTTTCCCATTAGTAACCTTGATTTCAGTCAATGTGTGTTATATATGCAAACAAACAGAATAGCAGTAATGATTTGAACCAAGTTTGCTTGAAGTGTTACTATCTTCACCATTTGTATAGGAAATCTATATTATTGTCTCGACAATGTCAGACATTAAAGGCTGATTATCATTTTATTTTTACACAGACCTAAGCCAGTTATTTCGATATCATATACATAATAGCTTCTCTATGTTCCATATTCACTTAGATTATTACAGCTAAAATCTGTTAAAGGAAATGTTTTCTTCATCTTTTTCTACTGAGAAACACTGAGCACATAACTAATTGACACAGCATTTTGCATTCTCATAAATCCTTACATATTTCTAAATATGGTAACACTTCACACAGAAACTAATCTGCACTAAGGAGTGCTTGTGAACCTGCACTAACCTTCTAGGAAAACAGCTGTACCAAGCAGGGTCTCTTTGATTCAAATAGGAGGTAACACATATGCATGAATTCTCTTCATGGTCAATTACCCAATTTGATATAAAAATACAAGAAAAATATTGTCAATCTGACAATTTTTTGCTTTCCCTAGAGTTACAGGCAAAATTGTGTGGCAAACATGCACTAAGCAACTTCTCACACACGTCATCTTGGGAAGGATGGATTCACGAGCTGACCATGAAACATTCAAGCAAAGTATTCCTACATTTAAAGGACTTTTATAGCTTGTTGGCAGAAGTCCTTATCTTTCTCTGTGAATAAGAACCTGCTAATGAAAGAGTGGTCTGCCTACCTCTTTTAAGGTAGGTTACATGTGCATAGGTATGAAAGCACAGATAAATCTTTATCTAATATGTCATTTGAGTGCTTCCTTTACACCTCACAAAAGATTTAGGGAACTTCACTGCCAGCAATATCTTCTAAGCACTAGATACAGAAATGAATATTGTAAATTACTGAATCTTTTAAGGAACAGATACATTCTAAGACCATGAAGTCTGAAAAAATATTTGCATAGGAAAGGGACAAGTCATAGAGTAGTTTTAAAAAATATTAAATAATGAAAATTTTAGTGTCACAGTAATTACTATTCCCATTGTAAATATTTTGCAGAGTAAATGTACCTTCTGTCACTTGCCATGACATAGGCTTCGAGTATCTTCATATTTGTGCAATGTCAGAGGCAATAAAATGAAGCCTACCCTAAAATTCTTACTGGCCTCATTCACATTATCTAAATTGACCATTCAGCTTTGCTAACTACAATGTCCTTGATATGTGTTCTTTTCATTGGTATACATTATTTTCATTGGTATGCTACTTACATGAGCAAACTGAAGTTAATAATGAGTTGTCTGGGACAAGATATATGAAGCAAAGAAGCATTACATGAAATGACAGAAGTCATCAAAGGAATAGACTTCTGATCTTATCTAGTCTGTTTCCTAAGTCCCAGTGCAAGAGCCCTGCAACAGGAAAAGGAAGGGACCCTAAATCCCTTAAGGTAGGTGGGTTTTTTGCATGCCCTTTATTGACATCTTTGATTTAGTAAAGCCTAAGCAATAAACTGTCTTTTTAAAAACATCTGATGTGGTAAATAATTGAGACAAATTACTTAAAGTTATTGAGTACTGAAAATATGTTTTTAGGCCCTTGATAATCTGCCTTTATTGATAGGGTGTCTTTTACTATATCACACAGGTCCTTCAGCAATCTGCTGCTCAGCATTTTTCTGGTCTTTCACTGCAGGCAAAAGGGAACATTAAATGGCAGGTTAATTATCTTTTGCTGCGATATTTCCCTATGGTGTACTATGTTGTTGTTAACATTGATATGATAGGAGATGCATATGATGGTATACTCTAGCTATGTAATGCTGGTTTCAAACACATATCTTTAAGTTGTTATTTACAAAACAAAACCAAACAAACAAAATACAACAACAAAAATAAAAAATAATAATAGAAAACCCCCACAAACTTGTTTCATTTTTTCTAACATATTCTTCTGAGCCTTTGAGTACCTCTTATGAAAGAAAACTTACTAAAAAAATAGATTTGACAGAACTGTGGCATTTTCATATTAAATATTTAAACATAGCTCCAATGGGAGGAAAATTAAGAAATTTTATTTAATACTAATGATCATTTCTGCCTGCAACTCAGACATTAGATAAGAAAGGTATGCTTCCTCAATGCTGCCAGTTCCTCTGTCTTCTGCACTAATCTTGTTAAGTCCTTTGCATTTAAACAAGAATCTGCAATACAGGAGAGGGGTAAAATTGACAAGGACAATTTAATGTCCATGGGAAAACTCTTCATAAGTTTTGCCACCTTTATTATAGAGAAACATGAGTTGTGGGGTTATTGTTGGTGATGTTTTTTGTTTATTTGTTTATTTTATTTTAGAGAAAATATACAATATTGTAAATTGGAAATAGTGGGGTACTTCAAGCCTTTTTAACTCAACTGTCTCATGTCTGTGCTGTCCTCAACTTAGCAGCCTCTTGTATAAAATTCAATCAATTATACCAGCCTTATGCTAGAGTTTGTGGCCATGGATCACTATGAGAGAATATGAGCCAAATTTGCAGGAAACAATTATGGTTTTACTACAAGACTTCCTATTCCTGGTCCTTGATAAGGGATACAGTGTTCACATGGGGCCTGGCTATAAGATGAGAAGAACAAGAAACTAGGGATCTAAAACTCTCCTGAGGCACCATAACAATCTCATTATTGAAATATTTCAGATTTTAAATATCCTACTTCACCTTGGAGGGGGAAAGCCTATTTTATTGACAGAAAGCAATTTTGTGTGCGTGTGTGAAAAATGTCATTTTTCCACAGGGAAAAAACTCCAAACAAAAAAATTTCCTCATGTTTCATAGGAGGCTGAAAACATAATGTATCTGTCTTATCAGGAAGCTGGAGGTCAAAACAGCATGACCAGTGTGCTGCAAGAATCAAATGTTTCCTTCAGGTATCCTTGGGAACAGATGGTGGCTGTGGCATCTCTGCTCACCTTTCCAAAGGTGACAGTATGGGAGGGAAAACAACCTCAGATCCTTCAAGGTAGCAAATGGGAATAAAAGGAAAGGGATTAGAAATCAGACTACTTAGTTAGTGACATTTTAACTACATGAAATTAAGGTGGTTCTAGCAGACAGAGGAAACCAATACTCAGTTTCAGTACATGTACGTGTTTTCAACTGTTTGTAAGATGAAATTTGAAAGTTTATGGCTGTGCACTTAAAAACCACAAAGACATAGTTCAGTGCAGAACTTTCTTGAGTTTGGTTATTTTCTTCACCTCTCAATGAGAGAATCCATGGAAACACATTCTTGTAAGCTTGTTCTGTGGTACTTCGCAAACGTAACATTTATACCCCCAGATGGTTCTATACACAGAATGGTTTCACAAAGGAATTTCAGAAAAACTCTTCTGTAGCAAAAGGCACCAATTAATGTGTGTGAAATACTGTTCTTACCTGCATCAAGTTTGACCTATGCCAGTTGCAGGGATCCCATTGCCCCCTCGTGGCTGCCCTCCCAGGAATACTGAGTCCTTAACAGTGGAAACAGGGAGCTGATTCTTCTGCTATAGGCTTTATATGTCACTTGTTCTTCACATATTTTTCAGAAAAAAATAACAAAGAAATTAATATTTCATTAAAGCATACAGATTGCAAAGAAATGAGTGCCAAAATAAAAACATACTGAAAGGATCCTTCCCCTGTACTCTGCATTGGTGAGGCCACACCTGGAGTATTGTGTTCAGTTCTGGGCCCCTCAGTTCAGGAAAGAGATTGAAGTGCTGGAGCGGGTCCAGAGAAGAGCAACACGACTGGTGAAGGGACTTGAGCATAAGACCTATGGGGAGAGGCTGAGGGAGCTGGGGTTGTTTAGTCTAGAGAAGAGGAGGCTTAGAGGTGAGCTCATCGCTCTCTGTAACTACCTGAAGGGCAGTTCTAGCCAGGTGGGGATTGGTCTCTTCTCCCAGGCAGTCAGCAATAGGACAAGGGGGCATGGGCTTCAACTCTGCCAGGGGAAATTTAGGCTGGATATTAGAAAGAAATTCTTTACAGAGAGAGTGGTCAGGCATTGGAATGGCCTGCCCAGGGAGGTGCTGGACTCACTGTCCCTGGAGGTTTTTAAACTCAGATTGGACATGGCACTTAGTGCCATGATCTAATAAATGGACTAGAGTTGGACCAAGGGTTGGACTCGATGATCTCTGAGGTCTTTTCCAACCCCATCGATTCTGTGATTCTGTGTGATTCTGTGATTTATATCTTTTTTAAATTGCCATTTCATTTCACTTTTCAAAATAAGAAGTTAATTAAAATCATGAGCCAAAACCAAAATTACATGGCATTTTTTTTTCCCCAAAACTTCAAGCAACGACAGCGTCTTCATTTATAGAGGAGGTAAACATATGATCAAGTGAGTAAGATGAACTAAAAAGAGGAATCATAGGCATGATGATGCAGGGAAATGTCTCCAGACAATCTCAGCAGTGACAGTTTGTTTCAACTCCTTTGAGAGAACATAGGCCACAGCCTGACCATTGAGCCAGGTAAGTTTGTTCCTCAGACATGGGTATTATGTGGGCACAATACAGAGCTCAGAGCATTCCCTCCACCTTCCCCCAAAGCTCTGCATCAGAAGGCAGCACTACCACAGCATATGGTAGGTGAGAGCTGAGGTCAGAACTACCTCTCTACTGTTCCCTCCTCATGAGAAACTTTGGGCAAATATCACAGGATCATAGAATCATTTTGGTTGGAAGAGACCCTTAAGATCATCAAGTCCAACCATACTTAAATGTAGCACTAAACCATGTCCCTAAGAGCCTTGTCTATACATCTTTTAAACCCCTCCAGGGATGGTGACTCCACCACTTCCCTGGGCAGCCTGTTCCAATATCTGACAACCCTTTCCATGAAGAAGTTTTTCCAAATATCTAATTTCTAACATCTCCTGGCACAACCTAAGGCTATTTCCTCTTGTTCTATGGTTTGATACTTGGGAAAATGAAACTCCTTTCCATTTTAAAGAGGTAAGATGATTTTATAACATCAGGTCGATATTTTCTTTTTTAATTTGCTAGTCATAGGTGAAAGTACAGCAAAGACAGTAAAGCTGCCTGTGGAGGGCAAGTTTAATACAGTAATGTCTATGCAGCACATCAAGTTACTGTTTTGTTGTTTCTGGTGTTTTTTTAAGACAAACCTTTATTACTGTGCTTAATGTGGCCAAAAGCATGCTAATCTTGAAATACACTCAGAAAAATATCATTATAATGACAACAAACAAGACATAGAGACAGAAATACACAATTGTTTAAAGACTGCTGGTTTGATCATCCTTCAAAAGAGCAGCCTTAGTGCCACAAAGTAATCTGCTGTTTTTCTGTGTTCTGAATAACCACATCTGGGTCCCATGAACTGTCTGAGAGATCTTCTGGTTTAGCTGTATTGCAGGAACCTAGACAATGATGTGGTGCACAGGTACCTGGATGGTTTCCTGAAACTCCACTGTTCAGCATAATTGTGACCCACCTTTAGTCAGAAATCAGCTTTCACTGACCATTAGTTCACATTAATCGTAACGTTGGTGCTAAGAAGGAGACAGAAGCATGGAGGAAGGAGAGAAATAGTCGAGGAAAGAAGTAAGAGCTTATTTATTTGGCCTTGGCTTAAACTGCTTTTGTTTTCATGCTTTAATATCCTTATTTCAGGTACCATCATTTTCAGGTCATCACAGGTTGTCTTTGCTGCGGTTTCACTTCCTGGCAGAGGACATTCACACATCAGCACCCACTTCTCAACCTCACTGGTATTTTACCTATTATTGAAAATATTGCCAGAATTCCTTCTTAAGCTCTAAAACTCAGAAGTATTTTCCTTGAAGTTTGCTGCTTCTATTTCAGACTTGAAGAAGGCTTGTGTGTCCAAAACAGTCTGCTTTCCAACTATATTACTTCGTCTATGAAAGATATCACTTAAAAGCCTTGTCTTGATTTAAAAACATCTATGTGTTTCCATTAAGTTACAGTGAGAACTGATGTTCCTTCCTGTGACAATATGAAAGATAATGGAAATTAATAGATTACTGATTTTTAACAAATGGTGCTCAGAAATTTACTTTGTTGCAGTCTTCGATGCTTCTGCAATTAGTTAAAATCATCAATGATGAAAAAAACAGGGATAGATATGTATTTATAATATATATGCAGTACTTGTAGATATTATGATAGCTTTTGCTACTCACTTGGATTTTTTTTCTGAACACAGACACTCCAAGTCACAAGTGCTGTTTAGATGATAGAGGTGAATGAGCTGTGGGTTGACTGAATTCACTGCAATGCTGCAAAAAGCTGCTCCCTACAGAATGAGTGGGCAAAAACTTGTTAAAGCAAGGAGAAAAAATGTAATTGTGAAAACTGAATGACATAAACAATACTTGTTTGGCCCATTCACATATGCCTGCATGGATTCAGAAGTGAGGAAGAACTTGTCAGGCACTGGCTGGGGAACATGCAAGGCCTGGTTAAGGTTTGGACATAACTGTTGTCAGAACAGGTGGTCTTCCCTGTCAGTGGGCTCCTACAGTCTCCAGTGTCTACCCTGGTGTATCAGGCTGCAAGCTGCTCTATTTTATACTTTTCTCATGTCAGCGAGAAGCATTCTCATGACGAAACAAGTTGGATATCCTTATATTTTGCCTTTACCTCTTCTTTTCTTGGAAGGAACCTGATCCTTGGGTTTATAGTTCTCTACTAACATAAAAAATTACTCTGCTTAAAGGAAGAGTCAAAATGATAACTAGTATGATTGCTATTGATGAAGCAGTAATACTCTTTTCTGCTTCACAAAATCCATATGTTAATTCATCTCTGACTGCAAGAACTGTACTGCTAAAAAATTTAGCTGAAGTTTTATTCAGAGGCTTTTATGACTGACAAAATGTGCATTTCACATGGTCACAATGTTTCTGTCACAAAGCCTGAATAATGTCAATTCTTAATCTTTCAGAAAAATTAGCTCTATAAAAGCAGCCATAAAACAATAGTAAAAGGAATTTGTCTTTACATGAAAATATATACCTCGAAACAAATAGTTTTAAGCAAGGGAGAAGAGATTTACAAAAGCATTGGTTCATTTAGCAGTGGATTTCTTCTTTTTAATTCTATCTGTCAGTCTCAGTCTAAGAACATGAGAATTCAATTTGCTTAAATATGAATTTTATAAGTATGAAAAAGCAATAAGAAAAAATAAGGACATTTTATTCTGCCTAGAATAAGAGGGGTTTTTTAACTTATAATCTTAGTGACTAATGAACTGAACAACTACATTTTGTTTCTTGAGGGGTTTTTTTTACATACTAACAACTGTTAGTTGTCACTTTGAGCCACTGCAAAATTATATATGACAGCTGTTCATTAAGAAGCTGATTAGTGCCAAAAACAATTTGCAGAAGTATTTCCTTTTTTTAAAAAAAAAAAAAATGTGTCTCTAAGATACTATCCTGTGCTGTTAAAATAGATTGTAAAAGAGATAATTTTAGGTGATGTATCACATCACAAACTATTTTTCTTGTCAGAATTGGGGAGTGAAACAGTACAATGTTACCCAGCAACTCCTGGGGAAATGAAACTCCCACAGTTTTTCAGATAATGCTGCTCTGTTGCATATTACTATGATGTCTTATATTTCTAGTCAAAGTAAGATATGTAAAACAGAAAAAAAAAAATTGTTTGCCTTGCTTAAGTCCATCTTATGAAAGTTACATGTTCATGAAGAAAGCTTAACTGAATCTGTATCCCAGTGAAATGGAGCTCTCCATCACAGAATGACAGTATTGAGAGATATTCTGAAAAAAAATACCATCTCTAGCAACAGGAATTTTCAGTTTGCACTATGCCATCTTCAATTTATATCCAGTTATCGGCATCAGGGTTCCTGTCATGAAGCAAAAATATCTAAGTGTTCCTGAATCAGCAGTTGCTTGTGGTACTTGCACTGGCAGTACAGATCTATCCACCCGTTAAGTTAGGACTCAACATAATCTGTAGCTGAAGTCAGGGAATCCTGTTTCCAAAATAAGTATACTTTTTATGCTTCTGCATAGCCAAGGAAAAATGTCTACAACACATAGCAGAAATATTTTATCTTAAAATAAAGGAAAAAAAAAAAAAAGTGTCTCAAATAGCAAATATTCTTTTCTCTTTTTGACGTATTTTGCATTCAGAGGGGAACTAACTGGAAAATATATTTCCCTTTTCTTCACACATGCACATATTTAATTTCAACTTTGATTGGAAAATTTCATTTTCAAATTCTCATTGTGTGCAAGGTTCATGTTCCTTTTTGTATGCTATCTTTGCAGCCCAATGCATTTTAAATTCTCTGTTCACTGTGGCATAACAGCAATGGGATGATTATAACTTGTCTTTTCCTATTTCTCTTTCTTCCTTCTTACTAATAAAACAATAGTTTACAGTGTGATGTATTTCTGAGAAGTCAGAGCTATTGATTTGAATTCTTTCAGTAAAAGGTGAGATGTAAATGTAAAAGAGCTCAGGGCTGTAAATGCTAAAAGAACACAGAATGCTTTCTCACATCCTTGAGTGCAAAACTCATTCCTGTTCTAGACTCTGGTGCACAATAAAGTAAAATTTCAAGCCCTGAAGAAATCACTACCATCTGTTTGTGACTTAGCACTGAATACGATTCCTGCTGTTCTGCTTGCTGCTTCTTCATGAACTGGAGCCGGCCCCACAGTGATGTCTAACTTGTGATTTCTGTCTCCTGTTGGATTCTCTGCTGCAGCAGGAACAGACAATGCTGGAAACTGTCAATTTCAAATATATGTGTCACAAGTAAAAACTTGAAAGGAGGATTTCTTATGAAAACAGGATTGTTTTCTTTTTCCTGTGCTGGTGAGTGGACACACTTGACTTCATGACCCCTTTAAAATGGTTGACAATTGAACAGGAAAACCTGCCAAATCCTTTTCAAAACAATGTGAAAAGGCATCCTTTTAAATGTACTGTCACCAACCAGGAGCTGAGCCGACTGACGGAATTACTGAGTGAGCCCAAATACTCACTATACCCTGTGTGACCTCCAAGGATCAACCAGGAAACCAAGAGTAACTGTCCTCCTCCATTGCAAGAACTACTGTTGTAACATTGTAACAAAAACCTAGCAACTCTCAGTGCCCAACCTTGTTTGAAAGTGAAACCTGTTTTTAGTCATTCACACACTGTTAACACCCCTATGCCCTCAGCAGCATAGAGACACGTGTGTTCTCAAGGTCTGTCCAGATTTCAGTCAACTTCCCAGTGTTGTAGTCAGATTCCTCATGAGACACAGAGGACACAACTGACTGGATGTCATCATGTCTTCTTACCTCATATTTGGTTGCGGACCACACTTCAGAAGCTGGCAGCAATCATTCTCTCCATCCTGTCCCTCCTCTGTGGGTCACTAGGATTTATTCATTACTCCTTGTCTACTGATCTGGGTGTCCAGAGATGCTGCATGCAGGGATCCTGATAACCTTGATCTAGGTGCAGTTTACAGATGTCATTCTTACAGATATTCTTAAGGAACTTATTTTGTCCTTTTCCCACTTCATGTTCCAATTTATTCTCCATCCCGACAAACCTTCATATTTATATTACTGTTTTCTACATCACCACCATTAGTGGTCTACTGCACTGGAATCAGTGAATGATCCTCTCACTACTGCAAAACTAAGGAAAGGAAGGAAAGGAAATTATAAGAGAAACCTGTAGAAACCAGTTTGGGGTCTTCAAATGTATCTCTTCTAAATACGGTGATCTCCAAATATTCTTCTTATGAATGCTGTGGTTGAATTCATGCCCACTACAGCTTGCTGACAATTAAAGTACTAGCTGAGTAGTTGGAAGATAAGATTGTGATTAACCTCCTATGTGTCCTTGGTTAAATTACTTATGACCAATCTTTTTTATATATTTAGACACCAAGCCACAAATAACACCCATTGCTTTTTCCTAAGAAATATCTCCAAAACTTCAGGCCTTAATTTTGCTTTTCCAAACTTTGCAATAAATGAAAGAAGAATAGAAGGAAGTGTTTATCTAGTGAAGGTACTTTGAAGATACATTCGGGGAAGAGAGAAGTATTTCTATACTGTAATTGGCTAAGAAATATCAGTGATTTGTTTAAATCTGACAGATATACTTAGGCAAAGTTGTCAGACTTGACCTACTGGAAATATTTCCTTTATTGGTTCATAATTCAACAGATGATCTTTGCTGTTCTGATATTGTCTTTATAGTTCTTTATAAGACAGAATGGTTAAGTGAAATACAGCTCAAAACCCATCATGATGATCAGCTAATTAAAATTTGTATTTTACTTTTGATGCTTTAGCATGTTAATTTGATTCAGTTAAATATGCTGGAAATTTCCTCAATGCATTCAAAATAACCTATTTTATCACTAATAACTTAAATAAAGTAAATTCTAGTCTTGCAAGATAACTGATAATCATCCAATTTGTGTCTTTTATAGAACACACTTGTAAACAATTAATGTTGTTAATTTAGTTTTTTGGTTTTTTTTTTTTTTGCTAAATTAGTGTAACCATTCTTCCATTCATGCCATGACTTGCATAAGCAGCTCCAAAACATAGTCTCTGAAGCAACTGTACTCCATATCCCTTAACTTCCTCAGTTGTACAGCTTGGTAATGAGTGTGTCTGGGGAAAAGGGAAGTGCAATATGTTCTCAGCAAGAATCTATAGAGAACATAAATATTAAACCTATTTTTTTCCATCAATCCAAAACAATAAATTCCTAAAGCAGTGTATGAGGGCCTGATTCTAAATTAGCAGTAAAATGATGACACATTGCTGACTGGATAGGAACAGCTATTGACATATGATATCAAGGCCAAAGCATTTATTGAGTTTTTTGTGTCAGTCCTAGCCAAAGAAGATCTCCTGAAGATATTTATCTAATTTAATTAAGATCAGTAAAACTCCAGTAAATAATAAGCAAAAAGAAGGCACATTTCGTTTCTTCCAGATTGTTAGATTGTTTTGATTCCTCATCCAGAAAATATATATTTTATGTTTAATGTGAGATTCATAAACAACATCTTGTGGAGATATATTCCATTCTGGCTTCGTGATCCCATAATCTAGCCATCATTTCTGAACATCCATTCCCATGTGCACCCAGACCTCATGAAATTTTTCCTTGGGGGATGTAATGAGGCTCAGGAAACACTGAAGGACTTTGGAGTTTGAACTCACAGAAAGAGGAGGATATAGAAAATGAGAACTTATGTTTCTTGGGTGTATGCTATCCATGCTAGCTGTAGCTGACGTGTATCAGCTGTACAATTTCTTGTATAAATACGTCATATAAAGGCAAATACCATCAAGTTTTGCAACAAAACTAATGAGGTCTTATCATGTTTTCAAAAGGAAAAAAGGCAGATTTCATTCAGATGAAAGCTGTGAAGATACAGTTGTACTTCTTGTTTCTTTTTGGCTGTGTTTAAGTGATTCACCATTCAGCATCTGTATATGCAATTTCCTTCACTTTATTTTGAGGAACTGAAGGCCTAACTCTTTAATTCACTTTGATATCACACCTAATGAAAAGATATTGCCATCCATAACTTAGAGCTACCTCAGAGGGATGCAAAGACCCCTCTGATTCTAGTGTCTAAAATGCTTAACACCTATTAATTTCATTTGCAGTTGGCATTTAAATACTTTTAAAACTGCTTTATTTTTACTAGGTTAAAAAAGTCCGAGTTTTATTTTCTTTCTATAACCTTTCATTATAGTATTTAAGTTTTACATCCTATGTCGATTTTATACCACTAGTGAAAGTTTTAATGCTATCTATAGTGTTGGTTATATACCTTTTAATACAGCCAAGAGACTACAGCACTTAAAACCTTAAAAGGTGGTGACTGTCAGTTTTATAACCTCTCAGATTACACAGTCTACACTGCCACCGCTTGCATGCCACCAAGTTATTTTAAGATAATGTGCATATGTTAAATTAATCACTTTCATTGTAAGCACATTTAAAATAGTTACAAATGTAATGTCTGTATGTGGGAATAGTTATTTGAGGCATCAACCAAAGTTTTGCTGTTGTTTTTTAAATAGCTTCACAAATTGAAAGAAATGTTTCAAAAAGAAGGCCACAACGTTTCTCTGCTCTTGCTTCAGGCACATAAATGTTATTTCCTCTGCAATGTCATATATTGACCATCTGAAACTTGGTAAATCAGAAGATAGATTGCAGTGGAACTCTATGTATTTAAGTATCAAGCTGATCCATAACTTTCACACCAACCAAAAGCCATTTCTTGTCAGTGCTGTCCAGAATATATCCTGACAGTTCAGTGGGAGTTTCAGTGTCATTTATTTTCAAATCAATACTCAATTACTAAGAGGAAGATTCACTCCCTTACCCATTTTCAAGATGAAATTATGGACTAGAGCAATAACACTTAGTCAAGGCAAGCCACTGTCCATTAACTCATGATGCTACCAAAAACCCATCCAGACACTTTATTAAAGCTCAGACTTTTTTCAGCTTTTAATTAATCATTGTGAAAAAGGCCTTTCACATTGTGACTGATGACCAGAGAAAACAATTTTCTCCTAACTGCCTTTTAATTTCAACTCTGGGAGTGCTCATTGACTGAATCTCACAACAACACATCAATGCTAGTTTTTAATGTGTTTTCTCCTTTGTTATTGAGAAGAATGGAGTGGCAATGAGGCTTTGTGCTCCTCTTCATAACTCAAGTAATTGATTCAGTAAATGCCTCACATTTGCTAGTGGATAAAAAGTGCTGTCAATGTAGATAGTAGGTACTATATAAATTACTCCATTAACAGGAAATAAAGCTATTTACGATTTTTGAAGTGTAAAGCGTAAGTGGCTTTAAAAAAAAGAGAAAGGAGTACTACTACTTACATGTCCGTACAGTCTTTTTTTATCTGTAAATGCCAGTAGTAGGTTACAAAAAATATTAGCAGACTAAGGCTGCAATCCTGCAGCGGAATGCCTATGTGAGTGGCCTATTGTAAACTATTCTTGAAGAAACTCAGCATTAAAAGGTAACTGTTGTGGAAAAACAAAGTGCTTTTCAACGATGGTCATCTCATAGCATAAATTCTATATTATTTTTCTGTTCTTTTGGACACTGGAGGATGAGAGATGTAAGAGACTTCACTAAGAAAAGAAAAAAAAAATATTTATAAGCAATGACATGCATTGTGTGTGTTTGCAGAAGGTAAGCATTCATTGAAACCACTTTGTATCTTCCAGAAACAGAATTTTCCTCTATGGTTGAAAGTGAAACTGAGGATATGCATACCTGCTAAAGCAGTGCACTCATTAAAGTATGATGGATAGAGTATATAATGCCATAAGTAGATATACTAACTGTGCATACTCTTGCTGTCCTAAAACAATAATAGAATCATGGAATCATTTACTTGGAAGAGACCCTCAAGATCATTGAGTCCAATCATTAACGCAACACGGGCACTAAACCATGTTGCTAAGAATCTCTTCTATACATCTTTCAAACACCTCCAGGGATGGTGACTCAACCACTTCCCTGGGGAGCCTATTTCAGTTCTTGACAACCCTTTCTGTGAAGAATTTTTTCCTAATATTCAATCTAAACATCCCCTGGCACAAGTTGAGGCCATTTCCTCTTGTCCTGTCACTTGTTACTTGGGAGAAGAGACCAACCCCCTCCATGCTGCAACCTCCTTTCAGGTAGTTGTAGACAGCAATAAGGTCTCCCCTCAGCCTCCTTTTCTCCAGGCTGAACAGCCCCAGTTCCCTCAGCTGCTCCTCGTAAGACTTGTTCTCTAGAAAAAAAGGTATTTTGAGATAATTTTATCTTTATATGTTGAGGAAGGATTTATTAGGTAGGCATATTTATTTGTATACACTTGCAAATAATCATGCCCTTTCGTCACTCAGTTTTAAAAATGGGTACCGAATCACCATAAGATCACATATAATATTATAATAAAATGTATTACTTTATTATGAAGGTTAGTATAACAATAATGTAATAGATAACCGCAGCAGCAGACATTACTGTTCTGAGACCCTAATGTAAAGATTAGCTGGCTTCTTTACTTTGACCTTTCTTAAACTTTTCTGAGGGTATTCCTTCAACAATACTTCTGTGAAGCTGTCTGTTGATTAAAGACCAATTCCATTGCAAAATATGAAACACACCAAAATATTCATCCAAAGCAATCCGGATTGATGAACCTTGACAAGGACAATGGTCTGTACAATAAAAAAAATGTAAACGTATGACAACAGTTTAACAGTCTTGGTCTGATCTAGAACGGATTATTTGCGGGCCTTCTCCGACACGTAAGACATGGACAGTTTCTGGTATTGTGAAACTGAAAGGAAGAGTTAACCATTTTATCAGTGCATAGCAGAAAAATAACCAGAAATACAGAAATTATTTATTCACAGAACCTAAAACAATTACAGGCTATTAAATGTGCCAGATTGAATACTTATATACCGTAAGATATTTTATTTTGCATGTTTACTCTTCTGTTGAGACCCGTGACTCAAGTTTATCTTTGTACATATAACATGAGGAACCTGCCACCTTCTTTGAAGACTGATTATACTCAGTATCTTATTCCAGTTTTATTTTTTCTGACTACACTGAACTATTTGATTCTTCCTTTTTTAAACACCAATTATCACCATCACACTTTTTCTTAATAGTTATACTGTTTGTTAACTATAATCCCTACATTTTTCCCTGAACTATTTTTTAGAAAAAAACAGATTCAAACTGTGTGGCTTGTCTATTTTCAAAAGCAGTGAGAAATAACATTTGTAAATTTATCCTCACACTTTTTAAAATCCCTGACATTCACAGAATCTCTTCTGAGATTTTTTCAGATTTTTTAAATCAATTTTAACTATCTCATAAACTTTAACTTGTATTTATTGTTAATAATTTCTCTTTTTTTTTTTTTTTACTTTTCATGTGTTCTCTTTTGCCTCTAACTCAGCTCTTGGTTCTACCACTGAAATAACTTTTAATCAAAGTTGTGTTCTTTCTGTGTTATGAGATAGCCTTTTCTTAGCCAGCCATAACAGTAATTTTTTTTTTCCTGTTTTACTCAGTGTTTCTTCTGAGGAAGTCTCATAACTCCCAATTTACCTAGGTTTCAGAAAATTAACTCTTAAAATGTTTATATATATTATTTTACCCACATTTTCCTTGTTAATAGTGAACATATTACAGATGCAATCACTGGTCCTAGTTAATCAGCAATACCAGATTACCATACTTTTTTTGTAAAGAAAAAAAATTGAATTGCCTATTTGTCAAGCAGTGATTTAGTGATTTTTGTTGGAAGAAATATACATACTTAGTAGAAACTCTTCAGGTCATTTTATTACTGGATGTTCTAAATTCCAGCATTATTTCTCCCAGCTGCTTGTTCATCAAAATATCATGGATTTTCTTTCCAAGTCCTCTTTTTTTCTTTTTTTCTTTTTTTTTTTTTTTTACAGTTTACTTCTGTTGTATATAACAGACCTTCATCTGAGCATTGTTTCTCAGACCTACTCATGCTAAAAGTATTAAATAAATGACCCTTTTGGCCCCATGAAGGAAAGTCACATGCTGGACTTGTTTGTTTGATTAATCATTATAGTACCCTTCTTTAGTCCTTGAATATAATCTTCTGGCCACATAATTCTCTCCTTATTTGTCAAAGAAAGCAAAAACATAACTGTGCCCTTACGATACATGTGGAAATATTCAATATATTGTTTGTAGTCACATTTAATGCTCATTCTCCTAGTATGGCATAAAACAATTGAATGACATCTTCCCAGATGCAGTTAATTCTATGAAGCTACATAACACAGATCTAGAATGAGCCTATCATCAAGGGTCAGCTTTTGTAACAGATGACAATGTGAGTCTCAGTGGGCTCCTGTGTGCAAGCAGTGATGGATTCTGCTTTTGGTGAGCTCACTAGTATCCACTGTGCCTCAATGCCTTTAGGAAAATCAGTGAGGAATTTGTCTACAGTTGTATTCACACATTTATGTCTGGGTTACCATGGCAATTCTCTAGAGCATTTCTGAAAAGGATAACATTATCGAAGTGAACTTGGACACCTTATCCTGAATTGTGAAGTTTGGAGGTCAGAAGTTCACCACCAGGCATCATATTTAAAAAGCTTTCTCTGAACAGGAAAGTCAACATCATGTTCAGTAGCAAGGAATGCTGGAGGCTAAAATATTTGGTCCATCTCTGTTAACAAGAACCTCCACTGTTCATTCTATTCCCTGCTTTACAATTCTCTATTTTAAAGTAAAGAAAGTGATCCAGAAGTTCTATTTTAGAGTCAAATTATTTCAATAAGGTAGACAAAACAGAGCCTCTGCCTTATAGGACTGTTGGTGTATCATCCGAAATTGTTACCTGTCAAAGTGATGATTACATGTTCCCTTTCACTGTCTTACTCTACAACGCTTGTTTAAGTATCAGTCAATCAGTGCTTTGTGCCATTTCACAGCTGGAGGGGATCTCTAGAGATCATCCAGTCCAACTCCCTGCTCAGAGCAGGATCACCTATGGCAGGTTGCTCAGGGTCATGTCTAATTGTTTTTTAAATATCTCCAAGGATGGAGACTCCACAGCCTCTCTGAGTAACCTGTTCCAAGGTTTGAGCACACTTACAGTTAGGAATTTTTTCTTATGTTTACATGAATTTGTTGTCTATCAGGAAAACCCAAGGCTTTTTCTGCAAAGTTGCTTTCCAATCAGTCAGCCCACAGCCTATCCTGGTGCATGGTGTTATTCTTCCCCAGGTGAAGGACTTTTGTATTTCCCTTTGCTGAGCTTCATGAGGTTCCTATCAGTCCATTTCTACTGCTTGTCATTGTCCCTCTGAATGGCACAACAACCATCTGGTGTGTCAGCCATTCTTCCCATTTTGGTATTGTCTTCAGCCTTGTTGAGAGTGCACTCAGTTACATCATCCAAGTCATTAATGAAAATGTTAAACATTGTTGTCCCTGGAGTATTCCACTACTGCCTGGATGTTGGCACTTCATGCCACAGATCAAGCATCTAGCCCCAGCAGCTCAGCCAGTTTTCAGTCCACTTCACTGTCCACTTATCAAGTCTGCACTTTATTAGTTTGCCAGTAAAGGTGTTATATGAGACAGTGATAAAGTCAAGATAAATGACATCCGCTGGTCTCCCATTATCCACCAAGCTATTTTATTGAAGAAGCCTATAAGGTTGGTCAAGTGTGATTTCCCTTTTGTGAAACTATTCTGACTGCTCCAAATCACCACTTGTCCTTCATACATTTGGGAATTGCATCCAAGATTATTCACCTCTCTACCTTCCTCCGTCTCCAGGTAGGCTGGCCAGCACATAGTTTCCTTGATCTTCCTTCTTGCCCTCTTCTCTTCAGGAGACTTCCTCAGTTGCCGTGATCTTTCAAAGACAACTACAAATGGCCTTGCAGTGACATTGGCCAGCTCCTTCACTGCTTGCTTTAGACAGTTTACTCTGATGTTGATGAAGACCATAAGCCCTTTCTCTCTTACAAAATGGAGATGGCATATTACTGATAACTGACCAGTTTTCATTATGTATAATCATGGTTTAAATTATCCCATCATTTCCTCTGTGTCAATCTTAAAATAACAGCATGGTAAAATCTGTTCTATGAAAACTACAGAAGAGTGTGATATAACATATATTCAATGATTAAACTGAATCATAGAGTGTGTCAATTAAGTGTGCAATAATTATTTGGCCTTGGAAAAAGTTTTAAAGTTCTTTCACATCAGAAAATGGAATTGAATTCCAGTAAATATTTTTGCAGATGATCAGAGGTAACAAGACTGCATTTGTGTCTCTTCAAGAGAACAGGAATTAAATTTGTTTGTTTGTTTGTTTTCGGAAACTTTCGAGCATTGATCAGAGTTCACTTGAGTGTGACATTGCTTTGGAGACATCTGATCGAGTTCCACAGGCCAAGTTATATCCTCCACCTTCTTTTGGCGTTTGGCCTGGTGATAAGGCAGAGATTATTAGAGAGGTTAGAGATTTTTTGGATCTTCACTACCTGAGTTCCTGTCAGTGTAGTATGTGTTCTCATATCACGCACTGCCACCAAGCAGCCAACTCCGCTTCCAGCAGATCAGTCAGTGCTCTCTACTGTTGGTCAGGAACAGAAGAAATAAGACATAACTTGCATCACTCAGCATAGTCACTGTTTTATGGAGAGATACTAAATGAAAATACATTGGATTTGAGAATGCCAAAATTGTTTTAGATATTATTTTCTATTAGAGAATAAAACATATCCCAGGTCACCCTTTTGTGGCAACTCTAAAGCATGTTTTTGAACAGGTTTTGTATACAGATTTTCCATAAAAGGCAGCTGAATTTTGAGTAGTGCAAACTCCATAGTCATCTTTAAGGCATCATCCTTTTTCAAAGCTTGTAAAAACAATGATTTGGAGATACAGTTAAAACAATAGCAGAGTTGATTAATTATTGATGACTACATACTGTACACAACTAAGTTTCAGATAGCTACATTTCAGAGGCATGTGGCATGTCAGCTTCTTCTAACTGTTGAAACAGAGGGACAGAGATATAGTACAGGATATATCTCTTAAGGTCAAATGTGGAGGTAGAATAAATTTATTCTATGGCAGCAGGGACTGGTAAATGAGTAAAAAAAAAAAGGAGACAAAATTATTTTCAGATATTCCTTTCCATTTGAATCAGTATCTATTCCATTTTGTCCATGTCTTCTGAAGGAATAATCTAGTCTAAATCCACTGTAAGGCTATATTAGCATTATATCTGTCTCAGCTGTTCTTAGAGTTCTCCAAGGAGGCTGACTCCTTAAACTTCTCAGGCAACCTATTCCAGTCATGAACATTTCATTTTGTAAGATTTTGGATTTTTTTCATGACTAAATCTGAATTTGTTTCGCTACAGTTGGAGTACCAGCAATACTTCTTGCGTTCTCTAGTGCAGACATAGAAAATAGTTTCAGCATTTTCCATTCACCTAGTTGAAGAGTATTTTCAGAAGTGGGATTCAGCACACTTACATATAACCATCTACGTATGGATTCCCACATGTGATGTCTGTGTCAGCTCCCATTATATTTAGTTATAAAATAAAGGATGATACCCTAGAATTCTCATGTAGGATTGCCAGACATGACAGGTCCTAACATGCCCTCTTGAAACAGCAGCTGGAGGCCAGACAGGACACACGGCAACTTCTAAAATAGTCCTGGATTCCTTGGTTTGGGTGACTGGCTTATGCCCTTAACCGATACCACCAATATTACAGTAAACACAGAACGGCATTGGTAAAGAATCGTGTTGTTTAAACCTATAAGTAAATAAGAAATTCTTTACCGTAATGTTCTCTTAACATTTTAAAACCATCCAAAGAGCAGATGTTATTTCTGTGTATCACACAGAGAATTTTAGGATAAGCAATGAAGCGCAGCTAATTCTTTAAGCTTAGGAAAGAAATCTTGCTGAGTTGTGAGGTAATCTTTCATTCCCCTGGTCTATTTTTCATTCCTCTGCCTCTAAATCTGTCATAGAGATCGATTCAGTTTATCAATTAATATAAATTATATTTTTGTTGGAAAAAATAAATCTGAATTCTGCTAACATATCTACAGCCATATTTTAAAAATAAAGCTAAGTAGATCTTTAATAGGCTAGTATAGTTTGAGAAAGTTGTTGCTTATGAATAACCACAGAATCACAGAATGGTTGAGGTTGGAAAGGACCTCTGGAAGTCATCTGGTCCAACCTTCCTGCTCAAGCAGGGACACCTGGAGCCAGATGACCAGAATCATGTTCAGTTTTTTAATATATACAGTGAGGGAGATATGTCACTGTACTGGCATTTCAAACAGAATGGTGGCCAATAAATTGGAATATTTTTGTTATATGAAACATCTTATAAGAAGGTAATAGTTTTTAAAAGGGAAAGATTGGGAAATGTACCTTGTTAAAAAATGTAAAGCCCGGTCAAACATAAAACTGGCAACTGTGAGACATCTTCAACATATGGAGTTTTCTGTAATCTTTACAATGACATAGAGACAATAACCAAACATTGATATAGTACACATATATTGTACACAAAGATGTTTTAAATTATATGGCAAGATACCCCGAAGGTAGTTTAAATGAATCATGTTTATTTTGCATCAAGTGAACTACTGAAAACAAACATAACTTCTTCTGTCTTCTTTCCCTTTTTCTCTTCATCATATCCAAAGATATTGTAATGGATCTTGCAAACAAAAATTCCAGAATAGCTCTGCCATTTAGTGAAATTATTTTTGTACATATACTGTTAACTTCAATATTAGCTTGGTAGTATTAAACTAAGAGTTTCTCTGTTAATTACTCAATGTAAAGACCTCTGCATAGCTAAAACATGTTCTTTCTTGTGTAATTTACTGAACTAACAAGATTATAGTAGCTTATAAACTTGAGTCAGAACCCTAAGCTTGAGAAAACTATTCAGACTAATAACTTCAGCATTATGAAACAAGAAACATATTGGTGTTGTGAATGTAGAACCCTGAATATTAAAAAAAAAAAGTACCCAAAATCTCAAGAACTTTGGAGAGAAAAGTCTTCTATAATTAAATTTAGAATTAATTTAAGGAAAGATTTTATAGTGATTTGGTTCGTAGTTTTAAGTGATGTAAAAACTTACAAGAGTAGTGAATCCTGGGTAAACTGGAAATGCTTCAAAGGCATTCGTTTTATAAATCACCTTTGTCAACTTTTTGATACTTTTTAATATCTGTGTCATAATTTGGTTACACACATGTCTTAAAATTTATGGTTTTGAAATAAATTGACATTTAGTGTTATTATACCGTATTTCTAAATTCTTAGCAACATTTTTTTTTTTAATAATATTATTTTTAAATTTCTACCGTGCCACATTGGGATGAAAACCACAAGACAATTTATAATGGAGTAGAATAAAAGTTTACCTTTATAGCAGATTTGTGAGAACATTTTAAACTCATGGAAATGACTTATGGCCTTTTGAAAATGTTCCCTTCCCATGGATCTTTTCTCTAAATGCCAAATATCATACATGTTGATGTACATTGCTGTCATTTTGAATTTACCATCTTTATTTATTTTTTTTCCTAAGGATTTGTCTGCTTTCAAGGCTCCATTGTCTAATAAAATCTGACTATGTAGTACAATTTCTGCATGTACTCTTACTAAAGAGCACGTCCAAAGAACATTGAGAAACTTAGCAGAGGTTACCTGTTGATTAAATTATTTAACCATAAGTATTATGTCAACTCTAAGTCTCTTCTTACTTAAGTCATAAAATATTTATGGGCAAGATACTGCTACTTTGAACAGATTTGTTAGAATCCCACAGTCAATTAGCAATAAAGTGGGAAGGATTCTGTTTTGAATAAAAAAGGAAAATCACTTACTAAGATAATTGCTTCATCCAGCCTGTACCCAGCATGCAGAGCACATGATGTTTATTTACCTGGAGCTGCTTCTCCATGGGCCCTCATAGAATTGTGTTCAGGTGCTAATTTTAAACATGGGAATATAAAGACAAGCTAATTAGAAGGATTTTGGTTTAGCTGCTAGGAATACAGAATAGCAGAGGTCACTGATAACCAGCTGAACTCTGCTGCTGAAAGGACAGAAATGGGGTAAACACTTAGTGCTGATGCTACTGACTTGTTGGAAATAATGGTGTAGTTGATGTCAGGCTATTCTTTTAAATATCAAGCAGAGTTTGAAATCTCTGTGAGACATAAAGGTCAGGAAATGCAGAAAAAAAAAATATATTCCATGTTCTTACAATTTTAGCATAAGATCTTGTAAAAATAATTCTTCTGCAGAAAATCACCTTAAGCAGAGTGAAAAAGGAAGCTAGATCTGCATGGTGACATCTTGCCCAAAAATAAGCTACTTTTTAATACTTTTAAGAAACTTATTCTATTTACAAAGATGATACTAATTTAGGAACTATTACCAGTGATGAAAATGTAACAGACAGCATTCTTAAACATGACAAATTTCCAAGTAAAATGAAACACAAGTGTTTCCTTTTGCCTCTTAGCTTTCAGTTTATTCATTTTGCACTGAAATATTAACACTCAAAATCATGTACACATGTGAGGCTTTGGTTCTGGTGGAACTGATTTTAAATAAAGGAAATCACTGAACTTCTTTCAACTGACACAGCAGGCAAACTGAGGTAGCTTTGGATAAGAGCTCTATAGCAAAAGACATGACCACAGCTTATTAATACAGGAAGAATAAGAAAAATGGAGCTTAATTCTTCCTTTCCTCCCTTGCAGAAAAGGGAGGAAATGCAGGGACACTTTCAAAGTCGAGAGGATTATTTCAGCTTCTTTGTGTCCCTCTAACACTGGAGGAAGAAATGAATGCTCATGTGGGGCAGATTGCCAGCTTTCAGGTTAACCCATAGTAAATGGAAGAGTTTGAATTAGTCAATGTATGCTAGAAATTGAATCAGTGTCACCAGAGGTTCACTGAGATAGATTTTAATACCAGGAGTTCTAGTAATGAAAAAGGAATTAAGGCAGATGAAACAATGAGACAATGGTATAAGTGCAGAATCATTAGCAAAATATTTTTAAAGTTATATATTTTCTGAGACAGACAATCCCTCAAATGTTTATCTCCAATGAACTTTTTTATTACTGTGATTTCAGCACATATAAATAATTAAGCTTTTATGATCACCCCAAAATTAATCTCAATTTATTTGGTATCCAGGCTTCTAAAACCAGAATAGAATTTTAATTCACTAATAATGTCAAAGCAAATATGAATTAATGTTGCAAACCTTATATTAAAAGTGAGTGCTATCTGTTAATGTGAATTACGAGACAGAGGGATAGAAAGCATGAGAGAGGGAGGGAAAGAAAAAAAAAAAAAAAGAAAGAAAAAAATCACAGCAAAGCAGAGGTTGTTCACAGTCCCAAACTGTATAAAACAATTTCAAAATATATAGACCTATATAGACCTGCCTTTTTGTCTTTGCCGGAAGGTGCATGACAGTCCTGCAAACAGCAACCTCCACTTGTTTTTTCATCTTCACAGAATTACCAGTATCCCCTTCTACCTCAGCAAGTGCTTATCAAGGAGACTTGTTTCTGTTGAGTCTGATGGAAATGGAGAAATTTGCTGCAATGGGATTTCAGATGGTTTATATAATTACTAGGTAAGCGTACCGTGTTTCTCCTGTTTTATGCGCTGGAGTTGAATGTGAAGTGTCTGCTATCGCTAGAGCTGCTTTACCTGTGTTAATGTCATTATGTTGCAGTGATTGACCAGAAAACTGTTGTGCTGTCATACAAGTAAGAAATAAAAACTTGGCGCATGCTCCAAAAAGTTGACCAAGGAAGGGAATCATGGCTTGGTGTGGGCCAGCACTGTTTTTGATATGAGAGTAGAATGGCACAGGGAGTTCTGATGGATAAAAAGAAGGACTAGCACTTCTAAGGGACAATATCTCTCTACAATCTCTGTGGTACCTCCATTTGCAGCGACAGGGCACTGGTAATGAGGTGCTTGAAAAGACTTTTCAGTCTTCATGTCTTCTTTACAGTGAGCTACAATTTGGAGATCTTTTCCAAATTTCCAATTTTGACTGAAATTTTGAGAGGCAGTGTTTCTCATTTCCAACAATGAATGGTCAACAATCAATATAGGACCTTTTTTATTTACTCATTAGTTTGTACAATGGGTTCTCACGCTTCACTCACATTGACATTTACAACCATTTCTCCTGACTCATATGCCACGTATAATTGATATAAAGCTATATGAGACATTTTTGGGCAGGAAGGCCAAATGTTTTCATATTAAGAACTTACCTTGCAGAGGATCAGAGTGATGAAGCATTCACTGAAATGCTCAGAGGATGGATACATTAATAGAAAACACATAAGGAAGTTTCTTAAGAAGAGGACGTGGTGACAATTGGTGTTATGTTTTTGTATTTGTGTTTGGAAAACAACATATCAACAACAATCCAATAGATTATTTTATTTTAACTGCATGGCTGAGGAAAATTGTGACACAAGTTTTGTAAGGTCATCTGCTCAAATGCTTGTTTGTTCCATTTTTATCATCTGGTCTAATAAGAGATTATTTTCTTAGAAATCTTAACATCCAAGAGACAAGTTGCCTGTGAATACCAAAGGCAATAAAATCAGAAAGCATAAAATCACAATAAACAGAAAACATAAATATTTGTAAATGTTCCAAGAAAAAAAAATCTGCGTTCTGTTTGACCACATTTTCAAGTAATGTATGAGAAAACATTGTTTAGTTCTATTTTTAAAAACAAGAGATTATAGAGAAAAGACTAAATTTAAATACAGTGATCTAGAAACCATGTATGTATACATGCATGTGTGTGTAGATAATGATATTTATATAGATGTGTTTTCTAAGGTGAATTCTAGGATAGAGGTTTGGGAAAAAACAACAACAAAAACACTGAGATATGCAAGCTGCTGGATTTGCATTACAGAAAGGAATTAGGAGAATTCTAGGGCTGGGAATTCTTTGGGTGTTCTAAAACTTAACATTGGCCAGCTTTTTAAAGATTGAGGTGATTATATAAATTATTTTGCTTCTCTTTTTCTTTTTTTCTTACTTGACTTTTCTTTATGTCTCTTTATTCTTCTCACAGACATACTTACCTGTGAAATCAAACAAACAAATATTTTCACATGGTGACTTTCCTATACAATGTGAAGCTCACCCAAGTCTTGCCAGTCATGCCAGCACATAGTTGCATATATATGTATATCTTTTGCTTGTAAATGCAACACACTGACTAAATACATCAGCCCTTTGAAATATTTGAATTGATTTCATCTGGATTCACATCAAATACATTTTAGAATTATTTATACGTGCTAAAAATATCTCCTAAAGTTAGGAAGAGACAAAAATTCTTTCAAAATAATAAATACTGATAAAAGTGGCATATATTAAAAAGTAAATTTTTGTCCTCATAGAAGAAGGTATTGTACATGCTGACATGATTAAACCACCTCCAAATTGCTGATGTCATTGTTTTATACCAACAACTTTCCCCAAAGAGAGGAGAGAAGTGCAATTGTGGCAGTGCTTAATGTAGCGTTTCCCCCACTTTAGGACCAGTGGACTGCTGACAATCCTCCAAATCTCTGATGGACCATCCTGTACTTCTCATCAGCTTGGCTTCAGGCTGACTGTCAGGAGAAGCATCCCAGAGCCCCTGGTTTGAAAGGTTTGCCCAGGAGGACTGAGCCATAGCTTTAATTCCCTTTCAGCCTGAGGGGGCTCAAACTGCCATTCCTGAGATAGAACCCTCATTACTGGATTGCAGACTCAAACTCTTTTTCTGCTTTTTACAGCACCAGGAATCTTTCGTTCTTTAATACCTAAGGGCCTGGAGACAATTAGATATACAGGTACTTTCGCAGCCATGTGTACAACCTGCTGGTTAAAGCAGTTCCTGAGGAAACATAGACTTGGAACCGTGTAAACTGCCACAGAAAACAAATCTGAATCTCTCTCTCTTTATTTATTGGATTAGATCACTGTAAGAAAGGAGGATAACTTCACCAGTTTCTTCTAGGAAAAAGCAGGGTTGGTCTTGGCCTCTGGTATGAATGTGTGGAGCATCTTGGAGTATGAACAGTTGAAGGCAACTCCATGTTATCTTTTACATAGATGCCTAACAGGAACAAGAGTCCACATATGCCACTGGACTTCATGTTTCCTCGTCTTGGATTGCCAAATGAAGGGCCACATCTTCCTATGTACTTCATGAAGAATGCAAACTTGGATCTGGATACTGTTTTGAGGGTTAATAATCTAGAACAAAAATGCCATATTTAAGTCCTTAACTGATCTGACACTTGATGGGAAGTCAAAGAGGTAAACACATGGTTAAGGACTATTTTAAACTAAACCTTCAGTAACTACAGTTACTTTTCCCATTCATTTATCTAAAAATCACTGGTTCAGAGAGATTATAACAGAAAGTTAAAAAAAAAGCAGTTAAATTAAAGTGAATTCTTTTGTGTTTGGATTTCTGATAAATGCAGATGATAAGTTCTATCTAACAGGGTGCTAAAAAAAATTAATTCTGAGATCAAAAATTCACAAATCATAATGTATGAGCTGGAGCACAAGGAGACATGATTATTCAAAGTAAAGAATTTATGACATGAGACTGATGTCCAATTAGATTTTTAAAAATGATATACAGTTTAAAATTGCTTGCTTAAGGCTTACCACCCCCCGCATAGTATATTGTTTAAATATGTTGGGACAGAATATTCCATTAAATATTTATTAGTAAATTCAATCATGGCAAATTATTTCCCCCTCATTCAATGTATAATAGTGCAGCAATCAAGCTTCTTTTGTTTCACAATAATCACTGCATCAGCAATCTCTAATTATATATAAAGCTACTGAAAAATTAGAGAAGTGAAGAAAGAGACACCTCCTTTGGCAACTAGTTCCCCTTCATTTCTTCTGCACAATTAAAATACTCATATACATTAACAAGATGGAACATTCTGAGAAATGGTTCTCCAGTAACAAGTGTTTGAAAATGCATTATATTTGTTTGTTTTACTTTGTGGGTGGAAGTAGATTTATTATTTTTAATTTATTAATAAAGTGTGATCATGCTAAGACAGTTTTTAATGTTGTTTATTCTTCCTCAAAAGTGAGACTGACTACATGGTTCAGGAAGAACTTCAGCTATTTCTACATTTTTTGTTCAATAGAATAAATTTTTCTAAGATTTTGATTAGCCACAGAAAGCCACAGCTTCACTTGAAGGACCAGTTTGCTTAACAGCAGCACGGGGTTTTAGCTTACACTCAGCTAATATCTAAAAGCCACAGAGAGAAACAGAAGTTGGTATTTGCAATTCCATTACCAAGCTGGATCAGTTTCTCATCTCGAATCAGCAAAAATCCAGGTATTGAGCACCAGGGTGCTTTCAGGCTTGATAACTACTGTTTAGATGTCAAGACAGGGCTAAACTTGAAGTTAGCTGTAAACGAGGTAATAAAATTATCAGCAACAAAATAATAATGACAACAACATAATTAGGGCCCAATAACAACAATATAATTAGTACTCCAAGGACAACTAGTATTCAAGAAGAAATTTTTACCATATAAAATATATAATCCTTTTCTTATTCAAAAAGGTCTGTGAAAAGTGCTCCCCCAAAAAATGTTGATTGTGGTTAAGTAAACTGTAAAACATGGCATATGGCATATATCCCCTTTAAGGTGATCTACTTGCTTTTCTGCTACTTGCTTTTCACTTTCCTCCTTGATTTACTTCTTCCAGTTATGTCTGGTCAAAATCCATATTTTAAGTTCCTGAAAGCGAGGAGTGTCTTTTTAGCATGTATCACCCAGGGGTCTGGATTGGTATTAGTAGGTGCAACAGTAATTCACATAAATAATCTTTTTTTTCAGGGTTTAATCTCTGAAGTTGCTCAACATAACCTTGTTCTATCACAAAAGCTGAAGCACAGAGTATGGGGATTTTTTCATTTCCTTATGTAAGAGTTAGTATTCAAGGACAGTATTTGTGAAATATTTAAGATACCTCAATTGTTTGGACTTAGACATGAAAAGTAGACAAAAAAATTACAAGGCTGGCATTTTTTCCCAGCAACAACAGAAAAATGAAACCTATTAAAATTACCCCAGTCCTTAGAGTTAATCTTTTATTGGCCATATCATTTGCCCAGTTCCATTTTCATGATGCTTTAACTTCATGCAAAACAAATTTAAGAATCTTTATATAGTAATAATGACAAAACTCTGGCAGAAAATAAAACAAAGCCTGGGAACTCACAGCCAGCATGAGATGGTTTCATATATTTTAATGTAATTATAGCATAAGATATCAATGTTTCTGGAAGCTACAGAAAAACTCCTTGTAAACAGAATGTGTTCACCTCGTTTCATAGGGTAACTAAATCAATGTCAGGCACTCAACGAGGAACTAAGCATATGTTTGCACAGGCAATGAGAAGTAAAAGATATTAAAGAAAGAAAACTAGATTGATTTTGTCTGAAAGGAAATATGGAATAGTTCCTTGAAAGATAATTCTCTGTTTTTAAATGACAGAACCTCAACTCTCTCTTTGGATTAAGATCTGGAATGATGCTCCAAGTCTCTATTAATTTCCACTTCAGGTTCTTAAATCAACCATTGTGATCTCAAAGCATCACTCAAATCTGAATAGTAACAGCAGAACAAGTGTCCGTAGTACCGTGAAAGATGTTCTGTACAGAAGTACTCAGTATTGCCTTGGAGGGCTTTTCTTGTTAATATATTTTTTTAAATTTCAATGAGAAATGCTCAATGGTGCTTTTTGTTAGGTATCAATTTCTAATGAAGGAAGGATAAAGAAAAACAGATAAATACAAAACCTTCTGTTATTTTTTTTTCCTGAAGTCATTAGGGATATGTGCCCACTGAAATATGTAATAGTAGGAAATTAAAAATAAAATTGTTAAAAATATAATTCATGATAATAAACATGATAATAATGATGTTAAATAGCAACTGTGCATCTCTACATCAGTATTTATAGAGCTTAAACTCATGAAAGGATGATACAAAGATGTCAATGAAACAGTAACATAAACCAGCAAAAATTCTAGGTAGTAAGTACATTTCCAGTACTCACTAACAGTATGCACAAAGAATTGAAATTAATTACGTGGAAATGCATCTATGTCCCTTTAGGAGCTCTGCTCACTTCAAAAACTGCAACAACCAAATGAGTTCTGTCTGGGCTGAATTCATTCTCCAAGTTTGAGTTGCAGTGTCCCTCCTCATTGACTTAAGGAAAAATAAACACAGCAATATGACATTTTTAACAGAATTCTTTGCAGTTTTATCTGAGGTGACAAACAACAAATTGCTTATAGTTCCCCAAAGCTAAAATGGTTATAGAACAAAGCCATGAGATTGTTTAATAAATAAACAATCAGAATACAAGTAAAGAGAGTATCAAAAGAACATTTTCTTTTCAGGAGAAAGCAAGAATCACTCTTTGTCCTAGCTTAAAATACCACTCAGCTAACTCTGACCTGGAAGTGGCACTGAATTCAGTCAAACTGAATATTAAGAGAAAGCAGGAGGCACAAAGAGCAATCTAAGACAAAATTTTATGTCTGGTATCTTCAAAACACAAAAAATTAGTCAAGAATTCCTTTTGTCACCCTATTTGTCAAAAAACTGAATTTTCTTCTCATTCAAGCTTCCTTCTGCATGTATGCAAGCCATAAAATACCATGTTGGTCAGTCCTGTGAATGTCCTGAATCTTTAAAAGGTCTCAAGGAGGACTCCAACATCCCACCTCAGAAATTAGCAGTTATTGTTGCAAATCTTGTTCATAGTGAAAAATCAAGACATTGTTTTCAATTAGTGTCCATTCTCTTTAATAATTTTCTACCTTTAAGGCTAACCAGAGATATTCTGGGGTTTTTTTAATAGATTTAAAATACGATTTTAGAACAAAGAATAAGAGCAAAAAAAAATTATATTGGGAACTAGAGAAAGCTCCCACAAGTGATTAAATGCTTTTATTCAGTTCAAGGGTGAAGTAAAAGACATTAAAGCTCTGGGAGGTCAACACCACAGTTTTGTTCACACAGACTCATTGAGCCTCAGGCAACATACTGTTGTTATAGGCACTTTCAACCCTGCTCAGTTTGTGTTTTGTTTAGTTAATTTAACAGATGTGCATAGCTTGCAATCACGATTTTATATTTATTGCATTCTTTAATAGTCTGGGGAGAAGATGAATGATGGTCAGTCACTGTCTCCTTAGGCAAGTTAGATAAAAATTTGACTATGTGAAAAAATTATATTTCTTTTACTAGCAAAACCAAAATGTTCCTTCTCTCAATTCCCCTTCTGCCCCTCTCAAAACTACATGAAGTCCTGCAAAAGATTGGCTGTTTTAAATAATATTTCATATTTTAAACCATTCTCACATTTTTTGCAAACAAGGAAAATCAAAACTGTATTTTTTCTGAGCAGTTATCCACACAAGCAGGGGATGTTAAATCTTATTAGTGTTCAAATACTGCTAAAGCACAGAGAAGGTTTTTCTGCAGAAATGAATTACTACATGTTTTTCCTTCAGACAAGGCCAAGCCTTGTCAGTATTTGTTAGTTGTCCTCATTGGGATACTGTGTATTTTTAGTATCGTTCTAGTAAAAACCAGAACATATCTCCAAGGGGTATTTTTGTCAGGATATTCTGATTATTGGAAACTGACTATTCCAATGGTCTTCTAGCTGTTTTAAAACCAGCAAGACCATATTCCCTTAAATGAAAAACTTTGACACTTGAAATATATTTGTGAAGCTTCAAAGCATCAAAGTAAATGCAAAGTAAGTATAAAAAAAGCCATCTCAGAACATTTCTGTTTTGACATATACCAGGGACATCAAATTTTCAAAACTCAAGAAAGCAAAATGAATCAACGTCATGATATAAAATGATGGCTTATGTCATTTAACAGAAATGTAGGAGCAATGAAGTATCTCTGTCCATAAAGCCATCAGTAGGTAAATACTATATTAAAGGAATCTGCTGCCATAGAAATGCATTTCTCTTGGTCTGGATTTCAGTGTGTGCGTCAGTGTATAACTGATTTCATCCTTAAATTTTTCACTAAAGCACATGCTGTCAATTAGACATACAAGCATACCCAGGAGAGCATCTTAACTAAATCAATAACTGATAACTAATAACAAAAACAAATTAAAATTGTGTAATGGTGGAATAAAAAACAAACAGCACAGTATTCCCGTAGGTTGTCCTTCCTCCCTGATCTATGTCTTCCAGCCCTTTATCAGGTGTTTAACTGGCCTGGAATTTGAGACAGGAGTGTTGCTGTCAAGGCTGGCCTGGCCAGACATAGCAGCACACTTCCCTCCTGGCAGAAAGCTGTTGTGTTCCCACCACATCCTGCTCCCGGCAGTTCCCTGTGACTATGCTCAGTGTCTCCCATTTTCCACCTTTTCATGAGCTGATTTGCAGCCTTCATGTGGTTGTTGCTCATTTGTAAATTATTGCTCTTGTGTTAACATCTAAGGTCTCTTCTCCTCCTTTTGCACCATTTTTATGGCTCAGAGGCATGTCATTAGACAATCATTATCACAACTATTGAAAGGCACAATGAGATAAGGCAATGCCATGGCCCTGAGTGAGATGCAGAGGCTCTAACTTTCCTACCCCTCTTACAGATATCTGTGGTCCAGACCAGGTCTGCTACAGTGCAACCTTGGGTGAGGCTTTCATGAAACAAATGGGCTGTGACAACTCTAATCTAAGCTCTCCATCTTGGCTACATTTCATTACAATTTGCAGAGAGCCACTGGTTTTGTCACTGAACCACAGATGACTGCAGATGGATGAAGTTTTCATTATGAGCTTTATGTTGAATGCCAGTTCCTTTTGATTTCACCAAAAACAATTAGCAACTATTCAACAGGAGCATTGCAAATATAGAATGTCAAGAGATTATCTGATTCAGAATTCCATATGAAGGCAAGATTGAGTATTCTCAGACTATCACTGGTAGAGGCTTTTCTAACTTCTTTTTAGAAATCTGCTATTAATGTTCCGTGACACTCTTCAATAGTCTCTTCCAGAGCTTTAGTGTTTTTATAATTAGAATTTATCTTTGCCAGAATTTTACCTAAAAATTTCTTAAGTGCATGGTATGTTCATGGATTCTTGCTTTTTTGTCCAATGACATAGTAGGTACATAGCACACCAGTATTCTCTTTAAAAAGAGCTTTTTTTGTACTGAAGTGAACAAAGATCATCCCCACCTTCTCATTAAAAGACTTTAAAAAAATTCCTTGAATCTTTTTCAGAAAGTGTGCTTAACAGTCTTAGCATTCCTACTGATATTTTGTGATCTATTACTAATTTGTCTTTAATCTTCTTAAAGTAACATTTCTAAAAGCAGACAGAATGCTGAACGTGAGGCCTCAGAAATGCTAGCTAGAATGCAACCATTGGTTAAGTTTACTACAACTAGTTTTTTGTCTTCCAAACAGCATAGCCCAGAACCAGACTTGACTTAATTTTTTTGAAGAGCAGATATCTATATCATAAACTGAAACTTTGCCTCTTGGTTGATGGAGTAGATTTGGGGTTTTTTTTTGAAAAGCCCAAGTTTTGGAAGCACACTTTCAAATACTTTCAAATAGTTTCAAATACTTTACCCTACTTCTGCTTAGAAATCTCTTCCTATTGTAAAGTTGTGAGTGTTTCTCCTACCTGCAAGTGATTTTCTGCAGTCAACTTCTCTGGTTTTTTTGGTTTGTTTTTCTTTTTAAGCTACTTATGGATGATTCTGCCGATTTATCAAGGTTGTGTTTAATTCCATGTTTTCTTTCAATTTTCATACAAAACTTCAACATAATTGTAGAATCAAAGAATCATTTATGTTGGAAAGTACTTCTGCTCCCACCTCTTGCTTCAGCAAGAAGATATTCAGTCTGGTGAGGTTCCTCAGGGTCACACTCAGGGTAATACCCAAAACCAAGTTTTGAATAAGTCCAAGGATGGAGATTCCACAACCTTGCTGAGCAACCTGTTAATTTTTGACCATGTTTATTGTGAAAAAAAAAAAAAAAAAAAAAAGCCTCACATTAAATCAGGCTTTTCTTTGTTGCAGCATGTGTCCTTTAAGTGTCAATCTCTGAGAACAATCTGACTACATTTAAATACAATTTATATTACCTTGTCTAAGCCATTAACGAAAATAATCAGTAGAAGATGGTTAATCCCAGATCCATTTGAGACATCTCTTTAAACATTCTTCTAGTCTGATGTTTCATTGCTGGTAGACACTTGTGTAGGTTTTTTTATCAGTTGTATATGAACTTAATGTATCTATGGTTTGGTCAGAGAATTTGCTAAGAAATACCTCATTTATTGTTTCACTTAACCATGAGATCAGTTCAAGTCCGACTCCAGCTAAACTTAAAAATCCATATTGTTCTGATATTCCTGAGGGTTTAAAAGATAAATTAGCTTATCGTATATCAGAATGTTCTGATGTCCCCAACTCTCTTTTATTTATCTTTCTGAAGTCCACTTAGACATCCCCCATTCTTCTTGCTTCCTAAAGAATAATTGTTCTGTAGTTGTCACAAAGCTCAGTTTTTTTATTTCTTCTGAGAATAACAGTGAGTATAATCAAACTAAATTGAGTGCATTTAATTTTGCTAATATTTTTGTAAACAGTTATTTCCTCTCATATTCCATTTCTTAGAAGTATTTTGCTTATAAAAACTAAAGAGCAGAAAGTTATAAGTATTCCCACCTTCTCTATGAAATGCCTAATTTGCTTTCCTCCGCAGTCACATGATGGAACTGTCTTACAGTCATTTTTAATCTTTTTATGGAACCTTTTATTTTTGCTCCTTCAGTGTTTGTTATCTTCAATCCATGTTCTATAGTGTCCATTTTCATTTCAGTCTGCCTGATATTTTATTTTATTGGTTTGGTTTTGTTTCATTTGGTTTTCTCCTTATATTTATTTTGATTGTGAGCCTTTTCTTCTACTTTTTGTAAAATATCTTTTATTCTTTTATGCCTCAGAATGTCTCAGAATATATAGATTGCTCTTGGCCTTTAGTTCCATATGTTAAAGATGCAGATTTGGCTTTTGTTCCTCAGACTTCCTTCTCCAAAGAGCCTTTTTACTAATCCCTGGGTATGCTGAATTCTGTTCTTCACTCTTCTTGTTTTCATTCTTATTATTCGAGTCATAAATGCTGTAACTTCATGGTCACTTTTCCATTCTCAGACATTCTCTGAGGTTTTGGTAGTGATTAGATTTAATGTTGAGAAGTTAACCTGTTACAACTAGATACAGAAATGTCCTCAGTTTGAGAGCATGCCCTTGTTAATCTGGCAGATTATTGGTTTCCACAAATCGGTGATTCAAAACTGTCAATGAGTTTCCACAAATCGGTGTTTCCAAACTGTCAGTGATGCTTCTTTTACTGGATTTTACACTATGTAACACAAGGAGTTGAGGCAGATATTCTGTATGGAACCTTCACCCAGAAAATTATACTGTTAGCAGCACATGCCTGAATAGTTCAGAGAGATGGAAAGATGTTGGGAAGAGTAGAGAAAAATGTTTCATCCTCCAAAATTAGTTTCTCAGTTTTCTGATTGGGGAATTGCTTCAGTGCTAGATCTGAAATTAATCAAACTAGCATACCTATCTGTGCATTGCTTATGTAGTCATTACCTTGGTGTATTGCATCAGCTGCCTTGAAGGTATGAAACAGATGCAAATGTACAAAATATATTCACATTTATTTGCCACTCTTAAAGTATGCACTTGGGCTGGTTCTAATAAGGTACACAACACATAATTTCTGCTGACATCAGATGTGAGGCTAAATACTTTAAGGAATTAGGCCTCATGAGCCCAATTCTTCACTACTTTTGACCTTATAATTACCAATAATCATGTAAGGGATAGTCAGTCCTCACAAGTTAAAGTAGTTGCTTCTTCTGTCCAAGTTACATTGGCATGAGTATGAGTGACAGAATCAGGCTAACAGTGCAAGATCAGTTGCATAACAGATATATTCCATGGACGTTATTTACATTTCCCAGATCACTGCCACATGATTCAATAGTCCGAAAAAAAATCCCCTTAGATAAAGGTAGGCAGTGCAAATGGCAAACTCTGGTCTGAATTCAGTCAACAAGTACATTTTACTTGGATTTTGCCCTGATTCCAGACACTTAGTGTATCCTACCTTCTCGCTGAGTATCCTGTATTTCTGACCCAAGGGAAACAGAGATCAAGCTTTTGTTCCTGGCAAATGGATCTCAGTAAGTCTGAAATAAGTGCTCTTATTAAGGCTGTTTATAAATCTTTAATAAATAATAAATAAAACATGTTTATGAGATCTCTCATATTCCTACTTTTGACCCGTCATAAGCTCTGTTTCACTTCCTTTTTCTCTCTCTACAGCAGAGCCAATATCCAAGTAACTGTATCTACTCTACAACCAATATTGCAGTTTGAAGTCATATATTTTCACAGGAAGCAGCTTCTCACCTTTGAAAATCCCAGAGACACTTTCATGAATCTGAATTTATTTACTCCAGTCTATTCAAATCTGTTGTTAAGCTTATGCCTTAAAACAAAGATAATCCATCCTCCGTAATTATCAGAACGAGAAACATCAAATGCAGAGGTCAAATGCCACACCCAAGAAAGATTTTTCTGATTTAAAGCAACTGATAGAAATTTAGGTTGACAAGTGATAATATATTTTCAAGATAACACTTTATCAAAGCATGACAGCAGCTGTGAAATCTCAGAGTTTCTCCTCTCTCCTCTATGACACCTTGATAAGGCAATTACAGCATAATTACCTTAACAAGTGGCATTACAGGAAATTATTGTCATTCTCCTGTTAAAATAACACATAATCATCAGCAAGTGTATTCTAGAATCCCCAATCAGCATCTGATTAACTGGAGCTAAGGCAGAAAGAAGAGTGTAATAGGTAGGCAATAACTGACAAGCAACTAGAAAAGGGTAAAATATATATATACACACATATATATAGCACTATGTAGACTTCATTGGGGTTTAAGCTGCCTGTTTACCTGGTCACTTCCAAAACAGCCCTTTCAAAGCTTTTGTTATTATTTTGCATTTAGAAAGAAAACCCTAAAGAAGATTATGTAAAAATACTCAGGTAAACAGCCAGCTTAATTTAAATCTAGATGTTTTATTTGTATTTAAGTGGCCATATTGTGAACCTGCTTTACATTTCTGTGCTTTTCTTCTAGTTTTCTGCTTTACTGTGTAGATTCCTTCAAGGTAGACAGTACCTTGTAACTGATATTGTTATATTCTATAACACCACTTCCAGTTTCATGTCATCTTCATAAAACCAGGTTAGGAAACCTACTTTTCTCTTCCATCATCAGTTGGCTTCTTGGGTACAACTCTACTATAGTACTGGGTCACACTCTAAATACAATTTAAAATGTTTAGTTGGTTGGTTTTTACCCACCATGTCCTAAGCTCTACCTACCAAGCTGATGCAAAATGTAATAACATCAGCTATTACAGGATGTGATTCTATTCTATTCTATTCTATTCTATTCTATTCTATTCTATTCTATTCTATTCTATTCTATTCTATTCTATTCTATTCTATTCTAAACTGTAAACTCCCACTGCTCTTCAGTGTACAGGAAACATTTTCTTCCAGATTACGTATTTTCATGATTCAGTAAGAACATAAAATTTCTTCACAAACCCCCATAAACAAATCTTATACCATGATGATCAAAGTAATGTTAGAAATGTTGTTTTCTAGAACTCAACTAAAGGGCTCAGATTCTGAACATGTCTGTATGTAATCCATAATTAATTTCCATACCTTAACTATAATCAAGAAGAACAAAATAGGGGGCATAGCTCAGATCACAGTAGCATGGATTTATTTAAATAGTTACATGGCTCTTATGTTTAATTATGCATCTCTTATACACACTCACATAGATGCAGAAATCAGTGTAGGTACCCAAAGACCTTGTAAAGAATCCCTTCCATCCAGCACTGCACACTACTGCTGGGCTTAGGGAGTTCATAAAGCTGACATGACCCAGCCCACAGTAAAATCAAACCTACAAGGTTGAATTTTGCACCAAAAATCTGCCAGAGTAAGAGACTATTTCACCCACGTACTTTTTTTCGCCCACATGCTTTTTTTCACCCATTATCCTAGTAGTGGGACATTCATCCAGGATAAGTGACAGTAATCACAGTTAAAACACCAGACAATGGAAGCGTCAGGAAAACTCTTAAACCCTGCTCTTGAAACTTTTCCATTTTGTTTTTAGATATCTGAGTATTCACTGGGATGAAGACTTGTAAATTTACCAGCATCTCCAGGTAACGATTATATGTTACAGACTCCACTTTGGAAAACTGACTGTTTTTCTGTTTGATAAATAGGTTTCCCTGTTACTGTGCTTGTTTGTAGAAATCTTGTTCTGCATCACTTATTTACTCAAGTCTGAGAACTACGAAAGTGAACTGTGTTTCACAGTGGGGTCCTGACAAAGACAGGCACTGCAGTGTTTTAGTCAGAGGTTACGATTTGTCTCACATTTACCTGTCAGTGAAATGACATCTGATTTAAGTCACTCATCAAGACTTCTTGTGAGGTCAATGGAGGCAGATGAGCACCCTTGTGAGACACCTGCCTTGGGATAAGATGAACTTTTAAATGGCTAAACTTAGACAAGGACAGGTGCATCCTATCACAAATCACTTTTTGCCCTATCACTGGCAAAAATAAATGTAGCAGTAGTTACGTTTATACAGTCCTAAAATTACATTCAGTTCCTTGAAGGCAGTCGTGAGGCTGATGTGGCCCCCTGCTATATGGAAAAGGTTCCTCTCTCAAGAGAAAGTGAAATCCAGGAGGTCGGTCATTTTCTTACATCTCAGGAAACATAAGGTTTTTTCCTGGTGCCACAGAGCTTCAATATGTGACTGCGAGGAATAACTTATACATGCCATGATACTGCCTGAATATTTTTATGAGTATGGACCAAAGTATTTTCAAATGCACCAAACAAAACCATACTTAAGAAAAAGTGAATGCTGTTTCTTTTTTATTATTATTTCTCCATTAAAAATATTCTAAAGTTTGAAAATACATCTTCAAAAACTCAGTAGCAGGAAGAATTATTTTAAGTGCTCCTCAACAGTAGAATATAAATAATCTTTCTCTTCACAGAAGTGGTTTAACTGTCAGTTTGGGAAAGGGACGTCACTTACATTTTTAAATTGTATTAAGAGAGAGCTCTACAAACCAGTGAGTCAAGTTTTCTTGTAAATGTAAATGTAGGGGCTGACAATGCTTCTGAATTTGCTCTGGAAAGAGGTTTTTTTGTGTGTGTGTATGGGTTTTTTTGTTTGTTTGTGTTTGTTTGTTTGTTTGTTTTTAATGGGGATTGCTTGTTACTTTGCTCTTGTCAAAATAAACATCAAAGTGTAAAAGGACAAACTGTCATCTTTAGAATAAATATAACTATCCGTGCATATGTGGTAAACAGTGCGAACAAAAATGCAGCTGGTGAGAGAAATGATGCAAAATTGATGATGCCTTTTGAAGCTCCAAGTGAAAAATCTAGTAAATATGATCCAAGGTCATAACTTTCTATGTATGGAGGAAATTATACCAATACAAAAAAGAACTTGGGCTGCTGTAAAGAACCCTGTATTTAGAGTTAATGTGTCTTTAAATAAAAGCTGTTATGACTAGTTGCTAGTTAAAAGCCTTTCCTATCTCCGTTTTGAGTAACTTTGTTATATTCCTTAGTCAAATATAAAAAAAATAATTTTCATAGAGACTGAAGCTTTTGATTGCCAACCCATCCATTTTATCCTATAAAAAGATTCCTAGAATGCAGACTAGAAGTTCTTCTATCCTACAAAGTCCTCAGTTAATGAGAGAATTTTACAAAAGCCAGTTTCATTCTATGTCTTCCTAGGACCTTCCACAACTTTGCAAAAGCCCAGATGTGTAAGGCCCTTCAGATTTGGAAAATCTGGATTAAGTGAGGTCAATATTTTGTCCCCTCCAGGAGGTAGGATAATCTTTTGTTTTAACATGCAAAAGACTAATAAATAGATTGTAGGATAAAAGTCTACATGCAAGTGTGAGGAGGAAAACTGGGGCTGAAGTAGAGGATAACTATCTGTATATGTGAATGAGAAGGGGAACACCTCCATATGGTTAAGTAAATCTGGAGGCTTATCCAAAAATTAAGGCTTAGGACTTGTCCCTAGAGGTTTTTTCCCTGAAGGATCAATCAAATGAGAAATGTGGAGGTATGCTGTTGGAAATAAAATAAAATCTATTTAACTTGACGAAAAATAGATTTGAAAATTAGGGACTTAGGAAAAACCTTTTTCAAACTTCATTTGCTGACTGCTTTTAAAACCAAATTTGCTGTGAATGAGTCATGGACATTTAAGTCAATTAAATCTATTTGTTGTGGTGAGCAATCTACCATATACACCTACTGAAAAGCTATTTTCATTCCATGGGCAGCATCAGCAATGTAATTATGGCTAACTCCAACCACATATCCACATTTCTTTACCTGCATGATTCCATGGTCACTGTTTCAGAGGCAAATAGCTCTCATATTGTTGGTACTGTTTTCAAAGAATGAAATAAGTAAAATACTCATCAGAAAGAACAAGCAGAAATCACGCAGAAGACAGTTTGTAGTATTATTTTTGAGATGAAACTCCTCCAATGGAAAAATCCTATTGAGATCAATAGCATTGAAGTCAATTTAAATATGATTAATTAAACTTTCAAGAACTTCTGCAATCAGAAACATCAAGCTGGTTTGTGTTACAAATTTATCAGCAAATGAGATTATTTTATTTTTAGTATTTAGGAATAATTTTTCTGAGGTGAAACTGTTACATAAATGTGTTGAATAAAAGTTCTACTTTTAGATCAACACAATCAAAATGATGAGTGCCTATTTCTTAACATATGTTTTAACAGCATTGAATGTATGCTTTTAATGTTGTCTCCATAACATATGAAATAAAAGGCCTTTTGAAAAGACTTATGAATCATAAAATAACTGTTAACCTACTGTGATCTGTGATGAGCCAATATTTTCTATAAAATCATGTACACCTCTGATAACAACGTAGGAACCAATAAAAATATTACTGTGTGGGTGGACTGACTGCAATAGGTCACGATGAAGATTATATTAGAAAATGTCCCCAAATAGGTGTTAGTTTCATTTGATTTAATTTGCACCTGTCTATTATATTTCAAAGAAAGTTAATTATACAGTACTGAAAAGCAAAGCGCACAAAATGTTATAGAAGGAAATAACTGTCTCAGTATGTTATGTATTACAAAAACATACTATAGTTTGTACTCTTAGTTTCATGCTTCAAAATTATTCTATATTTTTTCTTGTGTAACTGAGGATTTTTTTTTTGTAAAATATAAATATATAGAAGAAATATATTTGCTTCCTAATCAGTTTTTCAACTATATTACGTAGATGTTAAAATATTAGTTATAATTTTAAATTAACGCTTAGCATTAACACAGGCCATTTTATAACTCAGAATTCATAAGCTTGTTCCTAGTGTGTCTAAATCTGCATGCACTCCTATACACCTTCTATGATTCTGTTTCAAATAAGATTTTTACAATGTATTGTGTTTTTTTCGTTAGCTTTCATGTCCTTTTGCAAATAATGCATACATTACAAACATTTAGCAAACAATACCAGACTTGGCTAGCATTATTTACACAGAAAAGGAAAATGAAATTTTGGTATGTTTTTATTCATCATAAAGTTTATTTTCACTGTCACAAAGGGACTTTTACATATGTTTCTTTGGCAATAAAAAAAATACTACAGCCTACATCAGTAACATTGCATGGTGTGCTATTTCAAAAGAGGAAATAAAAGGGCCTTTGAGAAAGGGTCTTGTTATTCTATTGCAATTCTGTAATGGTAGAACAAAAATACTTTGTGTGTTTCGATGTCTGATACTACTGAAGGACAAATTGTCAAAAAAAAAAAGTCCTCAAGTTCTTGTCTTAGTACTCCCAAACATGCTCATTCAAATAAGAGGCAAAATACCTGTCTGCACAATGCAGGGTGAGATTAAATCATTGTGTAAACCACAAGTGCTCCAAAACATATTAGTCACAAAAAAAAAATTATTGACTAAATAGTCAAATATTTAAATAATTAAAAATGGAAGTCTCCCTCCTGCTCTCCTTTCCAACCTCCCTCGTCTCAAAACAAATGAATAAATGAACTCAGGAAAAATTTTAGCTGGAAATGAGCAGGCAGTTTGGTATTGTTAAGATATGTCAAAATAAACTGGAGAAGTAGAAAGGATAATGAACAAGATAAAAGTAAGCTCACAGCACAAGCTGAATTCTTAACTGGGGTGTTTTTTTATCTTCTGGTCAGTCTCTGGATAGATATAGATTACCCATACCATTCATTAACATAAATATCTATGATATGTTTAATACAAACATAATACAAACACAAATTGTTGAAGGGCCCCAAACACTTGAAACTTGGCATCATGGTGAATTATATACCAGGTGAATTACCCTCATCTAGCCAGTTCTTTCTTGCTCTTTTAAGATATATTTTACATTTTCAAAATAAATATATATCAAGCCATGCCTTCATCCTGTTAGCAGCTTCCATCCACAACCCAGTAAACCTTTATATACATGCCAACACTCTGATGTATAGTTCTGGATGAAACAGACTACACACAACTACTCCTATGTTAAAAATAGAGTCCATGGTGAAGGATTTTCACTGAATCAAATTAAAATACTCACCACATTGGCAGACTGTATTTACATCCTCTCTAAAATGATGGCCTTATTTTAAGGACTCTTTTTTTTTCTTTTTACCTTAACTCCAGATGAGCTAAGCTGTTGGTTTTAAAAAGTATCTTTGTGCAAATGACAGCAGAAGTCCAGGGTTCCTGGGATCTTTTATTCAACCTGCATTGCAACTCTCTTCTTAAACGCATTTCACTTTCAGCTTAATATGAATATTGACTGAACTCCTCCTTTCAGATCTTTGCAGCATTAGATGAATTTGAGGATAGCCATAAAGCCTTTCCCCAGGTTTATACTGAATCTCTAACTGTATTGTAGTTAAAAATAGCTAATCATTTCTTTATTCATTTTATGCTACATAAATGTATTTCCTAAATAAAATCACACTTGGGCTTGAATATATAAAGAAAAAGAGGTTCCTGTTGAACATCTTATCCATAAATATCCTTTCAAACTAATAGAAGTCTGGTCTGTGATTGAAGGCTCATAACCCTTCTTTTTCACTCATGACCAACTTGTCTTTTATGTGCTTGATCCACTGCTATTGCATGGCAATGGCAAAGCTCTATTCAGTATTATTGTTGCAAGTTCAGAGTTCAGACATCTCAAACAGATTTTCTTCTATGGAGCAAGTGAAAGCGGAAAAGAAAAGGCAGTTTTAAGGATTAAATTAGATTTCAGGAAGCTTTTCTTTCTGTTATCAAATAAACCAAATTTGAAGTTGTTTCATGTCTCATTTCACCGACTTTTAAAATGGGTTGTTAATATGGATTCCCACCTCTAAAGTTAGATTTTGTAAAGTAAAAAGGGTCTAGCCCTAATATCACGGAGTTTATACTATTTATTTTTAACTTCAGAAAAAATTATGAGCACTCTCTAAAAGTCAGCCTCCTTAGTCGAAGCACCCTGTTAACTGAAATTATAAACAGGTGATGATAATAAACAACTATAATCTGTAAAGGATTGTCTGGGGTATTCACATTACAAATCCCAATTCCCCTTGATTGCAAGCTGCTAGGAAATTATATGGATTTTTAAAATTCTTTTTTAGCAACAAAAATTTCCCCATTGATAGAATGGTGAAAGATCCTCAAATCTTAACTAAGCAAGGCCAGATTTTCATGATTACCATGAAATGGACAGACTTTCAAGAATGCTTAGAATCTGTTTATCAGTTGTAACCCCTTTCCTGTTTTAGTAGAAGCTGAACACTACTTTTTTTTAGAATTAAATACTTATTAGTTTACAAAATGGAAGTTGCTGCTGAGTTACTTTTTTTATTTAGTTTGGTCTGAGTTTATGAGCAATTCCTATTGATATTTCCACTTTGGAGAGTCATCAAGCTTTGTATTTGGTATGTTCTGAACATATGCATAGACAAATAAAAGGAAGAATCATGATTCTTAGAAGAATAAATGCTTCAAAATCTTTTGGACATAGAAGAATAATTGACTTCTACTTAAAGCCGGAAACATGTAGAAATTATTTATATGGAAACAACACTGAAGGCCTAACGAATGCAAAGGTGATAGATGTTGCTAAGACAGTGACAGACAAGACCTACAGAAGGAAATAAATAGATTGATCCTGCGAAACCGATTACCTTCTTCCTGCTCTTGGAACTGCAGAAGCAACTGGTGGCATGATAAAAGTGCCATCCTGGACCAAGAAGAACATGTCAAGAGATTATTACTGCCACGTCCCTTTCAGACACACTAAGGAACAGTGGTGGCCCAATTAAGATCTTGATCTCTCCTTCAGGAGAGGGGAATTCAGTTGACAGACATAGCCCTGTGATCTTGAGAAAGCATCCTTTAGAAGTGCTGAATGTTCCCCTAGAAAATCTATATTCAGTTTTTCTGACTTACAAGTTCTATTGGAGAAATTCTCCTTTACTATGTGGCTACAAGTCACTTGGTATGATATGTTTACAGTATCAGTCAGGGCATTAAATCTGACATCAGTACCAACTGTCTTGCAAACTATAAAACATGCACGAAATTACCCTCTTAAGCAAACTTCTTAACAGTTATAAGTTTTGTACAACTCAAATACAGCTCAAATTGACTACTCATCCACGCAGAAAGTGAAATCCTGCTGGTTAGTTTGCAATTAGTTGAAAAGACAAGGCTTGAAGAATGACAACTGTTGTTGTCACAGATGAAATAAAAACTATCTGCAGTGTAAAATTCTTCAATAATCAAAATACAATCAACAAATATATCAGAGATGTGAGATTGCTCCCTATAGGGTTATTTGTGGATGGTAGAAGTTGAAGTGACTTCAAAATAATAAAAAGTCTCACCCCATGTTGAACACCAAAAAGGATTATGTTGGATTTATGCTGGCTGGCAGCTCAACCCCACACAGTTGCTTCAGAAAACAAATGCTGTAACTCCAAACACGCCCTGTTGCTCCTTCTTCCTCCAGCTTTTATTTCTAAGCATGACGTCATATGGTATGGAATATCTCTTTGGTCAGTCGGGGGTCAGCTGTCCCAGCTGTGTCTCCTCCCAACTCCTAATATACCCCCCAGTCTCCTCACTGGTCAGTCAATGAGAGAACCAGAGAAGGCCTTGATGTTGTGTAAGCACTGCTCAGCAGTAGCTAAAACACCCCTGTGCTATCAGCACTGTTTTGGTCACAAATTCAATGCGTAGAACCAAACAAGCTGCTATGAAGAAAACTAACTTTATTCCCAGCCAGACCCAGTACAAGTATTTAACCTTCTTTTTCAAAAAGAGTCAGAAGCGCTAGTTCCTTTCTTGCGGTCTGGTTTAGCTGAGGTTTTATGGAAGAAAATAAATGTTAAATTAACAATTTATGCATAATAGAATACATTTTTCCAACTCTCCATTTATATACTTTTGTTGAAAAGACTCTAGAATGACAATGGATAGATTCTACTGTAATTTGAAATATATTTGACCAGATAACTGGTTTTTGCAACAAAGCAGAGACTTGGACTATTTGCAGACAGTTGGTATATCATCTCTATGAAAAACTGGACAACTTTGCTTACATAACGCAGATTTTCTTTTCATACCTTCTTACAGCATCTTCAGCTTAATTAAGATATACTGTAAAGAAATGAGATAGAGAAGGAATTGCAGGAAAAGTCAATGTCCTGTGGTCAAAGCACAACTCATTACTTCACAATTTAGGGAGAAGAATAATCGTCTTGGCATTGCAAGAACTAACGTGATTTGGATAGTTACGTCTTTTTCTCAAAATCACATTGTTATATCTTACGGTCATTTTTGTATAATGATTCATTTTGAACAGACACCAGAGAAGAAAAAATAATGAAAAAGACTGTTTAGAATGAGAATTAGGAGAGTTTTCAACCAAAAATGCAGAGAGCATATGAAGATTATATGACTCTAGACAAAAGGAGAGGTGGACATTCAGCACATAAAGGTTGACAGTATTGGCAAATCAAACAGTAGACAGTTGCATAAAATTTACTTGCCCACCAGTGATGCAACTGATTTGATTCAATAGAGGCATCTGCAGGGTGGCTTGTATGTATTAACTACACACAGTAGACTCCTTTCATAGTTGCTAGTGTTAATTTAGTGCCATTCATCTTGCAGATGAGGAGCCCTCACTTTAGATACTGACATGTAGCTGTCTGCATGTGTGCTGGTTATGCAACTCAGTAAATGGTACCTAGAATGCTGTTCAGTAGACCAGATATAATTGTCTGCCTCTGAGTCAGAAAGGCTCATTAGACACCATAGACTCTATTGATTGCATTGACTAGGTGTCCAGTGACTGTAATGGGAGCTTGGAGCTTTTGCTCGCTTATGAAGACACCTAAATTCATGCGCACTTAGTGAAAAGAATCCCACATATGAAATCCAGGACACAACTCATTTCATCCTAAAGAAAATGCCAAAACAGGTCTATCAAAACAACAGTCTGAAGTGCCTGATTTTCTGTTTTGGCTACAAAGTGAGTCTAAGTGATGGTTAGCTCAAATGATCAGAGCTATGAGACAAATTCTTCCTTGACTGATTAGCCTGAACTTTGAACTGAGATTGTTAAACCAATGCTTGGGGTTTTTTTTTTCAACTTTTCATACCCATCTTACCATATTTTTGAGTGGGGGATGTTCAAGTTCTGATTCATATACTCCACAAGAGGTTGAAATTGTCCAGATAAAGTCTGCTTTTGTTCTCCAGGGTAACGGCAGCTTCCCAAAACGGCTATGTGACATTCTTAACAAGTATATCAAACCATTGGTCATGTTTCATATTATGTACAGTATATCTCTAAGCGGAACACACAAAAAAGGCAATCTGAAATAATTTTAGTCTCCTGTGAGACAGATCTGTGATTTTATAATACAAAATTATGTTCTTGAATTTGCACTTTGTTATTTTTATCTGGAAATATCTGTTGAAAAGGAAAGACACACTATATGTAAAGCTTTTATAATTGAGAAAATTTTCCCTGTATATAAAATTGCAAAACACCACTTCCCTCAAAATTCTGTCCCATATTGTCTGCCCAATATCTTAATGGTTTGGATAACATTTTAACTAAGATACTGTGATTTTCTTCCATGTCTGCTTTTGTGCATTAAGATAGTCTAATTATATGAAGATACTTCTAAAACATATTTTGCAATCCATATCCTGCAAAAGATGGTTTGTTCTGCAGGAATTCTCTGATTAGATCCTTAGATAGGTTAAGAGCAAGAATGAAAGTATTCCTCCTGCTGGGTACTGCAACAGGCTACTTTCCATAATGTACAAATATGATTGATATTTTCAGGCCATGGTGGTTGTATCACAGAAAATATAGACTAGACAAAAGACAGTCTATTGAAAAATGAAGAAGTATAGCTGTAGCTTTACATGAAACTAGTTGCTTTAGTGAACAGCATTTATGTTTGAGGTGACCAACATTTAGTTTGATCTATTCTGAAAGTAAAGGTACGTTTTGTGTTCTCCTGTGTAAAATTGTTTAGTGGTGGGGATGGGTGGATGCACACAAATACTCACACCCATGCGCACACTGAGTACATCTAACAGTGGAAATGTAGATCAGCGATAATGAATAATGGAAACATACAGAAGTCATAGATCAGGTGCATTTTAATATCAATATTATTAAGGTCATTGTGGTTTCAGTTGCTTATGCTTTCTAAAGTGTGAATTTAAACACATTACTACTTCACTTTTCTATGGCTAAGTGCTATTACTGTTGCTCTACTAGATCTATTATACACGTGGGACATTCGCAATAAGAAATTGTTTTGCTCATTTAAAAAAAATTTTTAATTGTACTGCAGGAGAATTTCAAGGTTGATATGCAAAAGCAAATATTAGTGTATCTATAGAGTGTGTAAAGCATATCCAGTCATAGTCAGAGAAAGACAGTGATTCGATTCAGTCCCTTGTTGATCTCAAAGTTGGTTATGGTAGTTACACTGCAATATCATAGTTTATGTAGGAAAAAGAACTCTTTCCAGACTGGGATGCCACATTCAGTGCTTACAAAAGGACAGATCAGAAACATATGGATGGCCCATTGTCACAATGTATGGACAAGAACAGAAGAAGATCCACAAATAAAGAACAGGTTTGCTGTTAATATCACATTCCTACTCCAGGAAGTCAAGCAGGTAAAAGTTGAAAAAAGACATTCTGGCAGTTCAACACAACTACTTAAACAGTTTAAGCCAACTGACCTCTTTATAAGGAGAAAATTCACATTTTTCCTAAATAACTTTTTGCTGAAAGAACAATAGTTACAATTTATGGATTACATTCTTCCCAGTTCAAATCTGCTAACATCAGTAGAATTATGCTACATTTAACATTTTACATGAATTATGAGCTAAGTAATAAACTACCATCTTTAGTAAGCTATGATGCAATAAACTATCAAATTAAAATCCTATAAAAAAATAACTGTAATACTTATTTACATGCAGGGAAAATGTCATATTTATTTAATCTCTGATCTCCCAGGAAAAAAAAGTTTGCTTTGAAAACTCAATTCATGTTGTACTGTTGTCTTCTTTCAAATTATTCAAAGGCTGGAACACGTGATTAACATTTTTTTGTGTGTTGTACCTTTAGCATAATGCCAGAATTAACAAATTAAGTGTAACTCAGGAGTGATCTAAGAACTTCCCATGTTTAAATATGAAGCAATTGATTCAGAGAACACTGAAGTCACTGTTTCACAGGTAAAGATTTGATACTGAAGGGGTTTTTTTAAACAAAATACCAATACTGCATTTCAACATACATGGGATAACTTAGTCATTCTATCACAAGTTCTTTAAGCATGTCTACTACTTCCATAACTGCTTTAATGAGGTTAGAAAGCCTGGCACATATTCCAGATTTGATGTTTTCAAGGTTAGTATGCCACTGTGGTTTCTGAAAAAAAAATGGGAAGCTCTAAAACTAAAAATCCCAGTCTGGCTGCATCCTTCTCAGTATGAATATGGTGAGCAACCAGGACAGAGACACAGAAGGTGCTTTAATCCTTGCAACATGGGGGACCAGTCACACTGATCTTTCTGCACCTATATGGATAGGAAGATCCAGGGATCGACTGGAGAACTGCCTGTGGGTGCATTTGAAAAGAACGAGCTGTCCCACAGCAGTGCAGACCTTCAGGCAACCCAACAGGTCTCCGAGTCTCATCCTGGGGGTTGGTGATGCTCTCATGAAAACATCCATTTACTGTTCTCACCTACCTGAGATAGTTTTTGTAGGCTTTGATAAACTTCAGTGCAGGGGCATCAACCTCATAGTCACTGGGGGGCCACATCAGCCTCGCGGTTGCCTTCAAAGGTAATTCTAGGACTGTATAAATGGATCTACTTCTATGTCCCTGCTTCAGTGAGATCATTACTGCCTTCCTAAAGGGTCTGAAACTATAGGAAATATAAGGGATATTGATGCTGGCTCTTTCTGACCTGGTCCAAGCTCCTTTCTGTGCCTCTTAGTCAACTGCTATGGGGGTTGGAGATTTTCACAGCAGTGTGACCCTGCGAATGCCTTACTGAACAAGCTGATCTGGTGTGATGGTTTCACAACAGCTTCTCCAGGCTCTGTGCTTTGAATGATCTCTTCAGATATCTACCAGAATGTATTTATGCTTCTCCAACTAGCTAGCTGCATACCTAAAGATATACCAAGGTTAGTAGAGTATATTATAGCTGAATGCTGCAGAAATTAGCAGTTGTCATTCAATATTTGAGAAGAGGGAGAGCAAGACATTGCAGGAGGCTGGAATTGCTTCTCTTGGTGAAGGTCTCCAGATGCTGATGACCCACCATAGCATCCACTCCACTGCCACCAGGATGAGCACACTGGCCTTGGGGATCATGAGAATGAGGGATGGCTGATCATAACACCAGGAAAAGGAGTAGAACATAAAAAGTGTGTATTATGATGTTAACTACATTATTCTTCTTTATTTTTCTGTAATAATTAGATCCAGACTAGTAGTGATCAGGGTCTTAAGATATTGGTTATAATAAATAAACTCTGGAGTTTAGATATAGGTGTACTTCCTCTTTGACCATAAAGAGGATTTTGAGCCTAACATTTTGTCACATTAAATATCCTTTTTTGTAGTTTAATTGCACATCAAAACCTTTTAAGTTACTATAATTCTATAATTCTGATAATTCAGTACCCCTAGACCCTCTTTTTTTTTTACCATTTGTCTTTATTTCTATATCACATTAAAAAAAAAAAAAAAAAAGTGTTTCTCATAAGATGCTTTCCCTGCCCTCACCATGGAAACATTCCCAGAGGTAATATTGCTGCAGGAACATTGATGGTCATTTAAATAAATATATGAGATAGATACACAAAAATAACAATACCATTCCACTTCAGCTTGTTGTGCTAAATGTTGATGAACACTATCGAAATTCATATTTCTGCAGTGAGAACAAATCAGAAATTTTACTAAGAAGCTTCTTAACCTGTAATGCTGATATTACACTGGATAATATGATGCCAACTGCAAAATAAATACCATCTTGTACTGTTCTTGAGACACTGAACTCATAGCAGGACTAGGGGAATGACACCAGATCCTCATTAATGTGGTGCAATTGCAACGGGCTATTGACAACAGAAATTCCTTTAGTTACTTGTCAGTGTGCCCAGCTTGGAGGAAAGCAGCTCAGATCTGAGGCTGCAGGGGAAACTCTTCCTGCTTGAATAAGATTCTTCGTAGAATGGTCTCAGCATTTTCCCTTTTTATACAGGTTTGTTTTGTTTTGTTTTGCTTCCAGCTAAAAGTGATGCTCAGCTGGGATTACTTCTTATTCAGCTTGTTAAAAACTACAGCGACCATTCAGGAAGGGTATCCAAACTCTCAATTAAGAGAAAAACATTTCTCCAGGCTTGTTTTGGGTTCTTGGATTTGTTTGGTTGGTTTGGTTTTGGTGTGTGTTTGTTTGTTTTCCCAGTATCACATAACAGATCCATAACAGACATAACAGTCTTCTTCATTGCAAGACAAAGGGGATATAATTTAATTTTTTTTTTTATTATTATTATTATTATTTTTTTGTGGATGGAGTTTTCTATGTACTCTTCAGTTTATGCTGGTCTTGTTCAGTTCTCCGATGAGTATGTAAAGCATGTAGGTTTTGAATCTTAGAAATGGTTTCATTCTTCTTTTAGCTATACCTTTTCAATAAAAACTGAATTGAACTTTGTTGATGAAGGGATCTTTCTTTAATACGCGATACATGAAAGAACATCATGTAATGCTTTTCATGGTCACCGCAATGCTTATTTATTATCTATTTTTCAGAACCCATGATGAGAATTGCTGTATTTTAAAAGACAGTATCCCCCTTTGGAGGGATTATGCTTTTGATATGTCAGCGTATGTCTAGCAATACATAGTGCAACACTTCTGTGTCCATCGGAAGTAGAACTCCTGTTGTTACACCTGTCTGCTCATACAGTGTCAATTATCTGGTTAGTTTGAGGGATTTGGAGCAAAGAGAAGGGAAGATATTGGATACTGAGCATATGTGAGTTTATGAGGTTATTTGATCACTCAGCTAAGGCTGGCAAGGCTACCGTATCTTTAGATAAAATCCAAACTTTATTGTCTATCACAACTTTCCAACTCAGATTTATTGTTGTGACCTATCTGTTCCCTGAGGTACACAGTGGTTCAGTTCCAGATGTGGTTAAGTTTTAATTTATACTAGATAATTCTATATTAAAACCAAGCAAATCTGACATGGAATAAGGTAAATTAGATATGGCAGAGGTACATAATAATTCTCTAGCACTAACTTTTGTATCAGATTTATTCAGTTTATAATTCAAAATGAGATTTTCTCAGGGCCAAAATCTAGAAACCAGCAGGTGCTCTTTGGTCCTTGACAAATTCTCACAAACCATCACCAAAAATAATGAGTTTGAGAACAGAAAGCTGCATGCAGTTTTGTCAGGAAAACATGCTGAAGAAGAAATCAGAACTTTTCTTTCCAGAGATCAGATGTCAAAAGGTGCTGCCAGAGGAAAAAAATCTGCCTTAATTACCAAGTTAATCAAATATACTTTGTAGTATTATTAATAGTAGTACTTGACATTTACACAGTGCATTTAATTTATGGTTGTCCAATTATATTTACTATATATATTAACCTGGTCTCAACTTTTAATATTAGTGATCCATTTTATAGAAGGGTATAACAAGGTGCAGAATATTGCTACACATTAGAAAACAAAGTCTAATCCCGGATTTTCTAATCACAGCTGTCATTTTGCTAAATGATGGAAGAGAACATCAGTAGCATGTAACTTGATTTTTCAATCATCAGTAATTTTTAAAAGCTAACTTTTATTCATCAATAGTAGTAACACTGTGTGATTATGATCTTGAACTCATATCTGTGCAAATAAAGTCACTTCCAGAGACTTACTTCTGAATTATTGCAGTCTGACTGACGTAATGTAATGGTTCTTTTTTTTTTTTTTGAGTCTGTTTTTTATTATTCTTATGAATGCAGAACAACAACAAAATCCAGCCCCACACAGATGAAAAAATATCCACCAAAACCTTTTATTAGAGTATATAATTTCTATAACTCCAAAACACTCTTCAAGAGAATCAGTGTGTTTGTCGTCTAAACAGTTGTGCTTGTTTTAATCTTTCCAGAGTAGTGAAGTAAAGCAATCTGCTGAAGCACATGCTTCTTTAGGAGGAAATTTGCTGGGTAATAACAGAAGGTTTTCTTTGACTCAGTAGATCAGCCTTTTGGTGCAGAGAACAGGAACATCCTAGAACATTATACTCTTGTTTCCTCGAGGGTTGTGTCACGTGTATTCAGAACTACATTTAAGTCAAGGATGTCCTTCATTGATTAGCCATGAAAACAATAATGAAAGTGGCATTCATGCCTGCAGCACCTACTCTGAAATCCCTGGGGATCTCTAGAGGACCATGACTTGTTTTCCACTCAGAGGATAATCTTGAAACCAACTGCTCGATCACCACTGCCTTAACCAGCCACTTTAGACCTGGTTTGTAAGGCCAGGCATGATTTTTTTTTTTTTTTCCAAGTTTAACACAGAATTTTGGATCTAGTTCTAATAAAAGCAAGCAGAAGGTAAATATAGCTCCAGTAGTTTACAGCATAGCTCAGTTTTGCCTTTTCAAATATATTTTTAACTCTGTGGCATAACTGATTTAGCTGTGGTGTCTGCGAGGGAACCTCAGTTTAACAGTTGGTGATGTGCCTTACCTTTGGAGCAGCATGCAAGGAATTCAGAGATGCATCACTGATTCATATTAGGGTGGGAGAAAAACTACAGGAGGAAAACACTGCTCCACAGGAGTTGTCTACAAGGTAACTCATTGGCAAGTTATTTTCAAAAGACCAGGGTGAACATGAAAGAATATCAAGGTGCATCATGGTGCATCCAGTCCCATTGGTTCTGAGGTAGCGTCCTGAGAAGAGCTGAAGGCATTCAACATTGGCGTGGGAGGGTCATTTTCAAATCTCTCCTCATGGTTAGACAATGAAAGCAAATGAAGATTTGCCTACATTTTGGTCATACACCCCATCATACTGTAGAAGGTTAAAATTTCTTTTCTTAGAAATGGAAGTCTGCACCTGACAGCTTTGACAAAATGAGGACACTTGTACAACTGGCTGAGAGGATTAAAGCTCTGTTAGGTTGTTTCACAATCTTACAAGTTTTAGAAGTACAGCTAGAAGGCTGAGCAGGTAAGACAAGCTTCATGGTCCCCAAAAATTTGCATTTCAGGAGACTGTTCACTTCAGCCACAAAGCCAAAGACCACACTGGATGAAATCATCAGCTGCTGTATTTCCTTTACTACAATAGAAATTAGACCAAACTAGAATGGAATCGAAATTACTTTGATGGAATTTTTCCATCCACACACAGTGCAGCTACTTGGCTACTACTGAAGGACTTTAACCAGAGAAATTAAAGTTAGAAGTAATTTGGGGTTGACTGGGGAGGTAACATTGTGTTTGGGAACCAGAAAAGATCAGATTAAAGGAGCTTCAGTAGGCTTGGTTATGTGGTTTATCCAAAATATTTTCTTACTGGTAGTAAAATACTCAACACAAGTAAAATATAAACAAACTACACACAAGGCAAAGCCAGGAACTGTTTTTCGTTGTTGTTTTTTTCTTAATAGTAGATGTTTTTTGTTGTGATATTTAAGTTTAGAGCTACAGTTTTTAATTAATTTCTTACTACATAATAAAATAAAATACAATGAAAATTGATTTTTTTTTAATTACAGAATCACTGAACATGCAACCATGTAATTCGCAGAGGGAAGCTACAGATTTTCTCTTGTAATGAAAGTTTTTGACAGTGTGGAAAGGGAAAATTTTATGCTGCTTGATTCATTCTCAATCTGTCAGGATGTCTAATATACTCTCTGCTTCATGTTACTTAGTAAGCTGGTTTTGCTGAAATCTTAAGGTCTAAAGTTCTGCTCATATTTACGAAAAGAAGCTACGAACCACACTGAACCCTTGCAAGATGAAGTCTAGTTCCCATTCAACTGGGAAGAACAGAATCGACTGAGAAAACAACCCAAACCAAACAAAAAAAAAGGAGGAAAAAAAAAAAAAATAAAGGCTAATGCAAAGATGTTACAGACATCTGCAAAACCGGGCTTATTTTGCATTTCACTGAGAAAAGGATTTATTCAGACAAAACAGCACCTGCAAGGCTATGGACTATAAAAAATGTCTACAGCTAAATGAAACAAAGGTACATATGAGATCAGTGAAAAAGATCCAATGGGAAGTACAAAGACCCCAAACTGAAAGTTCTCTTTTGCACTGAATCATGGTATGAATGGTCTGTAAAGATATAGAAGTCTATGGTTTTCTATGCTCGGGTTGGACCTCTGCGCAGGTACCCAGCTTGAGACAGCCCTCCTGCTATTCTACTCCTTTTTGTTTGTTTGTTTTATTTTTTATTTCTGAAAATTTTGTTTCCTGAAAATTTGCTCTGCAGTTATCGGGTCTCACCCGAAAGCTTGCCTCCATAATTCTAAAAATACAGACTTCGGAGTGAACGATTATCAGGGAGGTAAATGCTTGAAAGTTTTCTTCATGGACGGGTATCTGCCCCCCGCCCCAGAAATTTGCCTCTGGAGTTCTGGAATATAGACTCCAGAGTGGATGGTTGTTCAGGGAGAGAAGAATCCTGAAAGTTTGCTCCACGAATGGGTATCAGGCTCCTGGAGAGAAGGTAAACAGGGTTTGGCTTAGCATATTTCCCCCATGGAGTAAGTAATAGAGTGAACCTGCCACTGAACTCTTTTAAGTCGCACTTTTCTTTGAGGAATCTAAACACTGTTCTGCAGTAAGCAGAACTCTAAAATACTTCCCCACAATAGAAGTCAGTTGGGGTTTGAGAAAAAACAATAACTTGTCTAGCAAAGTAGTCATGAGATTTTGGATCCTTCATTACTATACGTAAGACCCTGAATGTTGCCTGAGTCCATGAGTTGCATGTGTCCTGTGGCAATAATTTTATTTCCTGTAATTCATGAAAAGGGGAAAGGTTTCTCCACAGCAGTGTACATACAGGATAGGAAGTGGATAAACTGGGATACTGGACAATATACAGAATCTTTTTTTTCCTACTGATAAAGTAGTATATAAATAGTGTGAAGGAGTCTCTACTGGTTTTTAGCAAGTGCTTAGCCCAATTTCTACACTCCCAAAAGTACAACAGGTAGATTGGTCTTCAGGCAAATCCCTGAGGTGTTAGCACTGATCACATTACCTAGAGACTGTATTGGTGACAAATTCCATAAAGGTAAAAGGAAAAGAAAAAAGAAACATGTGAAAGGAAGCCGTAGAGACTGTTTTGCCTCTTCCTTCTCCACCTCACTCCCTACTTCCATATCTGTGCATTCATAAGCAAATGTGGAATAAATTATTTGCAAAAAGGCACAGGAGGAAAGTTGCTTTGAAATGTGTAGCAAGGCTTGAAACTATTGATACAGTAAATCAATGGTTTATTAAACAAATATAGGTACTAAAATACAATAAGTAGGTTCCCAATCCTGGAAATATTTATGCATATATTGAACTCCAGAGGACTGGCTGGTCATGAGATTAAAGTTAAGCATATCCTTAAGTATTTCCAGTCTTGAACTTTGAGTCATTCTACTGGATGCTATTTAAAATACCTCCCAGTATTTGATGTAAGCAGAAAGTGGTGTGAACTTTTTAAAAAAAGCTGAAAATAATTTGAATAAATGAATGAATATTTCCTTAGAAAAATAAACAAATGATAGATAAGTGTAAAGAGCTTAAAGGGCAAGTTGCTTATTTTAAAGGAAATTATGACAATTAAAATGCAATTTGCTTTTTTTATCATACTTTTAAGGCATTTAATCCCCACATATTAAATCTCTTTGCTAATGACTTACCAGTTTTAAATACTTTACAGTAATGACTTATATAATTTGAAGTGGTTATTTTCCATACTTCATTACTTTCCCCCAAATGATCATTGATTTGATAATTAGTTGATATTTTAAACCCTGAAGACGTGATGTCCTTGAAAATGTTATAAGTGTCTTGTTCAGGGCAAAAATAAATTATCATCTTTGAAATGCTATTCACTAGTAATTTTAGTGGGCTTTTTTTAGTCTATTACAGATTGAGAGAACCTTTCATTCTATATTAATTAGTACTTTGTGGCAAGATACTCAGAAATCAACATACTGCACCAAAATTTCACGTGGTAAGATATGTCCCTGTACTCAGCAGGTAGCTGTACTGTATCTTTGAACAAAACCCATATTTCAATTGATGAAAAAAGACTTTCAATTTTCACTGTGTCATTTCTGTTCTACATAACAAATTAACACACTGTATAACTTTTGTCCCCTTCCCAGCAGGCAGAATGCATTAGTACAAGATTTCTCAACCTCTTACTGAGTTTTTTAAGGTTGTTTCATAAATATTTTCACCAAGCTCTAGGAATTCATCTGACCTCTTTGTAGAGGTATTCCTTGAAGGACAAAATCTACCATACTACAGGACATGGAAGGCACTTTCCTTTGAAATAAACCTACTCTTGTCAATCAAATTAAAGACATTTTACCAAAATTCTAACTTGTCTATATAAACCTATATAGTTGAGGACTAAAATAATATCTTCCTCAGCAAGGATGAAAGTGGAAAAAGGCCCTTAATGCGCAAATACTTTTAACAAAAGACAAAAAAAAATAAGCCAAGACAAGCAGTAGTGAATAATTTTATTTTTAATTAAATAGATTAATGTAGATTCTGTTTGTGGCTGGCAGGCAATGATTAAACTACAATCTTGCACAGCTAGACAGTTTGATTAAAGATCAATTCACAGCGGAAAGAGTGGCAGGTTATGCAGGTTGCCTTTGTCACCAAAGAGTAGATGATGCCCTTCATTACACGGGTTGGTGAAAAGTGGCATTCAGCCAGCACTGCTGCTCTGTCACCTGGACTGGATGCTCTCTAGAGCCAGTTGTAAGAAGAGGATAAACTACTGATACATGAAAGTGATGGAATTCTTTGCCACTGAAAGCTCATGTGAGAAAATTTGCAGTCATCATCAGATATGAAATTTGTAATGATGTAGCCAAGTTTTCAATTTTTTTACATAAATCTGTATTTGTCTGGTTTGAAAATTAATCTTGTGAAAACCTCTAGCAAACAACATACACAAATAAAAATAAATTCATTTTCTTATTTCTGTGGTGTCTTTTAAATAAAATCTCAAGAATCATTCTAGAAATTTTCTACTTTCTAGTAATTTAAAATGAAATAGAAATCCTAAATCTTTAAGATTTTTCATATATCATGATGAATAGTTTCACTAGATTAGATAAAACTATCAATATCCTAAATTAAAACAATCAGACAAAATTAGAGACAAGACAAGGATAAAAAGATACGAACATATGCAAGTTAATTAAGCCCATTCTTAGCTTTAATTATATGCCTAAGTCACAATAAAATCAATAAGAGTTATAGCCATGCTTAAAATTAAGTGTTTTCTTAAGGAATTTGTTGATTGGGCTAATAGAAGGTACATAAGCATGTTTTATGTTACTGTGGATTAACACAGATGTACTCAAGTTCTGTAATACTCAGTCTACATTCTCAGTCACCTCTTGGTTAAAGAAAATTGCCTTTTAATGGCAGTCTGGCAAGCTGGATCTACTGTTTTTAATTTATACTGCATGCAGAATTAACTTCCAAGGTGTAAATTTCTTAATTCTTGTTGAATTTGTTTGGGATTTGTTACTTAGATAATAATTTTTTGAAAGTTGCCTCAAAAAGGTATAAGAACTAACTTATAAAAACTCAAAAGAACTCAAAAAGAAAGTCCTTTTCCCACTTACAGCTGTTCAAAAATTATTGTGTAACCATTATAAATTTGTACTCTGGTGCTTCAGTTGTAGACAAAGAACCTTTTGCTTTGAACCACTTTTTTTTTTAAAAAATACAATAACAGAGACTTTCATATTTCTGTTGGACATCACTGTAAATGACATGAAAAGGGAATTAAAGTATAGTCACTTGCTTATTAAAGGACACTCCATCATATTAAAAAATCTCCTTATAAAATCCCTCTAACACAGTTTGCCCTTCACTATTTCATCAATGAGTGATCACCAGAGTAAGAGAAATATAATTTCTATCAACTTGATGTATTAGTGAGAGATTACCCAAGTTATCCTACTGACCACCTAACTACCCTCAGCACTAAAATGAGTGCTCTAGCTCCAGGTTTCTATTTCTATTTCCATCCATTGAACCTCTGCTATAATGAAGAGGCACTTACAGCTGAAGTCTTCCACTGTGCTACCAGCAAACCAATAAAACAATCTATTAATTTTTATAAGATAAATTGTCTCTTTGATAGGGTAGGAATAGGTTGTCTTTTAATGGTTTGATTTCCCAGTTTCTCATTGCTATTGTTTGCATGTGTATGTAAGAACTAGACACAGTTTTCTGATAATCAGGTCAGTAATACAGAGACCATGATAAGTGCTAATTCCTAGAAGAATCCCGTTCCTCATTAAAGCAAAAACTCCTGTGAGAGAGAGAGAGAGAGAGAGAGAGAGAGAGAGAGAGAGAGATAGATAGATAGATAGATAGATAGATAGATAGATACTTCTGTGTATCTACCTCATGGCAGTGGCATTATGTGATCAACTCTCCTTCCCCAGTACCAGTTTGTTCCATTCTTCACAACATTAGCATATACTGATCAATATTTTCTCCTTCTAGTCCAAGAGTACTTAGAAGTATGTGATGCTAATTCATCCCCACCAACTTGTGATATAATAATTAAGCAAACTTTTGTATCTATTCTAATAACAAGGGTAGGCTGTGTGGAGTTATGGGAAGAAAAAATTAGTAGAAAAATAAATTGTCCCTTCAAAGAGCACGTTAAAGACTGGTAATGTTATTTAGAAAACAGTTATGATTTATGAAGGATGTTTCACTTGTAACCTGCCAAAAAAGCAGTAAGACATTAAATTTACAGTGTGCAAGACACAAAGGAAAAGAGGCTGTTCCTAAAATTGTATATTGTGTTATCGTTAAATAATGACATGCAGAATTATACCTTACATCTCCTTGTATTTGAGATCATCACAATCAACTGTCAGCAGAAATTTACTGACATGGATAAATAAAGAATGAAGGTAGACATTTGCCTCATTTTACAGTTAGAGAAACAGAGGCATAAGAGAGTTGCAAGGGAAGGACAGAACTTAGAAATGATGATAGATTTTATGAATAAGTTTCTTTTCCATGCTTTCATTTCAAATCCTCCTCTACTTGAAAAAGAACCCAAGCAGTGACCCAAGCTTCTCCTTCACCTTCATCTGCAGCTCCTCTTTACACCATCGCAGTGCCACGACCTGCCTCTGTAACAAAGATCCCCCATCTGCCATTTCCCTTTTATCAACCTGTTTTAAACCACATGCTTGCATTTGTAGCTTTGGATAATCTTGCCAAAGATATAGAACGGAAGAACATGAAAAGAGTGCATGAACTCATTCATTTTTAGATTATTGGAAAAGTCTTTATATTAATCTTCTCATCTTCTCCTCCCACATTCTCACACATATTCACCCTGGGGAAACATACTCCCAGCAAGAAGCTATAAATATTCCATTTACTTATGACACAGTTTAAAATTAATTTCTGGAAGCAATCAGAACATAGAAAAATCAGATTATCTAACTTCTTTTAGCACTGATAAGACGCTATCCATTAAGACACACTTACCCACACTGGGCATGTGAATCTGTAAAAAATATTATTTTAACAGCACATTATTTAATGCCCAATTACAATGGGACTCTGATAGAATATGAACAATAATAAATGAGTTCATTATTTTTCAAAGTTATTACACAAAGAATAACAAATTGATTCAGAACGTTAGTTAAAATATACAGTTTTATCAGAAAATTAATCTTTATTGAAGATTTCGGGGACAACTCATGTGATTGAAGCTCAAAAATCTGGGTGGGATAGAAAGAGGAAATGTTCTTCATATTTATTAGAAATTCTGGTTTAAGAACAATGGAAAATAAAAGGCTCATTTTATCCAGAAGAGACAAAGGACGGAATAAACAGCACATTGTTCTGTTCCAACTATTTCTATCTTTCTTGACATGGAGCAATAATCTCATAGAAATGTGGTGGACTACAATGCAATTTATGCTCAATCAACTGAGCATGTCAGTAAAAGTAATAATCAGTTCCAACTGCATTTATGTGGGGTTTTTTATGATTTTGGCATATTTGCAGTAGAAAAGGTCAATACTTCTTTATTTGAAGCATTGAGCAGCCATTATATAACAACTCATATCACGCCAGGTGAAGACAAAAAGCAGAGGGATGTATGTGTAGCTGCTAAACCCTAATTCAGTCTTCTAAGATTGTGGTCTCTGTGGATATGTGACTTTGAGGAACACGCTTCTATTCAAATAATAATTTCTAACTCTTCTTTATCACTAATCTCAGTAGTTTATTGGTTTGAGTCTCACTAAAAGGGTGGGAACAGGTATATGAAATCTGCTCCTAACAGACAGCTCAATGCTGATTATATCATTAAGATTTTTATCTGTGCAAATAGAAATGCAGATTATGAGCCTTAGCATATTTTCCTACCACTGAAAAGCTAAAATGGTGATGATTTTATGCCTAGTGTTGAGATAAATGCAAGGCAGAGAATTAACAAAAATGTTGACCTTCCTAAACTAATGTTCTAATTTCCAGGTTAAGACCAGCACAAAGGGAATGCAAAGCAAGTATTTCAAAATAGTCATTTTGCCATTTATTTCATCTTTATGAACAAAAAGTATGCATTTTGTGCTGAAAATAGAAACTTCCAGAAATGTTAATGATTATATTATTTTTGCTAAAATATCACTTGATAGAGATGAAAACCTTTCCCACAAGCAGTTCAATTTTAATAGCTTTTCCAAGCTCAGAAAGCATTTTACTATTTTTGTATTTTTAAAATTATTTTCTTTGTTTGAAACAATTAACAAGTCACAATGCAATTTTGTTTCTATTTCAAACATTAAAATGAAAATTGTTTGATCTTCTCACAACATCATTCTCCTTTTGCTTGTATGTTCATTGTGCTATGAACCAAGCAAATGACAAAGTCTTGTTGAAAAGTAAGTTTTTCAGCTTATACAACAATTTCATCTCTATTACTAAACGTAATGGATAAGATTTCCATAATAATTAGTGATTATCACAGAATCACAGAATGTTTGGGCTTGGAAGGGACCTCTGGAGATCATCAGGTCCAACCCACCTGCTAAAGCAACCTGTGTTGGATAAATGAATCTCAGGTAGCTCAAGGAGAAAGAGTATCAGAATCAACATTTTCTGGAAATCAGGTTGCTTTGCAATGTCTCAAGCCAAAGCTGGAGGTACTCACCACTTCCAAACCTTCTCAGCAGAGCTTGACCTCATACTTTTACACATAGACTCATGAACACTGACAAAAACAGGCATTTAAAAGGGCAAAGAAAGCACAGCTCTTGGCATTCACTGCATAAGTAGGAATTCCTTCTATTAGCATCATGCATAAATACAAAGCTGGGTTTTTTTTAAAGTCCTTTTGTGACTGAATAAACCTAAATGGCAACCAGACTAGCATCCCAAACTGTAAATGTTCTTATTTCAAGTCATCACTTCCTACTCTTAAATGACTATAAAGACTCTTGTCCTTGAATGAAAACTCCATTATTCTCTTCCATAAGTTCTGAGTTGATCAAGCGTAGTAGGCCTCTGAAAGACATTAATTTAAAAACAAAAGATAAGCTGTAATGACCTGTGGAAACACTTTAAGAACATAGACATAACATTGAAAAGCACTTAATAATTTCTTTACTTTAATGGAGTACTTCACTTTTTTGTAAATCACAGAAAAACTGAATTTTAAGTATGCATTTATATTAATGCACATAAAACAGGTAAATTACTGATAGCCATGAATGACAGGTAGTGTTCCCATGTGCCACTTGCGTTGAAGGAAATTTCATGCTTTAAAAAATAAATAAATAAATAAATAAAATAAAAAAGATAAAAGAATAAAGGAAGTTAAAAAAAACCACAACAACCACCTCATCGAACTCATACTATTTTTTGTCAGTGAAGGGAACTTACACCAAGAAGAACAAGAAGGAAGTGAAAATGTTCCTATGCAGTTTGACCTGCTAGCTCTTACCATTTGTAATTAATAAGGACTCTTCTTACTATGTGTGATGAATAAGGACTTGTTTTCATCAGCAGAAGCTCCTGAGAGACATCTCAGCTTGTGTTGGAGAAAAGTGTTTCCAGACTTCTCCAAAGGATTCACTAAGAGATGGTGAAAATCTCCTGTCATTACATTTTTCATGTTACAAAGAGTGTCACTGATATTTGCAGAAGGTAAAAAAAGTTCGAGAGTTCAGCATTCAGTTTCAAATTGTCAGTCTGCTATCAACAGTCAGATCTTTTAAAATATCATAAAACCAGCATGAACATTGTGAACTTAGAATTTTCAGAATAGATTAAAACAATTTATGAGCAATAAGGATTATGTTTCTAACTGTGGACTCTTCTGGCTAAATGCCATAAAATCCTCCAAGAAGCAGGTTCATATATTTTCCATATTCCTATCATGCCCATTCTGTATTGCTTTTTAACTATTTGTGGCTTAGCTCCCTTCACATAGTGCTTTCCCAGGACCTCTTCAACCCTCCCAACCATATGAAAGGATATGCTGTGATGATGACAAAGGGAAGAGCTGAGCCTGTGCATCAAGGTCAGCTAACACTGATGGCATGAGGTGCAGCTTTTTAAGTATTAACAGGGAATGCACAGAAACTTAGAATGATTATGCAAACCTTGTGTCTGCAGGAAGCCATTTTAATAATAAAAAAACTAATGAAAAAGTGTATCTTCTGGGAAATATCTGGAGATGTGAGGGGTAAAAAAAAAAACAGGAATGAATCCAGTGACTGAAGATGAGCTTGCTCATGTTTCAAAGAAGAGAAACAGACTAAATTAGGTCCTTGAAATCTGTCAAAGAAAAAATTTTCTTGAACTTCCAAATCCTTCTGTTAAACTTGTTTGAAATTTGCCATCTATTGTACTGGAACAGAGTCAATGTTTTAATGTGGGAAGACAGACAAAGTGATCATTTAGATCTTACTTGCAAAAGAAAACGATGCTAAACAGGAAAGTCATGATTCTGAGGAAGGGGAAAGAATTAGCTGGTAATTTGCTAAGAACAAGACTAAGCTTGGAAAATATGAATTAAATTCCTACCTGTCACTCCAATAAATCAAAATCAAAGAGGGAAAATTGAAAAATAGATATAAAAACATTATTTCCTAAGAGTAGCCAGAGTAAAGGGAGCTTACAGGTTAAAATCTTAAAAAGGCTGTTTTAGTAAAAATGGGATTTTTCTTCGTATTTTGCAGGGAACACATGCAAGTAATAAAATTACAAGTAAAAAGGAAAAGAGCCAACTATAAACATGATTACAGTTTTCTACAATAGACAAAGATGCCATTGCTTGTATAATATGCTGTAATTAATCCTTTCAGGCTCCCCTGTCATGATGGTACAACATAACTATAGGTTGTCTGTCACCTAATGACTTCTGCAGGTGAGCAATTATTACGATAATTAATACCTAGAAAAATTACCAGGACAAGCCTGTAGTCTTATATATAAAGAAAACTTGGTATTTATTGTGTGAACTTCACATTGTCACTCAAAATGCATATTTTTATTAGCTTTTTCCATATTAAAGTTATTGGCATAGTATCACATCCTCCTAAAAAAAGAACACCATTTTTGCCAAGTTTCTTCAAATAAACAAATATTTAAGCGTAAATTATATCAGAAAGACCATTTGAGGCTTGCTAAAATAGAAAACGTAACACTACACAAAATTGCAATAACCAGATTAGCTTGGAGCAACAACTGATGATGGGAGAACATACATAAAGTGCATCTCTGAGGAGTAAGAGAAAAATATTTTTTATTATATTTGTTTATAAATGTTGCATATAGTTATAATACATACAGAAGGGTAAATGTTTTTATCCTCTACATTTTGCTTCCCACCAATGAATTCAGTTACACTGGGAATTTCATCACCTCTCTTTAGATCCTGCCACAGGCTTTGTATTTCATAGCAGACAACAAGGCAATTATTCTTGTATAACATTCAAAGGTTACTGTTTTAATTGAAAATGAGGTAATAGTTTAAGGCACCCATCCTTTGGATGGCATACCAGCCCCACCACATGTCTTCACATTTCTATGAATAGCCTTACAGTTCTGCCTTTCCTAAAAGAAAGTCATGCTGCCAACAAGGACTTGAGTCCTTGAAAAATTGCATCCCCAGCCAGCATTTGACTTCCAGCCATAAGCTGGGAAGTTGGGACCATGTTGACTTTCATTTCTTCCCTAGTTCCAACCCAAGGAGTTTGTATAAAACAGAAGACAACCATTTCTGAAACATAATTTCACAATGGGATATTATTCCTCTCCTCCTTGCCTTTAGTGTATGTCAGCCCGCATCTCTGAAAATGCAACCAGAGTCTAAGGCAGCCTTTGACAACAGCTGTTGTCTGACTTGTTCTAGATCGAGTCTCATGCCCTGTGACACCTTCAAAGAGTTGGGGTTACCCAAACTGAACACATGAACAACCAGGTACTTGAATACTCAAGTATGCAGAAGGATGTGATCCAAGCATGTATCTTACCTTAATGAACAACATCTTAGCAATAGCAAAGACCTTAGGAAAGTCCTGAATGAGTCAATGATCTTAGCTGTGACTCCTACATATTAGTGCAGCAGTACGTAAAGTGCAGATGGTCCAAAATGAGGCCCTCATAAATATCCAAAATTCTCGGATAACACAGTTACAGGTATACACCAACTGAACTCTTCTGCTTCAGCAGCAGCACATTAGAGCTACCACACACAGAGTATGATTTATATAATGTTTTGTTTTTAAGAGTTACTCTGGTAGTGTTTATCACGTTGTCCATGAGATGTCAATATACTCCTGTACTTTTGGAGGTTACTATTGTACAAATTTCCAAACACTCAGAAACAATTCAAACTTTTTCCTACTCATGTACAGATTGTTCCTTTTCTCTACCCAGAGATTTTCATAATTGTATCTCCCAGCTAACCCTTGAGTGATAGTACAAAGGAAGCATATGCACCAGCAGTTATGTGTACACCCACATGAACTAAAATGAGATCTCACTTGAAGCTATTTAAGAAATCACTTGCAAGGCACATGAAGTGTGAACATGAAAGACCAACATCCAGTTTTCTGCATCATACCCTGAACAGTTAAGCTGTGCTTTGGATGGCTCTTCTACGAGGACAAGTCTTCCTTATGAATGGAAGAAAAGCTTTCTGCTCATATGAAATTGTTCCTGTTACCCCATGATTTTAATGGGATTTAATTACAAGACCCAGCGAGTTTCACTGCTCTTACTGTACTTTTTGTGTTGTTGCTCAGTCAGGTGGCATGCTTTTTACAGGTTACAATGTCTGTGAGGAATCCCATGCGTAATGAAATCTCCTTCTCCCACTTTTCCAAAGTGTAGCTCTCTAAGGGCTATTTACTGCAACACTGATGAGAAAAAAACAAGCACTTATCTGAAAACCTGGTGTTTGCAACAAAGTGTATTTCTGAGCTAAATCATAGCAACCATATCTTCAAACAGCAGAACTGTGTTCACGAGTAGACATGCGTATTTCTCCCTTACCAATAAGAAATATTTATGTAGCAGTTTATTAATAATGAGCACCAACCTTTTATACTTATTCTTCTTAGCCAGTGTAGCTCTGCTGAAATACCATTATTTTATGCTATAGTAGAAGCTCTTTCTCTCTGAGTTTTAATCATATGACAAATTAGATTGAATTTGCATTTACACAGCAAATTTTATGATGTAAGTTTCCTAATACACTTCAGCTTGATACTGCAGTGAATTGCATTATCCCTAATGGGTCATCAGTTCTGAGATTTAGTATTTGATCTTGTTTTATTATCTTCCCTAGCTGTATTCCACACCTAATTTTTTCTTGAAATGAACATTATTGATTTACTCATTAAATACTGTCTGTTCAGTGTGAATTTTTCATCCAAGCAGTATGATGAATCCTTTTTAAAATAATGATTATATGCTGCACAATACTTGAAATACTGGCTTCCTGAGATGGTTTTCAATGGATTGCAACTAAATACATTGTATACAAAAAAAAAGTCTTGTACCCTTTCACAAAATGACATCCATTGATTATATCTCCTCAAAAATGGAACAATCAATCAATTATTATATTTCTTAAAATTAAGCTCATTTCAGGGTGAAGAATTATTTTCTTGGTTTAGTTTGAAGGTGGTGTGTTTTTCCTGTATTACTGCAGCTTAAAAGGCAAACGAATATCACAGAAAAGGGGTTAAAAAGTTAGAAATATTTCAGATTCAGGTTGTAACATACCAAAAAAATAAACCATATTGAAGACAGTAGTCATTGTCTAATTTTTTTAATAAAAGGAAACTCTAGTAGTCCAACTTACTGACTCACTATATTCGTATTTTCCAACTATCTAAATTTTCAAACTTAGTTTGAAGACTGGGTCTTAAGAGAGAAAGTGTTTTGTCACAAAGAGTCTTTCTGATATTTTTACCAAATTCCCAGTCCAAAGGAGTTGGCTCAAAAGTAGTTTATTCTGTTAGAGAAATGTACACATTTTTGTCAAAGGTGTCAAAACCTAAAGAAAATATTACACTTCAATTCAGCCACAAATCACATTTCCATAAACCATAGAAAAACTTTGTATTGGGTTGTTTGATTCAGGTCCATGTATTTGAATTTGTCAAACCACACAAAAATATTTTCAGAGCATTTCAACCTTAAACTTGAGGAGCTTTGTGCACAGCCATTCATCTAAGAAATTGTAGTTTGGAAGCTTTTATTTCCCAACTCTTTTATGGTTGGTTTTACAAGAGAAACTAGGTGGAAATTAAGCTATATAAAAAAAAAAAAACTAAAACAAAACCCATTCCCAGACAGGCTGTGGGAGAGGCTGCCCAGCAGGGCTGTGCTGTCTCCATTCCCAATGGTTTTCAAGACCAGGCTGGATAAAGCCCTGAGCAACCTACTTTGAACAGTGGGCTGGACCGGAGACCACCTGAGATGTCTTCTGGTCTGAATCATTTTGTGATATGGTGATTTCATGAAAGTAACAGATGAAAAAGGGCATTGGCAGCAGCACTAAGTGCTTCCATATAATTGACAGTTGTGCTAAAAGATGTGGTAAAAGGCCTAAGGGAAATCCTGACTTTTAGCCCAGCAGTCAGTACACAAATTATGAGAATACACACCTGGGTTCCCTCCTTTGTAATGTTTATTGTCTGTGCAGTGATCTTATGATGTAAAATAGATCATCTTAATAAATCTAGTATATACTTACTTGCCCACTGAGAGCATTTAACAAGTTTTTTTTTGTTTTCTCTTTTGTCTTGGATACAATGAAGTTTTCAGAAGTTGGATTTGCCTTTTTTGTCAGCAGCAGTAAGTGAACTTTGAGTTAACTTTTATTTGAATTATTGAATTGACTTAGGTGGCCAAAGAGATAAAATTAGTGATGGATAAAATAAGGAAGAAATCACAATGTCAGGGAATTAGGAACTTGTAGATGAACCTATATGTTGCAAACAAAGTTCATTAAAAAGTTTTCCAAGAAGAAAATTGATATAAAATTACCTATTGTAAGACTCAGAACCTGCAATATTTGTCTCTTTTATCGTTGAGTGGGATAATAGAATAGGTAAAAGACTTGCTTGACAATCTTACCATGCAACATTCAATACGTAACTAACAAGTTAACAAGATTGCTTTATACACATTTCAAGGCATTTCCCATTATAGAGTATCAAAGTAGGAGTAACAATTTTACCCAGAATTTACCGCTTTTTAACGTATTTGTTAGCAAGGAGGCAGTAATTGTTCTTCTCTAAGCCAGTTACAGCTGGATAAATGTAGAACTGTTAAATTCAGCACAGTCTGACCTTCCAGAAGTTCATTACATTAAGAATTCAGAACACTAGAGTGTCAGTAGGAAATGTTAACTTTCCAGTAGCATCTAATGACACTTCACGTGGCCAACTGAAACAAATCAACTTTTTATTATCCTGCCACAATGTTATGGAGGTGTACGTTACTCACTCCTGGATACTACTGTCACAAAATAAAGGAAGGAAGCAAAATCAGTAGTTACTGCTTGCAATCTAATCCTGTAATATTTATTGCCAAGTATATGTGCATGACATGGTATTAATTTGTTTCTCAGTGAGAGTTATCTTATCAGCTGCTACCAAACAACTGATTACTGGAGACAGCCTCCAGACATTCTTCGATTGTGCATTGTTTGTGTCACTAATGGTAAAGGGAAAAGACGCTCTTCCCTTACACAGGCTGCATTTTAAAACATGCTTATACATTTCTATCCTCATTTGTTTCCTTCATGTTACTTCAAGGACTAGTGGAGTCAGTGGAACAGATGTGTGTTTAGCACAACAGAAAGCAAGTTGCGTGAAGTGTTTCAGTTAAAATTCATGAGTTTGGCTTTAAAATTTGTTATATTTTTAAAAGATTAACTAGAACATACACGTGTGCCAACTAGTACTTTGTTGTTTAGAGTACTCTAACATCCTCTTTTATTTTATTTTCCCTGAATGATGAGATTCAGAAACAAACTTTCTTTAAAATTCACCTCATCAAATGTGCAAAGATAGGTCTTTTATGAAAAAAGTATCATTAAATGTTTTGAAATCTACAAAAAATGGTATGTACAAGCTGGGAACATCAGTGTGCATTTCACCATTTTATGTGTAGTACTCTTGTCAGCAAAAATGAGTCATCCACCTCCCCACCCTCATTTTCTATTTCCCCCAAAAGTCTTAATAGACAAGCAAAACACAGTAAGAAGGCTGAAGAGGGCTGACTTTCAGTTTCTGGGGTAAAAGGCACAGAAAACCTCACTGCATGGTGCTGAGCACAGTCAGCCATGCGAGGAGACTATCCTCTGCTTAGACTTCATTAGACGCTGCAACCAGAGGGAACCAGGGTCCCTTTTTTCCTTACCTCTTGCTGGTCAAAAAAAATGGAAACTGATGCTGCTTTTCACTGGTAGCTGTTCAGCACTGGGAAGATGAAGGCATTTATGAAGATGCACTGTGACTGCAAGAAGAGAATATGGATACACACACAGCTATATATGTTGCCACTGCAAGTAGAGAATATATATGTACTGTCACTGCAATAAAATAAAAGACCAAAGCAAAGCCTGTATTAAGGACCAAGACACAGGTTTAAGCAGGTGGGTGGCAGATCAGTCCCCTACAAACCTATCACTGACTGAAGAAAAGCCCTGCTTTGATGTAGGGCAATGGGGTTGAGTTTGGAAGGAGACAAAATTTTTTATTACTTTGAAAGGACTAGACAGGACATTACAGTGGAAACTTAGTTTTCCTTAAAGACAAAGTACTACTAGCTTCTTGAGGAAGTCTTGAAAGAATCTGTCACATCTCTCTAGCATCAAGGAAATGTCAAGGTATGTTAAGAAATTATTTGTGATTCTCAGAAGTTTAGACTTTAGGGTTGTAATTGTTCTTTTGCATAAGAACAATTACAGGAGTTTCGGCATAGTAAATCCTGGATCAAAGTTGATTTTCTTGCTGAACATGCAAAAAGATTACACTCTGTGTGATGAGCTCCACTTAAAAATGTCAGAGTGGGACACAACTCCAGGCCTTTAGTTCCCTGATGGTGAGAAAAGTTTAAAGCTTAAATTTATTCAGAGATATTCCAGGCACATTTTTTCTTATGCTCTTTTTGCTATATAGTGCTCACTTCTTTGATAAACCAATATCCAGTTCTAACCTTAGTATATTTTTCATTTTGCTCTTTAAGAAAGCTATTTCAGTGTCGTCTCTATTCTGATCATCCTCATAGTTCTACCTCAACCTGTTCAGGTTAAAACTCATCCATCCTGAGTACCAGCATTGAGGGTTGTACCTAGCAGCCAGATGAGGTGTCACAGGTGCCTTGAACAATAAATTTATTACACCTGTACCTCTATACAATGATCCACTGATCAACTTCCTATATTGTTTCCGAAAGATAAGCGACTAGCTTACAGTAGCAATTCTAATTAGTTTCTAAGTGCATGACTTTGTATTCTGTCTTACTGAATTTCATTTTCTCCCTGTCCTACTTCCCACTTATTTTTTCTTCTCCAAGTGCCTTATCAAGGAGCTTTTGACTTCATTCAGCTTATATGTCTAAGTGTAGTAAGTCTCATTCTCCAAAATGAAGTTCCAATGAAAAAAAGAGTTTTCATGGGACAGAAATCAGCTGACCAACCTTTAAACTCTCATGAAATAGATAACATACACTAATAAAAGGGGAGATACTTTCACATGCCACAGAAACAACATCTAAAAGAAGAACCACATAGGAAAGTTGGAGGATTCTAAAACCACCTAAGGTCCCAGACTAGGATGAAAGACTTAAACATTAAAAAAATTGTGAATAAAAAAATCCCAAAGAAATGCAAATTAAGTCAATCAAAGATCATTTAAATAATTTCAAACTTTTATTTTAACCTTCATATTATTTGTAAAGAAGTTGTCCTACATTTATCCGATATTCCCAGATGTAAAAAAATTGCAATCAAAGGACTGAAGTATCTCCCCAACCCTATTAATGATATCATTTTCCTGAAAATTTCAAGGCTTTTGCACAATTATTTTCAAATTTTCACTGAAAGGTCTTACCCAAAAGCAATTTTTCTTGTCAACAAAGACAAAACCAGTTTATTCCAAAAATACAGTCCACATGTAGCAGCTCTTCAGGAAGATCTTGTTTTCATTGTGCAACACATCAGGGTCTACACACATCATACAGCCCTTCCCACCTCTGTCAGCCCAGTGATGACATTTCATTACTTCCTATGGATGAGTCCTAATGAACAGAGAAGAGGCTGCTCACATGTTTCTTCTCAGTAACAGTATGGAATTTAGTCCTTCTTTTCAACCCAAAGAATTAAAATTGCTTAGCAGCCAACTGAGACCCTAAATTAAATCTATATTTAAGAGTGTTTCCAGTGCATTATTAGCAGTGACAGCCCCAGTAATTTATTCTGGATCATACCTGTGAGATTCCAGCAGTTTCTGAAAATTGTTAGAGTAAATTAAAACAAAGATTTTTCTCATAATTTTTTCCTCATTGTAGAGAATCTCAAGCTGAGCAAATACATTATTAGCCTGGTGTAAGTTTAAGTGGGTACTTAATAAAGCAGCCCAAGCTCCATGAAGATCATGGCAGGCTTATAATTGTAATTTAGTTTGAATTGGAGACCTCCTGCTATCTCCTGCTGAATTTCTGTATTATCACCGTGATGTAGCACAGCTAACACCAAACCAGACCATTAAGGGGTGCAGACACACATGCACACATGCCATAAAATGTGTGTGTCAAAACACACATATATGCATTTTCTACCTTTGCATGCCAAAAACCAGGCCATTCCATACCCAAATGATTACCAACATTCCCATGTAGTTAATTGCATACTTAGTTCAGGGTGAGACTCTCAAAGGAAAGATCAGAAATGATGAGTTGCTGTGCTCAGTGCTTCTGGGTGTAATTTTCAGTAGTGTCACTGCCTACTGGGATCCAAGGCAGGCTGGACATGAGGGCTCTGCCTACAACATGCTGCTGCTGGCCCAGCCTCCAGATGTGGCTCTCAGAGGCCTTTGAGTCAAGTAATGGATAGCATGAGCTCAACAGTAGGAAATTTCAAGAAGAAGATCACACCCTGCAGGTAAAACATGCTCAGCTTTGAAGGGCATTGTTGCCTTTGGTCGGGTTTCACAGCTTTGGATCTTCGCCCAGAATTAGGCTTCAATACCAAAGAGGGAGGAGATATTTCTATATGTGCTGCTTCACCAATATATATGTCTCTCACAGAGAGACAGGAAAACATAATTTCAAGTTTCACAAAACAACAAAAAAAATATGAGCCAATGTCTTGGCATTCAGCACAAATGGGCTGAAGGATGGTGCTCACTATCTTTGAGCCCAGGGGCTGAGCTGCCTCTGTTCCATGGTCCAGGGAAGTACAACAGGCTGGAGAAAACTAAGAAACTCTTGTCAAAGTGTGAGAAAGCATGTCAGCTGGAGCTCCACAAGAGAAGGAAACCAAAGGCGTGGACAAAAATATCTTTATTGAGAGAGCAACAATTAGTGGGTCAAAGTTTCAACAGAAAAAATGGAGATGGAAAAGTAACGAACACCAATTAAAAAAAGTACTGGAGAGAAGCAGCTCAGTGACACTGGAGATCAGCCTCTCAGGTGTAAGAAAGCTGCAGAAGAGTTCAGAGCACAAAAAGTTAAACACATGTTTCACAGCATCTCTTGGGATTTGCCATTCATAATTATACAGACATTGATTGGGTGTAGGGTAACTACAGTGTTTCGTAAGATGTTTGTAGTTGCTAGAATCATAAAAGATTTAAACAAATGCTAACTTAAGGCAAGTGAAGAGATGTGTGCAAAAAATTAATTGTATGTATTGCATTCAATTTTTATAACTTGTTGATTGGTGTCTCTCCTTTAAAAATCTGGAACTATTGCACTAATTCTGTCATTTTTCTCAGTCCAAACCAAATGGATGTTAATCTTAACTATTTGCAGGAAAGAAAATTAAAACAAGCAACCAAACCAAACTAAACAAACAAAACCAACAAAACAAAACAAAACAATAAAACCACACAACAACAACACAAACAAACACCACAAAAACAAAAACCTAATTGCTGTATCGTATTATCAATTTCTTGCATCTAAATTAGAGGATAGGTTGCCTGGATCTCCGGGAAGCTATTGCACTCAAATCTTGCTCTGAGCAAAAGGAACAAACCTTGTAAGCAAATCCAAAAATTGCTAGTCTAATCTTGTTAGTCTTAGTCTAACAACAACAACAACAAAATTTAGTCCACTATGAATGATACAAATGGTTATAGTCCAAAATTCATACAGCTAAAATGAGATATACACACACTTTCCAATATCTCCTCCTTGTTATGCCCATTCCTGCTATGAGCAATGACAACACTGTATTAACCGGGCTACAATTGGTACCAATCCCTGCAAGGCCTCTAAAAAACAGTGGCCTCATTCTCCTATTATTTTTCTCCAAACCATCCTGTTAATGCTTTCCTGATCCTGAGTGTCATGATGGCACAGACAGCTGCATTGGATTAGGGTGAATAAGAAAAGGATTTGTCCCAAAACCTAAGAAAAAAAAATGCACTATCACTGAGATAACATGTATCTTTGCTTTTCTGAATCTCCATACAGTTTCAATGACTAAAATATTTTTATTAATGTGCTTACGATACAGATCAACACCTATTCAGCCTTAAAAACTGTCTTCACTGGCTTGCCTTTTGGCAAACAATTAATTACCTTACCCAAGGAGACTTGCAGGAACATATTATGTAAAAGATACATGAGAAACTGGCAGCAGAAGCAGAACTTCTCTGGAAAAGAAAAATAATGTGGATAAGCTTCACTACAGAGTTCATAAAAATAATTATTTGAAGTTTTGTAGATTTATGAGACAGATCATCTAGTTATCACTGTTTCAGCTCCAATGAAGCCAAAGGAATTATGTCTATGTCTGCTGAAGTTTTACCCCACACAACTAATTGTCTCAGCTAGAAGTATGGCAACAATTTAAAATTCTTAAATAGCAATTACAGGTAATGCTTTAAGATTTTATGTCTTATAGAGAGGAATCTTGGAAAAATAACAAAATAAATTTATGATAAGCCATAGACTGCAATTCATAATGCTGCAATTTAGAAATTATGTGTTGCTGCACAACATCGTGCTATAATGGTGTACCAAATATACCATTTAATGGGTATTTCATACTTGGTAATGGCCCTTACCATGTGTTTTAAAGAAGCGAGGATAGAGGTAGAGAGGGAATTAATATAGAAAATTATACCACAGAGATAACAATGAGATGGTTCTTTCATTTCCTCTTCCATTTTTCCTCTTCTATCCTACAGTGTACAGATTTGTAAGCTCCAAGTAATTCATCACTGTCTGAATGTAAGAAATGGGAGAGATGCAACTGAACTGAAATGGAGTTAGTGCTGACTGAGAAGACAGCAAAGCTCAACAGATCCTTTGAAAATCCAGTAACAAGCTAGGATAGCTTTTCCTTTGCATAATGTCGTAAGACCAGAATGACAGAACAAAAAGCCTACCCTTCCCCAGGGAGTCCTCTGCATAGTCCTCACACAGGCTCTGCAGATCCAAGTGCTTGAGGGATCTCCCTCTCAGGTTATTAACCAGAGGAGCTACAGTCACTATTTTCTTTTATGTAATACTTGGGTGGAAAGTGCTCAGGTACAAAGTTGGGTAACAGAATTCCGCAGCAAATTTTCTTTGAAAAATAGTCATAGGGAGCTATTTGCATCCAATTTCATACACAAAGAAATCTGGAAGAAACCTCAGGAGAGCACCATCTCCAATCCCCTGCAATTAGGGAGGATGAATAATTTTCAATTCCTTTCAAAGTTACTATCCTCGATACCAAATCTCCCTATACTGTAGGAATCAATATGATTGTTTTTCTTATTTGCTTACATTTTGCAATCTATTTGTTATATACTTGTTTGTGCAAACTGTTTTCATATTTTCTCATAAATCATTGATAAAGCTTGAATAAGACGAAAAACAAACCTCTGAGAATATATTGTTTTTAACAATTCCCCATTTACATCTATATGATTGTACTAAATGTTTACAACATACCTCAAGAAACATCACTTAGCAAATTTTTAGTCCATTAAATATGCACCTCTTTCATTTTCATCCTTGTGAAGCTAAATGTCATGTATAGCATAAAGGAAACAATAATATGGAATTGATTCAAATTGTGCTGCTTCTCATTTAATAATAAAATATGATACTATCTGTTATACCTGTTATCAGTGCTGGTATTCATTGGGTTTTGGTTTTGTTTTTTTCAGTTAGAAAGGAGAGATTTCCTTATCTCTTCAGGTGGCCTGTGTTAGCAAGAACATCCCAATCTGACAAAGGGCAAAGAAGTTTTCTGATTTGGAAAAAGCATTCTAAATGTCAAATTTATCACCTGCTTTTTATACACCATTCCTGCCTTCTGCAGAGACTAGGTAACCAGTGGCTGAATCTACGAAATGTTGCAGAGTTACTATTTATTGTAATTCTGGGCTAGAATAAGGCTATGTAGAAAGCCAGCAGTGCACAACACACCCTCTTGGAAGGCAGAGGAGTGAGGTTACACTGTAATTCAGTTTACTGCACAGTCAGAAAGAAAAACTTGGAAGAATCCACACATCAAAGACTTTCAATTTATTGAAAAAGCCATACACAATTCCCTCAGATCTTTCATCTGCACTCTCACAAATGTGTAGTTCTAATCAGAGCCACAATAATGTGTCTGTAAATAAAAAGTATAAAGAGAAAAGATACTAGTGTGGAGGGAAAGATGTAGTAAATTCTGGTAGCCCCAACTGTGAGCGAGAGACCTATTTATAAATATCTCATCTTCACCATGGATGGACCAGCAGCTGAACTGGCTCCATGGTTTCCAGCACTGAAGGGTACCTTGGAGGCACCTGTGTTAATGACTGTTGAACAAGGTCTGCCTGTCAGGTGTAGGCTTAAAATTTGTATCAAGGCATGAAAAAAAAAAACTGTAACCATTCGCTTTGCTAGAATAAAACTGTGTTTATTTCCTCCTCCTAAAGTGATTCAAACATACCTAAAGGAGAAGGAGAGTCTTCTTTGTCACAGGTAAAAGTCTGAAGAAAACAGGGCAGTGGCAGCCTTCAGGGTACCTTAAACCAGAGACCAGATCACGACGAGTCCTCCTGTGTAAGGCTATACAGAGTCTGTCTGGCTCCTCTAACAGTGTCAGCTGTGGCAAATATTAGGATCCAGTCATGGTGAACTTCATCTGCATGATCCAGCACCTGTCTTGGAAAAGGAAGAATCATGGGAAGACCTCTCATGGCTTCAGGAAACCTGTATTTTCACAGATCACATTATCCTGGGTTAAATTTCTACAAAGTCATCATATTAATTTTTAATTTAGGCAGTGAATACAGAACATATCCTTCTGCACAAAATTACTCTCAGACTGATAATGTTAATCTTCTATGATAGATTTGAACTGTGCTCAGAATTTAGCAAAAACCTGCTAAAAATATCACATTATTACAACATGTACTTGTATAGTCTATTTATCACAAGTGCTCATGTGTATTCATGTGTAGCCTTGTGTGTGTCTGTATCATGTCCAGTTGCACTTTCATTTACACTTATGCACCCATTATGTCTGGCTGCCTTGCCAGAAATATGAACTGTGCCTGGAGGAATTAACTGCAATCCTCTTCATAAAGAACCTAGTCTCTCTGGCAACCCACAAGCTTTAGTTCCATTATCTAAATCTTTTATCTTCCTTTCTTTGATTACAGGATAGTTTTTCATCTCTATAGTTTTCAGTGAATGAAGTGCAGATGAAGTTCTCTTATGTGACAGAAATATTCCACCTTTCCTATGAAATTGCCCTGAAGGTCTCATCAAAGACAACATCCTCTGAATTATGAGGTGCATATGTTAAAAATAGTCATTTGCATTTCATTAAAATAAGACTGGCTCACAGTTAAGACTTTCCTCCTGTCCTTTTGAATTTGTGTGTACTGAAAACAGCTCTTTTGTAAAAATCGTAAGTATCTTCCTATTTTTAAAAGAATTATAAGAAAATATATCTCCTCTTCCTATTTCTTTGATATCACCTTCTTATGCATACAGAAATACTGTGTCATTCTGTAACTTGTTCTTTTAGGATAAAGAATAATCTTAAGAAAACTTTCTGCAAACTAAATAACTAGTTATGTTGGGTATTTTTTGGGTCAAACCCTTCCTTTTATTTCTAGGACCAGATCTTGATTCCCCAATCCTGATCTTTTTGGCACACTCATTGATTTACTTCAAAAGTACCATCAGTACTAAACTTGTACCTGGCCAGTTTGCCCGGACATGGGTTGTAGTCTGTCTCTAATAAAACTTTGCTGTCACCACAGCAGAGTTTGCACAGCTTGGCTGTTATGTGTGCTGCTGTCTCAATGCAATTCCTTAACTTAGTTCACTGGCCTTTCCTCTGCTCTTTCCTGTTCCCTTTCTATCCTATAGCTCCAGGATCACAGCCCCAGCTATCCTTGCAATATGACTGTCCTCTTCCATATGCAGACTCAGGCCAATGCACATTGGTTCATTTGTCAAAATGTAATCACGTTGTCCTAGCTGCAGGAAATAAAGCTCATTGCAGGCCTTTTGTGTTGTAACTATTTGTCTTTCTGGGAATAATGCCATGTCCTGGATGCGAGATCTCCATAATCAAAATTCTGGCTTTATGATGCACATTTTGTGCTGTGCCCGGCTGGCTTCGCTTTCCCATGCTATAGATCTCTGCCTTAACAAGCTGCCGAGATCCTGTAGAGCCATTAAACCTTTGTGCCTCAACTCTCCCTCTCTCCCTTCCTGGCTTGTCATTGCTGAATCACGCAGCATCTGCTGACACCATCCCTGGTACCAAAATAGACCAGGGCAGCACGTGCAAACTGAAGCAACAGGTACATGTTGGAATAAAGGGTACACTGAGCCTGTATGGGGGTGCGGTTGGAGGGGTTCTCACTAGCTAAAAGCATTGGAGTAACCCCTGTGTGCAAGTCTGTTTTCATACATTATCTATCATGAGGGAATGTTGCACAGCTAATTCATTAGTTTACTTAGATGTTTACAATCTTCACCATCATACTTCATCATACTTTCCATGGCAGGGTCTAACGTCACATGTTTCCAGCATGACTTAAGCAAAAATCTGTTTGTACTTTTACTGCATTCTTCTGATTTTTAGGTAAGAGTTCTTTACTTGTCAGGCAGGATTTTTTTTTTTCCACTAGCTTTTATGAGGTAGATTTTGTAGTTTTCAAACATACAAAATTATTACATAAAACTATATTGCATGAACAGGAAGGAAAAATAAAGTATTGAAATTGTGCTACTATAGTAATTCAATTTTTACTACTTCTAGAAGGACTTGAAAGAGTTTTGGATAAAGGTTACCCTCTTAGATTGCTTTATTTGTCTCCTCCTCAAGGATGAAAAGCAACTTGCACATGAATTTTTAGAAAATTTAGTGTTAGTACCAGACACCCATCAAAGCGTTGAAATGTAAATCCTGAAACAAACTGTGTAAAATTATGGATATGCTGATTTATCCTGTATAATTCATCTTCTTTCTTCTATCCTATAATCTGGTGCTGAACTGTCATGCAGCACGCTCCATCTTTGCCTGTCTCAGGCAGCACTAGTAGGCACTTGCTTATGATCTTCTTTGATATAGTTCATCCATCACTCTAATGTAATTATTTGTCTTATGAAAAATTCTGTCAAGATTGGTAGAGTATGATTAGATTTCCAAACTTTAAAATAGTGACAGAAAAGCCTCTTTGAAACCCACTGATAGGTAAGCAGAAATTCCAGAAGTCTGAGCCTTGGTGTTGAAGACAAAGAGGACCAAACCGACCACAGTATGAGCTACAAGGAACATAGCTGAGCAGAGAGCAAAAAGGTAGCCAGAGACACTGAACATGAGCTTTCAGCTCTCTCCCTGACTACTGGTGCTTACTGCATGCTAAATGAGACAAGCTAAGTTGTCTTAATCATGCAGCTCAAGAACAACAAAGTCCTCCAATCAGAGCTTCCTTAGTAAGATGTAGCCAGCTTTTCCAGCTAAGGCCAAAGAGCCTCAGAAACTGTCAGAGGTAAACCCATCATCTGGTGTGATGCATGCCAAGTTATAATTGTCAGCTGAAACTTCTTCCATGATCACAGAAAAAAATTCCAGTCTATGAGTCCTGGCTGGCATTGCACCTTGTCCCAAGTTTACTGCAATGTGGGTTTATAGGGCCATGCTGTCTTTCTCCTCCTGCTCACACCTCAATCCTCAGTGGGTCTTCTGCTCTGGAAAAGGTGGGAGCCTCCTTCTTCAGATACTACTTGATCAAAGACACCAACGTATCTGCAAATGTCCTGTAACTTTTTGTACAACACATGGGAACAGAAGATGACCCACAACTAGTAATCAGTATATCGTGTTTTGGCATACTACGAATGAAATGCTCAGACTGTCCTTGCCCCTTTCTCTGTCCAGATGAGCACACGATAACCAGTTCTTTTCCTATGACTGTCAATCAATTACAACTCTTGGTCTGAGGAAATATCAAATACTCTGCTCAAGACACATTGTGCCTAAATGTTCTGGCTCACAATTGCCAGCTTTAGTTATTAATTCTGTGGTAGGTGAAGCTGAGAGATAAATTTGGTTATAGAAGATTTAACAGAGGTTATATTTATTAACCCTTATTTAATCATCTCAGCCAAGCAAACAGCTTTGATCAACAGCGTAGAGCTATAGTTCAATATTTACACCTCGCATTAAAATACGGCATTTAATCTAATCAAGCTGGCCAATGCTGAACATGCCACAATAAATGTTTGCTCTTCAAATCTGGAGTTCATTCATTCTGTCATTCTAATTCCCGAACCCAATTTGAAAATAGTTTGCATTACATGCTATCTTGCAGCTTTATGTGTTTGCCTACTAAACATAGGTTAAATGACCTTGCCTTGTGAATGTCACATTGTTAAAATCAAAGAATAAATGTGATAGTATTATCTGCTAAAATAAAAACTAATGCATTGCTAACAAGAAAAAAACAAACTATCTCTGTATTTGTAACAGTTTTTTTGCTACCAAAAATAATCTTGTTTTTTGTTGCTCAGCAGAACACGAGCAGCTTGTGTGCTGATTGTAATTTTTTCTCTTCCCACTCCAGTCAAATCTTCTAAACAGTAGATTGAAAGATGAACAAACAAATGGGGAGGCAGCAAAAATAAACAGTGTAAAGTTAAAATCTCTAAAAAAAAATGACAGTCTAAAACAAAGCAGTGAAGCCTGAGTCTAATCTTTCACAAACCAGTTCCAGTGACGCAGGAGTAATTCTAATGATTGTGAAGGAGGTACGATGGGAGAAATGAGATCAGAGTAAAAGCCTTATTTCCTCATTGGTTCTTTGGTTTCTCATAATGGAAGTGAGACAGTAAGGGAAAAAAATCCAGCTGTATTTAAAAAGTGAGCAAACAAACAAACAACAACAGCAACAAAAATGCACACACAAAAAAAGAAGGCATTTCAATTATCCTCACTAATCTGGTGAAAGGCTAGCTTAATTGTAAATCATAAAAGGAAAAAAAACTTGTATTAATAAAATGGTATCACAAGGGCAGAACTAAATGGAAATTAGCGTTGAGCTAATTTTTAAATATCTGTCCTTTTACTTACAGTAAATTTTAATACAGACTCCCTGCACAAGTGCACAGCATTTACAGATGTGGAAGAACGGCATTTTGTAAAGAGGCAGAATTGTGCTAGTCACCACTAGAGGAATATGTCTGTGTCTCAAATGTTTCTTCAAAGGACTGATGACCAAAGCAGGCAACTGAACTTGTGAGAAGGGTAGTTCCCTGTTTTTTTCCTGCAGATATATATTTGTGTGTGTAAATATGTACATATAAAATTTCATAAATGGTTTAAAGAGGAGAATATCTATATTGTTGACAGAATAATAAAATATAATGGTTACACACCAGACTATCCATTATACAAAGAAAATTAAGGGACTTGTCTATGCTTACAAAGCCAAAGCAAGTAATAGATATCCAGACTTCGATTCACTTGCCCTAACTTAGTTACCTGGAAGTTAAATACTGGAATTACAGCTCCTCAGCCTAAGTTCCTCTTATGGTTAATGGTGAAAAAAAAGAGGAATTTAAAGCACCTTTCATCTCATCCTAAAATAAGTGACTTTCTGGAGGTCTAAATCTCTCTATCCAGCAGCATAGAGCTTCCAGTTCAGCCATAGATTAACATATACACTTTAAGGTAAATGATATAGCCCCACCTAGACCTCCTGATTCCTATGCTATATAGGAATATATGTGAATATATGTTTTATATCTATGTGTTGCATAGAAGGAAACCTAGAGAGTTTGGTTTATTTTTTTATTTTTCCATTGCTTTCATTGGTGCTTCATTCTTTCCATTCCTTCCACTTACAAAATATCTGACTGTTAAACACAAAGAACTATTTTATTGTTAAGCATCTAAGAAGAGATAAATGATGGTTTGAATGTTAATGTACCAAGGTAGATCAGAATCTTAGCACTGTTAAATGGTTTCTGAGCCACTAGAGCATAGCGTCAGTGCTATAAAGAAGCACTCCCTGATGGATTGTTAGCAATACTCTAACTCTTTTCAGGACAATAATATTGACTTCACATTAGATAAACATGAATCTTCTAAACAAGAAGTGAATACACAGGAACCAGCCTCTTCTTCGCGTCTAGCAGCTAAAAGGCAGCAGGACACACTCTATAGAGTTTAATTTTAACTGTAATTAGCTTTTGCAGTGAAGTGCGGTAAGGTAAATGAAGCACAGTGCTGCAACATAGGGCTAAAGAGAGAACAGAGGAGGTCATATTCTTTACCTTGACAATTCCTGTTTTTCACAAAACCCATTATTAGTAAAGCACAGACATTAAATGATTCTTAAGCTTTCAAAGAGGTAGTTGTGTGGGAGAAAAAAATAAAAAAGTGTGAGGCATTGAATCTGTGGTTGTAAGTTGCTCAAATGTGAATATTGACATGACAAGTAAAAGGATACTTTTTCCTCTTTACCTGTAGGCCACAAATTCTAAAAAAACCTCATGCAATGGCTCAGAGAAATTGCTTAGCATTTACCAATTGGAAATACATGGTTTCTGACCACAACTGAAGTCATAGGCACCAGTGAATTTTTACTTTTCCAGTTACAATTTTCTGTTTGCTAATGAGAAACAGACCAAATTCTGTCAACTGATATATTGGCGTAAACCAAGCAAAACACACCATTATTATGTAACCAAATTTAAAAACAAACCAACCAAAGACTTTCTAGTAGAGGAAGTTTTAGAACTTTTGTTACAATAATTATTAGAGATTAATCTTATATAAAGTTATTATTTGAAAAATCGACAAAGTGCAATTTACTGGTTTTCAAAACAATTACGTTGCTGATTTTTAAATTCTTATTTTGTTTAGAATTAGAGCAGGAAGCACCTGCAAACAAATCTGCTGCTTATTGGGGAAATAAAACTAAATTTATGCCCAGTTAGAATGCTACAGTTCTACAACAAAATAGATGTGTCACAGAGGAAGCCACTTTTTTATGGAAGTGGACATCTATTGCATCTTAATTCTCTATTGATCATTTCCACACTTGCTATTTTTTTGGGTTTTTAATGTTCCAACTGAAATTTAGACTTGGAAACATTTGATAAGCACTAATTTCAGTTTTCTAATTATTCTACCAAGCAGTAAAATCCAAAATTCTAATACTTAAGATAACCTGTAAGTAGTGTTTAAATTACAGGAATGAAATTGAGGCAATCATTTACTGTCTGTCCTGCCATCACTCAGCTCAGGACAGAAATTCAAGTTTTTCACTATGATCTGCATCATTCCAAGAAACACACCAACAGAAGACATGTCTGGAAAGGACACTAAAAGACAAGTTAATCCACATGCATGCCTCAACCCTGAATCAGCTCTCCCCAAGATCTTTTTGAAAGGTGTTTGTCTAAATAAGTCTGCAAAGTCTCTTATTTCAAACATTAAATCTCATTATTAAGAAAAAAAAAGATAGATTTTTTTTTTTTATAAACTCATTAAACTAGACTGAATTCCCAAGCATACTGAGTTCATGAATTTCCATTCATATTCTCAACGTCTAGAAGCTCACTGAGAAATCATTTTCACAGCAAAACTGTGATATAGTTAAAATATTCACTGGTTGCATATCTTTTCTATACTCCACTGAGGTTTCATTTCAGCCTAACTTGCCAGCACTTGAAAATTCTTACAGATAAATCCAGATTTTATATCCTTCATATACCTTACCTCACAAACCTCAGCCTCATGTACAATGCAGCAATGTAAGTGTGACATTAATAAAAAAGTTAAATCAAAAAATATAAGCATTACCTTTCTTTGGAAATTTGAAAATATCTTCACTGTAAATTTAGTTACTCTGGAGAAAGACATGGACAAGGCAAAACAGAACTCTGCGTTTTCAAATGTTTGTCCACAAAGCTGCAATTGCATTCATAACTTAAGTGTCAGAAAAGGATAAACAATGGCCAAGAAAAAGAAAATTTCTGAAAATTTATTTCAAAATTTGTCAAAAAGTTGTCCTCAGTTTCCTTGCACATTTAGAGGTTGAGCGCTTGTTTGTGTCCATAACAATCTGGTCTCCCACTTCTGCATTACAATTCTTCATATAGCCTTGCCATTAGATGCATGGATGCTATGGCATACAATTAAAGGGAATTTTCCAAAACGCTGTGAAAAGTATTCAAAGGAAGCAGACAGAAAAAAAATTAGAAGTACCTACGCAGCACCAGTGATACAAGGATTTCAAAAGTGCTTTAAAGACATTGATTATCTGAAGTTTATAATGGCTAGGGATTACAGATTGTTAAAGCATATAAAGTACATATAGTAGAATTATATGCCTATTATTAAAAATTGATGCATACACTGAACTGTGCTTTAAAATAAATGTCCCCTGATATTTACTTCAGCTTTACTTTGCTCAGAGGTGTTTTTCAGAATATTGTATTACATAAGGCCACAGCCTCAACTAGGATAAATCAGTATCATCCCATCAGCTTCAAATAAACTGCACCAAGTTTAAATCAGTAGAAAATCTAGCCAATTTTCTTCATCATTTTACAAAAAAAGCCCCTTAAGCAGCATAGAACTTGTGTTTGAACACGAAGAAAAATAATATTTTCAGTGTATGCACAGCAAGGAAAATGACTAGCTTTTGGATATTGCAGATTTAAGGGATATATGACAAGCTTACGAGCTCTTGGACCTTACTATAATATATTGCTTTGGAACCTGGATCAGGAAAGACATGATGAAGAGGTTTAGCAGGGTGCATATCAGAAATTGAAGTAAGCTGCAACCATGCAATAAAAATTATAGCAGACAATACAATATCATGATTTTATGAAACATTGGAAGCATCCGAAAGAGCTCATCTCAAGTTTTACTCACAAATACATTAATAACTTGGTCTCCAAGCAGGCAAGTTTTCTGTCTCTCTTTGTGTTTTCTTTTACCCATTCTTCCAGCCCATCAGTTTTGGATTAAGATACAGTTCATAAAAATATATCTGGAAATACTTTTATGATTCATTTAATGTTTAGAACAATCTGAATAATGACTTCAAAACTTCAGTAAGCTTTTATTTTAATGCACTTCAAACTCAGAACAAACACTACTTTTCCCAGTGGAGCAGGACAGGATAAGAGGGACAAGACGAATTGCTCTCCAGTATGAAGGAAAAGAGAAGCAGAACTTGAGAATCAGCCAGTTATGAAACAGTTGAGTTTATGCCAAGTAAAGAGGTCACCTTGCTCTAAATGCAATACTTTGGCCTGTGTTGCCTTTTTCAGAGATTCAAAAAAAAAAAAAAAATTAAATAGGAACATACACAGGCCTGACAGAAAAATGCAATTATTAGTTGTACTAATTCAAGCCATAAGCCATCTCAGTTGACCTCAGTTCCCCAAGAACTGGAAGATGGCTTGTTCCAGGAGAGGAAAAGGCCAAAGCCTTTTCTAAGGCAAAGAGTTGGGGAGGGCCTCAGGGATTGTCTTTTCTCAGAAGCAGTGACAATGGTAACAGCTGGCTTGAGAAGGGCATCCCCACACAGATCCCTCACAGGGCACACCAACAGTTGCTGATTTAATTTTTTCAGGACTAAGACAGGGTAAGCAGTTGGGCTGCGGCTCTTTGCTAGAGTATCCTGAATGAGACAACTACGTATTTTGTGATTGGAGATGGCAATTCTTCAGTACAAACTTGGACCGGGTTAAACTGAATTATCACCAGAAAATCAAAACAAGACAGGGACAAAAAAACCCTACTCTTCACGTAGCCTACTTGTTGATCAAATAACATTTATGGTAAAAATGCTTGCTTGTCAGGTACGCTTTCTGTTCAGAGAAAGTTCTTTTTTCCTGTGTATTGACTAGAGAGATTAGGAAGTGAATAAAAAAAGGGAGTGGTGCTCTGCAGAGAGCAGACAGGATCCTGCTGTCAGGGCTGGAGTCAGAGGATTCACAGCACTTACTGCAATAGGCAGCTCCAGCTTTTCACCTACATGCTGCTCTGTGTTACTTCATGATAAGGTATAAAAGCCGGGAAACTTTGTCTTCCTATAGATCAATGTTAAAGTCCCTCTTTTAAAAATAACCATTTCTCACTAGCATGAGATAGCAAATAAAAAATACCCTTACTTTATCTATGACTAAACATCCTAGATAGACTCCAGCCAACATTTAGACATAAAAATGTAAGTATCTAAATGCAGGAACCTTCTGCTAGGTGTTTACAGTCCCATTACACTCAATGGAAATCTAGGCAAAATAACCAAGGGACCTTAGGATGAACTTTTCTATGCATATTTCCTGTTCCAAAGATAACATAATTTTTTTTTCCTTTATCAGAGAAATCACAGAATCACAGAATGTCAGGGATTGGAAGGGACCTCAAAAGATCATCTAGTCCAATCCCCCTGCCGGAGCAGGAACACTTAGATGAGGCTACACAGGAATGTGTCCAGGCAGGTGTTGAATGTCTCCAGAGTAGGAGACTCCACAACCCCCCTGGGCAGCCTATATCAAAGATTAGTAGATGCTCAAACCTTTGTTGAAAGACTGTTACTTAAAATGTCCAAATCTCTCAGTCATGTTCTTTTCTTAACAAAATCTTTCTGGGTTTCCAGTATGGCAGTAAGGCTGAGCCACTGAAGAAAAAAATAAAAATCAGGGAAATTTTGTGAGGTACCCACTTCTGTCAGTGGGTAGTTATAGCTTTTTGCAATGGGAATCTCTAACGGGACATTCTTCGTTCTGGAAGTAGTCAAACAGATACCTGGTAATGATAATACATAAACATTTACCACCCAAGTTTGCTGTGGGGTGCTGTGATAGGTTACAGTGTATCAATGGAAAATGTCACTGTCAACCAATATCAATTTACTGTTTTCTCAGGGAAAGTAAAAGTAGAGTTGAATGAATGGCTAAAGTGGCTAGGCAATGCTTGGCAGGAAAATAAGAGAGATACAGTGCAGGCACTGAATAGCTCCATAACTGCAAATTTACCCAGCAGCACTAAAATAAATTTAGCTAATTACTTGGTAGGAGAGAAAAACAAACAAACAAACAAAAAATGAGAGAGATTAAAAAAATGAGATAAAAAGAAGTCAAAACAGATTATGCAGCTTCTACATTCGCCAGCTGTAATATCTCATCTTCAAAAACCCACTAACTGAAAATCAGTCTGTAAACTTTTAATTTAAACGTGATATCTGTACTATCATATGTATGTGGAAGTTAAAAAAAAAAAACCTAAAATAACAGAAAAGTACATTAATACTTTCAAAACAACAGCCTCATAAAGGATGTAAGGTGCCAAGTGGACTCATTATATAAAAAAATTTAAACCTAAGAGAATCCATAATTTTCTTTATTTCTATAATTAGCCAGAAATAAAGATAGAGATGAGGTTAAAATGAAAGGGATTTGTGTTCCAGAGTCATGTGCTATAGTTTCTACAAAATAATAACCTTTTTGGCCAACCAAAAAAATCTACAATTGAACAGTACTTAAAGAAGGAAAATAATTATCATTGAATGTCAAGGAAAACATGAAAGTAAGTAAGAAAAGACAGGGAAGTCAGAGACGTGTTCTTTCCCGAATGAAGGTCTGCTGGCAGATTTGAAACCTGGGCTTCTGTTCTTAACAGCAACATTGTATCAGTACTTGTACCAAATGTCACTGTGAAACATTGAATGAATAGAAATCCTCTCTACTAGATATCAGAATCCCAATCTGGGGAAAAAACAAAACAAAACAAAACAAAACAAACAAAACACACACACACACACACAAAACAAACAAACAAAAAACAAAAACAAAACACACAAAAAAATCCAAAACGAACAAACAAAAACACAACAAAAAACACCACCAACTAAAACTAAAACCAAAAGCAGTATCCTGTGTTTTGTCCTCTTTTCTATTCCTCACAATGGGATTCTTCCCACCAGTTTCCAGAAGTTTACCAGGCCTCAAAAATCCCCCAATAAAAATGTTTCTCAAAAAGAAGAAAAACTTTTTTTTTTTTCCCTGCACTTTAGATAAAGTGCCACTTCCAATAGCTTCTCTCTGCTACTTAGCAGATTCTGCCTTTTTGCTGCCCAGAAGGTGCAGCTCAGCCTCCCCAGTCAGGCCTTGCCAAGCTCCTGCCCCACCCCAAAATGTCCCAGCAGTCGCGGTGGCACCGTCCTCGTGTCCCTGCGCCCCAACACCAGACAGATGCTCACACCCCGTCAACGTGAACCGGAGGCGTGCGAAAAGCGGCTGTCAGAGTCAGCTCTCCGTCTGCTTGAGCCCTTCGCTGCCAAGATCTTTCTCCTCACCAGCGTGCAGGTTGTTTCTGGCACCACAGGCATAGCACCCTTTCTGCAGCTCAGTAAGATTTTAATTGTTGAGGGCGGATTGTTTTTCCTTCAGGGTCTTGCCACTGCTGTTCCTCTCCTGCTTTTAAAATTAATGTGCTACTTGAGAGAAGGGGACTACTCAAAGGAAGGATAGGTGCAAGATCAGGAGCAAAAGGAACGTCTCCTTTCTAGAAAAGTAAATTTATGTCATGTGGCACACTATTTTGAAATACCTCGGGGAGCTTCACAGTTTTAGTCCTAAAAATTGTTAGCTCCCAATTATGAAAATGCTTAGCTATTGCATCCCAATAAAGTTACATTATATGTACTTAAATATTTACAGGATAGGCTATTTACAGCCATTCTTCATTCATTTTATGGCCATTTTGAAGTTACCAATGTTCTATCTCAAATGCTCAATGATTAGCCAGGCCACCACAGATCTTGGATTTTATTTACTAATGATATTTCCACTGTTTTTTTTTGGCTTGCAGCTACACTTCAACATAGTATGGAAAAGACAACCCACCTCCTGAAGGGCTGAAGCAAAGAAATTGAAAAAGAAATGCATTACATCTGCTTTATAGAGAAGGAACTGAAGTGCAGAGAGACTGAACCATGCTGCCAATATTGCATGGAGATTTAAGGTAGAGATGGGAACCAAATCCAGCCTTTCTACATATTCTTACTATAGACACACATTCTGATTTTTGAGAAAAGATGAACCTTAGAGTGCATTTTTCCTAACCAGCCACAATCTGTTTAAAGTTCTCAGAGAAGCCCAACTGAACTTAAAGTTTTTTAGAATACCCTCCCAAATAACATTTTGCATCAACTCCTTTGACACCACTGAAGTGCAGCTCTACATAACCTTATAAATAGTTCTGCAGAGGTTCTGTTTGAGTTCCAGACTAAGGTTAGAGTTGACTGTCATTGCATTATATTGCATATGGATATCATACAGTGTAACTTTTTTTCCTTAATAGTCTGTGTGTTCTGAAAGCTAAGTCACAGGTGATTTACCCTCTAGTGAGTGTTGTTAGTGCAGCATATTACACACTTGGCTAGCCCCAGTTCTTATTCATGGCTTTTTATTTTTATTTTCAAGGATTAGACTAAACCACGCATAGATGGTAGGTAAAATTTTTTCTTCTCTTTCATACTGCTGTGCTTGGAGACATGCAAAGCAGAAATATTAAAAAAAAAAAAAAAAAAAAAAAAAAGAGTCAAATTGCAGAAGCTTCACTTTTTTACATAGATATTCGATACTAAAGAGGAACGTACAAGGAGGTTGAACCCTTCAGCTTCTTTCAAGTTTACATCTGTGCACACTTTATGGATTGGATAAAATTTTGCAAGGGTGAAGACCAGGAATGGAGCTGTGAAACTTAATTACTATGCTTTTCAAAATTTGGGAATCTGTGCTGACTATCTAATAATATGAAATATAGTGACTGTCTCATTTTCCTTTCTGCAAAAGATATCTGCTTTTTTTCTTTTCCTAAAATAATTCCTTTCTATTGTTAAAAATCCTAAAATCCTTAAGACCTTTTCAACTTCCAAGAAAAGAAGAAACCTTTCTTCAAAATGTATAAGAGATCTGAGAGAATAATTTTTATTTACAAAATTTTAGAATCTTAAACTTACTTTTTCACTTCAACAGATAAATATCCATCATTTCATCATAACTTTTTGGCTGATGCGAGGTAAAACAGGATGTGATTGGAACTGAAAGCTTTCTAGTTTTATTTATCCCTGCTTCTCTGATTTAAAATGAAGCCTGGCTGTGTGCAGATGATAACTGTGAGCAAAGGTTGACATCAATTGGAGTTGTAGGACGAGCTGTCTCTGTGTGGGGGAAAATATCACCTTTTTTAAAAGATGCTGAGTGACACTGACAAAATAGACAAGGCAGTCTAGATCAATGACATAAAAATAGTTGTCATATAATGATTAGTGAACTACCGCTCATATTAATCTCCTTCAATAGACTCCTCTGAGGATAATGTTTGATTATTTGAACACATCATAGTGTTAATTACAGCTAGGCTGAATTTTACTGTCTAATTTGTGTTTTTACAGTATCTGACATTTGAAAGCTTGAGGTAATTTTCAGTATTTTATTAGGTGTTTGAAATTCAGTTTGTAGCTTTGCTTCAAACAGCAGCCTTTAAATTTAGTACCTCTTTAGCAGAGTGGGCTTGATATGGAATAATCATTAGGGCAGTCACCACATCTATAGGGAGTCTCATGGGAAGGTGTCTATCAATTTTCCCCTTAAAAGAAAAAAGGTATTAACCATCATAAATCTAGTTCAGTTCCTTTTTAGCTGTAAAATGGAGGAGATTTATCTGACAGGAACCTGGGCTATCCTTAAAATCCTCTAAACTATGGATGAATAAACCAGTTCAAGTAAAAGAATAAAACAGTAATATATTGAAGATATATAGCATTATACATCAAAAGAGCTCAAAGCATTTAACAAAAATTAACCTTATCAATGCATTTATCTCTCTCCACTCGTTCATCTAGTATATGTCCAGTGAATTGTGATATTTGTACAGCACACAATTAAGCCTTACTGTTCACTCTTGAGGTGAAGAATTATTATCACCTATTCTATAGAAAAGGCAAGAAAAGTACAGAGAGAAATGCAAGTGATGTATCCAGATCCATTCAAGATATGTGCAACAAAACTTGAAAATCAAGTATCCTGCCTTAAGTGGTGGCGTGGGGGATGCATCATGTCATTTCAGGTGTCTGCAGTAAGTCACTCTCCTCTTTCATTACAAAATGTAACAAGGAAGAGACACTGATGCTTTTCATCTGTTCTTTGTAGGATCAGCTGTCCTGTGCTTTAGGGAGTTTATTGCTCTCTATTCACTGAAATGGTAATCCAGAGGACCAGAGCAAATGGAGGTGTAAGGTGAATCCCAAATGCTGACTTTTTCATACCAGACAGGCCCCAAACAGAGTCTTAGTTCATCTGCTGAGAAACATTCTTTTATGACATTCATTCTCCAGTCTGTACCAGAACTGTCAGTGCCAAGAGCAAAAAGCCTGCTCTCTGGAAATCTGCATACTCAAGCAATTCAGTGTTTTATTTTGAATAATCTTTTTGACATTTCTTGAAAGCAAAACTCTGTAGCAGAACTATTAAAAGTCGCTTGCCACTAGTCTTAACTGGAAGATTTGGTGACATAAGATTTAGTGAACCTTTTTCCTGCTGCTGGTACTCCAGACTTATACCCACAGCATCTCTTACAGTATCTTGAATGGACTGAATAACAACAAGACATGTTCCTAGAGATGGCTGGTAGTAACTCATAGTCACTTTGCAGCTATCTATGCACTTACCTCTAAACCACCACAGTGTCTCCAGTTGGTTTTTTGTTTGTTTTTTTATTGTTTTTTTTTAAAAAAAAAAAAAATTGTTTATGAACAACATTACAACAAATGATAAGAAATCAAGAAGTGGTAAACCTCTATTTTTTTTTTTTTTCTGAATTAAATTGCTTATATATTCCAATTATAGCTACTTAGGATAGCCTCCAGAACAGCCAGTGAATAGTTGGAATGCGAAAGGCAATCTGAACTATGAGACTGTGAGGTGAAAAATAAGTGTTTATTCTCTGGAGTTTTCTTTAGGTTAGCATTGTAAATACAAGTGATGCTACCGATAAGCTTCATCTATTTTGATCATACATAAAAACAGACTATTAAATACACAGGAAAAAAAATCAGAGCAACTGTGCAAAATGAAATCTAAATTAATAGTAATTCTTCACTTCCTTTTAGTTGTCAGCATGTCTTCCTTGTAGGCCATGTTTCTCTCTCCAAAAACAGATTAGCTCTTTTTTAATTGGATTGGGTCCAATGGGCTCAGATTGATTTGCTTCAGTTCCACTTTGAGGAATCACAATCATTTCCAGTACAAATGAAATAATGCTCTTTAGTCCTGTTAATTAGAGGTGGGATTGGTAACACACTTTAGTTCTCACGTAGCCCAGTGCTTCCTATTTGAGTGAACATGTGTTTAACAAACCATGGATGTTGTCTGGGCACAAACATGTATGATTCACTTTAGTCCACTAATACAAACCATTTTCAGTTACATAAAGAACATTTTCCCTTCTGGAAATTGTCTTGAAACGATTTTTTAAAAGGAGATTACCAGACAAGAACAGCAGGCATATTGAACAGATTTGGCAGCCATAGTTGTTTGGTCAAAGGATATGTATGTTTTCCACAACTCCCCTGACTTTATTCAGTACAGAGGTAGGAACTTGCTCAGGAAGTTCACTTGCACGTACCCATCTAATGAAGACCTCTCACATATTGCTAATGTTAGAGAAGTTGGAAGGAAAGCAAGCGTTGAATTGAGGATTACAGAAAAAGAAAGGATGGCTCTTAGCTTTCATGGGATAATTAAATTCATGAAACAAAGCATGACCAAAATGTTTTCATGAGTGGTCACTTTCTTCATTCCTGGCCTGAGATTTTTGGCAACTGATTTGAATAATGGTTTATTATTTAAATTTTAGTTAGTAGAAAATTAGTAGGAGCTAGACTTCAAAATGTTTAAAGCATACAGATTGTGTCAAAATTGAGTATTTACTTTTGACCCTCTCACCTGGTTATTTCTGTTCTTTATCTCAAAAAAATTTGAATAATTCTCCCTATTTTTAAAGTGCTGCTGTGAAAATAAATAAGTACTTGTGAGTCTCTCAGATATTTGAAAAATTACTATGGGAAAAATATGAATACTACCCTGTCTATAGTTTAAACCATGTATGACAAAGAAAGGCTGGTGTCACCCCTTCAACCAAAGAAGAAAAAACGAAGTAGTGAGTAGAATGAACAGTATCACAGAATCACAGAATGTTAGGGATTGGAAGGGATCTCGAAAGATCTTCCAGTCCAATCCCCCATCAGAGCGGGAACACCCAGATGAGGTTACACAGGAAGGCGTCCAGGCGGGTTTGAATGTCTCCAGAGAAGGGGACTCCACAACCCCCCTGAGCAGCCTGTTCCAGTACATCCAGCGGGATGTGCCACAAAAGCATTCTTTGAAAAAATAAAATCAAGTCAGCATCTAATTACAGTTTATCTCATATACTCAACGAGCTAAAGCGAGAATGGATAGCACCTTTAACACTTCCTAACATTTCAGAGCTTAGCCTGACCTCCTCACAATTTTTTTTATTTAGTTTACCTTTAGTTGTCTTTGTTGTTATAAATATTTGTGTAACAGCCAGATGTAGGGAGATGACCATACAAAAGGGACAATGATCTAGCTCTCAACTTTTACAGTTACTATAAACAAAGGCTGAGGCCATGCAGTTGAATGTCTGTATATTAAAGTCAAGTTTCAGTTGGAAATGAAAGACATTTAGATTATTTTCACATCCTTACCTTGTAAACATTATGGCTTACTAAACATACAATGAAATTTCTTCCTTTCAGCAGTGTCTACCTAAAGATAATAATTGTATTTCACCATTTATATTGAAAATTGTGCTTCTTCATATATGTACGCAAGATAGCAGTACATTTCTCAGACTACACAGTCATTCATTTGCATATGTCTGAGATTACACATCTATACTTTGGAATCCCTTTTGTTTTGCTTCCTTTAAATATTCTGTCTAACGATTTTGTTGACAAGAATGTTGATAGGGAAAAAAATGTGTTGAAGGCTCAGATTCTAAAATTACACATCTTATGCAATCAGGGAACAAAAAACTCCAGTGTGACGTCTGTTACCATTTAAATGTCTTTAATTTTGAATGCCAAGTATGCCAATCACCTGCTTAATTGGAAATATTTGTAGAAACAATTTAGCAGCTATCTCTGAAAAAAAACAAGAAATTACACACAAATGTTAGCTCTCAAGGGCAATCATTACAGAAAAAAAGAGAGAAATATAGAGACAAATGTATGATTTATTGGTAATTATTAAGTTGCCTGTATAATTCAACTCAACAACATTTTTCTACAGTTTTTTGGGGGGTGGGGGAGAGAGAGGGAGGGGAAGGGGAAGGAGGGGAAGAAGGTCATTTAAAGCCCAAAGTCCAGTGCAGTTCATTAACAAGTTATCTCAGTCTCTTCACTAGTAAGCAGATTAGTTCCAGTTTGTTTCAAAACAGAAGCTACAGAATGCAAAACTCTTAATATACCTAAAGCACAAGAAAGGCATCCGCATGTCAAGCAGGTGGAAGATGCTCAGTGTGTCCGTGTCACAGTATTAGAAAAAGCTCCTGGGAGGAAAGCCACATGTGCTGGTTCTCTGATTGCCTCAACCTGTCATCTGCACCTTGGGACCTGTCTTCCAACTGTGACTCAGATCTCTGGAGTGAAGCTTTATCACAGAAGTAAGATGCTACAGCAAGAGTACAAGTAGCGTGTCTCCAAGTCAGAAATGATGAAACTGAAGATCAGAGTATTAATATGTGTGAATTGTTTCACCCCATGCAGTATAATCTGCACTCTTGCCATGGCATATATCAGTAGTAAAATTCTCCAGGAAAACTTAAAATACCATTGGGAAAGAAGGACAAAAACTGATTCAAACTCCATCCACTGTTGGACACAGAGAACAGCTTGGAATTGGTTTGCTTACTGGTGAAGGGACTTGGAAGACTTGTTAGTAAACTGCACTGACTTTAGCTGTTGGTGTTTCTAACGTGACAGGAAAAGGGTGAAGTTTTGAAGACTCTGAGAACAGACTCTAGACAGCTAAGAGGAGAACAATTAGGAGTTTCCCTGCATCAAATATGTGCTTTCAAAGAGAACTATTTATTTTCAAAGAACTCTTGATTAGATTTATGGTTCCAGTGCTATAATAAATTGAAAAAGGTTAATATGGTAACATTTACTGCTGTGGATATTGATAGCAAACCGTACATTCTAATTTCAATTTATTCTCCTAGGTAACTTGATTATTACTGTTATTAAATTGCAGAGTTTATTGGGTTTTTGTAACTGTTCTCTCCATACAATTACCTAAAAAGTTATTTTAAAAAACACTGCTGAGTTTCCTTCATGCCTGTTCTCTTACTACTGTTTATAAAAAGTGACACGCATATTTTGGAGTCCCAGAAATTTCTTTGCATTTCCTGCGTTTCCATGACAATAGACTAAACGAGAACATTCTTAATCACAGTATATGGGAAGCTACAGCCAAATCTGAAAAGCTGTACTTGAGACAACCTTTCCGTACAAACTGTTATCTTGAAGTCAATTATGTGATATTATTAAACTTGGTTGAATAAGAGCATTAAAATTGAAGTGATACAGGGGGACAGATCAATGATAGGAAAAGGAGGAACTAATAGCATTTTTATGTACTGATTCAAAAGTATATATTTATGTCTTAATCTTCAAAAGATTTCATCCAAATCTATCTTTGTAATAACTAGCTTGAATCTGCTGAACCTTGTAGGCAACTGAATTTATTTCAGTTTATGTGGACAGAGCCACCTGCATACCGATTCCTATCCCAAACTTTTCAGCGATATCAAGCCAAAGCCCTGGAGGCCAGGAAACACTGTTTTAAAATGTGGTGTTCTTTCTATCTTTCACCATGCTTTCACATCCAGAACAATACAAAGACACGTCTTGTTACAGGGAAACTGTGGCTCAATTTTCTACTTAAAACCAAGGAGATTAAGGAGATTATAGTCCTCTAGCAGCAATATCAGACTCTTCAAGGATCTTGTTTTATTTTTCACATGTGAAGTTAATACTGCAGCACCCACTTTGGATGGGGAGGGATCATTGCTGTTGAGTTTGAGGAAAGAGGGGCAGAGATGCTTATTCAACAGGTGCTTTACTATTCAATGTTTAGGAAATCTCTAACTGATATCTAGAGACCAATTGTACCTGTCACAGGTGAGTGCCATGTTGTAGTGTCACACTTGCTTTCTGTGACCTGGAAGACTAGTTAACACTTGATTGGTCTGAACAAAGTAGTTTTCAAAGGAGAAACTGAGAAAGCCTCAAAAACCCCTACAGTTGACACGGAGGCTGAGATATTCAATCTCAATAATTAAATGAATGTTTCCTTTCCAGTCATGAGCCCCACCTGATAGCTGCTTATAAAAACAGGCAGAAACATCTCCTAATACCTATTGTCCACTTCTGCCTGAACCAGTCAGTGGGAGAGGCTGGCCTGTCCACCTAGCTATAGGTCTAGCCTAGCTGTTTGGGATCATAATCATAATGAGAAGTATTCTATACTACAGGAAAATGGTGTCACAGACACTGCTAGAGAATAAAAACTTTCTCCTCTTTACTGCCCACTGATTACTTTCATGTCACCAACTTTACATCAATGCTATTAGGACTTGGCACTTATTTCAGACGATGTTGGTTCTACTCCTCACAGGATATCACAGATGTGTGTTATAAGCAATATAAAATCTATATTATTTTGGGATTCAAGCAGACAGAATGGAATATACTCACACTGAGGAACACCTCCTGGATTCCTATACCATCATTGCATACACTAAGAAAGCAGTTTAAGAAAATTACCTAATACAAACACATAATTGATAGTAGGTTAAAGAATGTTCTCCAGCCTTTCATTTCATCTGTGTTAAGAGAGAGCAACATTCAATGAACTTCTATTCTGGTGCTAGTTATTGCATGGACTAGATTAAGCAAGTATGTATAAGCTATTGAAGATACATGATATAATCAAGCACATTCAGTTCAGTTCTAACGGGGGATTTTTTTTTCCTATCTGAAGGGAGGTCATGTGTGATCACAAGATGTCGGTGGGTCCCAATGAAGAAAGGTTGTGAAAGCCAGTTTCAGGGAACACAGAATATTGATTTCAAGCAGACACAGAAACTCTCAGTATCTGTTCTACAGAGGGTTTTTTATAGCTTGAAAATGCCTGGGTCTTAACCCTCTCAGCTTCAGATGTGTAATATTGGGAGGAAAAAATGGGGATGAGAAAACTACTTTGAACAATATACATTCTGCTTTCTACTGGTATATATCATAAAGCTAAATGATAATGGTAGTGTGATACATACTTTTGCAAATTGAAGGCTGTAGCTCAAAAACACCAACTTTATAATTTGATTTAATACCAACTATACTAATGTTGCTTTGATCAAAGTAGAACTTTAGCTCCTCATCCTGAAAGGAACACCTGTAATGTATCATCTGTTTACAGAAACTCAACTGTCTGGTTGAACTATTCAGCAGAAAAAAAGAAATATATAACACAGAAGCTTTTTTGTTGTTAAATCATATTGGATGAACTGTAGATAGTCTGATTTTATCAGTTTGCATAAAATTTCCATTAAAAATTACCAAAAAAAGACCTTTCTTTTTTATATTTTTGTGTAGTTTCACTTGCATTATTTACTAGTTCTAACATATCACAAGCAACTTTGAAGCCGATACTTCATCAGTAATCACAGAGCCACCCACATTCATTGCTAATATTCATTATAATTATTATTAAAACTATTGAATATCCTTAAATTGGAGAGCATCACTAAGCTTTTCTCCTACAGAAAGACTTAAATGTGACATCTGGAGCCTGCTCTGATAGTCGTGCCAGTCCAAAAATTGAGAAACTCAGTACCAAGCCCTCTTCTCCTTCCTATATACTTTCTAAGCAGATTTCATATAAGACCTTCCTATTCAAAATGTTTTTTTATAGAAAATATATGTTTCCATCCTAATTTCTTTTCATCCAGCTATCCCAGCCTCTCAAAGTGAGTTCTCTGGTACTTGTACCTCTTTTCCTTAAGAAGAGCTTCAACTGTAATTATTACCCTGAATACCTTCCCCGTTGGTTTTACAGTCTTTACCTCTGCGCAGATACCTAAAGGAGCTGCATCTTATAACAAAGCTTTTTTAAGACTAGGCCTAACTGGACCTAGGCTATGCTGTGAAAAGCACTCCTAAGAATTGTTACAGCTTAAATGAGGTGGGGGCAGGGAAATAAGGGGATAGTAATATGGACCCTTATGCAACTCAAAGACCAAAGCAGATTAAAAGCAAATAAACAAACAAACAAAACGCCACAACATATAAATTACTCAGAGTTCGACCTTTCTAGCAATAATTTACTGAAATGCATTTTGGGGGAATGGACTAAAACACTTACTTAATATAGAACAGGGAACTGGGGACAATGTCTGAACTACATCTGACATGCCCATCCAGGAACAAACACCACTGCCCTGGCACTGGAGTGTCCTGCTATACACTGGAGTGGGACCAAGGAAGAGATTAGTCCTTCCTCCCACAACTTTTGCCATTTCAGCATGCCATTTTCTAAAAAAAAAAGAAGAGTGCACAGCCTATGGGACTGTCCTTTGTGTCCTGGTGTGAATGACTGGAGAAACAGGAACTGAATGGAGCCTCCTTGTGTTTTATAGATGGAAGTTTTGATGCAACTCATCTATTTACCCATCACTTATAGCAAAAGGAAATGTCTTGGTTCAAATGCATTGAAGCTGCCAGAGATAGTTTTTATATGAGCAGTGTAGATGTTTAAAATGCTCACATATAAGATAGTCACCCTAAAAGTACCTTTATATTTAGAAGAGAGATGTACTTAAAAGGATAAATCCATCTTATGCTAACATAAGGCAATAAAAGCGGTTGTTTCCTCTGATTATAAAGACAGACCAGAGCAACTAGCTCAGATGCTGGTATCTGCATTGCAAATGTTGAAAGTTAGGTGAGCTGAGTGTCTGGGATTCTTTCCACTGTTTACAGTGCATTTTTTAGGCTCCTGTAAGCTATTTGATATTCAAATTTTCCTTTTTATCTGAAATATAATTAGAAGGGCAAAAATGATCAAGTATGTTGGAGAAAAATTGTATTCCCTCATTTCTATATATTTCTGTATCTGTACTAAGCAGAACTTTCCAAATGTCTTTCACTGCTTCTACTTCATAATTTATCAATCTTCCCCTACCCCTGTGATACTGGAGATGAAGATGTTAAATTGTCCATATAAAGGTAATCAGCACACTGTTTAATCTAGCCTGTTCCATTCTTCCTCTTTGCACAAGGCACTTGTAATCAGACCCTGTGCTTTTCAGAGATCAAGGAGGAATACAAGACTACAGAGAAAGAAAACAGATACCAAGATATTTCCATGCACATCACTTGTAAATAATACATTTCAAGGAAAAGTGGGTTTTGTTTTTGTTTTCATGATGGTGTTCTCATTGTTTTGCTACTGTGTGCACTTATGCAATTTAAAGAGTAATTTTATGGTTGTTAGTAGAGATGTGATAAACCTAATAGGAAAAAAAAGGAACGCCAAGGATCTTTCCAAAACTCAGTCCAAATGCTGAATATTATCTAACCATTCTAAGGGTCTGATTGTATACATTTCAATTGCATGTAAGTATTACCCTTTAAATCTTAACCCACTGTCAGCTTGATCAGATTTCCTGCTAAACAAACTATGTAAGAGTTTACTCTTCAGATATCTCTGGCTTTTGTTTTCAGATCTTGGCCACGCTGTGGCTTTCTTAAATATGCACGGTGAACACTTGTATGAAAATGACCCATTTAAAGGGAAATAAAGGACTAGAGATGGGACCTGGGACTTACTTTTAGGAGTGATGATCCTCTACCATCTTTCTCTCCCTTGACTACCATGTAGGAAGACGCAGGTACAGAATTTTTAAAACTATCAGCCACAATCTGACAGCCTCATCCTGTGGTTAACAGCTAGTTTGAAGTCTTTGAGCCACATGAATAGCAACTGCTTTGGCCTTTAATAATGTGGTACAGTGTCAGAAAAATGCTCATATGGTGAGGGAGTAACACCAAAAAAAAAAAAAACCTTTCCTCCTTTCCTTTCTTCTAGGAAGTCATCACAAGCGAATATGAAACTGAAAAGTAGTATAGTAGATTGGATTTACATGGGGAGTGATCATCAAGAACTCCAACTGCAGGAATTTCTCTCTATCTGAGGACAATCATGTATCAGGATCTCAGAAAGGAATTTCCTATTTAAAGATTTAGGGAAAAATATTAAGTCCCTAGCAACCATTAAAATACACAAGTCAGGTGTTTGTCCATTGGTGTGTTAACACATCTGGAATAGCCAGAGCGACACTGTTGTCATCTCACCCCTCAACTTGGTCTGGTGGTCCAGAAATATTGCACCTGCATAACTGATCACTTGCAATATCTGGGTTTCACCAGGTCCCACTCACCTGAACAGTAATTTTGTGTCCAATTCTATCAGCAAGCAGATCAAAATTCTCATTTATGCACACAGTATGCTTTGCTTGAAAGCAGAGCTACCTCCCAAGTCAGACTACTTTATGTTACTGGCCACTGTTCTTAGCAATCCTGCCTGCTGCAATTTGAAGCACCTGACTAGAATTATGAACTAGATGGAAGATGATTTTAGGATGCATTTTCCAGGAGATTTTTATGAAGTGATCTGAAGAGTAAACTATTAATTCAGCCAGAGAGATTAGCAATAGTAACTGCACTACTCAAAGCAACATCAAGGATCTCTTCGTGCCCAGCAGCCTGGCAAAGGCAGCCATGTGGAACTTGAAAGCCTCTTCGACATCTTTAAGCAGGCTTTCATTTTTCTTTTGTGCAGCATGTCCTCAGTGTTTGGTGTTAGAAATGAGCAGCCTGTGACCAGCTCTCCACTCAGCAGAGCTCTCATGTAGCACCGCAGAGCTCCAGCACCACCCGCATCCACAAAGCACCTCTTTCCCTGACCTGTCGCCCACGGAGATTACAGAAGCACATTATTTCCCTGTGCAGCTCTTTCACCTCTCGCTGCAACCATTTCCTACACAGACACAGAATTTATATAAAAGGCTTTCCTCAGCTTTCATCAAATCTAGGTTGCAGGCCTATTTCGTAACATTAATTCTCTCCCTCACCCACCACCACATCAATTCAGTACTTTATAAACTATTTCAGGGATCCGATTTATCAGGCCTGACAGAGCTTCACACTGAAATAAACAGCACTGCCTCTGCCGAGCTCGCTCAGTGCCTCCTATTTATCATTATTTAATTCAAGGGCCTAAAATTCTCTGACATTATTAATAGTAAGATGAATCACTGGAAAACTACAGAATCTGTGACCAACGAGGCTGAAATAATCCATTTTGGTGAAAATGTCTATGTGGAATTGCATTCCCTGATGGGTAGCTGCTCTGTCATTAGCGACTCCATATGCATGGGTGGTAAGGAACTGAAGCATGAAGTCCCCAAAGAGTGGGATACTTCAACTGCCATTCTCTCCCCAACACTTAACACCAAAGCAGAAAATAAGGGAATACAGCACAGCTCTAATGCCTCTGTCAGTTGAATTTAAATGTACTAATTTAATCCTTTTTGTACTTGATTAACTTTAACTTGTCTGAGGTTGAACTTTTGTGTTAACTGGACCTGCAAATCCATTAGTTCATTATGAAGACTGTATTACTTAGCCACCTTGATGAGAGATAATCAGCTGCCTGGAATGTATATGAGCACTTGCTGCCTTAATTTGGCACCTCATTAGTGATATTTTTCTATTTCGTTTAAATGAAAGAGATTACACTGGGAGTTTTTCCAGGGCCTGTGATTTTGTTTATGAATAGCCAGCCTTATTCAATGGCTGTGAGACCCAGTAAGAACCTAAAGATTGCAGAAATTGTCTGGTTCTCTGTGATGAGCATCCAGGGAACATAAGGCAGATGAGGAGGCAGATCCTGAGCTCTTTCATGAAGGTGCTGAGCACTGTCACCTCACCTCTCTGACAAAAGTGACTGAAAAACCTTGGCAAAGAGAAGAGTTGAATAACTGCAGATGTTTTGTACAACTCCTTTAGAAATTAATATTTCAAATTTAAAACATATATATGTAAAGGGATCCAGACAGAGACTGTAATCAAGGGTAAACCAGTAAGCAGACACAAAATCCTCCTCTGAAGAATTTCTGCAACAGTTCTTGTACAGAGGATTGCCTCCTAAATAATTAATTGTTCATCCAAGTTAGAACTCCCAGAGCTGAAATGCGCACCCTCACCCTTGCCCAGAGTCTGTCTTCAGGCAAAAGTCTGTGCAAAAGACATTACCAGTTTGGTTTTCTCTGTTTTACACAATTTTTCAGTGCTACCCTAACAGCATGCTATCCTCAAACACCTACAGCATTGTACTGTCATATCCCAGGGTGTACAACTTCTTTCAGTATCATGTTAAGAAAACACCATTCTGGAAGGTTGCAACACAGCTCCCCATTGTTTCAGACACTTTGAATTGAAAATGTGCAAAAGCAATAATTGCATTTCAGGACCAACATATGAGGCTGAGGGAGAGCAAAGCTAAGTGACATATAGCACGGATAGGCCAGTCTGCTCCAGAGAGCATTATCCTTTAGTGTTATAGTCACTCTGTGCCATTTGGTCTTGTCTCCTGGAAGCAATGATTGCTTCCTGAGCTTTTTTATTTTGCAATATAGGAGTATGCTACAGATACCCAACAGATTAAAAGAGAAATCAAGTAGTGGACTTCCATATCACACCCCACCTCAGGGAAGACTACAGATAGCCACAAAATTATTTTATGTTTTCCAGAAGATCAAACTGTGAAATGTGTTCTGAGGGTTCCTATGAGGCCAGGCTCTATAGGTAGAATACAGAAAAGGATATTTATTGTAATTATGCATCTCCAGAAAGTTGAGCAACGTCAAGACCTGTGATTTTGTAGTTTCCTGCCAGAAGAAAACTAGGAGTATGAATAAAAAATTTTTTAAAAAGGGAGGGGAAGGGGAACTCAGCAATTTCATTTATACACCAAGTTAGGTTATGATGGTTTAGGTTCTCATATAATAAGCATAGTTCCTTGAAGTAGCAACAGCTTTTAGGATTCAGTCACCTTCCTGAAGTAGAATTAACTTCACGTCACTCTGGACACGTCACTCTGGGCAACTTGTTCCAGTGTTTCACCACCCTCATCATTAAAAAATTCTTCATTATACCTAGAGTAAATCTACCCTCTTTTAGTTTAAAATCATTTCCCCTTGCCTTATAAAATTCTTTTGTAAACGTTTTATTCCTATACTATATAGTTCATTATCACTCATTTGGTCTCTGCTTAATTTGGGGTTGAACTACACCAACTCAGTCCACCATTCATTCCTCCACATCTTGCTCCAATTTGAATTCCCTCAGCAGCAGTGTCAGATAATACAAAGGTGTATTACACCAAGCAGAGCAAGACAAAGCAGAGCCAGGCACAGCACATCTCTGGGCATGAGTCAATAGGTCACAAAGTCCCAGTTTGTGTTTTTCAAAATGTTTTTCAACAGGATTGGAAGTAAGATGCAAAATTTTTATTACCTGGATTTTCATGTACTGTCACTGTCATCATCCAAAAGAAACACAGATTCTTGATATTAACGAATTGTATACAGTGAATACACCTTTTGTGCCCTAGAGAACACTGGCAAAGAACCCCATTTCAGTTTCTTATACATAGGAGAATTATTATGCTAATAATGTGTAAAATGTGGACTTTTGGCCTCAATTATAATCCACCAAATTCCCAAAAGTATAGTTTAGCCTGTATGAAGATTCACATTCTACCTGATTTTAACCAACTGGTTCATTAATACTTCAGAGACTTGCACGCAAACTACGGAGATTTCTACAGTTTCTCTTATCACCAATTAAGCTAATCCCTGTCTCGTACTATGGAGCATTCGAAACATGTACATTAGTGGTAACTGCATGTGCCATTTAAGGTGAGTCTATTACTGTTAATGCAGCGTCTCTGTGACTGTCTCAGTGAGCATAATTGCAAGTATATCTATTTTTAAAATTATCTCACGATTTAATTCACCTCCTCTTGTATTTCCTCTTCTAAGGAATGCAAGGTTAACTCCCTAAAATGCAGGGAGGGAAGGGACTGTGCAAAGCTCCAGAGAGGATCCCCACAGCAGGAATTTACAAGGAGCCATAACTACAGTGCATGAAATCATTCAGGTTTTTTTCAGCTCTGTAGTGCCGTTATTCATGTGTCATCATCAAATTAGGTAGGGAGGGTTTCATTACTGAATAATTGCTTATGATGTTCTATGTCCAGGCAATGGCATTCAGTTTGACACACAGCAGTTTATTTCAGTAACTGGAGAGGTGGGAAAAAAGGTTACTTCATGCAAAGTATTATGTAGCCTGGTTTGATCTGTCATGATCCTGTTCATATGCATGTGAATCAGTCTTAATTCATGTTAGTGAAAGAAGAGACATACACTCTTTTTAGTCTTTTGTTGCTGCATGTGCAAAACGTATTTGTGTCTTTAAAAGGCCCATCATTTACCTTGTATCAAAACAAGCAGCACAGCTGGAATGTTGTTAATAACCAAAGCTGACTCACAACCAGTCTCTGATTTCGCTTGCTCTTCTGACCTGATGATGTGCTGAGGGAAGTGACGTGCCTTCCTCAGGATGGCTGAAGACATGAGGAGAAATGGTCCCCAGCACAAAACACTCTGCCCTCTGTGACGGATTGCCCTTCAGCTCAGACAGTCCAGTGACTGCCTCTGTAGCATTAAATCACTATTAAACAGGTGATCTTTCCTGTTAGTGGTTCGCAGAATACATTTGCTGTGAGAAATCAGTGATTTAAAAGAAGTTTGAAGACACTAAGTCCAGTTAAGTGACTTTTAAACTCCAGGCCATTGATTTCAATAGGGTGCATGTGAGCTGGATTTCATTGTTTCATTTATTCTTCTTCTTTCTACATAAGATGATTTTAAATGACTTTTCTTTCCTGCTTGGATGGCAGTAGAAGGAAGCTTTCTATTTGTTTCACTAGATCCAAGTCTATTGTTGTAGGGTATTATTGTGACACCTTTACTCATACAAAATTTGATTCCACACTTCGAGTGAAATGATTGCAATCAATCATAATAATGCTGAGTCTAAATAAGAGGGCAAAATGCCGCCTGCTGGCAAGACAGTGCCTGGGACGGGTTTCATTAATCCATACTGATATGTCATATTCATGCCGCCTTTTATTTTCAAGTATCAGAAACATCCAGAAGCATCCAGTATCATCTCAGCAGGAAAATCCCTTAGTGCAGCAAAAAAGGACATAGATTATGGGTAGGCACAGAGTTGTTCACTCTGTCTGTCTAACAGGTACTATCTGTCACTCCCTGCTTCACTCCAGGTCCTGGTCGTTTGAGAGCCCACAGTGTGCATATTTCAGCTTGGTCTGCTTTTGGTTGGCACCATTGTTATACACCACCATCCTCACACCAGGACAGTCCTCCAACATGATCAGAGCCAGGCCCAGACTTTCTTACCACACTCGTTCTAGGTTTACACACCAATGAGTCAAAAGTGTCTGTTCACATTAGCCCAGGGACCAGTTTTTCCTCTAGAGTTCTCCACAAAGGTGAGAATTGTCCATGATACCCCTATTTCCATAACATAATACTCTGTTTAGCGTAGGAAAATACTATGACAGCATAGTCACTGGAACCTTAAATTTAGAGGCACAGACCACTTCCAAAATATAAATAAAAACTCTAGCGGTCAACTCTCTGAGTTAATTTTCTTCATGGCAGTGTATATGGTGATTAGGTTTAGTGTGACCAAAACAGTGTTGATAACACAGGGATGTTTTAGTTATTGCTGAGTAGTGCTTACACAGCATCAAGATCTTCTCTGCTCCTCACTCCACCCCACCAGTGGGGAGGCTGGGGGTGGGCAAAAGGTTGGGAGGGGACCCAGCTGAGACAGCTGTCCCCAGCTGACCGAGGGGGTATCCCAGACCATATGACATCATGCTTAGCAATAAACCTGGGTGGGGGAAAGTCTGACCAGGGCTGTTGTTGCCTGGGGACTGACAGGGCAGCAGTCAGCTGGTGGTGAGTTTGTTTCTCCTTGTTTTATTTTGTCTTTTCCTTTTTTACCAAACTGTCTTTTTCTCAACCCATGAGTTTTCTCACTTTTGACTTTCTGATTCTCTCCTCCATCCCACTGTGAGGTGGCGAGTGCGCAGCTTTGTGGGGCTGCCTAGCAGGGCTGACCCACAAAACTTGGGGTTTTTTTTGAGAAAATCTTAGAAGAATCCCCCTGTAGTATGTTTAAAAGAACAGTTAAACTCAATCTGATGAAATTGTATATACACGAGAGTACACTGATAGAATAAAATTCTAGAAAGTAAGCTGCATATCAAATTATTTTTAACTTTTTAACCCAGCTTACATTTCTTTGGAGAATTCAGCCAGGAGCAGACACTTGCAAAATTCCCCCTGTAGGACTAAGGCTGGTTGTCCCTGTCAGATTTAAAGGACCTGGAAAACAAGCTGCAGGCAAAGAGAGAAAAGAATTTCAGTGAAAGTCACAAACTACTAAAAGCTACTTCAGTTGTAATTTGGAATGAAAAGGGAGAACTGTGTAGAAAATAATGTACATTTCATGTAGATTTTGAAAAAAGTTCTAGACAAGTCATAGAGTTAAGATAAAAAAAGTTAAAATCTATTATAGAAAGATAAAATATTAATTGAAAATCTAATAATGAATTCGAGGTTAATTAACAGCTTTTGATTTCGATCTCCACTTTTTCCCAAACTTCCTCCTTCTAGCAAAAAAATAATAATAAATTTGTGTTGAAAGTCACTTTGGACAAAAAATTAAATTCATGGAATTTTTTACATTTGGACTTGGTGATATTAAGGATCTTAAGATCATCTAACCAAATGATTTTATGATTCTATTCTATAAAATAATTTGTATTGCCAAGGACTTCTAAAGGTCATCTTGCCCAAGCTTCTGTTCCAGTCAGGGCCAACTACAGCAGGTTGCTCATGTCCAGTTGGGTTTTGAGTCAATTCAAGGTGGAAGAGTCCTTGCATATATAAGCATATGCAAACACACACACACACAAAAAGATGTTTGCTTTACACATATCATTCCATTAATTCTAAGAATTCACACAAAGATGAAAAAGAGTGTCAAAAATTCCAGTCTGCCTGGAAGTTAAGAACTGAAACATTAACAACTATTATTCATTATTATTTATCAGCTAGATATTAATTAAAGGGGTAAGGAAGATCAGAAAATACATCCCTAACATGAAATATTTTACATCACTAAAATCTAGAAAAGACTGAGATGTTTAGAAGAATCCAACATAGACACGTGAATGGGTAACTTAACAACAGATAAATTCACTGTTGAGAAATGCACATCAGTGCTCATTGGATAAAATAATTTGAAAACACTCTTGCTGAATTACAGATGAACTGTAAAAGCTTAGATGGGTGAAATGAAGAGAACAGGATACAAAATAATATGAAATCTATTATTTTCCTAGTACAGAAAATGGTGATGAACTCTCACTTGGAATTCTCTGTTCAGCTGCAGTCATCTTATCACAAAAATGGCCCATGAGCATTAAAACTACCCAGACTTGAAAAAGGAAAATGATAAGAGACATGGGGCGATTTCTGCATAAGGATGAACAGAAACTGCTTGAATTTTAGTTTAGAAAGAGGCAACAAAAACGTAACAATGAAAGACAAATGAACTGTTCTTAACATGCTATTATTTACCTCATTAGTTTGTGAAACACATTTCTAAGTATTATGGAATTCAGAGATTTAATAAAGTTGAAAAATTATTTAAGACAAGTCCTCCAATACAACTGCTATTCAGATTTTGAAACTGCTGAATGCTCCGGTGTAGCTCCTTCTGGAATTCTAGTAGACATTATCTTGGATAAAACAAACTTTTCTTGGGGCTTTTTACATCCAGGGGAAAGGGAAAGAAGAACAGAAAATAAATCAGAAAAATACAAACAATTTTCCCAGGGAGTAAGCTTGTTGAGTCACCAGACCAGGTGCCAGGCCTCAAGCTACATATAAGTAGCTGCATTAGGACTACAAGATACTTGATGTTGACATTCACCCATTCTTTGCTGGAACTTAAAGGGATCCCCCATGGCACACAATTCACAGCATTCATTTTCTTCAGGTTGTCTCATTATGCTAAAGATAATGGTATTAAAACCAACTTGAATAAGTTTATTTACAAACAGCTGAATTCTTATTAATGAAAATTAATGACAGAAAAATGAGAGAAGGTGGATTTGGCCACTAAAGCATATATAAGCATATGCAAACATATGCAAACCTCAGAGGAAGCCTATCACATACAATAGCAGTTTTGTACAGAACAAAGTTAGACAGGAATCTATTTTTCATAGTTCTGTTTTTTTACCCTCTGGACAGCTAGCTTGAACCTGGGACAAATATAATGGAAAGGACTGGTGACTAAATAAACATGGAATAGCATACAAGGGATACACCTTCTCTCTCCATCACAAACACAGAGACTGCCTAGATTTCCCCAAATAAGGTTTTCATTGTACATTATGCAGAACAGACTCCTCTGAAGTGATGGTGATAGAAATCTCTGCTATCTCACTTCACTGGAGCCATAACATTAGGAAAAAAATGCAGTGAGTAGGAAAAGGCAAAGCTGCTCTGGGCAAAAAGAGCAAGTGAAAAGGAATTCTCTCACCTCGTCTTTTTAGTTTTCATGCAGGGATAGGTAATGCTCCACATGCTCCAAGAGAGCACCCAGCTGCCTAGTTGCTTCTTGTGGGCAAATCTTCAAAACCACTGCTAGCTATTTCCCTTTTTCCATTTAGATTCATATTCCTGGATTTTTTGTTGGTTTTATTTTTTGTTTTCAGGCCCTTACCAGTTTAATCTCAGATTCTTTTCTGCTACTTGTATTTCTTCCTCCCATTTACTCTGCGTTCAGTCTACTTCACATCTTTTGCTTCACTGTCTACATTGTTTTTTCATACACCTCCAGCTCTCCAAATTCCTTGCCTAATCCATAGTCTATATTTTCTTTCAATAGCTTCTCATGAAGCGCTATCTCTAAATATCCACCTGCAAAACAGTGCCAACATACAAGAAGCTAGTAAATCAAAAAAGGAAGACAAACAAAAATGATAGAAAAAATAAAACTTGAATGATCAATATCATGCAGCTATTTTGACTGTTTTCCATCCTGACCTATCCCAAGATACCCTCATTCAATGTTTCTGGGCACTCCTTCGTCAGCAAGAAAAAATCAAAGCTTCAGGCTCTTCAAATACACTTCAGTTGCTTGGCTTTCCAGTGTAGCACTAGCATATTGGTGATAAATTAAAAAATTAGTGAATACTTAAGTTGTACTAATGATTAAAAAATATATATTGTTTTAATGAAACCCACTTTTATTTTCTCATGTTTCCCAATAAGGAGTCCTATGATGTTTAGTAATTCAGGAACAATTTTCAGGTTATGTTTTCTGATCAAGTCTGAAAATATGAAGTGCTTTTCTCTGAGCTTCTGGTTCTGCATATAGTAGGATTATGGCAAAGCAATTCGTACTGCTCTACCTTTAATCTGTATCAACAGGAGGGACAATTTAGTTTGTCTAGGGCTCATACTTAAGAAGCCTGATAGATGGAACCTGTGAGAGTCAAGGAAAATAAGAGTATAGAGGGTATTAAAAAATAAAAAGGAAAAAAGAAAAAAAGGAAAAAAACTATGTGTGAGAATTTCCAGGTTTGGGCAAGGGATACATTTGAGTGATATGATGATGCCATGATCAATCTCCAGACTGTAAAAGGCTTTATTTGTTTCTACATTAATAGAGAAATGGCCATGAATTGCTCCTGCTTGTAAGAAAAAAAAAATAAATAAAATAGTTTAAAAAGTCGTGTTTTGGTTTTTTTTTAATTTAGCACTTTAAACTTTTTCATACTTCTCACTGTGAAAACATCATTTCTGAACTACAGAAGGAAACTCTTTACTCTCAGACCACCCTGTCAAGTGTACAGCAGACTAATGGCTGGATCTATCTAAAATAAGGTCAGACAGTAACAGCTACTAGCGAATTAACAGTATAGGCAACCACATCCTAGTGCTCACAGTTATGCTCTTCTGGTTTACCAATAGCCATCAACCAGGCAGGTAAGATATAAATTGCTGTTGTCCTGCTTCTTCAAATTCAAAGTCCTAACTTGTAATTTTTTTGGACAACTGTATCTTCATCAGTTTTGCATTACAACTGTGATGAGTACCTAAGCCCATTTTGGGGGTGTCAGAATTGCCAGATGTAGAACAAATCACTTCCTGGGACATTTCTGTACTGTCTAATGGCAGACAACATCACTAACAGAACCTGAAATCAGTTTTACAAAGTGCCTCTTTCAGTGTGTCAGTATTGGTGATACACAGGCGACACATCAAAATTTTTGCTCTAATATAAATAAATTTCTAGCATACCTCAGAAGGACAGAGCAATAAATAATTTTTATTAGAAAGGACCTTTAAACGTCATGTAATGTAACCCCCTGCTTGAAACAGATCTAATCCAACCTGTCCAGTCAAGTCCTGAGCAAGTGCATGGAGGGAGATTCTAGCACCTCTCTGAGCAAACTCCTCCGGTGTTTGGCCACCCTCATGGTAAAAAAAAATGTCCTTAGGCCTAATCAGAATTCCCCATGTTCCAGTTTGTGTTCTTGCTTCTCGTCCTGAGGCTCTATGTACCACTGACAATAGTTTGCCTCCATCTTTTCTACATTCTCCAATCAGGTAGCTCCAGCTGGCAATAAGCTGCCTCCGAGCTTTTTCTTCTCCAGGCCATTTTCTTCTCCAGACCCATTTTTCTCAGCCTGCCCTGGCACATCATATTCTCTGCCTCCCTGGCTATCTTGGCTTCCACTTGACTCACTCCAGTGTGTCAATATCTTCCTTTTACTGGGAACCCTGTAACTGAACGCAGTGTTCCACTGGTATTCAGAAACTGGAGTGATATCATGGAAAATTCCCTTCTGAAGAACATAACTGCAGCTTTATTTCAGACACCTAATAGGTGGAATCCAGCTTGTAAATGCCATGTCTATGAAATGCTACAGAGCAGCAACATTGATCAAATCATACAAAGCAAAAATATTGCATTTTTTTCTTTTCTATTGGTCTTGGATATAATTTTCCAATTTTCTGTGGTGGGAACCACTAGAAGTCCCACAAGTGAGCTTTTGTCCATAAACCATGAAATAAATTTACACTATTACAGAAAAAAATGGATATCCATATCATAGTCCTTCTGTTTCCCTTTTCCAATTTACTCAGTCTCTTTTCATGTGCAACCCCAACTGTTTTAAAGGTGAGCATTTTGTTCATTGTGAGTAAGTCTGGGGAAGTAACCACGCTTCACCGGTCTTGATGCTCTTCAGAGGTTGTAATTGCCTGCCCGGGTGCTTAGGCATTTGCAATAGAGTTCTACCTAGCACTTTCCCAGTACTGAACAAGCTAAGTTGGTCTGACCCAAATTGCTACTCAGCAATCTATCTTTTTAGCACCTTCATAAGAGATCTCTAATCTCTGACAGGAGACTGAATTAATTTACTGAAGTATGTGACCATACTTAACAACCTTTCTAACTCATGCGCTTTCTGGTTTGGAGCCAAGATTTCCATAATTATTTCTATTTTTGAGCTGTCAGGACTGACACATTTCCCAAATGCCTACGTTTAGCCATTTTTAGCTTACGCTTGCCCTAACTGAGGTATAGTCCTTCAACTCTTGCTTTTTAATACTTGACGGACTTTTGTTCTTCTGGGATTGCAAAATATAATTCAATCTAGATAGGAGTCCACTGAGACCTTTAAATAACTCTGCTCTGATTATACCAAACACATCTAGGGACCTTTAATGTTCTTTCTGATGTAAGGCAATTTCAACAATTGAAACAAACAATAGGTAACATAATTTAGAACTATTTTTTTTCTCTAACCAAATTTGTCAGAAATATTAAAAATCCTCAGTTTGAAAACTCAGTGAATATTGGGAAGATTTATTTTCCCTTCTTTTCTCCCTATTTTTCATCTTTTTCTTTTTTTTTCCAGCTGGTACCTGAAGATTGTAAAGCGGTTACTGCTGCTTGTTGCCTTTCAAAAAGCATACATACACCGGCACACTTTCTCTAAATGTTTCAAATGCTGTTATTCATAGAATAACTCTAATTTCTCTGCAGAGGGTTTAATATCAAGGGGGAACATCTGAAATGTAGTAGACTAAGTATAAAAATCCTCAGTATACATAAGACAGTCCTTCTCAGCAGCCCATCAAAGTGTCATACCAAAGGACAGAGAAGAAACGCATGTCTGTCATTGTCTGACATCTGTCACAGATCATGAAATCACGTTGAGCAATATCTTATAGTATTTTACATACTGGCATGTTATGGCAGATCATGTGGATCCAGTACAGTTCAAGAGCATATAGGATTATGTACTCCCGTCGTATATTAATGCATTTAGTGTTTTCAGCAGTTGTCTGCTATTGCTGTGCAAAAGAAAAATACAGGAACATTTGTCACATTTGTTACTTTTTCTTTGGATGCAATTTCTACCTAAAGCAGCTTCAACAGTTTCACTTCACATCTAACAACTTCCTTTCACTGGTGAACTTCATTTCAGCAAGTGAAAAAGACAGTAATATCCAGACTATAAGGTGTCCTTCATCCTTCACTCCAAAAAGCAGCACATTTTTAGAGAGATTCTATTCTTGTTTCTCCCACTTGCTCTAAGACTGAATCATAGCAGTTACATACAAGGAAGCTGAATGGAGATCCTACAAATAACTACATATGAAATTTCTCATATTCTGAGTTAAATTTTGGAATCAATACTTTTTAATATACTTGACTCTATTAAACACTCTTATCTCTGTCTATTAGTGAATTTATATACAACAATACCTTTGGTCAGATATTATGTATAGCATTTATTTTCCTTTCATATTTCAGGAACAAAATTTCTAATGAGACAAATTACTCTGTAACATTCCTTTGCATGGGGGAATAGAGCCAGATGCCAGAAAGCACTGGGGGGGAAATTAACATTATGATGCTATGAGAGCACTTTAAATTGCTATACTCTCCAGGGTAGAAAAAGGAATTTAACACTTTTTCTTCTCACTTCCATTCTTCCTCAGTCTGCAACTCTAGTTGCGTAACTCTGTGGTAAATACTGTATGTTTAAAAAAACCCACAAACCCAAAAACCAGAAACAACAACAACAACAAAAGAACTCTGAACTGGGAGATAAATACAGCCTTCAGCCTTAGCGCTGGCTCTGCCTCTGCCATTGGCAGACAACATGTGGATAATGGGAAAGGCAAGTGATAGAAAAGTCCATAATACAAAACAAAGCCATGTCATTATATAGGACATTGGCAATACACAGTTACACGAAAAATTGGCAGTGTTCTTTCAGTTTGAATAAAGAATGAACACTCATGGACTGTATTACTGAAGTGATAACTGCCTTCTAGCAAATTACTTCTTTATGCATCCATTTTGCCATCTGCAATGTTATGTAATTACCTCTACGGGTTGTTGTTTTTTTGCTGAGGTTTATGTAACTAACATTTGTAGAGTATTTGAGGTCCTTATCCGCTAAAATCTTGAGATTTTACTGAACGACAAGCTAAAGGAGACCAAGCAAGCATCCAACGCCCAATAAATAAATGGAATGTTTGTCACTGCTTCATATTTTTGAAGTAACCAGGTAAACACACAGTTACTATCTAAAGTTTTTAAATAATGGAAAGCTTGTTAATGTATTCTGTCCATCTCACATCTGATTAAAAGCCTGTTTATATATGATATGCAAATATGTCAGATTTATAGAGGATTTGTTTCATTTGAGAGATACATGTATCATGCCACTACAGTAAATTTTTATTTGAAGTGCATTTACTGTCTCCACATTCCCTACATGTCAGAAAGATATGTAAGTACCACAGTAAGGTTTTATTTGGTCTAAAATACCTTTTGAGGAAGAAAATTGTTCCCAGCCCTGTGTCTTAATGCTATTTTTCTTTGGCTTCTCTCAGTGTCTGCAGAAAGGCATCCATGCTGACTGTCTACCCCACTCTGACCTTACCCTGCCCTAACCTTACCCTGCCCAAAACCAGAATGCAGGGTTATGTCACTGGTGTGTCACTTTTGCACTAGACTGGGAAAGGTTACCAGGAAAGATGGGAAAAACATTTTCATGAAGCTCTGGCGCTCATATAATAACTGTAAATGTTAGTATGGATGTTTCAAAGCATAGGTTTTCAAATGAGCCCATACTTTAGTTGCGACAGTGGCCCTGCTACAATATCCCCATGGTGACTTCCAGCAGACTGAATCATTGCTTTTCTACCTGCTGTCACCAAGCTGGGCCCTGCAGAAGCCCAATTGTCCATTACCATGAACAAACACCTCCAATGCAGCTTGACAGCTGGAGCCAATGACTCCACAGTATATTAGAACATGCTCTGAGCCATGTGGGATCCTGATCTTGGAGAGCAACCCTCTAGCCCACCAAACCCTTGAGATCCCAAGGAAAAGTGAAGATCATCAGTCTCAATAAATCACACCTGGAATTTGATTCCCAGTGTAACAGACATTCAGGCCTACCTGTGATTCTTATCACCCTCGTTGTAACATCCACTCCCCAAAAAAGTGCTATCTTAAAATAAGTTTTAACAAGAGGTATTGAAAAAGCTACTCAGCATGTTCTTGCTACCTGATGAGAATCACCAGCTCAGCTCCTACTGTAGCATCCCCATTTTTCTTTATATTCTCTAGGATCCAGAAAATAGTGGAACAATTTTAGGTCTTACTCAATGACAGAAGAAGACCTATTTTGATGCCAAAAATATGTGAATATAAAGCTTTAAAGAAATGTTTTTCTTGGTCCCTTTCAAAGACATAGGGACAAGAGAATGGAAGATAACAAGGTTGTAATCAGAGAACAAAGTGCTAATGATATGTGCAGTGCTAACAAAAGATTTAGTCCCACATGCTACTAGTCTACTGGAATACACTACAAAGATTTATGCAGGATTAACTGTCTAGGACCTGCTCTGCCCATACGGTATCTACAGAGATGACAAGGCCAATTGCTACTGCAGCTCTTTACTGGTAAAATCAAAAGCAACCTTTAAAGCCATTTGCTTGTACCATCAGAACTTGATAAGCAACCGTTTGGCCCACCTCACAACTTCATCTTTCACTATATGTGCAGACCACATACCCAAGCAACCAAGCTGTGAGTGTTTATGAGCAAGCCAATAGCTACAACCCAGCAAAAATGCCCACAGTCGAGACAACATGCCAGGAAAAGGCAGATTGGGAGCATGGGAATATAGCCATGGTGTCAATCAAGCTGTATAAAAGACAGGATGAGAAGTGAGGAAGGGGCAAAGAGATGCATATATACTATTGTGGGACCAGGTTGAGTTCATAAAGAAAGATGAGACAGTTTCAGCGGAGAAGAGAAAAACACTTCATCAGCAAATGAATGTGTTGGGAGAGTATAAAGCTGAAAACTACAATAAACCACTTGTTAATTTAATCTGGGCATATGCTCCATATTGTCTTATATTTGTACAGAAGTTTATCCAAGGACAGGGCAAATGTTAAAGGCTACTGAATTTTCACGGGCACACTGGCCAATGATAAAGAACTGCTTGGACCAGCCTAACCATGTATTTTTTTCAGTTACCTCACTCTGTTGTGTACAGCCTACAACACTCGGTTTAAAAGCCCCACTGTGGCTTTTCTGGGTACTCTTGATGGCTCCTTATGAACCTTTCCCTTGATTTTCACTTTTCCTTCTCCTTCAGCCTTTCTCCAAAATCAGCAGGAGGTATGTTGTCCTGGCTTGTGTGGAAGTTACACTTCAGTTGCCAGAAATTCTATTCGCCTTCTATTAAACCCACAAGGTTTATTCCTGTGGCACATCTTCTTTTGAAGTATTGGGGTGTTTCACCTTTGCATATTCCTAAGGATAGATTATTGTACTAGCAATTTCCTAATTTTCAACATAGCCAGAAATTTAACTAGAATAAGCCTTTTATTTTAAAAAAATAATAAAATAAAATAAAACAAAACAAAAAAAAAAAAGCTTTTTTTTTTTTTTCCTTTGAAGAGAAAATAGGAAAGATCTCACAGCCCATTAAACAAGCAGTTCAAGTCTTAAAGTGCTGCACTGAAGCACTCAGTCTAGAGGAGCAATGGGTTTAATTTGCACTGATATGCCAACTAAAGGAAGGGTCTGCGAAAGCTTTTATTTTGTATTCTTTATGAAATCTCACATAGGCATCTCACCACACATGGGTTGTTGTTGTGGGGTTTTTTAGCTACTTGCAAAATAACTTCAGGGAGAACAGTGCTGACTATTGTGCTTTTCTTGAAGCAATGTTGGCTTTGTTAACCTGCAGTCAATCTGGGAATTAGCTTATTGCAAACTCCACAACTCATATGCAAGCTGTTTGAGCTGTAAACTGCTCTGACTATAAACAAGATATAACCTCAGATCACTGCTTGGGTCTTACCTCCTGGCTAGATCTCAGCAGCTGTAAAGAGTGGACCATTGAACTCAATATAAAAAATTTATTTAGAGTAGCTAAGGACTTATTTCAGGCTTTTACAGTTATATGTTTTCAATTAGATCATATGGATTTAAAAGTTAGCTGATAGTCTTCTCTGAATCAAGGGATTATGGCATTTAATTTATATATTCATTCATTTCATATATTCATTTATATAGCTATGTACATGCTGGTTCTGAATTCAAAATTAGGATTCAGATTCAGGTAAAGATACCCAAATATTGTTGTCAAAGAAGTCACTGCTGTCAATGCAGCTAAGTAATGGCAGGATCAGGACAGAACTAAGAAAAGCAGAGTTACTGCACTGCAGCTGAAGGGAAACTAGAAAACCAAGGCTATGGGGAAAGAAAATGAACAAACTCAACTTTCTGATGTTTAATAAAAAATAAAATGAAAAATGCAACCACCAGCACCCCATCCTCCCTAAAGCTGAATGTTTTGGTATCCACAGGCCACAGTTCAGTTACTGAGTAGTAAATGTTGTAATTATGTATTCAGTAAAGAACGGTAGGAGCATTCTAGATGGTAGAGAAAAAAAGTAGTCATAGTCATGCCCAAAAGAAATTATAAAGCTTGTAATAATCATATAGCAACTAGCAAATCAAAAATGCACCACCTGGGAATGTGGAAAAATGAGAGTCCCAGTGATAAACTTATGTGATGAGTCAGTGCTACTGTCTCTGAATACAGAAAAGCAGGGTGTTGCAGTAGTTTACCAGAGTGAAGACGAGCTGTTACAGAATTCTGATAATCATTTTAGATTTACAACACTGCTTTTGTTCTCTATATTGAAGAAAATCATATGAATCACATAACCACTATTTACTGACTGTATAACTATACGCATGCACAGTATAGTTTTCCTACAGGAGTCTCTTGCTTTTGCAAGAGAAGGTGACACACGAACATTGTTTAATAGGTAACTGACTACAACCTGTACTAAATTTGGCATGACAACATTGGTTCTGACCGTGTACTGAGAACTCCACTAGTGCAGAAGTCAGAATCTCATTTAAGTCTGGCCCAAGAGCAACCCACAGCAGAGATGTGCTCCGAGGCTTCACATTTAATAGCAACTACTTCCAATGGTCTGATCCTCACGTGGTATAAAGTGGTACCTAAGTGAAGAGTGCTGTGTTGATTCAGAAGAGATGTAGGTTGTTTTTTTTTTGCAGTGGACATATTTTACATAAAAGGTAACATAATAAGGAAAATATGTAAGTTTGCTGTTAAATATGTTTTTAAAATATTTTATGCAAGTTTATAGATTAAAAAAGCTAATAACAAAAATGATAATTTTGACTTTTTAATAGAGTTTTGGGTTTTTGGTTCCTTTGGCGATTTTTGCATATCATGGCATGCTGCTGAGATGCTATCTGTATTGAGGATAATTTTAACTTGGCTATGTGACAATTTCAGTACACAATATGTTCATGCTTTGCACAAATGACTATATAATGTTTCATTAAGGACTGTAAATACCCATCAACCTAATCACAGAAATGCTGTTTCAGTGATTTTAGGGCCATTTAATCTGGGCTATGATGACAGGGATGAATAGCTTTATTTTATTAACAGTTGCCATTGCAATTACACTGAGAAAAATCTTTTTGTGGAAAAATTAAGCAGCCTTTCCTTTTGCCCTGATACATTTGAGCAGTATGAGTGTCCTTCTATAAAGGGTCCTTGTGAATGTACTTTCCTTCAGATAGCTTTCTGTATCAGTTTTCTAATCTGCTCAAGAAAACAAGATCAGCTCCAACCATATCATGTTATTTTTTCACCTCTTATTTGCATCTCTGTTTGCCTTTTTGTGATGACCAAATTCCCTGTCCAAGACTCTCTGTCATGAGATTAGTTCATTCTGGCATTGCTAGTCAAAGACAAACTTGGCCACTTCTTAATCATCTCTGAAGAATAGACAAATTGAGCTGCAGGTAGGTTAATTATTTTGACATTTGAGATTTCTTATATCCCTTAGAAATACTGCTGTTTCAATCAACTCTGTCACTCATATGAAACCATTGCTCGTCATAAAATACTTGTGGGAAATGCAGTGAAGCAGGAAAAATGAAATTTTGCTTTACAAAAAAATAAAAAAATAATAAAATAAAATACAATAAAATAAAAAAACAAAACAAAACAAAACAAACAAACCAAAACACCAGACTATGAATAGCTTCAAGGTACAACGTCATCCACAAATTAGAATACATGTATGAATGGCAGAAAGCTGAGTGTAGAAGAGTGGATTGTCCAAGGTGATCAGGCATCCCTGGACATCTCTGGTAATGCTTTCTGCACACAGAGTCCTGACTTCGGCTTTTAAGGAGTTTTGTATCGTTTCCAAATAATGATCTCTTTAGGTATGAATTTCAATCCTATACAAATTCTAAAAATGGCCACAAAACATGTTTAGTTTGAAAATTAGGTCAAAGGAATCATTATCAGGGTACTTCAATGCTGGAAAAGGCTTTCTACAGAGCTGTGAGATTTCTGTCCCTGGAAGTTCTCACAACTTGCCAAGACAAACCTATGGCTGACCAGTCTAGTGTTGGCAATATCCTACTTCAAATTGAAGGCTGCATTAGATGATATCTGGAAGTTCCTTGGAAATTACATTTCTATGATTCCATGCCTTAAGTCCTTTCTTCATAATATGCATACACATTTAGTAGAACAAGTTCAGACATTATTCAAAAACATCACTTAGCATCTGATGTAGCTCTTCTGTTTTAAGAGAACTGTGGCACTGAACTTCATAACAAAGCATAGGGTTTTAAATTATTTCAATAATAATCATAGTTGTTAAAAAGTAGAGTTGGAAGAAACCTTGTGCAACCATCCATGTATCAATTGCCCATCCACTAAGAATGTTATATGCCTATAACACTCATGACTTCTTTTTTTTCCCTAGCCTTACGTCCTTTAAATCTCCTCTAATCTCCAGTTCTCCCTCAAAATGAAAAGAACCTTGTGTTTTATGTGCTGTCTTTGCAGAAGAGGGAATAAGTTGCCTAACAAAGTGTTTAGGTACAATGACATAGAATCATGTAGAATAAACTCCTTCAGCATAATTTTAAAAATATCTCACTGAATTCATAGGGAGTTTTTCATGTTGACTTCAATAGAACCACATCCATTATCTTGAACATATACACAGCTCCAGCTACCCTAACATTTGGTGTCAGATGTATGTTGGTTTAGAATTTTAAAGTGTTTTTTAAGTAATTACCCTATAAAACTGCAGTAATTCTTATACCGTACAGACAGGAAGCTTTTAATGTCCACATGGAATGTTAACAGTAAACTCTATGGTGGCTAAAAATATGGGAATAAGAATGTTTTTGAAAATACAGTGACCTAAGAATACAATATTGGGACTTTATCCTTTAAAGAAGACAATTTTAAAGATTTGTGACCACAAGTGGTACTACTGATAACTTTGGCTGCATTGTTAATAAAGATAAATCTGTATATGGCAGTGTAATCAAAGCGAAGTGATACAGCATATTGATCTCACCCTGGAAGAGCTAATGGAGACAAGTAATACCAAGACTGAAAATGTCCCAAGAAGTAGTGGGGCAACTCTCTATCGTATTAATAAGAAAACCCATCCACAATCACACACCTTGGGTACACTAGGGAAATGTCCATACACATTGAATGAAATCTCTTGGGAGGGTAATAAATCCTACACAACAAATTATATACTAACAGGTTCTTAGGGGAATTGAAATAAATCCTAACAACTGCTTAGTGGGTAATCTCCAGATCAGATACCCATTCTTCTTCAGAGGAAAATAATATATTTCTTCTTATACTCTCTTCCAGCCAAATGCCATATATCAAAGATACGAATGTAGTTGAAATATTGATCCTGAGCCAAAGTGAAACTAAAGGAAAGTTTAATACATTCCCCTGTAAAAAAAAAAAAAAAAAAAAAAAAAAAGTGAGTCAGAAAATACTTAGAGTATAACTTCTGGTCAAAGCAAATCTAGATAAAAATGGAAAATAAAATAGAAAACAGGATACACCTCTTGCCACTTTTATACTCCTGCAAGGTAGAGAATAAAAGCTAAGAATTTGATTATTCTACATAAAGCAATAGCAAGAAGTAAAAGATGCAGAAAAGATTGTTGCAGCCATGAAAAATTGAATGTTGTACACAAATGTGTTTAACAATGAAGTCCTTGAAAAGCAAGATAGGAGACTGCCAGTAACTGGCTGCAGTATAAGCTGGCAAACACAGCAACAGGAGAGAAGGGCAGCACTGACTTTTGAAGACAAGCTCAGGAAGAGAAAGGTGTATGCAAGAATGATTTTTGGCTGTATAAAGCTTGTCAGCTCATTCAGAGGGAAAGGTTTCCCTGTCAGAGGTATTGCAGCAGCCATCCAACAAAACCTGGATGTTCTAATGAAAATCCTTCGCTGCGGCGTACACATCACACAAACACCAAGTGCAAGTTCTAGACAAGACTTGACTAATTGGCTACTTTGGCACACTGGCTTAGAGATTTAGGTCAGGCTCTCTCCAGTGTCGTTTCCTGGATAAGGCTAACAGAGGTAAACATTGTGATAAGTTACATTCACCCTCTCCATGCAGGTCAGCCCTTGATTTATGTCAAGTTTTATCTTGTGCTTCCCCTAATGGCCTGCAAGCTTCTGTAGAGGGAGCACTGCTGCGCAGTGCTCTTTGGTGACAGCCCTGGGCTAGTGGTAGGGAGCAGAAGCGTTGCAACCCTTAGGTTAGCTTTATGTTACACATAGGGTATTCTCTGAGGGTCAGTTAAGCCTGTTCTTAGATTTCAGAATGGAATTTAAAAAGTCTTAAGAGTTTCTGAAAAACAAGGCCAAAATGTCCAGAAAAAGAAGTGTCTTGCTAGAAGACGGAATACTACAGAATAAAAGTGCATGTTTTAAAATTAAGCATTAAGAGCTTTTAAAAGCAAACAGCTATTTCTCCATTCCCCAGCAAAACCATGGTTGGTGTGTCTGCTTCTGTGGGCTTAACTGGAGACAAAACAAGTTGTCATGGAAATAGAGTTTGTGCTTGGGAAAGGAGAGCATGCATCCTTCACCCATCGCTGTACAAAGTTTTTCACTTTAGAGGAAATTGCTGATCCATTCTCATTCAAAGAATTGTGGTGGAAACAAAGGACTTGCCTACAGCAGAACAGAATTAAGAAATATATTTCAAAGGGAATAAATAAGATTCAGTATGAGTGAGGGAACCTTCTGTGGTGTGTTAGTACTTTGCTTACTAACAAGAAGGGAAGTTTCTAAAGATCCTGAAGGGTAAAATGAAAGTAGGATAATCCTTAATTGAACTATACGATGAAAGAAAGGAAGAGAGGAATAGAGGGAGAGAGAGAGAGAGATAAAGGAAAAAAAGAAAGGAAGGTAAAGAGGAGAAGGGAGGGGTGGAGGGAAGGGAGGGATGGAAGGAAGGATTTGAATTAAACCTGGCCAACAGAATCGGGAGTCACACAGCAAAGGGAAGCAGAAGTTACCCCAGACTCAGGGAGAAATTTAGCTCTGGAAGCTTATTGTCTCCCAACCGATTTTTGTGTGCTTTTCAGGATGGTGATTTAAGTTCATACATGAGAGAAAGGAAATTTTTGTGAAAATATTGAGGCTAAGTGTTGCGCGATTTCTTGTCAACAAATAATTGCTTAAGAAAATACAGAAACAACAATTTAAAGAATACTAGGCAGTAGAAAGTCTGTTTCTATAACGTGAAAATAAATAGAAGTAATTTTGTCATCAGCATCCTTTAGAAGGCCAGGAAATTCAGGAGGAAGGAAATTTTCAAATTTGGCCTAGTGCATAATGGAAAGAGTAAATGCTCCTTTTGATCTTTGATTGTGGTATGAGTTTCCTCTAGGTTATTTCAGTCTGGCTAACATGATTCATAGATTCAAGTTAACTAAAAGACGACAGGGCTGTTGGTAATGCCCAGATGTTTATTTAGCAAGCTAAGAAGACCTGTTGTCCCAGCTACTACCCATTACTTTAACCCCACTACTTCTAAAAAACTGCAGTGAGGGAATTTGATAGAGACAGAATTGGCTTTTTGCAATTATGAAGACATAGTTGTCATCATAGTGACTCTCAGAAGTTGAGTAAAAGATGATTTACCCCTGTTTCTAATGTCTGCAACTACTGTTTCCAATGGGCACCAAAAGGGTGACAGGTTCATTTAAGTGCCTTCCTCTGCCCTTATAATTCTCCTGACCTTTGACGGACCCAATATAAAAATAATTCAGAAATAGTTTTCATTTAGATAGTTTAATTAAGGCTCTGGATATGTCTGTGTGCTGTAATTTCTATAATGAATTCATTTCTGACTACCTAGCATTTTCAAAAGTTTATTCACATCAACCTTCATATGTGAAGTCTTATGGACAATTATTGCAGGATTACCTCAGCTCATAGAATTTAGAATACTCCTCGGTGAGCCTTAACTCTGAAGACCTACAGTTCTAAGGGTTTAATACGTTTTAGAAAATCAAATGTTCTTATTTTTTTCCCTCTCCTTCAATGGTCATAATATACAAACAATAACACTAATTCTCTTTTCTGTTCATCCAGAATTTTTAAGATTTAAAATCATCCAGTTACTGGGGACATGTAGTCCTAAACCACAACTGTATCTATTATGGAGTTTCATGTTACTTGTAAAAATGTTCCGGAATAATTCCAGGGCTTTTAGACAATGGAATTTGGGGGTGGGGGAGAGGGTTATTTGAATTAGGGGGTTTTTTTGTATATAAGGGTGCCAGTGTGCACAACTGCATTGTGTGTTATCTACGTATGCAAGTAACAGAATTGCGCTGTTGTTCACTTGTAAGTCATCATATCCATCCTTCTCCTGCCTCTTTAATTTCTGTTCCTTACATTCACTAATGAATCATGTTAATAACTCCTTCATTGTCTTACCCAGTCATTTTCCCTAAGCAAAAACAGATAAATAACACATGACCTGAATGCACATTAACCCTTTGTCTCAGTTTAACTCCAGCCAGCACCACCCAGACACTCACTCACTCCCCCCACAGTGGGATGAGGGAGAGAATCAGAAGGGTAAAAGTGAGAAAACTCATGGGTTTAAATAAAGACAGTTTAACAGGTAAAGGAAAAGCCGCACACACATGCAAAGCAAAACAAGCAAATCATTCACTCCTTCCCATCGGCAGGCAGGTGTTCAGTCATCTCCAGGAAAGTCAGGCTCTATCACATCTAATGGTGACTTTGGAAAGCAAATGCCATCACTACAAACATCCCCACCTTCCTCCTTCTTCCCCCAACTTTCATTGCTGAGCATGACATCATATGGTATGGGACATGCCTCTAGTCAATTGGGGTCACATCCCTGTGTTATTAACACTGTCTTCATCACAAATCCAGAACAGTACCATACAAGGTACTATGAAAACTTTAAACTCTATCCTAGCCAAAACCCTTCCAAAAAGACCTGTGGTGCAACAGAGTTCAGTTGTTATAACAGTAGCACAATTAAAGCAAAAATTTTATACTTTTTAACAAATGGAGCTCCACTAGGGCTCATAAGAGAGCTGCAAAAGCTAATCCTGGACATGCAATCTCTACTGTCAGAATTACATAAGAGTAGCAAAATAATGCTGAAAAAATTGCCTTGCTAGTCTTTGCATTGCTGCTGTGACTTACTTCAAAAGCAGAGCTGAAAATAAGTCTCTCAAGGTTTCTAGTTGGCAAAAATAACACTGGTGAGCCTAAATACATGACTGTTCAGCAACAATTTGTTATGGTCTGCCCTCTAACGGCTACAACCCTGAAATGGGTAGGAGGCAGTGAAATCACAACTGCAAGCTACTGAAGCTGTGAAACCAAAGTTGTGGAAGTATCCTTCGGCTTTTCAGTTCAAGTACTCAATGCAGTTGAATGTCATTGAATAACTGGACTCCAAAAAGAGAAAAAATGCAGATGTAAGACCAGTTGACTTGCAACCTAAAACAATGGGTTACTGACCATGGCAGTTTAAGACACTGTATCTTTGTTAAGAAATGTAAAGTATTTGCATAAACTAAGTTCCATAATATCACTGCTCCCTGGGCAGAATTTTCTGCCTTCTTGCAAACTGCCTGTTCTTTGATCCAGTCCTAGATTTAAATAATCTAGTCGAGTGAAACCCTTTTAAGGTCTCTCGGTGCATCTGACTGCAGTCTGCAGGATCTCTTGTCAGATATAAGGCTCTTCTAAGTTGTAAAAGGAACCGAAACAGCCTCAGGCTGCCCCTAAACTGGGATGTGTGTATAAAAAGCTGTTGTATCATCACCTTTTGCCCTCCCCCATTCATACCCTGAAGAAAGAATCGTTTAACCACAGAAAGAATCTAGCCTAATGCATAGTCCTTTTTGATGTATCTTATGAAACTAGAGGAAATGCTAGAAGGAAAACTTTTGCCATCCTAGTCAGAGGAAAGCCTATGAAAAAAATACCTGTTACCATGAGCTAACTGCGTTAAATAACACTTTCTTACTTTAGGAAAAAGAAAAAAAATATATATAAAATTAGCATCCAGATTAGTATCAGTAAGTAGATACATTTCCTATAAGTGGCCTTATTAAAAAAAAAAAAAAGAAACACGTAGGTGTAAGCAAGATTTTTCTGTATGACCAGAAAAGGTAAGGAGAACAAATGTTTGCAATCTAAGAAACCAAAGAGCAGACTTGTCTGCTTACTGTCAAGGCAAATACGATGCGGATATGAACTACGCTGCAGACCATGCACAGACCAAAGATCTAGAAGTAAAGTTATGCCTGTTTGTACTCTGTTGCAAGCAGATGCATTTACAGGAGCCTTAATTACAGTGAAAATATTTCAAGTAAGTTACTTATTTTTATTTCTATTCATCACTGTTTTTAAAAATTGTATTATAGCAAACTGACATAGGCGTTATGAAAATTCAGGGACATGCAGGAAGTGAAGGTGCACACCATTTGATATGATATCACATAATACATACACATATATGTAGCATTTTACTTTGGAATTAGCTTTAATAAAAACATACTAACAGTGACAATTACCATGATTGTATAACCAAAAGGACACCTATCACAAAAATATAATTTGCCTTGTTGCACTACAGAGAACTTAATCTTGTTGATGCTCATGAAACTTTACACTGTTACCCTATGCCTGCTTGGCTTGCATCAAACTAGAAGGGTAGTATCTTTGTGGAAGAAAATTAAATGAGCCATCTCACACCATACACACTGGCACAGGATACTGAAAAAAAAACCCTGAATTTAGAAGAATTCAGCTTAAGGTGACTCATGAATTTTCCATCTTGCCTTTTTGTAGCAAGTACTGTGGCAAATTACAAGCACTGGAGATTTCTAAGATCAGGAAAGCTTTAAGATAAGTAGAGGGGAGTGAGTGACAGGAATAAAGTGATAGAAAAAAAATAAATTCAGGCTACACTTCTACATTGCCTTATTTAGGCTGAAATTGTGCATTTTTTGCTCTGAAATTTACATGCTTTTGGATTTTTAATGCATATTTGTTTCTCTGAAAAATGACAAACACACAGTGAAAACCCATCTTCACACACATTTGTGAACAGGATCTAGATATTTGGTGATAGCTCCAAACCCTTTTATTCTCATCAAGCTGAAAATTATTTAGAAATCTTGGTGTCCATGTAGGAAGGAATTGTTCCTTTAGGCAAAAACTTTTGGTGCTGAAGACACTGGAACACCTATGGCACTAGGCAGGTCTAAACTGGGTTGTATGTCCCTAACAAATATATTTGTCTCAGCTCTTTCTTTGTAAAAGAAAGATAAAACAAAAGAGGTATTTGGCAAGCATATTATGCAAATAAATGAATACCGATTGTGATATTAATATGCAAGCCAGCATCACAGAAATATCAAAGACAAAATCGACCACTATGACTAAGGTCTCAACATCTTCATGATGCAGGCCATTGGACTTTTATGATTTAATTTCTCCTTCCAGCTCAGTAATTCCATTAGAATCAGAGTGAACACTTCAGAAAAATCTTCAGATTTGATTTTAAAGTCCTCAGTGAGGCTCTCCCGCCATCCACAATGAGTCGCTACCACCAATAGCTAATTAACCTTTTGGCAGAAGCCTGTAGTTTATTTCTTGCTCTAGTTCTTACAAATTGTGCTTTTGTTATACTTGAAGTTCTCTCTCATTTACTGAATAAAGTGCACTGCTTCAGGACCTGACATGTTTTCTGTTTCTTTGACCGGTCTCAAGGCTCGTCTGTGCAGCAGCATTCATAGCAGAAGAAAACAAAGACAGTTCTCTACTCCCTCTCTGTGTTCCTCTCCTAAGGACCACATACATCTCTCTACCACTGTTTCAAACTAGGAATTTATGCTGAACTGTCTAGCTTCCACAGCCTCCAAGTCCTTTTTAGAGTAACAGCCTTCAAGGAAGGAGTCCTATGGTCAGGAAATACGATATCTGTTTACTGCTTTAAGACAACGTTCTCTTTCCATATACCGAAATGCATATGTTTTTTTTATTATTTCTAAAAAGCAAGTATCAATGACATCTTTGTTATTTGACACTTAACCTATTTTTGTGTCAGCTACAGCTGCTGCTGCTGAGGGCTTTATGTTTATTACATGTTACAGGTTAAAAATGTACACGTAATATCAAAAAAAGAGTACAGTCAAAAAACCCCACTATTAGACTGCAAATTGCAAAAACACACCGGTATGATAACTCCCTATTGTGTTGCTGTTTAGCAAATAATCCATATGGTTTACAAATAGCCTATGTTGATTTAGCATTGTTCTGGTTTCTTTGTGCAGCACAATATCCAAAGCCTTGCAGAAGCCTGACAGTATCCTATCAACCAACATCGAATCTTTCCAATAACTTACTTGAAGTCCATTTGGTGAGATCTGCTTTCCACAGATACACGTTGATTGGCACTGATCACACCGGAGTACTTCAAAGATGACTGCAAAGGACTGTTGACTGCTAGAAAATCCTCTCATCAAGGTCGCTGGTTGATGATGAGAGATCACATCACCTGGTGGTGTTGGCATTCCTCTACTGACATATATAAGCACTACTGATACCTATATTTGGAAATGTAAAAATGTGGTTTCATGTTTCTACATGGAGCTGTGTAATTCACTTTCCTCATACCAGCACAGGTATGTTGCAAAGATGGGAGGTTACAATGAATAAGATACAAACCCAGCCAAAATAAAGTTATTATAATGTAAACAAAGCATCTGAAACACCTGCATCTGCAATGCAAGGCCTGGCAAAGCCAGATGAGCTCTCTGTAAACCTGCTGTCACTTCACACTCCTAATTGCAACCTGAAATGCTGAACCAGATTTTGAGATGCTGAAATTTGGCACAACTCCGCTGAAGCCATGCAGTTTAAGATAAAAAGCTGGGAGTCAGAAAGAATGAAAATCTTCTTCATACAGAACAGAAAATGTTGTTCTCATCTTCTCTAGTCAAGAATACAAAAAGATGAAGAGAATTTCTTGTTTCACATGAAGTAGAATAGTTCTTGAATAGTTTGGAAGGAAAATAGGATAGAAAAAATGAAGAGATTAGATGTAGATAACCAGCTACCCAAAATTTCAGTAACAACAAATTCCAAATAAAAAATGACAACCTTCAAATAATTAAAGTGTGGCCTCCTTTGTCTTGGTTCAATGAGAGCTCCCATGCTTCAGCATGAGCACTGAACTTCAGAAACTTGTCCTTCTTGATTTGTTTGCCTTTGGCCCTTGGTGATGAATCTTAATAAGATGGTTTGAATATATTCCTCCCTTTGCTCATTTTCCTTCCTTCTCTGCACTTACTTTATTACCTGGTGGTGAGGGTACTCTTTTATGACGTGGTAAGCAGAGTCTGATCCATCCCAAACTGTAGAGGATATCGAGATGAGGTCTGAAATAGTCTGGACAAGTACAAAATCTATTAAACCAAAGACAGGCAGCAAAAACTTCTCCAGCAAACTGTTTTTTAAAAGAAAAAACAGGATGAGTCTCAACTTCATAGGCTGCCTAACTTGGACTAGGAAGAGGAAGAAGTGCCAAATATACAGTCTTGAACCAAGTATCTCTGCTTTAAAGACAGGCTGAAGCTTGGCATGCCATGCATAGAAAGCTTCAAGAAATGCTCTGCTCACCATCTAGGCTTTCCAGCTTGGTTTTGATTTTACTTATACCTTCCCACTGAATCTGAAGGGATGGCTAAGTATCTCAGATGTTCTGAGTCGACTTGCTGGGATTGAATTTTGGGGTGTTGAGACACATAAATTCAGGGTACCAAAGCACAGTTTATTATTATTTTCCTTTGGGATTAAATAACTTCAGCATCTGGCATTTAGGTATTTAAACCATCTGAAGTCATATTGATTAACTAAAATCACTGTTTTAAAATAGATTATTTTAAAATATATTTGAATAAATTTCCCTCGTAACTTGTTGTCTTCTAAAAAACTTCTTTCCATTATGGAGTTCAAAGTTGTTAGAGCAGAAAAATGAGTAAGATTTTCCTATTGCTTGGGATCTGCTTCACTGGTCCAGCAGCTAGCAGGCCTGATGAAATCAACTTCTGCTATGTGCTGTTTCTTAGAGTGTTTATCAATATAGCATAAAGGAAATAATTTCTGAAGAGCCTCAGATGCTCTTAAACTATTTATTTTACAGTCAATGTCAAAATAATTAGTTTCTTTAAAGTCTTTGGTGACATCATGCATGGAAGGAAAAAGTGATTACAGTTGAGAGACAGTCCTTTGGAAAAATATCAAGGAGCATTTCTTCCAGCATAATGCATTGCCTAATATGTCAGCTACTCAAATTTCATTACAGCTGATCCTATCTCTTGCAAAGGTTTATACAGAACTCTGGCATGGCCAATGGTTACAAGAAAAGCAGCTGACAAAACTATTTAACTACAATACACTGTGCAGCTACTGGAACTGCCATTAAATGTTCACAATATTTCTCTGTCAACATCACTGCTCTTTTTGGCTTGTGACTCTTTTTCTGCCTGATGATCTTACTGCACTAGAGAAATTCCAGATTTTCTCATGTATATAAAATGGCCAGCCTGGGATTTCTGACCATAAATATTCCATTGTACAGGGAGTTTTCTGGAAAGTTGAATTTTTTTTTGTTTGCATTCTTCTGGATTGTTACAAAAGCAAGAGTCAGTAACAGTCATGTATAATAGTACACAGGGGCAAAGAACAAAAATATATGCTTTTTTTTTAAAAAAAAAAAAAAAGCCTCTCTTTCTAGTAAAATAATATGCCCTTGAAAAACCAATGGCAAAATTTCAATAACTTTAACTTTGGGCTGCTATTAATAGCCATAGGAAAGTTACACTTGGAAAAATAAGCAAGCAAACAAAAAATCAATCTCTTTTCTTCATCAATGACAAGCAAAAAGTGGGAATTCCAGCCTTTCATTCATAGAATCATAGAATCACTTTGGTTGGAAGAGACCTTCAAGATCATCAAGTCCAATCATTAACCTAACTCTGGCACTAAACCATGTCCCTAAGAATCAATGTAGCCTACCCATATTTCTTCTAATCACTCTTCAGAGATCCTCATAAAAAAGACTACATGAAGTTGAATTTCTGGATGGAAGAAGTTTTGTCAGGGAAACCTGAGGAAGAGATGAAACAATGATGTGCAAAAAGATGAAACTTTCTGAGATGTGCATTATTCAACAATCCCTTCTACTGGTATAAGGGACTTTTTCCTGAAAACAGCCATAAAGGACAAAAATAGACCTAAATGGAAACTTGTGGACCTTTCTGTCAAACAATCCCAAAGCTTAGTAAGGCATTGGTCCTCCTGGAAAAAATTGACAGATATTTGAAGGACAGATACACAAATTGTACAGTCTCACTATTCACGTGAAACTGTTGCTACTTTCACCTCAAAGAGTAGAAAGGACACGTAATAGGACATTCTAGTAAAATGGAAAGGGAATTAAATGGACAATTGTGAAAATAACTGGACAAGGAGTGTGGTATTAATTTCTACATATTGTTTTTTTCATTTTTCAAGGTTATTAATTCTCTCCTATTAAGAAGGATTTGTAAATAATTATACAGTACTTGAGAGTTTGGGGACTTCTGCAGGTGTTTATTTCTCCAGTGATTGTGGACTAGAACTTGAGCTACCTGGTCATTTGCTGAGAGGCTCTGGCTAAAGTACAGAGAGCTTGTCTGCCAATCATATTAATATTCAAGGCCTTGGACATCACATCGGTATTGACCTTAACACATGCACAGTCCATGTTTGCAAAAAGGTGGCTTTTTACTCCCTTGAGATTCTTAAGTGAAATCTTACAGGAATTTTAAAGAAAAGAACAGAGATTTTTAAATGAAAACATACTTTTTATATATTCTCTTTTGAGGTGGTGCTATAGATGCATCCAAGGCCACCTCCTTCACACTGCAAAACACAGCTTCTACTCTTGCTTGATCAAAAGATCTTAGAACTTTAGTCTGGAACAGCCTGAATATTTTCCTTGACCTTAGCTAAAGCAACCTTTCCTAATTTAATGCCATTACTTCTTCAAATGTTAATATTCACAATCTATGACATTTTAATAGCATAATGTGTGGCAACATTGAAAACAAGACTCCAGTTCAAGTCTAACTAATTAACTGGTATTTGCATGGACATATTGTAATACTAAATCCATAGAAGCCCAAAAAAAAAGCAAAAGGGAAAACATTCTCTATTTCCTTCCCAAAAAGAAGATTATGAAATAATTTAATTTTGCATAAATAAAACTGTAAGAATGTAAGTGGGAAATATTGTAGGAAAAATTTAAATCCATTGCTTTGTTTTCCAGACACAAGATGTTTTATGGCTGTCTTCAGTTGTCTTTAACCTGTGGGGTTTTTTGGCTCTCGTTGTTGGTCATTGCTTTTACCTAGGTTAGCAACTGGTCCTTTGGCATTTTTTCACTGTGCTTCATTAGCTACACTGTAGTAATTAACTGCCTTGAACTCTTTGAATTCTCATACTGCTGTCAGGAGGTAGCTGTGTAAGAACCCATGAATGAGCTACCGAAGAAGATGAACTTGAAGTCTACAACCTGGTGGCATGGCTGTTTCCACACTGTCATGAAACAAGATTTTATCATTCAGCAGACTTCTCTCTTACTTTGGAATATTCCCAAAGTCTATTATAAGGCTGCTCCTCCTCATGATTCCACCAATAAACTGTACTGAACACAGCAGACAACTAGTCTGAAAAGTGAGTCTCAGAGGATATCACCACTCACTACCAGAATCAGGAATACTATTTTTTTACTGTCAGTCACAATGACAAATCATATCTCCCCAGTCTCTCTTTTCTATTGCACTTTTATATCTCTTCTTTTTCCATGTAATTCATAAATCCTTACTTTCTGGTAAGTCTTTTACGTGACACTTAATCAAGTGTCATTTTATGAGTTTGATAATACAACTCGTATCTTTTACTCCCTTCTGTTAGGTATTTCTGTGACAGTAGAAGATTATTTTATTTTCAAAAATTAGCTAAACAGGTTGGAAAACAATTGGAAAAGTTGAAGGGAAAGGGAAAGGATAAGAAAGGGACAAATTTCAATAGTGGGAACCTCAAGGGTATGAACGACACACTGAAGTAATTTCTTGTATGTTCAAAGTATATTCCTGACACTCAAATGCTACAAGTTGTAGAAGAATTCATAAAATGAATCCTTTGAAAATGCATCCTACTCATTTTATGACATTCAGAAATAGGTTGAAGAAGCAGATAGTCAGATCCAGGACAGGTGTCAATCAGTGAAGTTTGGAATTTAAAATGGGAAATGCAATAAAGACGCTCACTTTGGTTATAGGTTTGAAAGAGCTGATATTGAGCAAACATGGAGGGATTTCTACAGCAATCAGAGTAAAATTGTTGTATTTTCATCCAAACACTAAATCAAAATGTGGAACAAGAGGTGGCTTCAGACACATGGATTAAAAGCTGGATGCAGCCACAATGTTGGGAGGAAAAGGTAGTGTTGGCCCACTCTGAAGCTTCTTTGTTGTCACTTGTCCTGGAGAGCGTCAGCTGCACCAAACAGTGCTAGAAGAGGCATTGCTGCCACCTTAGCATGCATGCGTTCATCCATCTAAATTCAAGGGGATTTGAACTCAAGCTTCTGTTTTGCAATCTGGTTTGGTATACATTATTATTATTATTATTATTATTATTATTATTATTATTATTATTATTATTATTATTATTATTATTATTATTATTATTATTCTTTGTCATTTTGAGGTACAATTTAAGCTGAACCAATCAAAACTATTCAGGGACCTGCAGATATCAGCAAGAAGCATGTCCTCTTTTGTGGAAGATACAAATTTCTTGCAAAGTCAATATTAAAAAGAGGTGCCAGTTTGAGAAGGCAAATGTCTGAGTAAAGAGTGAAGGAAGAGAGACAGAAAACTTTACGAAACAAATATGAGCAACAAAGCACGTAGAGAGGTCTTGGGAAGAAAACAAACAAACAAACAAAACAAAATGAAAAAACACATACACAAAAAAACCCCAATAAAAACTAAAAATAAGAAATAGAAACAGCCTGAAAATAAGAGACTTTCTTACTAATACTGAGCCAGTGTAAGATGTTTTTACTACTTTATCTGACACCTTTCCTCTGTGGGAGAGCTAAGGCAGCAATAAAAATGTTTTAGGATCTTTCCCTTTGATCATAACAAACGGGGCTGCTTGAAAAAGGAAGGCAATTAAACTAAGACTTGCTTGTTTATATTAACACAACTGTTCTCCTTGTCAAATAATCTTAGTTAAGTCAGCTAAATGATTTCACAGCTGTGTATTGGCTCACTGAAAAAAAAATGGAGAAAGCCTGCTTCCTAAAATGAATGCGTGTAACAATCAATACCTTTGGCTGAAGCCAGGCAAATTGCCAGCAGGTACTGCATAAATTTCTCTGATTTCTCCCAGGAAGGTCTCCAGTTTGTAATATGCCTGGTTTTCAGGTGGGATCGCCAGAGGCTGCTAATCAGGCTGTATCATGGGCACACAGACATCCCCAGGCCAACTGCACGACATGTTCACATAACTTACAGAACCAGCACAGAGCCAGTGTGGTGACAAAGGCACTCAGAAGAAGTTTTCTGCTACTCTGTAGTGCTGCACTAAAAGGCAGAGAGGAAAACGTGGGTAAGAAATAAGAGTGAAAGGACTGCAAGCTGACACTGAACAGTACTACACTGGCTTTTCCTACAGTGTTACATACACACTGTAACAGAGATGAGGCACTCCACTGCCTTCCCGGGAGAAAAGGTTGTGCTGGGGAGCAGCAGCCCACATCCTCAGCACCCACTCTGGGGCGTGGGTCCCGGCATCCAAACCAACCTGACATTTAAGTCCTTCCATGTGCCTGACCCAAGACAGAGGTGCATCTTGGTCTCTTGAGACAAGGACCTACCCTGGAGCTGTCAACACAAATAGACTTTGAATGTAACTGCTGAGCACTTTCTGACCCTGTGTCTGTGTAATTCTGTTGTTGGCAGTGTTGAGAAAATGATGAATGTTGTCATTCGCAAACAAAACAAGTTTTATTTTACATTTTAGTATAATTTTGCCACAGTTTAAAAAAAAAAAGGCAAACAAACCTTCATCACTGCATTTTAAGGTAATGGGTTAATAACTGACTCATCTTTATCTGACAGGTAATTGAGAACCCTAAGTCTTTTTTCAGAATCAGTGTAAATTTTGCTTTAATCCAACTGCTGAATTGTTGGTTTCCATTTTTTTTTTAATTAAAACATCTTTATTTTAAAATTGAATATTAATATATAATACAACCGCAAGATCAATGTGAAAGGATATAAATTGTTCTGTAATAGAGTGTGAATAATATTCCCAAATCAGGAAGTAGAGTACAGTACAAGTACCAAGACAGATCAGCTAGTTGAAGAAGGAACAGAGCAAAAGTATCATGAAACCTGTAAAGGGAGGAAGGAGTGGTATGCTTTATTCTAAGGGGTTTTCTTGGGATTTGCCTGTCTTTGTTCATATACAGCACATGCTTTATAAGAAACTCTCTTCTTCTTCCCCTCTGCAAAAGGGCCAAATATTAAATGTAATTAGATAATGTGACAATCAAGACATATATCAAATCCTCAGTTCTTACAAAATAAAAAAAGCTTTAAATATGCAAGAAAAGCTACAGTACAATAACTTCAAATTTCTCTTTGCTAAATATCAGTTATTTCTAGAAGGATCTGTGACAGTCCCCTCCCTCATACTTTACTATACCAACAATGTGAAATTATTTCAATGGAACAACTATTCCAATATGGCACTAGCCAGAGTGAGTCAGTGCAAAACAAGCAGATCCTAAATACCTTGCAGCCGACACCAAGGAAATGCCACAGGTATATCAACTGCAAACGTGACAGAACCCCCTAAATGTTCGCAAGACATTTCTTTAAGAGGAAAGACTAAAAGCACCTTTTGGTGTGGGTTAGCCTAGCAGCAGCACCAGAAGAAAAATGAACTTCCCTGAAAAAAAACATACCTCATCCCAACTTTGGATATTAGATTTTGGGGAGAAAGATTTTCATTTTTCTCCCTTTTAAAAGAAAAAAAAAAAAAAAGTGGCAAAAGAGAATAAGTCATTTGAAAAATATGCAAAAATAGTCAAGTGGATGTGCTTACAGGCTTGTATACTCAGCTAAGAATGATTTTTCAGCCAGATGACAAAGACCCTGACAATAGGACTTAACAATGACAACGCATGCATAACCCTACCGTGGCATTTTGACTGGGATTTCAGTATTACCGTATGCAACTGAGAGCCTTCCAATCAGCCAGAACAGTGGGATCCACCGAGGAATCATGATCAAGTAGCTATTAGGCCACATGGTATTGTCAGAATTCCTCAATTTATGCAGCTTCTTTCAGAGAACTGAGTCCTGAAGCTTCCAAATATCAAAAGGGTTCAATATCGAATAGAACATGTATTTAAGGAAAATTGGCCCCCAAATTACTGTGCTATTGTCATTTGTTCTTTTCCAGTTCACTTAAAGGGTAAAGCAAAGACTATTTTTAAAATTCAATATGAAAAAAATTACAACTGAAGTTTCTTTAGAAAAAAAGTTCATTTAACCAGCTGCATCTCTCTTTTGTACTCTGCTCAGATGTTAACTTGAATTATAGCTTCCATGTTTCTCATGCTTTTTTGTTGTCTGTCATTTATGTTTTGGACAACTTAGCACAGTTTTAGATTTGAACCGTTTTGTACTCCTTTGGCCAAGCCTGAGGCCCTCCAAACTCTTTTGGAAAAGTACCACATTCACAATCACTCTGGCAAAGGTCTGCCTGGATTCCTTTCAAGTAACACAAAAGCTGTGCAGCATGTTATTTAATGCCTTATCCTTTTCTCATTGAAGTCTGCTGCAGAGCTCCAATTGACTTTGCTGGGAGCAAAAAAAGAACCCCAAATGCCAAACTGATTTGGCTACTGCTTTAATAAGGGGATTTTGCAGGATGTGGTATAATCCATCTTTGTACAAGCTCAGGGCTGGGACAACCAAGCACTCTGTGGATCTGCTCGTCTCCTCAGCTGGCCCGTTCCTGCAGGCCAGCACACCCAGGGAAAACAACGCTCGGTTTCTCTGTCTACAGCGCTGCAAGTGCTTTGGGCCACAGTGAGGAAAAGCTCTTGGATCCCAGAAAGACAGCAACATCTAATGTGAAAGTATATGAGTATCCCACTCACAAGGTTCACATTTCTCATCTGGGCACTCATGTACAAGCTTGTCACGATCTGCTGCTCGAAAATAAAGGCAAAGGAACTGAGCAGTTTTACAATCCATGTTACAAACTGTATTGTACAAGCTGGAGCTTTATTTGGCAGAGGAGAGTTATAAGCTGTTCATGACACAATCTATATTTTGCCTCCAAAATGACTACATATCTGCAGGAATAGTAAGATGAAAAGACCACACTTAGGAAGGGTGCAAGTTACATTTCTCACATTTAAATAGCTTGCCTGGGAACTCATCCCACCAGGAAACAGGCCCATTGAAAGATAACACCAGAATCACAGAATGTTAGGGATTGGAAGGGACCTCGAAAGATCATCTAGTCCAATCCCACTGCTTGGAGCCATTTATATCTGCATGTACATGAGGGCTAATGAAGCTAGAAAGCCTGTGAGTCAAGCAAGTCTACAGGAGTGCCTGGAGCTGGACCATTTGCTCCCAAACTCTGCTACCCCTAACACAAGGAATCTGCAGGAAGGAATGTGTGTGAGGAGTGGATGGAGTCAGAGGGAAGGTGCCCTGCTTCTCAAGAGCCCCACAACAGCTGGAAGCACCTGCTGCAATAGAGCTGCAGTGTGAAGAAATTCAGGAAACAGAAAACAACTGCAAGCTCTTCAATTGCCAGTTAGCTAAAAGAAAGAAGAAAATCAGTTTAATTTTGAACTTCTTGTCAGAGAAAGCTGAATTACTTACATGAAATAAAGCAACAATATTGAAAAAAACAATCCCATATGAGCAGACCATTTTTACAGAATATTTTGATTATTTATTGTGCTCAGCATCTTTGAATTTCACACAAAGAATGCTGTGACAAAGTCACTGTACTCTGGCTTCCCATAAAGCCACGTATATTATCTTCATTTAATAAGAAGAACAACTGTAGTAAGAGTCTTATGCAGATTCTCACTCTAATTAAACAACTGTAATTCCTTGAAGAAAACTGAAATAACACTATTCCTTTCCAGACTGTTTTAACTACTCAAAGAATCCTACTTCCCCCAAATACCTTATCCCTTCTGCAAAGCAATACAGTTTTTTGTAAACGATACAGCTTTACTGAGTGTTGTCAAGATCCCCAAATGCTGTACAAATGTTACAGTAACTCAGCATAATGTTATATTTGTGAAGTACTGTTCTTCCAAAATGAATGATGTTTGGGGTGCTGTAAGGCACATTTCTGAAACAGAATTTAAAACTAGCCAGATTGCCTCTGTAAGAAAAGATCAGTGGAACATTCCCCTCTTTCCATTCCAAGGAATGTTCCAATCACAGTTTGCACTCCAGAGCTGCCAGGGTGTCTGCTTTAAAAAATAAAATAAAAATAAAATAAAAAAATCAAGTCTTAGTGAATACAAAAAGAAGTTTGTTTGTTGTCCAGAGAGAAATTCTGATTAAAAAACAATTCCAAGTGGAATCATCACTTTTTTTATCGACCACTACTGTAGAGATGTGTACAAAGCAGTTTAAGTCTCCCAAAACTATCACAAAAGAATATCACAAACTATCACTTGTAGTGATAAGTTAATGTATTGCAGCATTGTGGTCATGAAGGTTTTGTCATCAGTTACAGAAACATTTTCTGCAGAGGGTATTACATCAATTGTCTTGTTTTCTTTATTAACCTCATGCAAATATGAAATCAGAGACTGCTGATCCAGAGCTACAAGTTCTATCACTTCCCCAGATGCACAATAAAACCTATTGCAATCTATTTTATTGTCTGTCTCCTAGAGACAGGAAGAAAGGGTTAGAAAAAATGTGTGCACCTCCAGTTAAAGAGGCATTTACATGTATACAGGGAGTGACACAATTTGATAACTGCTGCCTCGGTGAGCTTGAATCAGCCATAAACCCTTTTGTGCTTGCTCATATTGCTGCAAGCAGTATTAACACGTGGCAGTGGAGAAGAGTGACAGCCATGGTGGAAGGAGCAAAAGTAGACTGTGGATTTGGGATCCACTTACAAAATTTTAAAGTAATTATTCTTCAGTTAAAACATCACCTTCAAAATCATCTTCCCTGCAATGGGATTCACTTTGCCTCCCCTCCAGTGAAGATGGTGGCAGGTGGTAACATTTTGGGGAACTACTTTAGTCTATTAACAAATAGAATGAAAAGGAAATACATCAAAAATGAGGAAGTTAATTTCCTCAGGTCACAAATTCATTGCAAGAGGCACGATGCTATTGCCAGTCATGCAGAGGCACTCAAAGGAAAGACGGCCAAGCAGTGTGATTAAAGTGGATGAAGCAGGTAAGTAGCCATTAAGTTTATCAACAATCGTTGTAAACAGCAGGAGGAAAGGACAATGCTCAGAACAGGAAAATACAGAAGAGAGGATTCATGGAAAGAAATTAAATAATTGGCAATTTTTAAGTACTTAGTAAGGGGTTTTTGCTGTTCAAAATTCTAAGTTGCAGATTCATGTGGGTGCTGATTGATACATAATTATACACAAAGTACCCCTTTTGTTAATGTACGTAGATGTTTCCTAAACTCAGTTATGGAGGTTCCATCATATGTTTTATTTCAAAATGAGAAAAATATTATCATAAGAATCATCAACTCCATTATTCAGTAATTTTTATTATTGTAGATGTAATCTTCTAGTCTCCTCTTGCAACTTCCTCTAAGTCTCAATATCCAAGATACAGAGCATGATGTGTAACTATAGTGGCAATACTGGTTTGCATAAAACCAAAGCTAAGTTATTAGATGAACTCAAATAAAGATGTATTTGATGAATAGAAGTAGAGGTTGGCAGCTAAGGATCTGGGTAAAAAAGTCCTCTTCTATCTCTATTTTAATGAATATGATATTATTATTTCTTTTTGCCTTTCAATGGTCCCTCCCAAAAATATCAGCTACATGTAAATAAAAGTTACCATACTGCTGAAACATTAGAGAATATGAAGATTAAAGTAGGATACCCAAACAAGAGTCACAACAAGGTCTTTGTGTGCTGTGCCTACAGCAATTTCTGCTGCTATATTGGTCCACCCTTATTCTTGTGACTTGTTCCAGTGATTTCACTGAAAATACACATGAAGCAAAGCAAGAAATATGACTGAATATCTATAAGAATTGCAAAGTATGTCATCTAGTGATTAGAAACAACTTTTTCTATCTCCAATTAGCCAGATACAATATTTTAGCATATTCTGAACAGGACTGTGTTTGGCAACGCACATACCCTGTTTGAAATGTCTCAACAAGTCTCCAGTACAGAGACTGAGAAATGATAAAAATCTCCCACAAAATTATTTATCTGTACTGCACAGATTGAAGAAAGCTTTGTTCTTTTTATTTGGGACAGTCTAATCAGATGTCTTTGAATATGCTGGATAGAATAAAGTAAGCTTAATACACATGCACTGGCTGAAAACTCCTTTGTAATAGCTCAATATTTGTTTCCCTTTCTTTTCTTAATGCCTTTGAAATAAACCATTTGAAGCTCTGTGGTGTCTGAACTTCTCCTGCACTGAAGTGCATATAGAGATGAGAAGAAAAGCCAAGCTGACTATTGTGATCACGCTTTTCTTTTTGGCTTGAGAGATAAGGCTCCACAGAAATATGCCATGTGGTACTGAATTTAAGAAGATGAGCAAAGCAATGGCATAAAGCTTCAGGCTTTCAATAATGCTGCTATATTTATATGAAGACACAATAATAGTAAGGAAAAGGCCTCTGACCCAGCAAAAAATAGAGGGACTAATCCTGCAGCACTGAGTACAATAGGAGTTTTGTTATTTACCTCAGTGGAATCAGAATATAGCACAGAGAATTCTATAGTGTAGTAAGTTCAGTACACTGAAATACAAAGGTTAGAAAAACACTCAGTGCCAATGCCTCTAGTGCTCACATACAGAGATTTGGTACATTTTTATAGCTCTTTTTTATTTATCTCTACAGTTTAAAAGTCTAAACTAAGCAAAAACAGTTAGGCCTTCAGATTTTTTTTAGTCAAATGAACCAGATTCTGAATTTGCTTACATTTAGTCATTCCCAAGTATGACCTCACTAAAGTAAATTGTTTTACCTACATTTAAAAATGCATATTTCATATATATATATATGCAACTTTGTAAATGTAAATATAACACATAGTTTTGGTTTTATGGTTCTATACATACACATAAACTACATGTTGAAAGTGAAATTATTTTATACATGTTGCCCCCCCGTTTTTTAACCTGTGACACAGTCATAGGCAGTATTTTAGAAATAAACATGTTCTAGCTATAGAAAGATATTAGTTTTCAGATCTAAATGATTATTTTAACAATTTAATAATTCAAAAAATATGGAAGCAGTCAGTGAGTCAGCAGCAATTCCTTTTCCACATTGTTTGAAAAATTTGGTGAAATCCAGGGAAGGAAAACATTTTTGAAAGGGCTAAAGAATAACATAAAACAATTTGAGCTTAAAACATTTTTTAATCTTGTCTGTCACCTTAAAAATTTAACCGAAGGAATCAACAAATATAATAAAATATTACTAAACAACGGATAATTTTAAAATCTTCTTTATAAGCATTCTATCAACTTTCAATTACTGCTGTATGACTCATTTTTGTTTTACTGTAAATTGATACTGGTTATCAAATAAAACACTGGTTTTAACGTTTCTTCACAAAATTATGAGAGAAGCTGTATGAATAATATGGCAATAGATAGGATAGGATAGGATAGGATAGGATAGGATAGGATAGGATAGGATAGGATAGGATAGGATAGGATAGGATAGGATAGGATAGGATAGGATAGGATAGGACAGGACAGGACAGGACAGGACAGGACAGGTGTTATTTTTCCAGTTAGTAAACCAGTCTAGTTTTGTTTAGCTACTCCTTGAGATTTCTACCTCTAGATGTATTTCCTGAAATATGGAGAATTACATTTAAACACAAGAAAAAAACCACTTATTTACTGTAGGAATAATCAAGTTCTAGAGCTAGGTGCTGAGAGAGGTTCTGGAGTTTCCAAACTTGGAGATACTCAAAACCCATCCAGACAAGTCCTGAGCAACCCACTCCAGCTGCCTGGAGCTGGGGCATTGGACTAGACAATCTCCTGATGTCCCTGCCAACCAAGTAGGAAAATGACTGGACTGATTTTATTTCATCATCTCAACATCCAGATGATATTAACAATTAACACTATATTGAATTTTCATGCATACAGTCCGCAACTCATAACCTACCCCTTCATGAAATTAGTAGCCAAAGTTTCTGAGGATCCAAGTTTTGTGCAGCAAGATGGTGGGCTTAGAAGAAGCATATATACGGAGTTTCAGAAAATGTGGAAGGGTTGCTTTTGTTGAGAAAGAGGTGCAAGAGATTCCTGTATTTAAGCAATCTGGAACACAGGAAAGTGGGAAGCATCCAGAAGATATACAGCTAAGTTTAATTCTTGATAGCTGTTCATGCAGGAAAGAAAAAAAAAAAAGGGGGGGTTTTAAAATAAACTTCCCTTCATATCACCCTCAGAGGTATATAAGCTTTAGTTTTGCTTAAAGGAGATACTAGAAGGTTTTGGGGGTGATTGTGCATAAACCAGATGTAGTGTATATGAAATTAATACAAATAAGAACTGAATTTTATTATTTTAAAATGTGAACAAAATCAGACTGAATTCCTACTTCCTGCTGATAGAATTCTTGTCTGATTGTATCTGTTTTCCATACCATACCCAGGAAGTTGTATGCTTTTCAGGAACCATGCAAGTACAATTTGATCTCTATGTGCCTATTCCAATACCCATAAGCCAGATAACACCCTACTCTGCAAATGGTCCCACTACAATGGATTATTAGCAGAGTACAATGTTATAAGAATCCATGTTACAATCTGAAGGTCTGACATACAGACAATGATATTTTATCCTGGGGTTTTTGCTGATGTAGCATCACATATGGGTGCAGACTTTATCTCAGTAAAGAGTGGGCAGACAAGTGTTTCTCTTAAATTAGACCACATAAAACCAGAATTTATGCTCATCTTATGTTCATTGTGGAACAACAAATAGTACCTGATATGCCACAAAGTTACAATAGTATGGACCGACTACTACAGTTAATCTCACCCAGGTTCTTCTCATAAAAAAGTAAACGTTTTCTTATTAACAACGCTGAATAAACAAACTGAACTCTTACCATGTGAATACTCATGTACTTACGTGTTTTACTGTAATTTTGGACTCTAAAATTGTATTTAATTTACTACTGAGCACTTGCCTGTTTGCAAGCTGCCAACACAACCCAGACAGAGAAGACACTGTTGCCCAAGGAGAAAAGGATGAAGGCTGGAGATGAGAGAAGGTCTGAGCTGTATCTACAGTGACCATCTCTAACACTCTTCCTCGATCTACCATCCTGTTTTGGCTTAGCCCTTTCTGTATTAGAAACTATGAATTTATTTTGATTATCAGGGCTGAGAGCACTGACAGGCCACCCACATTTCTCCGCACGTGTTGCTCAGGAACTGCTCGTTTCTCATTACTTCTTATTTGTAGCCAAAGGTGCACGGCACCATTGCTCCCTTGTGCCTGGATGACAAACTGTAAACAAAATGAAGTTTGTCATTGAAAAAAAGACAGAAAACTATTAAGTATGTCCTTCTTGCACACATATAATGCCCTTAGCATACAAGTGGCCACTGCCCACACAGAGAATCACCTGGCCTCAAGTAGTCATATGAATAAAAAGCCATTGGGAAAAGAATATGAAAATGAGGACAAAGAAGACCAGTTGAGGCCATTGAACCCAAACAACCATTTGAAGTGTCCCAGAGCACCCACCCCAGAGGGCAGTGTGGCACCAGTGCAGGAGCAGCACCCACAGGCCAGCAGCTCACCTACCAAAGAGAATCTGTCCCAAGGCACTGGCAGGTGACTGCCACTTCTCTATAAAACACGTTTGTAAAAGATATATTGACTATACCACTTCAGGTTCTCAAGCTCTGTCTCTGCTCAGAGAATTGCTTTCTGTATCTACAAAGAAAGCAAGCATACTTTGACAGCCAGGACATGTAAGATATTCGGTACATAAGGAACAATTTTTACCTCCATCCACACTGGCATTTTACACAGAGAAGTTTTGGAACAAGACTCCTTTTTAGAAAGGAATATCCAGTGAATATTTACAAGGAAAAGAAAACATTTGCTAAACTTGTTTTCAAATATGTTTAATAAGGCTACATAAACCACTTAAATTTTCAGCAAGGCAAATGTATCTGATGGTACACAGAATTTATAAGCACTGAAACTGATCAGGAAATTCCAAACCGAAGGGAACATCCATTTCTTTGCAGCTGAAGCCAAAAAAGTAAGCTTTAGGCATGTTTATAGTACCCTCTGATGGAAATAGGAAGCATTACAACTCCTCCACAACATTTATTTCCTTAAGCAGAAGGATAGCAAAGATAGATTTTAGTACCTTTTGCAACTTCATATACAGCTGAAATAAAATTTGTTTTAAAGAGCTTACAAGCCTCAAACACACACACACACACACGCGCACACACACACACTCTTAACCAACAGAATAACTTCTTATTTAGGTCTGGCTTCCTCAACAAAGCAAACAAAATACAATATGGGTTCTTTCAAGCTAATCATGGAGAAACCTTCTCAAAGATATACAGTTTTCTTCTTTTCATTTTATGTCATATCTATCTTTAATTCTGTTTCATAAGAATTAGAAAAAAAAAAAGAAAACACTCTATTTTTAACATTCTGTTTATTAGATTACCTATCAGTATTCATCCCATTTGTTTGTTCAGACGAATCATTAATATCCCTCAGAAACACAGGTCAAAATTGCAGAATGTCAAGGGATTTTTATGAAAATGTAAATGAAAATTATCACAAAATTAGTTTTAACCATCAGTACTACTTGAAAGGTTTAAAAGATCAGAGCAAACTTGCCATCATTTCTTCTTTCCTTCTCACTGACTCATAAGACACTTCAAAATTAACTTTCAGTGCTAATTGGCAGGTCGTTGAGAAAGTATTTTACATACCAACATTAGAAGGTTGAATATTTTTGAACTCTAAAACTCCATTTCAGTGTTTAGCAAAGCTTTCTTTAAATTAAACAATCAGTGCATTCATTTTGTTTGTGGCAGATAGGCCCTATTCTACAAAGCATTCAAGCTGCTGCCTAAATATTTTTTCTCTGGGAAAATATTCTAAACAGATGACTAAATATCACTAAATCACTGACAGTTACAAGCAAACAGAAGCTTTAAACATATTACTAATTGCTGTTGAATTGGGAGCATGTTGTATTTGTGACAAAAAAAATAAATAGCTGAATTTTTTAAAATCGAGTTCAAGACTGGTTAGAGTGAAGGGAATTGTTTGCTTTTGATTTAAGCTCATAGTGCTTCCAAAAAGCACAATTATATTTATTACATGGGGAAATGTACATCTATTTACCCACAAGACACTGAGAGAAAGCAAAAAACATGTATTTTACTCACACTCACATATTTCATCTTAACAGTGGGCAACCATTTGTATTGAAAGAATGACTTGTACCATCAGTTGTCAGCCTTTAGGTTGAGACTTCAAATAAACCGAAGATAAGAATTTAAGTCTCGTAGCCACAACTACATATTGTTGGCCAGGATGCCCCTCCTACTCTTCTTGCCTGAGAAATAATGAAGGAAATCTGTAACAGGATTTTCTAAAGGTATTAATTGCATGACTGAGATTATCTAATAGCTCACTACTGTTTAGTGCAATAATTTCACTGATCTCTCAGTAAGCAGAAACACCAAAATGACTATTTTTCAACTGCCATGTGTTGGTTTTCTGTCAGTTTGGGAGTGAGCAGACTCAGCTGTGCCAGGAACTTGAGGAGCACCAGGAATGGTGCAAGGCAAGAAGTGGAAGTCTGTGCCTAAGAGTAGGGAAGAGGACACTAGCCAGGCACTAGCACAGAAGTGAGCTGTTAGACCAGCCAAAACACATTGTTAAGTTCCCCCAAGAGAGAATTGCCCATCAGTATATTTTGACCTCCATGTTCGTATTGCAAAATTTCACTACTAGATCAGAGGAAAGATCAATCAAAATATACATCCTACATGCTCACCTGATCCATTGATAGGCCAGCAGAAAAAAAGGAAAGGCACTGAAGATTTTCTTTATGTTACTAAGCACAATTCCATGAGAAGTACCATGACAGAAAATAAAGCAGCAGGTCAGTGATCAAGTTCTTAGGAAGTGGTCAGCAAAACTGCATTAACAGGAACAGCTATACTAGAATTAATGAAAACTGAGTATGTAGAAATCCTGGGAGCTCTGGAGTTCCTACAAAAGTAGAACTGTGACTTTATCCAGTCAAGCTCAAGTCATTTAGTCTTCGTTGTGAGTTCATCACCATAGAATGTACGTGTCTGGAAAATTAAATGAAAGAGATATACATCGTCTGTGGAAGGGCTTGTAAAGGTCTTAGCAGAGCTAACCCACTGCAATCTATGAGTATAAATATTTGGAAAGGCTGCAGCACATTCACCCTTACAGACATCTAAATGCAATTAGAATCATATCTGGATTGCAAGTTCTGGAGGTACCTGGATATACGATTCCATGAATGCTGATGCCACCTATGATTAAATTTTTTTTATAATATTTCTTCATGGTCTGTGAAAGACTAATGGAAGAAAAACTATTGCTTCTAGGCTTCAATTTCTTATACAGGTTGAAGATCTTCACTAGAAAGTAGTTAGCTGGTTATATTTTTCTGAAGGCAAGTTTTAAAGGTGATACAGGAAAAGGTATCGTTTTACATCTGGTTTTACTAAATGCAGAACAGAACTATCTCCAGTACATCCTTGTCCTCTGGTCTAAAGAGTATATTCCTCTCCCTCCCTGCTCTGTAAAAGTTCCTGAATGACAAGTCTGAAGTGCATCTCTCCTTCAGGAAGAGATCGGCTTAAGGCAAGGAAAGCAAAATTTTTAGGCTCCATCTATACCAGTAAACTGAACATGACCAGAACACAAACTAATGCATAGATTATCAGTAGATTTAAGCTGCTAGCATGCTTCCTGCTTTGGTTTTGGCCTGCGCTAACTGGTGCTCTGCAAGGAAATGCATGGACACAACTCAGGAGAGAGAAATCACAGGCATAACTCTATAGTATGGTGTTTCATGGTCATGGTTTAACACCAGTTTAACTAAGCACCATGCAGCTGGTCAGTTGCTCCCCTGAGTAGGATGGCGGAAAGAAATGGATGGTTAAATGTGAGAAAACTCATGGATCGAGATAAAGGCAGTTTAATAAATTTAATAAGCAAAAGCCGTGCATGCAAGCTAAGCAAAACAAGGGATTAATCTACTACTTCCCACTGGCAGGTAGGTGTTCAGCCATTTCCAGGAAAGCTGGGCTCCATCACATATGGCAGTGCCTTGAAGACAAACGCCATCACTCCAAACATTCCCCCCTTCCTTCTTCTCTCAGCTTTATATATTGAGCATGACATATGGTGTGCGATATCCCTTTGGTCAGTCAGGGTCAGCTCTCCTAGCTGTGTCCCCTCCCAACCTCTTGTGCACTCCCCACCTTCTTGTTGTCAGGCCAGTATGAGAAGCTGAAAAGTCCTTGACTACTGAGCAACAAATAAAACAGTGTGTTATCAACACTAATCTCATACTCAATCCAAAGCACAGTACTATACCAGCTACTAGAAAGAAAGTTAACTCAATCCCAGACTAAACCAGAACTTTCGTGGAGAGTCATCAATAGACAGATTATTTTAACTCATTAATTATTTTTGGCCACAGGTTTTGGTGTTTTTTTGCCTTTAAGCTGATATGATATATATATAAATAGTGATATTATAATAACAGTAATCAGAAACCTATGCTGCTGGTGGAGAAAACTAAATTGGGTCTATTTGTGAACTTGTTTCTAGGGTGCAAATTTAGACTGGCCTATGCATTTTGAGAAGAAAATAGGCACCAAAAGCACAGAGTTCCATGTAGCAACTTGCATTATTTGTGGTAAATTTTGCTTTCCATTTACAGCACAATCTCCTGACGTGGAGTGCCAGATAGATCTTAGACTTTCTCTTTTCTTTCCAATACTACAAATGGGATCAAGTGTCTTGCTGACCTCCTGAAATATTTGAAATGTACTTCCAACAAACTATTTATGTCACAATAAGATACTCAATTTGGAGCTTGGCTTCTAGAAGGAAAACTGGAAAGTTTCTCATAGTGCAGCCAATATAACAGAATCCACTGGAGCACAGGAAAACCTGCACGGAGGAACAAAGAAAGAGAGCTCAGAAAGTTGAGGAACACATATTCCAGTAAAAATCAGCTAAGAATGCTTCTCTGTTTCACATATTTAACACCTTTGGTGGCCTTTAAAATGTTGGGAGACCACGTTAGATTAGCCTACTGGGTATGTTTGTCTTTTGTGACGGGCACAGAGGGAACAACTAATCCTAGTTACATTGTTTTTCTTCCTTTTTTTTTCTCTAAGAGTGCTGATAAACTCTCCATTAGGATTTCAAGCCCCTCTAGGCTCTGTCAGTCTCATTGTTATTTAATCCTAAATGAAGTATGTCTTATCAATTCATTCCATGCCACGACCCTGGTCAAGGTTAGATGAGGGTCTAGCAATAAAAGTAAAAAGCATTATTTTTCCTTGGCAGGCTAAGAAGTCATTGATGTGCATGGAGGTAAAAATTCTTCACTGCAAATACATTTCTCCAAATATGTTCATTCTTCAATAAACATTTTAAAATGCTGGAACATGATAGCAGGCTTTTTTCTTTCCTGTACTTTTTAAAGATGAGATTAAAGCAAGGATTTTATTTTTTTTTTTTTTTTTTGTAAATTCTGTTTATGGGAAATCTATTTAAATTAACGTCACTCTTTTTTCAAATGTCTCTTAGAGCCAAAGAAGAAAGTGAGTCACTTGGCAAAATTATCCTGTGTGCTATTATCAGTGGAGATGAGCCAGCCCTCCTACTGTTTGTTGATGCATCTGTCTAGTGAAGCAGGGGGTGGGGGAGGAAGAAGAAAGATCCCTACTCTGAGGAACTGATCAGATCACAATAGTTTGTAAAAACCAAGAACTAGATAAAAGTTCCTTCTTGGGAAGTGTGTAACAGTGTTGCAGCCCCACCACATGCTTTCCCCTATGGCAATGAGAGTCTAAGCAAATCTCTATTTGTGTGTCGTGCTTTCTGATTAATCAGACATCAGATGCAAAAAACCACCCACTATATTTGAGCTAAACTAGTACACCACACATTAAGTATAATAAGGCCAGTAAACTGCTAAACCATTGCAACTTTTAAGAGTACCGACACTTTCTGCTGCAAGGGAAAGCTACAATGCATTTTATTTCACAGATTTCTGAGCTAGATTGCCACTTGAAAGCTGTGGGATTATGATCAAAGGTGTCAGCAAGATTTCACCAGACGTACCTACTTTACATTAAACTACCTTGTGCAGCCTTGCTGACTTGTTCAACCAAACAGAGAACACAATGGAAGTTATTTTGTTCAAGTGTTGTCCAGCATTACTGGAATCAAGGTTACTAGTTTTCAGGTATCTTCTTAATTTAGGATTAGGTCATGCTCCGCTTATTAACAATGAACTAAGCTTGATAGGTGGACTTCAGCACTCTTCATACGTAGCGTAAGCTTCAATTTGTTGGCTGGATGTTGGCCAACAATTTAATTTATTCCATGCTCCTAAGTCACAAAGCTCTGGCAACAAGAAAAATTAAGGGAAATGGAAGAGAGAGGTCATGCTAGGAAAAAATATCTAGAAGTAATATTTTGCCAAAGTACTTATTCAGTTCAAACAACTACATAGTTTAGAATCTTTTTCTTTGGTGCCCTGGCAGTGTCTTACTATCATGAACAAGTGGAAAATGATACCAGAATCAGAGCCCTGTGAATCAACCACTCTTCTGAGCAAAGCAAAACTTTCTACAGTCTGATATTTGAATACCAAGTAGTTCATAAAATGAACTCTTTTGGGAAAAAAAAAAAAAAATTTTGAAGGGAAAAAAAAAATCTAAAAGCACCAGGGCGTTATGGTTCATTATGGTTCATTGGTTTCTTGTGCTTAAAAAAAAAAAGAAAACAATGAAAAAAAAATCAACTGTCAGGGTCAAAGAAACTCTGCTCGTATTGGGCCTGTGACTGACAGAGGACCATGACATTCCTATTACAGAGACAAGATGAAATTATAACTCCTTGTCCTCTATTGTCCTTCCTTCTTCAGTCCTTATTTATCAAGCCATCCAGATTTTGCCTCCAGACTCACTCTTTTATCGCCTGCTTTACAAAGAGGGCATGGAAGATTTATTTAAACATGTTTAAGCAGTAGATCCCTATCTGTGCACTCCTAACACCAGGTCCTTTATGAATTAATATTTTGGAAGCCCAGTTGTCCAGTAGAGTTTTAAGTAGCTGAATGGTATTTACCCCAGAAGCATCTATGTCATGGAATCCTCGAGGCAGTAGAGAAATCTGAACTGTTATGACCACACAGCACAACACAGCATCAGGTTGGCTTGACCAGCTTAAGTCAGGAAAACCCAAAAGTGGCATTTGCACAATGGTTTATTAGCAAGTTTTCTTTCCTTGGGTGTAACAACTAATTTATGAAAGGGGAATGTCAGGGAGGACACATTGGAGAAGGATGTTCCTCTTTGCCTGACACTCTGTCAAGAAATTGTCATCTACCATCTAGTTGCTTCCTAGGAAAGCTTATTTAGGGAAAATAATTATAACACCACACCACTGTACAGAGCAATCTCAGAGTTCAGAAATCCTGTAAACCATGTGTTTGTTGACACATCATAATGCAGCATGAAAACTAAAAGCAGAATTGGCACTATATCAGCTAAATGCATATAAACACTTGATCTATATATTAACTTATTGCAGAAGATTCCTCCATACATGAATCAGAAACAGTTCATTTAAGGGAGGCCCAGGACTGGCAGAGCCAGAGGGTTTGCAGGCTGGGAAGGAACTGGAATCGCGCTGTCAGGACCCAGTAACGGGTCTTGCCTTCCCCCTGCTTATCTGTCAGCAGCTTTATCAGTCTCTCATTTACTCAAACACTTTAAAAAAAATTAAAATATTCAAATTAAAATATAAAATAAAGGGAAAAAAGTTATATGACTAACAAAAAGTGAGTGTTAAATCAAAAAATGGGTTTGATGTTACGAGTATCATATCATGATGAAACTATCAAAGCTGATTTTTTTTTTAAGTAAATTATTCTATTTCAGCTCTTCAAACATACAAAGGCAGAAAAAAAAGGAGTACAGTGATGTCTGTGCTATGTAGAAGGCAGCAATAGCAAATCTCCTGCTGTCAGTTTTTTGTTTTAATTATTTGGCACAACTCTTATTAAACCAGGAAAGAAGAAAATTTCTTTCCCTCTGTTTATAGAACATTTAGTGCTTTTTCACATCATTTAACTTATAATATTCCCTTTCAAAATTATCCAGTATGAATGGAAACATGAAAATATTTTACAAACATAATACATTTTTCTGAAAGCAACTGAAGAAAAAATAAAAAAGCTAAAAGCATGAGAGGGCTATAGTTATATTCTCTCTTGTTCCTACTTACAGTACCAAAATCCAAATTTTTTTCCTTGAAATCCTTTTTTTCCATGCCCACGGTAGGCACATGCAGAGTAATAAGGATTGTTATAAACAACAATTACTTAGCTATAGGTGGACAGAGTTTTTGAGCTAGCTGCCTGATTTATTCACAAATGTTTTGTATATGCATATAATTGGTATCATGTCAAAATCTAAATTCTTTCATGCAAAATGATATCTGTGTGAAATAAAAAAGTGTGACTATAAACAATATCTGATTCTACTATAATACACCAAATAGCTGTGTCCAAGGACAAAGATGTTGATTTACTAGAAACATAAAACCAACACTGATTCTTTGTCTTCTAAACACACAGCATTTCACAAGGGATGAATTTCCTCTGTGTGCATATGTTTATAGTTAATATTTAATAACATGGAACACAAACCCCAGTGACTCTTGTTACAATAGTTTAAGAAATTACTGCCCATGTCTGTTGCAAAGCTATCCTGGAGGACACCACCCTAATTGCAGAGTCATGAAAATATGTGCCTGAGCTTCAGGAGCTCCAGAACAAAGTCAGACACCTTCATTCAGTCCCACCTTTATCAATGGTCTGTGCTCTGATGCACAGATTTGGGGACGGACACACACCCTCCCTTTTGCCAGTTCTCTGACTGAGACATCGCCTGTGACAGGTGTTCAAGTACAGACAGCTGAGTTGGGAATCAGAAAAAAATATCCTTTAAAGGTCTTTTACCATAGCCCTTAGAAAAAGTTTCAAACTATCTCTCTCCCTTAAAGGTTAAGTTTAGATCCATACAGAAAAAGACACGTAATAGTGTTTTAAGAGAAAACAGTATTTACTTTTAAGGAAGAAAAATCCCTCTAATTCTTTTCATAGACTGGATCCAGAGAACTTGCCTACACTGTACTCTCTGCATAGCTGATTAGTCATTTATGCACAGCTCAGACTGCCAGTTTTGTGTACATAGGGCAGAAACAGTTGAAATTGCCATTGGTTAAACACACACAATTATATCTAAATATAAGCCTAGAAAGTTAGTGGCTAAATATTGGCATCAAACCAGCACTGGTCTGGATTTAGTTTCAAAATTTGGTCAAGTAAATGGTATGATCTAATTTAAGACAATCATTAGAAATTCATAAAATTAAATATAAAGGCTGTAAGCTGGCTAAATTTGAAGTACAGGAAAAGGAAATGAAATATTGATCAGTAAAAGAGAGTAAGAAAAGTAGGGAATTGAGAGCAATGCACAAGCAGTGTTTGACATTTGGGGTTGTTCGTTAGCAAAAACGTTTGCATTTTGTTTGTTTGCTTGGGTTTTCTAACTCCCAGAAGTCTGCAGAACATCCAGTTTGCAATTCCAGCAAACAGATTGTTACGTGCTGTTTTCAAATTCTCACATAGTGTATTTCAGCATTCAGATGGTTTGTGCGAAGTATAAAGGACAGGTAAATTAGTGATGCACTATACACAAATTAAACTGAACCTTCCTTTCCAAATACCTTGCTTCATCTTTCATTCACTCATTACACTCATTACACATCACTAGCACAACGGAAATACATTTATTACCTGCTTTATCTTAGAGAAGGATGTATGGTTAACACATAATGTTAACTCTCTGACAAAACAAAGCTAATATTCTTCCTTTTTCATTTCATATTATTAAAACCTTAGTAAGCTGGTAGAACAACTCTCATCCTAGCTGGAGGCAAATGTAAAGAAAAAAAATTATTACATAAGTTTAGTCTTTTGTCTTTCTTGAGGTTTTTTTTGTTTGTTTTTTACAAATAGTATCAACATATTCTTAAGAAAAAATCCTGTTATTTTCCATTTTCAAAATTTCAGCTAATTTCTGAAAGGAATAGACTAATTGGGAGAAATATTTTAACACTAGCAAAAAAAAATCTGAAAATTTAAATATTGCAAACTTAAGATGTGGAATGCAGAAACTGCACATGAATCTCAGCCCTTTTATATGGATTGCTGCATCTCAGCTGGGTGCAGCTGTTAGGAAATTCATTTCTATGAAGCTATTTTATACTAACAAGACTCAGCCATGAGTTTGCAACATTACTAAAGTTGCCTCAAGCAGGCACTAATTAGAATTTACTTCATTTTTTTTTCATCTATTTTCCTTTATTTCTTTCGTTTTTCCTTCTTCTGTTTTTTCCTCTTTGCTTTACCTGCTGTCATATTGTACTACTTTCTTCAGCTGTTTCTGTCACAGAGGCACCCCAAAAATCAATTTAGGCAAGCAACAAGCCCCAAGCAGACTTTAATGAGAACTGTTTAGCAGAAAACCAACTACAAACAGAGTTTATCCAAAATTATTCAGCACTCCGACAACATTATAAAACACAGGTTCAGATACCAGTTAGGAGTTCAACTGCTACACAACAACTCAAACTCACAGGGATCAGAACCCAAAACTCTAGAGTAATGATTCAAAATGCACAACTTCCTTCTCTGTGTCAAAGTGAAGACTCTCAGGGTACCCAGATCACTTACCAGGTTAACAAGGTGTCTCAGTTCCCACAAAACATTCATTACATCACCAGGCTAAGGAGAAGAGTCTTTCACTACAGACCCACACCTCATGATAGACCCACTGCTACCAACAAACCAACTTAAATGGGCCTCCAGCTGCACTTATAGCCTAGGTGAATCTATGCTCTGGTCATTTATGGTCATGTATGGTCCAGAAACTTCTCTCAGTCAAGGCATCTCATTGGTCAAAGGCCCTGTTTGTCAACCAAGGGGCGTGTGCATGACCACAGTGGTCCATCTGCCTAAAAGTTTTTGCTGCTTTCAGGAGCAGAATGCATCTGCCACAGTTGCCATTAATATTTATTTTTTGTGAAATCAATAGCAAATACTCTGTTTTAAAAACTTATAGTGAAGAGAATCAGCAAAACTGACTGGTGATCACAAGCATATTTTGATGAATCATCTTCTAAACAAAATTAATCAAATTAAATACATGTAACTAGTATTTTGCCCAGTTCTAAAGTAGAACAAAAAGGAAATTGCAAACTACAGCTGCTACATGGTATTCCTTCCATGCCATTGTGGTAAGTTTTAGTGTTTGTTACGGTGGAAAGGACCACGAGCAACAAGAGACAAAATGGGAATGAGACACTGCAGCTAATAAGAGCACAAGGGATTTGCAAACCACTGATATGTTCATTATTTATGTATTGAAAAATGTCCACCTAAACCTCCAAAGCATTTAAACAGGTCAAAGCAAAACAAGAAAGAGGTATGTACAGAAAAGAGTAAAACATCTAAATAATCTAAAATTATAAAATACACATCCGAGAATTAACTGTAAGAGAGGCTAATTTAGGTTCCTTGAAATACATTTTCTCTTATATTGTAACTTAGCAGAAAGTATCAGCTGCTCCAAAGGGAAAATGAGCTAGAAGTCAAAGGTGATGGCAAATCAGGCAAGAGCAATGTTCTACAAGGCCCAAGCAAGAAGAGCAGCAGGTCTGATGATAACCACCATCATCAACCAGTCCAGTGATCTCCAGAGAAGTCCTTAGGGATGAGCCAGTCCTGCAGTCAGGACAAGGCACATCAGCAAGGTACAAGGCCAGGCACAGGTATACCTACAGTATAGTCCAGACAAGGAACCAGCCTGAGCTTAAAAGCAGCTCCCAAATCAAGGGCAGGTGTTGCAAGGGTGAAGATCCCAGATGAAACTTTTTACAGAGCTTTCTCAAGCAGCTCATGTCACAATAGTCTGATCCAAGTTTACACAGTGGTACCATATCTGAGAAGGCCTTGAAGACCACCAGCTAAAGTGCTAGGAGTGAGGAAGAGGTTGTGATACAGGGAATTGACAATTAACTAATTAACACTTAAAGAACTGACACTTGAGAACTAACCCTACCCCACATCACTAAAGACACTTAGAGAGCTAACCCTTTAACCCACATCACTATTGCCTAGCCTTGCTTAACTCTGTGTAACTTATTGTACAAAAAACAGGACTTCACTGATGCCTTGCAAAAATAATAATCCTTGGGTGCATCCTTGGATGAACTAGATTACAGAAACTTGGGCACAGGACAGGAGATACGCCAGTTTTAACCAACTCAGCAGTCTGAGACCTAACCAACTCATCACACTGGGCCAAAGGTGACCGTGTACAGAGAAAGAGGACCCGGGTTCACGATCACTGCGCAGCTGCAACCAGGGGGGGCCAGAGGTGGAGACTATGGAAATGGCCTCCCGAAACTCTTTGTAGTAAGAACCACCTTCTCAGTGACAGGTTATGAATATGTATAGGTGTTCCTAAAACTTTCATGAATACGTAACACTTTACTGCATTTAACCAAGCTCACAGCTACTGTAATTTTACACACGTATTAGGTGAAATGATTCCCCGTGGGTCCAGCATCATAAATAAATACATACCTTCTTTATAACCTCAAGGGTTGTAAGGTCATTCCACCCCTCAGTTGTAGGGTCTGCTAGTGCACTCAGGGCCACAGCACAAGTCCTGAAACTCCTGCTGCTGGGTACCATACTCCAAGTTTAACAAGTGTCACTATCTAAGAAGCAGTTTGTTCCTGAGGTGCTATTTGGACGCAGCTGCAAGTGACTCCCCAGGAGCTACCATATCACCAGCTAATATTCTTTGAAGCGCTCCACTTACTTCAACAGCATTAGACCTGCTAGCATCAGAGGCAAAGGTTGGTAAAAGAGCCCTATTGAGTTATGCCAAAACTCCGAAGATACTAATCTGCTACATAGACCCAGAGTGAATTACAGTATTGCTAAATTTAAATTTGTGTTTCTAAATGTATATCTCTAAATTCTTCCTGAAGGAACGTTAAGAAAATTTTATCTCTTGTTAACACTATGAATCTAGAGGTAGATAGACCTTTGTGAAGTGATGGTGCAACACTGTGAATCAACAGAGAGAATAAAGGGCAAACCACAAGTAGATAGAGATGGGAAAGTAATAATGTATATTTTTGCATCTGAAAAATTATTCTCTTCTCTCAGTTTCCACTGGCAGATTTGTTTTGATTAAGAAATAAATTACAGGTGCATAGACCCTAGTTAGTGATAGGTACAACTGGACATGCCTATTGCTCGGTGAGCATAATCAGCATCTGCAGTCCTAGCTGGAAACAACCTGAGCATAGTCAGAGTTCCAGTGTTCAATCAGGAGCAACAAAGGAGGTTTGGCACATGGCCCTCAACACTGTTATTGTCGACATATGTTTCTGTTATAATGAACGTCAGGCTCATTTAGAAAAGAAATTACATCTATCAAAATCGAATGGCCAGCTGAACATTTTCTCATAAATGGCCTTTGGAATAGATTTTGGCAATTTAAAAGTTACCAGTGAAAAATCTACATGTGTTAAATAGATTGAGTGATCTCTTAAGTCTGTCTGTGTCAGCAGTTATCCTACTTCCTCCTTTACTGAAGACCAGAATTAGGAAAGGAAATATGTAAGCCTGTTAACAGCATAGAGCCTATGAAGCTATGCTAGTTTCAGCTCACAACAGGACACATAATACAGACCTTTTATGGGGCATTACGCAGCATTGAAGAGGCCAAACCATAAATTCTGCAGCAGGCAAATGTGGGGGGTTTTTTGAGGATCCCTCTCTAGATACTAAAGAAGCTCTCCAAAATGATTCCTTTTATCATTCTGCTCATCTTCTCTGTGCTCCTTATCCAAATAAATAAAACACTTAAGTGCTTTTTATCAGAGTAGTTTCATGGACTTCAATAGTCCTATCTAGTACTTAAGATGAGCATGCGCCTAAGTGTTTTTTTGAATTGGATCACAAACTCTGTCCAGGGCAGATGAGCTGATTTTCTGTAAGCTCAAACCCCTATGTCATCAAGGGTCAAAATTCAGGCAACGCCAAGTTTATAGTGTGTGTTAAGTACAAAATGCTACAAAATATATAGCTTCTGAGTACAACATATGACTTTTCTTTCGAGAATGCAAAGAGAGAAAATATCTTGATCAGATTTGCTTCTATATGAATGCTGATTTTTTTACTTTTTATTTTTAATCTTATATTTCTTATGCTTATACAGCCTCTGTCAAGAAACTAGAGGTAATATGCTAATAAAATACTGCAGGATGGACCATTAGGAGGAAGATGTTTGTATCTAGAAGACTTTGAGTTGGTCACTGTTCCCACATGGAATGTAGACCAGAAGCAACTCACCAAGTCACAGATTCCTATCATTTGCCTGCCCCCCTAAGACCTCTCTTTACATTTCTGTTTTTGCATGCCAAGTTTTGTTGATGGTCTAGTTATGGCAGAATAAAATATGGCATACAACATTTAAAGATAAACTACCTAAATATTTTTCTGCAAAAGTGTTTCAGAGAATTTTCAGCTCTTCATTGACATTTAGCGTCTGTATTAATTAACACTTAATATTATATTAAGTCTGTATCAATGTTCATCAGATGTCTTAATCTGGTGGAACATATTTGATCAATTCAAACACAATTTACCTCTGAAAACAAAACAAAACACAACAAAACACAACTTTAATGAAAAATTCATCTGCATTGTAGTTTTATAATGTCCTCCATATTTACAGCAGCTGAATGCAGTTTTCAGTAGTGATAGAAACAGTAAAAACAGTAAAGTCACTATTGGACTTTAGGAAATCTCCAGAACATCTTTCATGGGGTCTTAACTCTGCTTGGGGAATACAGCTTTTGTGCTGCAGTATGTGTGTGAATAGAAAGAGGGGATTTCCAACTATGGAATATAATTTCTGTTTAAGCTTTATGTGATCTCCTGTTTTCAGTGGGTTTTTACTCCAATTTTCTTTGATCCTGTAGGAAAAAAAAAAAAAAAAAAAAAAAAGTAGTTAATTAAAAGAATTCCGAGCAAAATAGGTTCGAAGTATTCTGTCAGAAGTCAATGACTACAGCTTATGGCAGATCCTTAATCATCTGCATTTCCTGCTTAATGAAACAGGACACAGCATGAATTCCAAAATAGCCAAAGACTAATTTTTTACAGTTCTAGAAATGAATGTTTTCAATTATTGACCAAAACCATAGCAATTTACATTTTTCTGATTTTTTATTTTGATATACACGTCTCAAAGGATTTTTCATCTAGATAAATTATTCACAAATGAAAAATGAGTGCCACTCAGTCATAATCACTTCTTTGAAAGAGAGTTTAGTCATGCACATTAGCATCTATGTATTCTTTGTCATTCACAGGCATTAAAGACAAATCTACTGCTACTTAGAATTCAAGGCTGGAGAACCCCTGCCTGTCCAGTCACTGCACCATTTCCAATCAGTAACCATTATGTGGAGTTATGCTTTTCCTCCACATCTTGCTCTTTATATACACACATACATGGGTCACTCACTTGGGTCAGAGATCCGGAGTGATAATTGCGCTCTTTCAGAGCAGCCCAGATAAAGAGTCTAATTTTCAATATCTGCAAAAAATGGCATGAAGATGTAGACTATGGTTAGGAGTCACTTTTCCTGAAAATCAATGTTTAGAAGAGACATCTAATCTAAGATCTTTGTTCATCTTAGAAACTACAAAAATGCCTGCTTTTTGGATTGAGCTCCTAAAAGAAACCCCTATGCACTTGTTTTTTAAAAAGTTTCCAAGTGATTGATCCAGTGGGCCAAGAAGGGGAAGAGGAATGTTAGGATAAAGAATAAAAGTTTGTCACCTGTCTTCAGTCAGACACTTAACCCCTGCATGGTAAAAAACATCAGTCTCATACCATTCATACCCAAAAGGTCAACTACATGCAGGATGCTAACTGTGTAATCAGCACGCCCTGGCATTTAAAAGAAGTAGCAGAAAAAAGCCTCATTGTTATACTCTTCATAATGAAATCATGGAAAGGCATTAGTCCAAAAATGATTACCACTAAGCTCTGCTGAACCACTATAGGTACAGGGTTCAGCGTGTGGAGAGATTAAAGCCTTGTGCAATCACAGCCTAGAGACCGCATGTCATTTCACATCAATTGGCATGATGAATATTTTACATAATGTGAATCACGGTCTAACTGTGAGTTTGATTGCATCTACTGTTGTTCTGATCACACAACCTCAGCACATAGAAGCGAAGAGGGAACTAAGCTATTGTGCAGAGTTAAAGGAAGAAAGAAAAGCTGTGTAGCATGAAATGAAAGTGACATCTCACAGGATACATATTACTAAAAGTTGCTGAGCAATTTAACAGCTACATGTAATATATATATTGACATAATCAAAAAAGGCCATTAGAGGAGCATCTCTTCCACCAATAGAAATATATCATTTCTGAAATCAGCAGACTGCTGCCAGGATACTCCAAATGGAAGCCTTGCTGTCAGTGAAGATGCATTTAACTCAATAAACTCTCCATTAGCTGCAATACAGGTGGAATGTAACTAAACCGGGATTCTCACAAGAGCTGGCAGAAAAAAAAAAATTGTAAAACACACTTCGAAGATACTTCTAAAGATCAGGTTCAGTCATGAATTTGTAATAAATCATATTACAAAACAAAGCAAAAATTGATCCTGAAAATTATATTGCTTCTATTACCGTAGTAGCTGAGACATACAAAATCTATAATTCATTTGTTCCCCAATACCATCACAACTATTGTCTTCACTTTATAAATGTAAAATAGATATCAGTTAATTAAGGAACTTGTCCTAGACACTGCAGGACATCTACAAAACAGCAACTGATGTTATCCATACAGTCAGGTAGCAATCTAGCACTCTAGTTACTGGATGGGTGCCAGACTCAACCCCTACTTACTTGTCAGTGAACACCTGGATATGGGGTACAGGCTGTTATCACATTCCTCTGTCTCAGAGGAAGAAGATCTACCATCTAGGACCATCCAAACTTTTACTAGGGTCAAAAAGAATTATGATCATTAGAACTGAAATGCAGCCACTTATTTCAGATTTTAGGTAGGATGCTTCATATCCAAAAGCATTTCAATGTTAGTCTTTGGATGATAGTCTGCATAAAGCAGATGCAAATTCATTATGGTTAATACTGATTAGCTCAACTTCATAGACCTTACAGCACAGAAAAACAGTGAAGAAGCTAATGGGTGTGCCCAGTCAATTGGTACAGTGTCTATCTCACTGTTACTGTATTTATTAAGGATTTGCCTAAGTTTTCCCTCTGTTTACATGAAGTCCAGAATCTGCAGAACGCAGATTTGGGAATGACAGTAGATTCATCAAGACATTGTAAAGGGAACAGATGACAAACCTGCATAAGGTGGGCAAAGGCATGCCCTGGAGCCATGTCACCATAAGCCTGAAACTACCAGGATTGCAAAATGGCATCAAAATCAGATTTCACAGGGATATGTTTCTGATTTTGCTATCAATTATGATGTCCAAGAAGGAATTCTCAGTCCCACAAGAATGACACTAAACTTGGCTGTCACCTTCTCATCTTTTAACTACATTATCCTTCTCATCTTTTAACTACCTTATACCTTTAAGGCAACAAGAAATTTTTTCTTTTTTCTTTTTTCTTTTTTTTAATCTCATAGGGGTTTTCTACAAGACAACCCACTTTTTCACTCAAAGTCATTACAGCTAAAGACCAGGGAGTCATTTCAAGCTTGGATTATGTGCAGGTGATTGGTTATGGGTTTATGATGTTGCTTCAGTTTGCTTTAGATAGTTGAATGTGTAAAGCATTTGAAATGTGTCCAAAACAAACAGATATCAATAGAAATAAATACAAGTCAAAGGTTGGCATCGTAATTGACATAAATAATAAATTCAATGATGGAACTATGCCATTTTAACTCTGCTAGACAACTGTTCCAAGGATCCTAGAAGTAAACTAGCACTCACTGCAAAATTTTGCTATGCCAGCAAATTTTCTCTTATAAAATTGATAGCTTAGCTCTACAAGCTCTACATGTTTATGGGGCCAGTGAAGGTATTTGCACTAAACTTTTATTAAAAAACAAACAAACAAAAAAAAACCAAAAAACAACAAAAAAAACACCAAAAACAACAACAACAACAACAAAAACCCCACCAACCACCACCACCACCAACAACAACAAAATAACAACCTGATCTGGGACCTTTCTGCTAGATGCCTCTCCTAGGCGTAGGCATCTTTCTAGCCTACATTTGAATGTCTTTGATGTGCTGACAGTCCACCATGCTACTTTGCCCTTAATATTTTCTGACCCATTACAGGGTATAATTTGTGTAATTAAGTTGTGTAAATCTGAGTATGGAATTACCATTGCTTCTTGGGGGTTTGGTGCCTATTTGTTAACAGGAAATTAAAACCAGTGCATCTTAGTAGTCACTACAGTGTCCATCAATGTCTACTTGTGTAGATGAAACAAAGAGAAACTTGCAGATAACTAGTTTCTGAACTATTTTTTTCTGAGGTACTTAAACAGAAGTCAGAAATAAAGCTGATTAGAGTGAGGACCTCCTTCTCAGTTATCCTACTATGTGGCCTTAAAACCCAGAAAAACGCATATAACAAAAAAACCCATGGGATTTATTGAACACAAAAAGCAGAATTTGATCATGTAGACAGAGGGAATTAAAATTTCAGGGACTGTGTGGTAAGAATGCCACACGAATTTCCTCATACTTGAGATCACAGATATCAAGCACCAGCTTTGATACTGTGGTTTAGAGATATGAAAGGAATGTGGTTAAGGTAGAAGACATTGCTGGTAATTTGGATTTCATCGGGCCAACAGCTTTTTTCCTCAATAATTTCATTGCCCCTGTCTTGCAAAGGTTCAGTATAATAATGAGAATGAAAGCCCTGTCTTTTATCAGGAACAGAACACTAAATAGGCTAATAGGCAGCATAAAAATACAGGTCTGCCAAAACTAGTGACCTGAACTTCCAGATTTTAAGAGAGCTCAAATTTCCCTGAGGCAGTCTTCACTCTCCTCACATTAATGAAAATCTTCATTACAAAAGACTGAGGGAATCATACAGGTATGCCCTACAGAGCCTTATCGTACAAAAACATCTTTTCTTCAAAACTTACTATTACTTATAAATGCAATTTGACTTGTCAGGTATTGAAGGAAGATTCATACCTCCAGCTGTAAACAAAGGGCACTCATTAATTAGTTTTCCCACACAAAAATACAATGAGTGGCTTATGCCAGATGCCGATGCAACAAGTCATAGAACTGGACACATCTAAGCCATTATTGACGGCATAAAAAGCCATGAAAGGCTACTGGCTACTGAAAGGTAGCCAGTCAACCCAGACAGACTCATTACTGCAAGAAGCATTAAATTAAACAGTGGCATAAAGAGTCACACAATGTCTCAGACTCTAACACAATGATAAGCTGATTACTTAAGCAAAATACTGCAGAGGGCTGTGTGTGCTGGTGTGCATGCATTTAAAGTACTACACATGCATAGGTCACTCAGATACTGCATTAAATTCAATAAATTAAACATGAATCATTGGGCACATTAAATGAATTGCAACTCATAATCACCTAAGTAGCAACAAGGCATTCATCTAAACTGACCTAGATAGATTGTATAAAGAGTTATTAAATATAATGGGAATACAAATTACAAGTTAGAAACCTTGGAATTCTTTTCTGGTTGAAGGGATTTTTATAAGAAGTCAGTAGCTGAAACTATGCATATGTATGATATTTTGCGTCCCTCATCCCGTCCCTAGACACTGGTTTATTGGGGTAGTTTATATGCAAATAAGATAACTGTAAATAAGGTACCTGTGTGATGGTCCACTCTAAAATCCTGTGTCTTGTCTGGGATAATGGGGTGGTAGAATACAGAACAGTATTGATGATGAGTACACAAAATAGTCAGTTGAGTCAGGTATCTCCAGAATTTCAGAGCAGGCATATTTGGAGTAACTAAGAGAAGAGGAAAAGGTTTATTTGAACTTATTGTGGAATATACAGCAGTTACTTAGATTTGCTTTATCTTCATATTCAGAATGATTTCATGGTCCAGAGAGAAAAGCACTGTTCCTTTAGTCAAAAGATATAGGGTGGAATTCATGCAACTAAATGCAGTGGTCTGCTCTTTATCTGAGTCACCCGAGTCTCCACATATAATCAGTAGAAATCTAGTCACTGTAGGCTATGAAGGCTAAGAAAGAATTGTTCTGACTCTAAAATAGACATTTTAAATCATTAGATGGATTGAATCCTAAAAAGTTCTATTTCTCTACAATGAATAAGAAGAGAGGTTCAGAAATAGCTGTCTGTGTTACATTTGTCTAAGGAAGATGAGGTGACTCTTATTCCTAGACTCTGCTCTTGCCTTTCCTGCTAACCTGCTGTATGGCTCTGGAAGTCTAAATGATATTAAAAAAAAAAAAAAAATCAAGAATGATATTTTAGACTTCATTACTCTCTTGATGACATCTATTAGGCAATATCTGTACGTTTCAGACATCTATATTTATTCATGATGACTCCCATCGTTCGTCTTTTTGTACCATTGTTCTCCCTCCCATTCTGTTTTGTATATTTACTACATAGTCTTTAAACAAGAACTGTCACTTTTGCATACAGGATGCAACAGGACAGAACCTCAGTATCAGATGTGTCTCTTGGCATAACATCACACAGGTAGTTAACAATGAATTTTAACTGTCATTTACATAATCTGAGGTTAGAAAATTCTTCTTACCAGCTAATGAGAGCAGGCCATGGGAATCAAATAATACCTCACATTATTCTTCGATGCCTCATATTATATCCCCAGCCATAGTAGGGAGGCAACAGTGAATATAAATTTCACGGGCAGGTTACCAGAGGATAACAGAAAAAGGCATAATATAAAAACCCTGCCTAAACTTACACTTGGAAAAGCATATTTTGAAGAGGACTGCTAAATTCATAAAAAAACCCTCAAAACCTACATTGGAAAAAACAGAGGTCAGTTTAGACTGAACTGCAATCTTTTTTAATAGAACCTTAATTTAGTCACTAGTTGGTCACTAGTAATACTGTCCAAAAACTTTGAAAATTCAAGAAGAAGACTGGCACTCTAGGTCTGAGATCAGGGCACAGTGGCAGCCTGCTCTGTGCACACTCTTCCCGGCCTCTCGTACTTGCCCAGTGTCAGAATTCTGCAAGCATTTTGCATAACTGCCCCTAACAGTGGCCACCAATGCTCCCTCCAATGAAGTCTGGGAGTGTAGTGTGATCCTGTCATCAGTAACAGAAAAGATAAGAACCTGCAGAAAGTAAAAGTTGGAGAATTCCAAATTTATTTAAATGATGTCCTAGACAAAAAAGCTGCTTTTAAGATCATATCTTAAGAGAGATTAAGAAGTGTTTATTTTCAACTCATTTACTAGAAAGTAAAAATAAATATGAATTATTAAATTTAGGAGTGTCACCTGAAATAGGTTGTTGCAAATATAAAAGACAAAAGGACTGACTGAGGCTCACTGAAGAAGCATACCTGTAAATTGATTACTTTTACATTTCAGTGACAACTTGCAAGAATGCTTTCACTTTTTAAAATTCAATGAAAAGCCAAACTATTGCCCAAGGAAAAATCCCTGAATAAAAGAGAAAGTAGTTTTGCTACAGTGAAAAATGAGAGGATATTTAGTCAATTTTCAAAACTGCCTACAGTTCTGCATCACTAAAGCAAATTACATTATTAATGTTTTAGAGTTCAAATATAAACATATTTGTAGAATTATAGAATCACAGAGTCATTCCAAGTCACCTGTCATGGGCAGGAACCTCTTTCACTACACTAGGTTGCTCAAAGCCCCATCCAGCCTGATCTTGAACACTTCCAGGGACGGAGCATCCACAGCTTCTCTGGATAACCTGTCATACTAAAGAATGTCTTCCTTATATTTAATCTAAATCTACCTTCCATTACCCCTTGTCCTATCACTACAAACCCTAATAAAAAGTCTCTCTCCAGCTTTCTTATAAGCCCTCTTCAAGTACTGAAAGGCTGCAGAAAGGTCTTGCTGGAGCCTTCTCTTAGTTAATACTAGAGAACATTATAAAGAAAAGTTATTCAGAAACGTTACCAAAAAAGAAGCATGGTGGCAGAAGAAATGTGTCTATAACTGTAATGTTGCACATTTAAGGCAAGAATGATTTTGACTATTTGAATGCACTATAAATTATGAATATTATTTAACAGAAGCCAGTAATGGTAATATGTGTTACTGCATTACCTCAGTCAAGTTCAGTGTCCACACAAGCAAATGAAGTAATATTACACCAAAAAAAAAAGTGAAATAAATATTATTGTGATGACATTATAGCATGTCATTCTTTCATTAAAGAGGCCAGGATTTCACCAGCTGAATTTATTCTATATTTTCAGCAATAATGCATGAGAAATAAATACTTTTTTTTTTTTTTTTTTAATCAAGGTTGCATAGCACAGTTTGGTAAACAGTTTGGTTACCAAATAACGATGCTAAAACTTTTATGATCCAAAGTAAATTACTGCAGGTCTCCAAAACAGCCTATACTGTAGTTACCCTTCATGGCAGGATACTCTTCTGGGCTAAATTCTATGTTGCTGTGAAATTAGATCGGACTTACCCAAGCCAAATAGTTTAAAGCTGTCTTGGGTGTCTTTTATTGCAATACAGTCATCCTGAGTGGTACTGCTCACAGATTTAGACATCTAAATTTAGATGTTTACATGAAAGCTAAGCTCCTATTACAATCAATAGAGATCTAATCAGATAAATTTAGTGAAACCTGGAGATCTGTTCAGCCAACCCTAAAATAGACAGTTACTTTTGGATAATTATTCTAGGCTATCCATAGAATTTTCCTCAGCATATTATGAGCATAGCGTTGCCTGTGTAATGCAGTGTCAGGACCCTTAGCTGGGTCATCTCTAATGTAACTCCAGTGCTATGACTCTGTTATCCAGGTTTTGAAATTTCAGACTTCATGGATTGAAATGATACCCTCTTAATTTGTTCACTTGATTTGATTGCTATATAGAGAACAAGAAAGCATCAAGTGCACAATGGTTATTCATTTCAATCTCAGTTTGAAACCTCAAAGTTGAAGCTCAGTCTATGCATAGGGTATCAAGAGAAAGACAAACAAAAAGTGGGGAAATGTAACACTCTTTCCTGACTAAAGGTTAGTTGTCACTAGGTGAGACATGGTCTCCTAAAACATTTGGTGCATGAGCCAAAGCCTGACATTTAAGCTAGTTCTTTAGTGTCCTGACTGTAGAAAACACTGTCAATTCCCTCTTTCACAACAGACCAGGCTGGGCAGAACTTAACTTTCAGGCTACCAGCCTGGTCACAGCAAACAGTAATACAGCTTTGTCTGTTTGGATGACTAAGTTTTATTGTACAGAAGCAAACTAAGATATGGAAGAACAGTAAGATGGAATTAGAAGTTAAACTGATTGGAAGGGAATAGAATCATAGAATCATTTCAGTTGGAAAGGACACTCAGGATCATCAAGTCCAGCCATAACCGAACCTAACTCTAGCACTAAATCATGTCCCTAAAAGCCCCATCTAAATGCCTTTTAACCACCTCCAGGGATGGTGACTCCACCACGGCCCTGGGCAGCCTGTTCCAATGCCTGACAACCCTTTCTGTTAAGAATTTTTTCCTAATATCCAATCTAAACCTTCCCTGGAGCAACTTGAAGCCACTTCTTGTCCCATCACTTGCTACCTGGGAGAAGAGACAAACACCCTCCATGCTCCAACCTCCTTTCAGGTAGTTGTAGACAGTGATAAGGTTTCCTCTCAGCCTCCTTTTCTAAAGGCTAAGCAGCCCCAGCTCCCTCAACCTCTTCTCATAAGGCTTGTGCTCCAGGAAATGAAGCCAGAATCCGAAATAAAGATTTCAGGTCTTGCTCAGAACTTGCAAATTGGTGACGTCAACTTGGACCTTCACACCTTTTTTTTTGGCTCAGGAAAATGATGTAGAGATAATGGAAGTCACGGTCACAGTAGTAATGTTATTAAAATGTCCTGCTCTACGTGGGACTCATGTAGATCTTACTACCACTGACCTCCAGTACGTATGTTCTGCTTTCTCTATTAAACATCTTTAGATGTTACTATAACAATGCTTTATCATTCTCTGGGTCCATTAGAGTTTCCAATAAATAGTGTCTTTTCTTGTGACAAACTTCTACCTCTTTCTGCCTTCTCTGACACCTCTCCAGCTGTCAGCACAGTTGCACTTGTACAGCAAATCATAGGCAAATTTGCTGCACAAATCTGTGCTCTCTGGAAGAGAGAGCACACTTCTATAGATCTGTAGCATCATTGGTTGCACAAAACAAAGTTAGTTGGCAATGCTGTATCAATGCACACTCCAGACAGACAGAAAAGTTACTTGATGTCTTTAAAATAGTTTCTGTAATGTGGCTTATGGATGGTGTGTGAATCTTTTGATCTGCTTGCTCACTTGACATAACTGAGGGCATCAAATGCAAGTTTGGAATCACTAGTTGGTAGTCAGGGAAATTAAGTCATTAAAAAAATATAAGTCTGCACAAAAGACCCTACTAACTTATAGCAAAAGTTTTAAAATTTATTCCAAATACAGTTATAACATTTTTGAAAATTTTAAAACCATGCAAACCACTTCCATGTGAAATTTTAGAAGGAATAATGAGCTATTTGCTATTAAAATTTATCATTGTCTAATATGACATATATAGGTTACAGTTCAAAATAATGTACATTTTTCATGTATAAATATATCTATAAATAGATTCTAGGTGACAATTTATTACCAAATTTCACAGAATCTCAGAATCACAATGTAGCTGTGCTTGGTGGGAATCTTTCATGAGTGTGTAGCCCTAACCTGTTACTCCTCATAGGGTCAGCCAGAGCAGGTTTCTAAGGATCATGTCCAGATGGCTTCTGAATATCTCCAAGGCCAGAGATTCCACCACCACCCAGGGCATCCTGTGTCAATGCTCAGTCACTGTCACAGTGAAAAAGTGTTTCCTCTGGTTCAGAGAGAACCTCCCCTGTTTCAGTTGGTGCCTGTTGTCTCTGGTCCTGTTACTGGATCTGACTCCACCTACTTTAAACTCTACCTTCAGGTATTTGTGTTCATTAAGATCCCATCTGAACCTCCTCTACTGAATGGAATGCTACTTAATATTAGCAACTAAAATATATACTTCTAGTCTAAGCAAGCCATATAGCCACCAAATATTTAGGCCTACTTTTCCCTGTTAATGTATTTCCTCAGCAGGGCAAAGCTTAAAAAGTTGAAATAAGAAACTGAAAGGAAATAGTGACTGAGCACTTTGTACAGGCTTGCAGCACTTAGGAAAGGTAAATGCCTGTCATTATTAATATTGGAAGAAAATAATTTCATTCCTATAAATGTAATAACTTGATAATAAGATCAGTTTAAAAGAAAACCAATTTTGATAGCAGTTTTGAAGGCTACTGGAACCAACAGACCAAAATCTATTTTCAATGAGCATGGGGACAAAAAGTCTTATATTCCTAGAATTTCTTTCTACATATTACAAGACAGTTAGTTAGAGAAGTGACAAGTTATCAAGTGATTATAAGTTAGCAGCGATTATCAGGTGAAGAGTTTTACCCAGTTAAGTCAAATGCACATTTCTCTGATTGCACTTGAAGCAGCATATTGTGCATATGATTGCCTGCCAACGATTCCACTGGCAGAAGGATTAAGTCCTAATTTGCTTCATAAGGCTGCCAACAGGCTGACAATCCAGCCTTGTGTTTTAGCATTGACTAGAAGATTAGCCTGCCACTAGAGAAACGTATTTGACTAGCTACATACAAATCATTTACAATGCATTTTAAGCCACGTTTATATATACATTATATATTTTATCTCCCTGATTCATTCCTCCAGTTTCGCCTTGATAGAAATCATGACAGCATTTTGCTTCCATCAGGGAGAGCAGGTGAACAGCTCCAGCCATTCTATGCACCTATATTAATGCTAAATCAGCCCTCATGAAATGTGCATGAGATCCAATATGTTATAGTCATTAACTCTGGCACAAAGTAAAAAAGCTTCTTTAGACAAGACTTTCCTTTACCATGTCAGGCCAGAAATAAAAACTACAGAAGGTAGTGAATCAGACCCTAAAGACTTTTTTTCCTTTTACTTGTACTAAAGAAGGAACATGTTTAAATTAGGAAACATCAATTGAAGGAGAAAGGAAGAAAAGATGAAACCGTGACATATAGGCATTACCTGAGATTAGTTTAATATACAATTTTCTTGGTTGTTCATGATCCATAACAGTAACTGAAGTTTTAGAGTACATTTATATCCATCACAGAAAGAACAAGCATCATAACCTACATTCATTTCCTTAGTCCACTAATTGTGTTTTCTCTCTGAAAAATTTTAATGTTGTCATTAAAAGAAAAAGAGACAATCAGCACAGCGGCGGTTCGAATTTTCAGTGCCATAAACTGCTGTAGCTCAGTTAAGGGCTTCCCTCTAGTGTCCACATACATTACATACACTTAATCTTTAAAACCAGTGGGTATGAATTAAGTTAGGTTAATTTTCATTGGTGTTTACATACTAATTTTACCTAATACCTCAGCCTGAGGCTCCAGGTGAAGATAATATAGGATCAGTTTCCTAGATTAAAATCCTTCACTCACCAAACTTAAATGTAATATTTTTCCCTTCTCATATCTCAGTTTTCATATTAAAATTTGACCATTATTTATTTATTTATTCTGTTTGTTTTTAAATGATTTTGCTTCCTTCTTTTAGTTTTTTTTAATTCCATTTTATTTCAGCGATGCCAAACAGAGAGGTGGCATCTTCTCCCTTTATTATTTTAAACTGAGTTTGTAGAGATCATTTAGTATACAGTTATAGATACAATTAACAACATAAGCAATTGTATATAGCACAGTTAAGTAGTCAGATTATCAAACAGCCATGGTAACCAAACTAATGAATTATTTTAATTTCTCTGTATTACTCAGTTTCAGGAAAAAATAAATAGATAGATAGATAGATAGATAGATAGATAGATAGATAAATAGATAGATAGATAGATAGAGCCATGAATTGACCTGGAATTATTCACTTTGAGTCAGTTACATAACAAAATTATTTGCTCCATATTAACACTTTCTTTTATCTGAATTTTAGTTGGAAGTTCCATGTCCCACTTTTTTCCATGCTTATTTACTTTTATTGAGAATCATTCAACTCAGAATGGTATCTGTGTGCATTATTTCAGCTATCGTTCTTCAGAAGGACTGTAAGCACAGTTCATAGCAGCTCAAAGGCAGTTTGCCAACAGAGCAATGGAATTGATTCATGTATTTTGCAATTGTTTTCTTGAATTGACTCATAATTAAATGTACTAGCTCAGTTCAAAAAGATGAAAAATATGCCAAATCAGGTCAGCAAAGTCAAAGCAAATTATTACTTTTATATTTTCCCTTTAGAAAATAAAAATATCTGGAAATGAACATTTTTCTCTAGTAGAAAATTTCAACTGTGTAAAATTATAATTTTCAGTTGCAAAATGTGCTTTAGCAAAATACACTTGTGCACTTGAATACTACAGTCCTCACAGTAGCCATATATATTATGACCTCCTTTATCTTAATGATTATTTAGCCTCCTAGGAGTTTTCAGCCAGCATACTGAGGTTCTTTAAATCATAGTGCTCCTTCAAGTCATAGTCTACAGATACCAAGTTTGTGATGAATGTATGTGTGGATGTGTGTGGGAGAAAGAGAGAAAGAAGGCCTTTGAAAATCTGACTTGCCTTTAGGTAACACATTTCTGTCTTATTGGCCCTTCCTGTTTCTTTGTGTACTAGTCAGGAAATTTTATGAAGTCAGTATTTTCCTGTACTTGCTGAAATAGCGAACTTTCAGAGCTTCATAAAACACAAATGCCATTGCAACTGAAAAATGGGAAAAATGGATATAAGAGGTAGGCAATTTCAAGTCCCAGTTCAAGTACCTAAGTTTTATCTGCTCAAGGGTATGATGCTGTGAGAGATAGAGGGAATAAGGGCAAAAGAGAGCCTACAACTTCAGGAAATATTTTTCTTCTTAATGATTCAACTGAGATTTAGAAATACCACTGCAGGCTTCAGAGGTTTCAGAACAGAACTTTTTAAGGACTAATTTCAGTTATTCTATAAACATTATCTTTCTATAAATGCACAGTGCAAGGTGCGCTAGATGAAGAGCTATAAAAAAAAACTACTGCTCTTTTCCTATGTTCGTTCTTTTTTTTTTTTTTTTGGGGGGGGTGGGGTTGTTGGTTGGTTGTTGGGTTTTGTTGGTTGATTGGTTCGTTGGCTGTTTTTTTTTAAAACAACACTTGTTTCTTCCTCACTTCAGTAAATGAAGCTTGTGTGACTGCACCATGTGTCAGTCCATCTGTCCATGTGGCAGTCCTCTGATAATCATTTCAACCTAATTTCAAACACATTGAACAGGGAGGAGATGCCTAAAAGATACAAAGAACTTGCAAGCTTTATAAATAATCAGCGGCTTGAAAAAAAATAAAAAAGAGAGAAAAAATGAATATCCCTGTAGAAAGAAAGACTTCTATGCATGAGACACACAAAATCATAAGCTCAAAATATATCTTCAAATAATCCACACCTACAATCCAGAGCTAAAGACACCATGGATGCCTAGACAGTGCCTAGACAGTAGCTACATGAGCAACTAGAGATATGGCAGAAAAATGAGGTACTAGAGAACATTGACAAGAAAGCAATAAGTGTAATGGAAGAGCTCAGTCATTATGAAAAAGAAAATTCAAAAATCTGTAAATGATCATGTTTCCTTAAATCTGTTGCTCATGGAACAACTCATTAGCAATTTGTTATTTTCAGAGGAAGGTTCAATGGAGGATCCAGCTTCTAGTGCCATTTGTACTGATTTCTTAACTGAACAAAGTTTTCTTCTCCATAAACTTGTGGGGAAAAAAAATTAAATTAAATTAAATTAAAAAAAAAAAAAAAAGAATTTTCCAAACCAGGTCTTTTGAAGTCCTTTATACAAGAAAAGACTTGACAGCTAGAAATTTTATTATCCTTTGTATGGAGCTGTGAAATTTCCTTCCCCTAGCATGCCCATGCAAACAAAGATGGGAGAAAGCCCAAGAAGTGCAGCTGCTCTGAAAACTAAAAGAACATAAGGAGAGAGGTCTGTGTGTGGGAAGAAGACATTTAGTGCTTAACATGGGATGTGGAATCCAGGTTCAGTTTCCACATGACTTTGAACAAGTCAAAAGTCTCTAGGTATCTATTTCCTTTAGAATGGCAGCTAGTTACACTCCTGATGTGTCTTTGAGGAGCAATGATTAAGATACACATCCCTAAAATCAGAATAATAGCGTTTCCCTCTATCACAGGAATTATGTAAAAAAAAGTATGTTGATGATGATGATGAAGCAATCAGATAGTGCTGTAATCAGTACCTTATATTGTATTTGAGATGGCTGATGTAGCCACTCCAGAGGCAAGCAAGAACTTTGAAAGACATTATCTTTAAAAAATTCTCTTTTAAAGCTACCCTGAGTTTCCTCAGGCATGAGGTGATCTGAGTCTCAGCCTCACACTTCGCATGCTTGCAAAGAAAGCTGCTATAGCCCAGCTCCCTGTTGATAAGTGTTTGATTTCCTATGTCTAACCCCAGTTCTCTGGAGCAGTATGGACATCTGCAAAAAGCGTGAGCTTTCTTCTGCATGCTGCTGGCATCTGTGTGCCCAGAGGCTGGTTCAGAGCTGTGCATGCATTACACATGTGCTTGGTGGTCACCTGGCAGGCTAAGGAGGTCACACATTTTTGTACCTCCTGTATAATCCTTTTCTCACTTGGTATTGTTGGTACTCTTCTCTCTCGTCATGTTTCTGAATGTCTAACCTTTAAGTTAAAATTGAAAATCTAGAAAGGGAAGGTCCTTGTAGTCCAGCAGCCACATAAATATATCACTGACATTGCCAGTAACAGGTTTCAGGCTTTAAACTGGTTTTTCAGTGTCCCAGGACTGAGGCTTAGCAGGCTTGGTTTGAACTTGGCCTGCCTGGACTTTTGATTTAGCTTGTTTAGATGTAACAATGACTTTTCTACTTGAACAGGTTGCTATGCCTAATTAGTTTTATTTGTGCTTATCTTTTGATTGGTACAACCATAGCTTTTCTATAGATAGAGTAACAAGTAATTCTTCTGTGTAGAGTGAAATATTTGCCACTCCAGCATAATGATGTGCCAGTAGAGCAGCACGAGGATGGTATGACAGTAGTGGGAACACAGAGTATGGTGTAGGGGGTACAGATGGGTAAGAAAGAGGCCACAGGGTAGCACTGGAGATGTCAGGGATGTAGACAATTCATCAATGGTCAGTGTGGCAATTGCACACATTCTCATGTAGTTGATGGCTCTTTAGCACCTTCTGTGCCCCACTGTGCATGTCCTCACCTACATTCTGCCCCCCCAGGGCATGGTGACTCCAGTCTCTTACACCTCCTCCCCTCCCAACTCCGGAGCCAGGGGAGCAGGAGAGCTGGGACCCTCAGGCCATAGATAGGGTCCTCAGCCAACAAAGTGCCCAGACTTGACTTTTTATGTAGACTGGAAAGCCACAAATTTCCATGAGAATAAAATAATCACCCAGGAAGAAAAGACTCATGCGAACACAAACATACATTACAAGGTATGAGGGGTCCCTCTGCTGAAATTTTATGTTATTCCAGTCCTGAGAGAAAATGCAGACAAAAGCTCACACTGCATAGTTCAAACTATTTCTGAAGCACACAGCAAAGAAATGAATACTTGCGCTAATCTAATTACAGTGATTCTTAGATTGTTGTCATGTGGACTGGTATGGAAAATAATAAACCATATCACAGCCATTTCTGAGGACAATGTACCAGCCACATTCATGTACGTTTAAGCTATTGTAGAGGCATCTAGATTTTAACTTCAGGAAAAGTTATACCAGCTGTATTACTTCTAAGTTACAATTTTCAAGGAGTCAATGCTAGTTGAGCACTGAAGATACACCAGTCAGGGATTTAGTATTCAGTTTTTCAGTGTTATAAAAACCTATAGTAAAAGAGGCTCAGCTGCAAAGATTCCTTTCAAACTTTTAGTCCCAGATGGAATTTCAATATTATGATGCTAAACCAAACAGTTCTGGCAACAAAATGGCAGAAACTTAGGAAAGTATGAAATGGTCAAATAGGAATCATAACTGGAATGTGGATGTGTAAGAACATGCAGTCTTCAGAAAAAATATAAAATAAGCAAAGTAAGGTAACACTGGTGAAGCCAATCTGTGTCAAAATTATTTTCTAGGCAGAATTGTAAAAGAGATTCTCCTGGCATAGTGCTACACACAACATTGAAAATAGAAAGAGAGTGATATCCTGCTCAGAATGCCATCAAATAGAGCAATTCTGCTGAGAATTATATCACAATGAGAGGCAAGAAGACATAGTAGAAAGAAAAAACAAAAGTATTCAAGTAAATAATATTAGTTATAAATAATAAATTAGTTCATGGAATTAGCCAAACTATGAACTTTGGAGACCTGAACATGGAGGTATCATCTTGTAGTTTCTGGTAATGGTCAGGAATACACTTGCAACAATCCAGAAAAGCTGAGCAGTGCCCGACTGCTATAGTGGAGACTGTTCAATGTCTAAGACTAACACAGGTGCAGCACAGAATCGATGGACTCCCTCTAGTGAGGCTCTGTTGCTAGCACTGACAAGTACCTGAAAGTGTACTTTGAATAAAAAAAAAAAAAAAAAAAAAAAAAAAAAAAAAAAAAAAAAAAAAGTAGGCATTTGAAGCAAAGAATTGAGAGGAATTCTTTAAACTTTTCTGTGCATATCTGAGTTCTTCCACACAGTGATAGCTCCTGAAGTGCTTCTCCAGAAAAACCTACTGATCTAGAGCAGGTCTTGTATTCTCCATAAATTTTTGCTGTAGTAGGAACATCAGATTTCACCTGCATGTTTTAACATACTAGGCTGAGGTTTTCACTTTGTATGTACAGCTCATTCCATATATGTACAACAGTGTGAGTTTAGTTTTCCGTGTTTTATAATGCCATTTCAGGGATAACCTGTTCTTTAGAAACACTGTAATTCAGCACCACTTTGATTTTTTTTAAGGAGTTGTTAACTTCACATCAACCTGTTACCAACATAAGTTTGTTTCTAGGAGTCACGGTGCATGTGGGGAATGGCTCTGTTCTGTCACTGGTGACAAAGTCCTTGAGAAAATGCCAGTTAAGCACAGCTTATTCTTTCAAAAAAACATTTTGCCTGGTTCCTATTCAGCAAGAAAATGTCCTCTGTTCCCTTTTTCCTTTTCGGGGTAGGGCAGCTAGAGTAAATATTTGGATTCAAGTTGGATTCTTTGTAGCAAAAAATAGCTTGGAGAAGTGTTTAGGTCAATGCATACTATGTCTAGGGTGTGTAGTACAGGATTAGTTTAGAGAATAAGAAATCTTATTTCCTGGAGAATTTTGCAAAAGTGTCGAAAGGAACATATTGCAGAAACAGTCTTGACTGTTTGCTGGGCAGTTCTTATTTGAACTATTACCAGTGTACCTGCTGAGGTTTACTGCAAGTTACTTCTTTTCCCACATATTTTTTTGCAATATTAAGGAAGACTGGTTTGTATTATAGTCCAGTCCAACTTTATTAGACCCATTCTGAAATATTCCTAAATTTCTGAAAAAAAAAAAAACAACCAAAAAACAAAGCACAAAAAGTCAAACAGAACAAAAGAAACAAACAAAAAAATAAAAGAAATAAAGCCCTAAAAGACAGGGAAAACATAGCTTTAAGTACCACTTTACGGAAAAATATATTTGAATTTTCTTATGGGTTAGTGGTTATATATGTGAATTTACAGCTATGTACGACAGGATTGGTATGTCTTCCTAGACCGAGGAACAAAAATTTTCAGAACTTGGCCTTTTAGAGTTAAAAATGTCAAGTAAAGAGCAGAACATATGCTCCACCACAATAAACCATCACTCCCATGGGGCCTGCTAATGTCACTGCACTAATGGAATTATAGAATAGAATCATAGAATCAGAATAGTTTGGGTTGGAAGTGGCCTTCAATGGTCATCAAGTCCAAACCCCCCGCAATGAGCAGGGACATCTTCAACTAGATCAGGTTCCTAATAGGACAGATAAATGCAGTTTTGAGGCATTCTGGATCCTCAGCTGGCTTTTAATGCTGTTTTGGCTTCTGTGAATGCATTTTCTTCTACAAGAATAGAGAAACAGGAAGGGAAATGGTATTGCCTCATCCCAGCATAGATTCACTTCTTGTTCCAACACGGTTAGGGCACGCACTACGAGGTAATAGAAAGTAATTGCTCTGAGGTGTTGGAACACAGCCTAAGAGAAAGAAGAGAATGAGTTCAATGGAAAATATATCCGCTTGTACAGAATAGGCCTTGTAAATACTAAAGCTTTTGCTTGTAAATTCAGTCTGGTAGTGCTAGTTAATCTGAGGACCTTTACTGAAACACAAAGGACATTTTTATGTTTTTAATTAATTAAATATAAGAATAAGAATATCCTAGCATGGTGAGATTCAAGCCCTAATTCACTAGATCCAAATACAAAAGAAAATTATTTCCTGATTGAAACTACTGTGCACTCACCTGGAATGCATATTCCACCTTTAGCATATTCAGAGAAGGGAATAATACTCACAGAAAATATTGGGAGCTGCAAGATGAGACAAGTACGGAGATGAATCATCAGGAATATTTTGCTGAGCCTTTGTAATTGTATTCCTGTTTATTTAGAGTACTCAAATGGCAAAAAGCACAATGACTATGTGATAGTTTCAGACTCTGCCTAGTTGTATTCAAAATTAAATGTTTGACCACATATTCTGTAGCTCTCTCTGATTACGCTGTTGGGCAGATTCCCAGATCTTTGACTAAAAACTGTTTCTCCATGCTCTTGCAACTTGTTCAACTAATTTTAATATTCAAGCCAGGCTTTTGACATCACGTTCCAAGGTAGTCTTTAGCCAAGTGGGTGAAATACAGTTTTGATACATAGGCTATAGGATGGGTGGAAAATTGGGTGGGCAGACTCAAAGGGATGCTATTGATAGCATCAACTGATAGTGAGCTCCCAACGGCATTCCTCAAAGGTCTGTGCTGAGGCCAGTACTTTCAATGTGTTTTTAAATCACTGGAACAATGGAAGTGAATATCTTTCTAGCAGGTTTGTAGAAAATACCAAATTGGGGGGAAGGGGTCAGTACACTGGAGGGTGGAGGAATTCCATTCGGAGGAATTTCAGCAGACTAGAGATACGGACTGATCTCAAGTTCAACAAAGGCGAATGGAAAGTCCTGTACTTTGGATGGAATAACCCCACTCAGCTGCACACGCTGAGTGCTACCAGCTAGAAAGCAGCTTTGCAAAATGGACCTGTGGTCCTGGTGGGCACGAAAATGAGTCAGCATTGCACTCCTCCAGTGAAGAAAACGTACTGGTCTCTATTAGCAAGAGTTGGCAAGTAGGTCCAGCAAAACGATTATTCTTTTCTATTCATTACTTGTAAGAACTCACCTGGAGTACTGTGTCCAGTTTTGAGCTTCCCAGCACAAAAAAAGATATTGTCATACTGTAGCAGGTTCAGCAAAAGGGTCACCAAGATGTTTAGGGGGCTGGAGCACAAGATGTATGATCAGAGGCTGAGAGAACTGGGTTCATAAGCCTGAAAGAAAAACCTAAAGGGAGATCTTCAAATGCTTAAAGAGAGGGTACAGAGAAGGTAGAATCACAATTTTCATAGAGGTGCAGAGTGATAGGACAATTGGCAATGGACACATATTGCAACAAAGGACACTCTGACTAGTAAGAAAAAAATGCAATGCAGGTAATAAAAAAGTTTAAAAAGGGGGTCCAGAGAATCTGTATTTCTTCATACTGGAGATATTCAAAACTCAGCTGGACGTATCTCTGTGAAAACTGCCCTAAGTCTGGCCCTACTTTGACTAGGGAGTTTGACCAGATGACCTCCAGAGGTCTTTTTCATTCTATTTTATTTTGTTAAGAAGATAGATTCTTCTATAGGCCAATTTATCTGTTCTAGGATGAAGTGACTTACTCTAAGTGCCCCTCTCTTCATTCCCTAGAGAAGCAGCATAGAAAACCGCTTATATAACTGCTAACTTGTAGTTGTTAAATATTACAGAAAATAAATTCATCATTTAGTATTCTTCATCGAGGAAATTGCTCATTAAAAAAAAACAAACCAAACAAAACAAAACCCTACACAACTATTTTGTTAGTTACTTAATGCCTAGAATAATCTATGAACTTTAAAAAGAAATCCTGGAGAAAAACAAACTAATACCTAGATGAGAAGTATGAAGACTGAGATAATGAAGCAGCAATAATTCTATTAAAATATACTTTCTTGTGTACAGAATTCAGTTTAGATATTCAAATCCATAGCCTAATAAAAATCATAAGCTACACTCTGTCTACATACCAGAAATTATTTATGTGTTACAGAGGCACTCAACAATGACTTCTTTAGACACTTAAGCTTTTGAATAGATCCATTAGGAGATGGCTTTGGTTAAAAACCTCAAACACTTGACAATCGAGAGCAATCAAAGAAACTGATGTTGATCAATTTGAGAGTAATAGATTTATTTTAACTGCTAAGGTGATCTTTTTTTGGAGCAACTAAAAAAGATACTTTAAGCAGACCAATATAATTTATATATTAGTGAGGTTGGATCCTAGCTCAAAGCTACAATTTTAGCTGTTAGACATCTAAACCTGAGCTACTCATTGCAGATTCCTTTTATATTGATAAACAAATAAAAATTTCAAGACATCAATCCTGAGAGAGTGTCTAAGTACTAATAAATAACCATCAGAAGTTGCTTATTTACCTTCATCAATCATTAAAGAAACCTCAGATGACTAACTCAGAGGAAAGGCATATTAGTGTTTTGGGTCAGGAGCATGTTTCTAAAACAGATCTGATCGGAAGAGGGGACAATGCTTTTCTCTGGATCACAGAGTCATCCTGCAGCATGTGAACTGTATTCCTTTGTGAAGAAAATAAACCAGACAATGCATTCCAGGATCACAACTGAATACTTCTTTGCTTGTTATTTGGCAGAATGAGACTAGAATTAATCAGGAATAACCCCTCCAAAATTTGCACAGTGTAGACCTCCACTTGCCAGAATCAATTGTTTTGGTTCTACAGATTCATTCCTATTGCTTGCATTGTTTTCTAATGAAGCCATAGCCCATGAATGAATTTTAGACCAACATGTTTAACAGAGATTAATCTCATTTTAGGAATCCAGTCACTAACATTCATGTTTAAGACTACTCATTTATTTCACTAGGAGGGTACAGCTTACCTCCCAGTTTTCAGAATCAGATGCCACTGAAGCTCTCAATTGATTTTGTGAATCAGAATTTGTCTTCATTCATTGACTTAAGAAAAGTTGACATAAAAACTTATAAATACTACAGGACACAGTATTTAAAATACAAGCATTCTACTGACATGTGGAAGGTGCCCATGAATGTCATTTTAACATGGGCTTTAAGAGACAGTTGCTTCCCAGATAACCCTTGGGGAAGGAGTATTTTTTTCTTTTTCCCTCTCAAGAGTTCTTAATTGTCATGTCTCCTACTTTACAGGGAATCTGTAAACAAAGTAACTTTCCTATGACAGACAACGCTTCTCTAGCTCCCCATGTTCTTTAGTGAGATCCTGTCTTGTAGGCATGATAATAATTATAATGAACTGTTACACAAATGATTAAGCTTCACTTCAGGGAGGACCAGTCAATCACGTCTACCAGACTTTAAACAGAGTTTCAAAAGTCACAGAATCCTGGTATAAAATTCAGATGAAAGTGGATGATAAATGAAATGGTTTAATCAAAATAATTTTACTTACTGGAAATCTCACTGGTGGATGACAAGGAACAGATGGGGGCAGAACTCACTGGTGATGGATTTAATAATTAATTTCCATATGACTTTGTTGTATGTTTATATATGTATATATTTTAACTATTGCTTATATTTTTGTTATCATTTTCTTCATTTTCTCAAGGTTTATTCAAACTCTGGTGTTCCTTTTATCTTCACTGTATCATAAATTTGTATCATAAAACAAAATAACTCCACTTAATAAAGACAGGCTAAGTTTTGTCACCATGACATAATTTAAAAATGTATTGGTGGCTACTTTTAGTATTCAGTGGAAAGTATACACAGCAATAGTGCTAGACATTGTAAGAGTTTTTCTGTCAAACTACACAGGCCAGTGAGAAGGCTACGCAAGGTCCTGTGCCTTAGGAAAGTAAAACCTAAGTGAATTAGATTTTCAACTCCATTATACACCAGGAATATGAAGAATAGTCATCAATTGCAACCTGCAAGATCCTGCAAGATCAACAAGTGGTAAACACATTAGTCTTACATGGCAGATAGCATTTTGGAAACCAAAATTAAGACGAAACCAAGATTGAGACGGTCAGTAGAAATTATGAGTACCTTGTAATGCAACACCTTGGCACTATTCAAAAGATACTCACTGGGGTCTTGAATCCTTCACAGACCAAATTAGGCAGCTGGTCTGAGGTTTACAAGGTTTTCTTCTGGGCTGCAAAGCCCAGTCCTACCTGTTGAACTTAGCGTACAGCAAGGAAATGCCTGGGGGCTACTCTGGAAGGAAACGAAATATGTCAGACTTTGCTCCAATGCAGAGCCATGAAGCATGAGGTAGCTGTGAAATTCCCCAAATCACTGCTATGTCATGGTCAGAGAAGTTCCAGTTACTGCTAGGAAACTCACTGATGGAAATAAGTGAATTAAAAAAAAAAAAAAATCAACCCAGTCTGGGATTGGTAGGAAAGCAGTGCACAAACAATTGTCCATTTCATGAAATGGAACTATAAAACAAAACAGAAACTGAGCTGGGCATTAAAAGCTTCTGCAAGTTATTTTGAAGTGAGGTGCCTAATTTGCAGGAAGGGTGGAGAGTATTTTCCAGCCACTGGTTAAAGTGAAGCCATTCAGTGCAACTCCAAACAACCAAAATGAAAGTCAGGAATTGAACATTATGATTTTGCACAGTGAAAAATAAAGTCCATCAGGCAATTGGAACCACCTAAAGCATAATTAGAAAGTTTGCTATATAAAGTTTTTAGCTATATATATATAGGCAGACTGCATATAACTCTCCATGTCACACCAGCGCCACTGTTTTAAAGCCCACAGTGAAGTTTACTAAACATTCATTACACAGACATAAGTTTTTCTACACAGAATTAAGGTTTTATTTTAAAAAAACTGGCAACTTGTTTATTGGTTTTCTTACCAGCTTCAGGCTGCATTTATCAACAAGTTATGACTTAACAATTTTTAATGATGCCGTTTTCCACTGTAGCTCAAAAAATACAATGAGTAAAAAAGTTTGGTTTAAAAAATTATAGCAAATGCCATCCTCAAATCTTCCTGCAAATTACTTATTTTTTCTGTATAGTAAATCAGCAGTGCAAATAATATTTTTATGTGTATGTATATAGTTATATACATACACACCAGTTTAGAATATCTCACAATTATACATTCCCTATTTAAAACATCTTTGTGAATTCTGATAACAGGTAGAATAAAAATAAATGTATGTCATTTTATTTTCTATTAAGAAATTCTATTAAATAAATCTGCTACTTTATGGTGCTTTGAAAAAATTTGGGATTTGGGGAAAATTGTACTTGTAGTAAACTATGAAAACCACAAAGATTCAAAAATACCTAATAATGAAATGCTATTTCAAATACTGCTTCTAAAAAACACAAACTTCATGCTAAAAATTTAAATCCACTGAAAACACATTTGTTATATATTTTCTATTCAGAACTAAAAGTTTCATACTTTTCTGTTTCTAGGTTGTGTGAAAAGTCAGATATAGCTTTCTAAGGGCAGACTTTATAAAATGCCTTTGTAATGACAGTGCATTTTCCCTCAAGTACCCCATTTAAATGAAAAAAAAAAGATTACTGAAACTTGTGACTGTTACTGCAAGTCAAGACAGAGCTCCTTAGTATTGCCAATTAAAAATATTAAGTAGACTATACATATTTTCTAAATGTCTGTTTCTGGGAATTGGAAATAACCTGGCTTTATTCTTTCCACATTTGTTACCTGCACTTCCCATTCATTTTGCACTGAAGTTAAGATTTACTAAAGTACAATGACTACAAGGAAACAGAAACTGCAGAGTACTTAATATGTGTAGGAACTTTAATATTATTTTCTATAAATTTGCCATCTGTAAATGATTAACAACATTAATATTTATGAAAATCTCACTAATTTGATGCAGTCTTGTTATACAATGAATGGGTAGAGGTAGTCCAAAACCCTGTATTAACAGCTCCTAAGCTACCTTGGTTCACTTACCACATTGTGAAAAATCTGTTTTATTATACTAATGTATGCCTTGTGTGTCTCACTCCTTAATTTAAGCATACCTGCACAAGTACTGTAAACCTAGAATATTTTATTACAAATGAGGCTGGTACTGTCTGGATTATAAGGCTGCACTATGTTAAGCAGACAAGAGTTCTGACCTCAGGTCTTCTGCATTCGGGCCACAAGTTTATTCACTGTGTTTTACATAAGTATGAGTGACTTGCTATGAATTTTTAAAGACGAATCCTCCTACGTTTTCAAAAAAAAAATAAAATTAAGGTTCTTAGTCTCTGGAGACTTTCAATTACACTGTATGGCAGCAAAAATGGGGCATTTGTTTTTACCACACACACAGCTTGTTTGTCAAATCTACAGATAAGAATGGGAAACAGAAGCAGCAGTCACTGTAACAAAAACCATTTCAAATACATTCTGCTATATTTTTATAGACAAAAGCCCCCTCACTTCTGGACATGTACTTATGAGCTGAGAACATGAAATTTTCACTGGAAAAACTTTTTCTTTTTATATTACATAGTTGGTTCTTCCTGGTTTCCCTCCTTCTTTTTTTAATCCTCAAGCTTTTCCATGCAACAATTAATAATTAACTACCAGCTTCTAAAAGGCTGATAGTACCCTGGACATTTGTAGTTTCATTCACTGTTTAAACGTCAAAAAACACGTAATGAAATTTTCCTGCAGGTGAGTCGAATCTTGTGAATAATGCTGTGCTTTTTTCAAGTTACAGATTAATGCATATGTCCAGTGATTACAGTGTAGATAACATATACATTTGGAGGGCAAAAAAAGTAGCTATAACAGTAGGCAGTAATGTCTGCTTCAATAAAAAGGATTATTTGGGAAAAAAAAGGTTGAATAAATATTGGATATATGCATTATACACTTACATTCAAAACTTCAGTTCGGAAAGTCTTAGAGGTGCCTGAATTTAACAGAATCTCAGCTTTTTGACATTCATTATTCCAGCCATTTAATGTTTTTCTCCTGTACTCTAACTGAGCTGGCCCAGCATCTAGCTCATGTTTGAGCACAGCATGGATCCAGGGTCTGAAACACTCAAGGGAGTCAATCTAATACTTTGGGAAGACAAAATGGATCAGCTCTACTTTGGGAAGACAAAATGGATCAGCTCTCTAGAGAGGTCAATGGAGTTTTCTTTTAAAGCATGTCTGAGAAAGAACATAATGCCTCTTCCCCTTTGTGTGCTAATAAATGAAACATTTATTCTTGAACTGCAAGGCTATACATCTCTCACATTTCTTGTATCTGCCTCAGTAAGCAGTCAGGGCAGGCACGAGACTTAACTATATGTAACAGTTAATGCAGGTTGGATGGTTGTTATGTTCATCCCTAGTCAGCACAACCTTCTGTAATCACCAGCGCATAGTTTATTTTAAACTGAGGACATCATCCATGTTTCTGGCTGTTCCCCCATAGACAGACACTTCTTTGGAACAGAGATATCAATTTAACATAACAGTTGGCATTTCTACCTGGATGAGGGTGAAGTTCTGTTATAGCATCTCCAACAGTTTACCTGGGGTCAAGTTCTCTGAGCATCCCTACTGTCTCACTGTCACAGGTCCTGGGCTTATTTACCAAAGGGGAATATTTAGGAACACTGAGCCTTTCTAGCATTTGATGAAGGGAGCTCATAAGCCACACTGACAGCCCACTCTGTGGAGGACTCTGTCTTAACTCTTCTAAATCTATCAACTCACATCCTACAGTCATATGTGAAGACTTAACTTACCATGCCAACCGCCAAGCCCCAATGTCCTGTGCCCTGCATACAACACACCTCTGCAGGGCCTTCACTGTGTGGGCACACAGCATCTCATTTACCATAATGCAATCACAATGAATGAGAGACATCAATTAATGTGAACACATCAGCCAGCCAGCAGACAACACAGAACAAGTCATAAACCTTCACTCTCTTCTCCATGTGGACATGGTAGTCTCAGGAGATGTCCAAGGTCAGCACCAGCACACACTAACAGAATACAAGTGTACTGATAACCAGTGAGAGAAGACGAAAAAGATGAGTGATGTCCACCCCTACAGGCCCTTTATGTTGGTAACCTACAGTGCAAAGCAAAATAATTTTATTTCCCAATAATTTGCCCCTGTATTCAACCACAGAATCATTGAATGCTTGAGGTTGGAAGGGACTTCTGGAGATCACTTGGTGCAAACCCCTGCTCATGCAGCATCACTCAGAGCTGGTTGCCCAGGAACGTGTCAGGACAGCCTTTAAATATCTCCAAAGACAGAAACTCTACAGTCTGGGCAACCTGTGCCAGTGCTCAGTCACACTCACAGTAAACGAGTGTTTCCTGCTGTTCAGAAGGAACCTCCTCTGTTTCAGTTTGTGCCCATTGACTCTCGTCCTGTCACTGGGCACCACTGAAAAGAGCCCAGCTCCATCCTCTTTGCACACTTCCTTCAGGTATTTATATACATTAATAAGATGCCCCTCTGAACCACTCCCTTCTCTAAGCTAAATATTTCCAGCTCTCTCAGCCTTTCCTCATAGCAGATATGCTCCAGTCCCTTAATTGTCCTAGTGGCCCTTTGTTAGACTCTACACAGTATGTCCATGTCTTGTACTGGAGAGCCCAGCAACAGAGCACGGTACTCCAGATGGGGCCACACGAGTGCTGAGTAGAAAGAAAGTTTCACCTCCCCTGACCTATTGGCAGTCCTGCTCCTAATGCAGCCCAGGACACCATTGGCCTTCTTTGCTGCACATTCCTGGCTCATGTTGAAGTTCGTGTCCATCAGGACCCTAAGGTCCTTTTCTGTAAAGTTGCTTTCCAGCTGGGGACACCCAGAATACACTGGTGCATGGCGGTGTTCCTCCCTGACTGCAGGACTTTGCACTTCACCTTGCTGAACTTCACAAGGTTCCTGTTGGCCCATTTCTGCAGCCTGTTGAGGTCCCTTTGGATGGCAGCACACCCCTCTGGCGTATCAGTACTCCTCTCAGGTTGGCATCATCTGCAAACTTGCTGAGAGTACACTCTGTCCCATCATCCAGACCATTAATGAAGATATTGAACAGAAGTAGAGCCCATATTGACCCCTGAAGTGCTCTGCTAGTTGCTGGCCTGTGATGAGACTTCGTACCACTGACCAGCAGCCTCTGGACCTGGCTGTTCAGCCAGCTTTCAACCCACCTCACTGTCTGCTCATCCAGACCATACATCAACTGCTTCTCTATAAGGATATTATGGGAGACAGTGTTGAAAGCCTTACTGAAGTTTAGGTAGACAAGACGCACTGCTCCCTCCCTGTCTACCAAGTCTTCATAATCCTTCACACAGATTCTAAAAACTGACTCTTTTCAACTTATATTAACCTATTTCATTTTTTTGTTCAATGGAAAGCACCCAAATTTGATGTGTGCTTGGAATCTACCTGTCCTCCAATCGCAGGAGTAAAAGCACAGTTCAGTAAGTAGCAGACATTCCCCATCTCAAGGGAGAAATCACATATTTCCATTTTAGCTTAGTTTCTCAGTGTACCTAGTGGTTCAGGTCTGTTTTAAAGCATTTGGCTTCTTCAGGTCCCATTTCTAGAACCTTTCTGCCCAGCTTAGAAGCCCAAACTTCAATTAGAAATCGTGCAAAGATAAAGAACCTGACGAGCCTCAAGAATTGAAAATTGGTAGTTTTCTTATGAATAGCTTTCCTCCTAGATTTACTTCTGTTTCTGTATTTGGTTAGCCTTTCTACCATTTTATTTAGTCTTTTCCAAAGCAGGAATTTCATCTGCCAAACAAAAAACATGAGGTTTTCTGATGAGAATTTAGTGGTTTTCCACCATTTTTATACTCTGGTATAGGTTTTTCATGTATCCTTTCACAAATGCCAGTCATTTATGTTTTCAGCTTTCAAGTATATGGCTAAAGACTTCTGTGTTTTAATTGCATTTACCTTTAAATAAGTGAGAAATTCTACTGAATTTGATGGGAATGAAACAGTTAATTGAACAAGAGCTGAATTTTAAATTTTGAACTGTCACATTCTACTGAACAGCTGAACTGTATAGCAAATCAATAGATTTTCCAAAAACATTTTTGTATTATTTTCAGACAGAACTTAATTAATGAAAACAAAGTGCCAGCAAGGACTTACTTTCATTCACATTTTCATATGACAAGAGTGAGTTCAAAGGTGCAAGATTAGACATGATCCAAATTTTGAAAATAATTTATAATTATTGACATTTTAACTGTTAAAACCATAACTTTCAGAGACTGCATGACCAGCACTTCCAGAAAGCCAAGCCCTTTCATAGTGCCTCAGTACAGATATTAAAAAAATGATGACTAAAATGTTTCATATTGCAATATTGGTAAAGGGATTATACAAACCACAAACTTCTTCCAGCAAGAACTCGGGAATATTTGGCACGAAAAATTGTACACAGAAAGAAATGAGTGAAAATTCTAAACCAGATGCATAAACTTCAGGAATAGAAAGCAGTGAGTATTCAAAGCTATGGAAGGAAATGATACCAAAATCAGTAAGGAATAACAATTCTCAAATGAATTTCAGGCCCAAACATAATGTTTAACTAATTCAATAATTCATACAATTATTTTAATTAGGGGGTGACATGGTTGCAAGAATATCTGAAAAAGAGGCAGCTTTTTTTACTGTCATTTTCTGGCTTTTGGATCACAATTCAATCTGGCTGAGTTAAAACATTCTGAAGAATGTTTACTCTCTGGCTGTATTAAAACATTCTGAAGGATGTTTACTCTAGCCCACACCTTATTTAAAAACCAAACAAAACGAAAAAAAAAACACCAACTTCTAAAATCACCAAATCCAGCCTCCTGCTCTGCCACACATTGGATTACAACACATTTTTTTATCAACTGACAAAGCTTGTATGTTAATACAAATATACTTTACTAATACTCCCATTAGAAAATTGTTCCAGAATTCAAGAGCTCCAGATGTTGGGAACTTTCAGAATGACAACTAAATATCAGTGTGTTTAAAATGGTCCCTCTATAGTGGAGCATCTCTCAAAACAGCTTTGCTAAATACCCAGAAGGCCTGGCCCTAATGAAATCAGGAAGCCATCAGTTCTCTCTGTTATTTCTCTGAATACAGGGAGGTTCCTTCAGCTTCCCACAAATATGAAGGCACCTCACTTGAGATCTGAGGAGTGACAACTTCAGGCCATGTCCATAACTGTCACCCTCCATAACCTATCTCTGCCACCTAGTGATGCCATATACTCAGAGCTTCAGTATTTAAACAATAACTCGCCTTCAAGCACAGCATTGCCAGCCACTCAAAGGAGGTGATTGTCCCGCTCTACTCTGCACTGATGCAGCCTCACCTGGGGCACTGTGTGCAGTTCTGGGTGCCACAGCATAAAAAAGATAGTAAGCTACTAGAGTGTCCAGAAGAGGGACACAAAGTTGGTGAAGGGTTTGGAGAGAAAGCCATATGAGGAACACCTAAAAAGTTACTTGGTTTGTTCAGCTTGGAGGAGACTGAGGGGAGACCTCATCACAGCTACAGCTTCCTCACAAGGGGAGAAGCAGGGGTATGCACCAAACTCTTCTCTTTAGTGACCAACGATAGAACCCAAGGGAATGGCAGGAAGATGTGCCAGGGGAGGTTTAGGTTGGACATTAGGAAAAGGTTCTTCACCCAGAGGGTGGTGGAGCACTGGAACAGGCTCCCCAGGGAGATGTCACGGCCCCAAGCCCAACAGTGTTCAAGAAGAGACTGGACAACACCCTCAGACACATGGTGTGAACTGTGGGGTTGTCATATGCAGGGACAGGAGCTGGACTCAATGATCCTTGTGGGTCCCTTCCAACTCACAACATTCTATGATTCTATAAAAACAAATAAAACATTGCCATGCAATCCAAATTTAATCACATCTGCCTTTTCTTCTATACTAAAATGTAGCATGCTGAATCAAGACAATACTGATTGCCAAATAAAATAGAATTAAAACCCCATCATGTTAATGGCAGGCTATTAAATCACCATTGGTCTTCTCCATTCACCCTCTATATTCTTATATATCTAATGTCCTAATAGCCAGAAAACATTACAACCTGTTACAAAATTTCATTTAAGTTAGTGAGACAATTTAATTTTTTTTTTTTAAGCAACCAGAATTTATTTTCCATGAAGCATCAGGTACCTATAGCTGTCACAAATCACTATTATTCTCTCCCCTTCATGGTAAATATTTTAGTTTCATGATTTGTCATTCTGAGCGACGACAAATTTGCAGGAGAACTACCTTGTGGAAACTTAAAAGAAAGATGCATACCATGTAAGGAAGCTCATGGTTTACATCTTGCTGCAGCTGTCTCCTCTAAGAATGGTAGGAATGATTAAATGATGAGAGGAAAGAGCACATTCATGTTCACATCGCTGAGTTTCCAGAGACCTTGCTGTTCCTGGCTATGTTACTAATACAAGCTCTCACCTGGGTTTTTTGTTTTACCCTGTAACAATATTCAGGTAGCTTTCTGCAGACAGTCAGGCATTCTGCTAAACTCCTCAAAATAAACACAATCCTACCTTTCCCTATGGACACTCTTCTAGAGATAAGAACTAATGTGCTAAGATCTGGATGTCCAGATCTTTCAAGTACCATTTTGGTACCTTAAAGATGATTTATAACCTACATTTGTACCTAACAAGGCCTAACAAGGGTTAATAATTTCTTCACTTGAACCACCTTGAACTAGTGAAAGTAAATTTTTTTTGAGAGCTTCAATGCTGTCATTTCATTACAGTACTCTAGTTTGAAATTGTAAGGGGTGAGGCTAGATGTTTAACTTCCAAAATGTTTGGATTACTTTTCCTGATCAGCAGGAAATGACTTTCCTTCACGTGTGGCTTTCACTTTCTGCAGATGAGGCTTTATACAGTAAGGTGTGTCTTTTCCAAAAACCTAGTTCACACCCACACTAAAAAAATAGGGTGGGGTGGCAACACCTGTCCCGCATACATCAGTCCCACGGAGACGGGAACTTCTACTGTAAGGAATTTTTACCATTACATAGCAATACTGACAGTATCCAATTACCTCGCTTTAAGAAAAGTAACTGCTCTTTCCACTGGAAAACCAGCAGAAAGAGGCCAAATCACATCAATGCCCGAGGTCCTTATGTTCACTAAATATTCTGTGAAATATTTATCTTCAGTTAATTCTTTTATAGGTCTTTGTATGTTTCTTTAAAAATGCTTTAATTAGAAACACAGCAAAAGTTTTACAACATCACTGCTGAGCATCTTGTAAAAGGAAAATCACAACAGCAGGACAAAACATCAAAGGAAAAAAAGCTAAAGCATTTCAGATGCCCAGCCCTGGTCAGTCATGGGGTTTCAGTGCACAAAAGGAAATGGCAACTTTATGCTGAAACATTAAGGCTAATGTTGAAAGCTAAGCAGGATGGAAAAAAAGAAGTGGCATATTTTCAAACAGACATCTGCCAGACATCTTTCAGACTAAGAAAAGTCTATCATTCTAACAACAAATACTATCCATGCTTTTCTTGCTAAGATAGTCTAATTTTACAGAGGGTTTTTTTTGGTTTTGTTTTGTTTTGTTTTTTTTAATCTAGCATTGAAAGAGTTTAGGTTCAAATAAGATTCTTTACATGGCTTCTTTTTTCCTCTCTTCACCTTTTTATTTTTCTAAAGAAGATATTTTAATTTTTCTGCTAGAGAAATGATTACAAACATTCACAGAGGTAAACTGCAGGCTCACAATACAGTTATTTCATCAGTCTTCCGAGAAAGAACCTCCACTAGCAAACATGACATAAATAAATATCTTTTGAAAGCTGACTTGTTTTAGCTGCAGCCTCACTGCACTCTTTCCTGGAACATTCTCTCCAAAGTGGTCCAACTAAATTTGATTTCATTATAGCTACAGTAAAATTATAGGAAGAATAGTTATTATTTAGTCACAAGATACTACACAGCAATCATTATGCATCTTCTATTCTGCAGTCTTTATCTTTCAAGAAGCCTCAATGGGTAAAGGAAGAAATGAGAAGATAAAGATAAGGAGCACATGCATTTCTCATGCAACTCTCCTCCACCTCCAAAAGGCCTACAGAAAGTCCACTGAAGATTTACTATATAAAGTATACTTTCCAATTTTTACTGATGTTCAGTCAAAAACAAATCTGAGACTAGATATCACATGGGAAATTTAGGGTACCACTATTTAAAGATATTTTCATTAACATACATAACATGTATGTTAGAACCTGAACCTTAACCAGCATGGTTCCCCATACATGGAGTAATATATACTTAGCACCATTGAGTAACCAATTTGTAAGCAATTTTACATGCTGAATGTTAAGAAACACAGAGAAAGGTCTGCACTCAACTTCAACCATCTAAAATTTGATTATTTAAATTTAAATTAGTAATCAGTACATTTTCACCTTTTTAATTTTTTTGTTAGGCACTGAAAAGTCAACACATCTGAATATAAATGAATCCCTAAGATTTAGGTCCACATATGTAGCATTGTGTTAGGTAGCTCACAATGAAAGGTGTGATCACACTGAAATGGGCAAGCAAGACCAAAAACGTTCCAGCTTCTGCACTATACTGTCCCTCATGTTCTTTGTCCTGTTCCCACTGCTCTCTATTCAGTCCTGACATGGCACTATGCTACAACAGCAGTACCATGAATTTTACCCTTTTCTGGCAACTGCAGGTATCTTACGGTAAATATTTGTCCTATATCCAAAATCTAATGCTGAAAAGATGTTCATGAAACATCTCCTAGACAAGATAAAACGAGGCCTGTCTTACCACACCCATCTAGCTACTTATTCTCAGAAAAGAGCAAAAATTGCCCTTAATTCCAGATGTTAGGTTTCTTATTACAATTCCTGAAGCATTATGAATGCCACACAGAGAACAGACATCCACTACCATTAGTAAACTTAGTAAAGATGGGGAGGTATTCTGTAAAGGAATAAATTGACAAAATGCTACAGATGAAAGATACAAATATGATCTTACTGAGCGTTCCAGAAGCTGGATTTTAGATATCTAAGAACTTTTAAAACTACAGCAAATCCATCCCCCCCCCAAAAAAAAAACAACTTTAAAAACCTGTTACAAGTAATGCAGTGCTTAACATTTAGACAAACAATTGTAAAGAAACTTTAGGCAGTAAAATGAAGGAGCTGAGACAGGTATGAAATTAGAAGAAGAGCATATGTGGATGCTAGAGTTACTTGAAGTTCTAATGGGATTTAAAAGCCGCAGGGAGAAAATTTAATGAAAAAATAATATTATAATTATTACAACATTTTCTATTTTGGCAAATATTATCTCCCTTGGAAGTTATTTCTCTTCAGTACCTTTGAATACTCCAACCTACAGTCTACTAAAAACTTATGCTGATTACTTCATAGAACTTGGTAACTTTGGGAAGTAACGTATGTATTAAGTACATAGACATATGTATGTAAATGTATGTGACGTACTCATATGTGTGTGCACATGCATTTGTATTTTGCATTTCAAAGTAAATAAGATATTTATAAAGTTAGATGTTCATAAAGGATGAGTACAGTTACACTTTTTTACTGTTATGTTCAATATTATGCATCCAAGCATAAATCACGTATATGATATGAAATTGTACATTAATAATGTAGATACAGAAGAAAATATTTGTCATAATGAAGAACAGTGAGTTTTATATTTTATCACCTGTACGTGACAAACTGCTAACTATAAAGTTGATGTGCAGTCAAGTAAAATCAACGTTTTGTTCTACAGACTTCGGCTACCTGGGTTTTATCTGCTTAAACAAAAACTTTAAAATGTGGCCTCTATGCCACCCACATAAAACCTCTCTATTGCCTGGAAATCAACATAAGAGATGGAATATTGAAAGGAGGAAGTTTCACTTTGCATCAGCTGCTGAGAGGAGGTGGTCAGAGATTTGCAAATGTGGGAGAAGAGCATTTAAAAGGGACTGAGATAGCTGACAGAATGGTGCCCCAGGAATCCTATAGAAGTGCACAGCCAGGAACTGAGTATAAACCACAAGGTAGGTTTCTTTGATTTTATTTCTGATTTTTCTAGGTGGGATTAATTTACTCATTTCATTTTTACTTCTTCCTTTACTATTGTAACATCAAGTGAGTTTTATGAAAAATATCTGACTAAAATATAACCTTACATTTTTAAGTCATTGCTTCAAATAATGTTATGAGGTGGAGATAAAAAGGTTACAGGTATTACTACATAGCAAATTTCTGGGGAAAAAAAAGATTTTTTTTTTTAATTCATTATTTGGTAGGCAATAGCTTATATTTAGTAAAATTTACTATGGCAAATAACGCCAGTTTTCTAAATACTGTATGTATTTATCCATATAGAAACAATGGGAAAATAAGTATTCCAGAAAATCAGATTTGGATTTTTAAAACCACATACAACCATTTACATACTATATGAATAGTATAATGAAGGGTTTTTTATATGATTTTTTTTCTATTTATACATTGGATAAACATATTTAACTTCCAACTGTTCCAGCATAAAATCTGAACTTATTAGGCCTATCACAAAACATTAGTAAATAAAGAGTAAAAGTGAACAAGCGGGAGAAAATTATGAACTGTGCTTGTGTGATTTTACAAAACTGTAAAACCATCCTGATTCTATTAAGCCTTTTATTGTCTTCTAATTGTTCCAGAACTAGACAATGTATTACCCTGGGAGCTTCTTCTTCCTCCTCAGTGTCTCCCTTATTGCTGCATCCCTTGGGAATCGCCAAAGCAAGAGCCATCAGTGCTTTGAAAGTGTGCACTGGAGTGAGCTCTTAAAGGAGATTGAGAAACTGGTACGTCCATGTGTAAAATATTGTCACAAGCTATAGATGTCATTTTCAATATTTCTTCAGTGTAGATGTAAGGAATTCTCAAATGTGTAATAATTGCCTGATCACATTTTATTTTACGTTATTAAAAATTATGAGCCAGTTGTCCATTCTCTACAAAGCAAAAAAAAAAGTTAGATTTATATTTTTCAATTCAAACTCATCCTGTTGAATGTATGACATTTATGTGTCTTCCCAGAAAGAGCTCCATGTCCTCCACACAGAAGTCACATATTTTAGAGTACATGGTCATCTCTGATTTTTGATAACTGATAGCAGCTGAAACCATAACACCATAAATGACTTGACATAATCCCACTCAAAGAAATGAGCATCTACAGTAACAAATACTCTCTGAAGGTGTTTTTGGAACCAGCTATATGGGAAGCATGCTTCCTTTCCCAATTTGGCTCCTTTTGAGGCCTGCCCTTTTCTCAACACCAGGCAGACTGAGCTTCCTGGAACATTTCAGAAAAGGTGAAATAGATAACAAGCAGCTATTTTTTCCATCTTAAATAGCCTTGGGAACATTAAAGCAAACTAATCTTCTTCACACAACCTCATGAGATATATAGTGTCCTCTACTGATGTATTAATTCATAGACTTCATTGCTAAGAGACCAACTGATTAGTGAACTCTTCTATGATTGTTTCCATAATAAAACTGTTTTTGCACATGTTTAAAATTTCTATGCTGATGTTTTCTTTAAGAACACAAGAGGCTTTTCTTTGGAGTGTGAGGAAGTGAGCAAGGAAGATTTGTGTTTCCCTGAGCAGATGCTAAAAGCCGTAAGTAGAAAAAGATATGTACTTGACATTATCTCATTGTAACAGCTCTACCATACACCCTGTCATGAGACTTTCACATTAGAATTATGACACAGTAAATTACAGGTTTAAATAATATGTCTGACTGTTGACTTTTCAGTCCAAATTCTTTTCGCTGAAAGGTTACTTATGGCAATAACCATTTTTTGCTTTTCCTATTACTTAAGTTACGACACCACTTTTACAAGAAAAGGGTTAGATGCTTTTTTGTTAAACCTGCTGTTTAAAGTGGAAAATGAGTTGGAATCAGTCAACTTCAGTGTCAGGCAGACCTCATAAAAGTAGTGCAGGGGTAATTTTTTGTACTACTCAGCACACACATGCACTTTGTGTGGACAGTTCATGCCCAGTGCAGGTCTGCAGTGCCACAAAATATGAAGGCATAGGGTTGGGAGTGTACTACTGTGATTCATTCAGCCCACTTCCAGCTAATCTCTTCAAAACGTACCCATGGAACAAAAGAGACAGACGCATCATCAGCCTCTCTTGTATTTCCCTCTTCTCTGAGACAGAGGGAGCTCCCCTTCATCAGATACACACTGTGCTTGTGAGGAAAGAGCTGCACATTCTTAGTCTGTTGTCTTGCATCTGATTTTAAAATATCTGTTTTTCAGTCTTGGCCTCTCGTTGACTGTTCCTCATACATTGTATATATCCGGGAATATCAATGCAGTCCAAAAATGTTAGGTATATTTACATTACAAAATAGGGGACCACCTTATGAAAGCAAAAATTGCAACTGGAAATTGTACATACAATTCCCAATTTTCAAATAAATACCATCTTTGCAATGAGTATTACTTTCTGTAATTTTTATACTAAAAAAATCTGAAAAGCACAAGTAAGTGGTGAAAATTGTTTAAGAACTTATGCTAACTGGACTTAGGCAGTGGAAAATGTACCATTAACTGAAACTTAAGTGTAAACTTCAGAAACTAAATTTATCTATATTTGTTTTTTGTCATCACAGGTTAAATATAATGATGCAGCCATTGTTCATATAGTGCATGAAATTGCTGAGTTTTTCAAGAGGACAGACACTCCTTTCCAAAATAAGAACTTTTTTTTAAGAGGAATGTATGAAACCCATGCTCAGCTCAAGAATTGTGTAAGTATAATTTGTTTTTTACACCGCATGATATTCAAGTCATATGTTCATGGTGAATAAATCTGATAATATGTATACTCAAAATATGACAGAAAACTTCAAAGACTATATATTAAAATAACGGCACTTAAAATGTCTGTATGCAAGTAATGACAGGCATCTTTCAGCACTTTTACCGACCTGTATGATACAATCAGTTTTGAATTCACACATATATATATTTGTGGGCTTATTTTGAGATGGGATGCATAAAAATGTCGCTTAGCCAACATTTAACTTGCTCCTCCTTAAAGGCTGCACTACACAGAAGTATATATTATTCTCACTAAATATTGATTTCATGTGCTTTTCTTCAACTACCTATGACTTCATCAAGACAAGCAGACATAAAGAACTACAAGCAAATTGTATTCAAAACACTTCAGGAAAATCTTTAGATCTGCATACAGTCTATTTCAGCAGAGTAAACTACTTAAACATATGTGTAAAAAACATCCACAGACCCCTTACCTTGCTTTGAACTTTGATATATCAATTCCCTGATCTCTTTGTAGACTTAGCAAGTCCGTGCTACCCTACCTTTAACATTAACACATTCAGCAGGCTTGCACAGGACTGAAGTGCTGCAATGCTCTCAGTCATGACCATGTCAATCAGAGGGTTGTTTTACTGAGTCCTGTTGAAATTCTATTTACTTCTCACTGTTCAAACCAACAGTTTCTTCTCTTTTCCATTAAAATAACAGCTGAAGCCCAGACTTAACATCCATGAATCTAAAGTGAAAGACTGCTTCACAAAAATGGATAAATTCGTTGCCAAAGTAAGTAGGCTGTTTCCTTACTTCAAGCTCACTTTAAGGAATTTTAAAGATATAGAAAAGCTTCTTATACAAGCAGCCCCACTTCTCATCGAAGCTGTGGGATTGTGCCCCATTACCAAGCACTATGGATTTTCACTCACACAAAATCTTTTGGCGCACACCCATTTCAAGGTCATTGTAACATCACAGGCTTTTAGAAAACATTTAATTCTAATTTAGCATCAAACCCCCTAGTAGTCTGTGCCTTTTCAGAAACACATTACATATCATGGGTCAGGATTAGCCATGGATATGAAAAAGCAATGATCGTTTTATGTACAAAAAAAACCTGAATCTTAATAGAGTTCCTAAAACTATTGGTATTTTTTTCTTAAATCTCTTTTGAATACATTATTACACACTTGTTCTCAATTGACATTTTGCTTGCCATAATATTGGATGTCCTTTTTTACAAAACAGCTAATAAACCTTTCTTAATAATCTTTTCTTCACAGTCAAATGATCACTGCACTTGGCAAGAGATCCACGCACAATTCAGAGAGATACTTCAAAGAATTGAAAACTACTCTTTCAGGAGAAGGGCAAGACATTAGCAAAGTCAGTTTCCATCACTTTGAGGATCTGCTATCGTGTCAAGATAAATTACCCTGTTTTTCTAAAAATTAAGGGAAGTAGTATACACATAGTTCTTATTTAAAACTATGAACTCCCTAATTTATTTTTGTCAAGATATTTTTTTCTGAACTACTATAATAATTTTAGCTTTAATAAAAAGGATGCAAAATAGCATGTAGATAAGTTTGTGTTTGTTTCACAAAAAAAAAAAAAAAATAAAAGGACATTTTTTATAAAATAGGTATCAGATATGGCCCTCCTTACCTTGCGTTCAGGCTAAAAAATGAACACATCAGTTACACTACTTGATTTCACAGTACATTCACAAAGTTATGGGAATATGAACCTGTGACAGCCTAATGCTTTTCCATGGCACATCTCATACCATACATTTGCACTGCTGCACTTTTGCCACTGCAGTTACAAGGCCACCTACCCATTCATGTGTGAAAAGATTTGCCCTGTTTACACAATGCCATGCTGCCAGGCTTCCGGAACAATTCATGAAGAATTTTGAGATTTCGGGCTGATCATCTATATGTAAATTTTATATATATATAAAAAACCAACAATGAACCAACCAGATACTTCTGCATTCCATTACACAGACAAGACCCTACACAGCGAAACACCTTTAAATGCTCACACGGTGTCTAATAGGCGTTGGCAGCACTGCATGCTGGCACATTCTTCCAAACAGCTCGCTGGCTTTTGAAAGCCCATAAAAGAAGATACCATCTATTGAACTGACAGTTCCGAAGAAGAGAAAGGAGGGGTACTGTGAATGAACAGTGTTTCATAACATCTTTTAGCAGTGAGATAAGTCTTCTTGTTGTGGTTCCAGATTTCTAGGCATTGGTTTTCAACCTGTCTCTTCAAAGAAACACAGATGTTAAAACAAATAAGGAGACTTTGCACAAGATTCTAATATTCAAACTTAATTTAGATTGCAGAAGAATGAAAAGAGTAGAAATATTTGTAATACCATATCTGTCTCATTTCCTTGCCATTCTTGAACTTTTTTTTTACTCTGGTTCAAGTCTTCACAGCAACCTGGCACCTCACTTCAGTATGACTTTCCCAAATCCCTGAGATCCTCCCCGCTCTTCTTTCAGAAATGATTTAGGAAAAAATACTTTATCATTTACAAGGAAAAATAAGAGTAACCAGGTAACCAATATTAACCTTTTTAGATCTACTGCTTTGTCACCAAGTCTAAGAACAAATCCAGTTTTGATGTTTGGATCACCTTTCATGGCATATTCATTACCCTGTCGTATTCATGCATCATCAGAAGCACAAGCTGTTCACTCAGCTGAAACCTGTGTCACAGATCAGTGAGCAAAGAGAGTGCAGACAGTGTTTGCACAGAAAAAATAACCTCTCGAAGTCACACAGTTATCAATACAAGAATCAAACTTCTTCAATGAATAAATTCAACTAAGACAAATAATAAACTAGAATAATGAATAAAATTGCCACATCTTTGAACCAAGGAAGTGCTTTTGCATATACTGCATTCTAAGGAAGATATTGATATCTATTACAGCAGTTTGGATGTGGATCCAGCCTTTCCATCATAAAAGGTACATTGCCAGTATAAGTACATTTTATATACTGATGGCATGAAAAACCTAAAAAGGAAATTATAAAAAAAAAAAAAGAAATTGTCTTACCCTTACCCCCTTACCTTCCCGGTGTGTTCCCTTGAATATACTTCAAAAATATATATCTATATGCTGTTTTATTCCTTAACATGTAGACATTTGTAAATTGAGTTAGGGTAGGATTATTATGCTAATATGTCTATTTATTTTAAGAACAGTCATAACCCATTTAAATCAAATTAGAAAGGACACCAATTATTTTAAACATTCAATGCAGAAAATATGAGCACACAAAAACAACTTTGCAAAAATAAAGGAGCAAAGAGATGCACTGGGCTTTAAAGTCTAAGCTAATGAATCATTTGATGAATGCATCATTTTTACAATATCTATCTCAATCTTTACCATAGAATAAGGTATACTAGGATTAGGTATTCTTTAGGCATCTAGCAGTGATACTGTGTATTTCATGTAGGAGCCAGAGACAGACACTAATTCCTGCTGGGAAAGCTGGGCATTTTCTAACCTTCTTAGATGTTCAGTGATTAAAACAATCTGCATTCCCTTCATAGGAACATATTTTTCTGTGTATTGGCACATACGTGGGCAAGTTAAAGCAATATATGAAACTAAGAACTCTCTATTTCTCAATCTTCTGTCTGGGAGACAAGTGTCACAAACCATGGCCACAATACACTGTGTATGCCAGACAGTGACAAGTTTGGACTAGCAGGTATGAGGCCTCCATTAAGGACCATTCCAAGGACGCCTCTCTAGAGTACAAGATAGAACAAAAATACCTGAGCTGGCTTTAAAACACTTGGCCATAACATGATAAAACCTCAGGCTAGAGATAATAGTATCAGTTTTTCACATAGGCAGTGAAGAGCAGATTAACAGCAATCCTGAAGTATAACATGAGTCAAAAAAAACAATGCATAACTCACTATCATGAATGTTTTTTGGGTTTGGTTTTGTTTTCTTTTTTCCTGGAAAACAGCATTAGAATTGCTAAAGATTTTTATGCTTTGGAAAAAGACAGAAGTTATTTGGCATCTTCAAAACCACTAATTGTGTATTGAGGAAAAATGGGGGAGTTAGGAGGAGAAAGGTTTTTAAAAGGAAGAGACATAAAAATATGGAAGAATGATCATGTAAAACAGCCTATACTTTGTCTCAGAAAGCTGGAGATACAGGATTAAATATATATTGTCTCATTTAGTGTATTTTTACAAAGTATTTAAACATGACAGTATTTCAGAATATAAATAAAGCAAGCAAGCTGTATACACTACAAAACACTTTTGGAATAGACTAGATTTATTTTTCCCTCCATTTGAAGCCACTAGTATGCACAAGCTTTAAAATATTCTGTTCTATCAAAGCTATTTAAGTCCAGCAAACTTGATTAGTTTATCTGCCAATAGGAATCCATAATAGCAAAATTCAAGACCAGTTTCTTGCACTAGTTGACTATTCACACTCCAAATTTCATCTTAAGGCATCAGTGTAAAATCAGTCCTGTGTGGTAGCCTTGACAAACAAAAGATGTGTGTACAGCCTCAGATGTAGTAAACACAATCTTTTAAGTAAATAACATATTTCAAAGGATAATACTGAGTCAGAGGTTGCATTAAATAGCATTTTTCTTGAGACTAGATTTATTAATGAGTCTCCAATTCCAACCTATGGAAGCAACAAGAGACTTGTCACTCTTGCCAATATGCATGTGGCTCCATGATGACTCTGAATGCCCGCATTCTTATTTTTGTGGGCTTTTTCCAATGTTGTGCTATGTAATTTGATCTTAAATTCTTCCTCCTTCTATATCAGTTAACACCGCATTAAAAGTTTAGTGGCACCCTTCTTAGAGCCTCAACTAATTAAATTAATGAAACACATTACATCATTGCATTTGTCACTTGGGTTTAGTGTGTGTATTTCGGTGTACCCAAAATGTTGAGAGCCTGTACCTGTCCTTGACCCTGCTGTTACTCAGGAGAAAAGGACCTGGTGGTGTACAGCAATGGCAAGAAGAGCAGGAACAAGTGAAAAGGGAGATATTTATGTTATCACCATATGACAAAAATATACACACTGGTTATTTAAAGTTTGACGTTTTCAAACATTCCATTTGCACAGAGGCATCTCAAGAGGGATATGGAAGAACAGTATAAGACAAAGTCAGCAACAGGAGACTTTTTCCTACGGCTGAGTTTATCGAGCTACAGCAACTGAGCTGTTCAGGCAACATTAGGAAAACTGTAGTGTATCATCTTTTAACATAAACTTACAGCTGAAAACAAGGAGAAATGAGCACCATAAATCAATCTCTATAATTTAATGAGAATACCTGGCTTTCAGTTTAAAGCCCTATGTGGTACTACGAGCATTCTGAGCTAAACCACATTGTTAGAAGAAAGAAGGCCTGCATTGCCTTTTTCTGAGATCTTCACTCTGAGACATACAAGAGAAAAAAAAATCGGTATAGCAAGGACAAACTAGGGAAGCTATTTGTAGCTAATAAGAAAAAAATAGCTGGTCTGAATTATTCTCCAGAGAACCCTCCTCCTTCTCCAATCATAACAGAGATTTTGCCATTCAGCTTAAGGAGCTTCAGCTTGTATGAGTCAGAATCCACATTACATATCAAAACTCTAATACTCTATGGTGAAGGGATAATTTTAGTATTTTTTATTGGACTTTGTTAACAATACACACTTTATGTGACAACCTTATTGCCATAATCAACCTAAACCAAAGTGTTTACTTTACTTTAGATATTTCTAAAAGATTCACAGAAAAGGATCTTAAGGATTTTATAAGAAACATGCTCCTCCTTCCAATTTACTTTTACTACTTCACTCACTGTGATAGTACGATGTTACTGAATTTCCACTTGCCATGAGGATGGAGCCAGGCTCTTCTCGGTGGCAAACAATGATAGGACAAGGGGTAATGGGATCAAGCTGGAACACAAGAGGTTCCACTTAAATTTGAGAAAAAACTTCTTCTCAGTAAGGGTGACAGAGCACTGGAACAGGCTGCCCAGGGGGGTTGTGGAGTCTCCTTCTCTGGAGACATTCAAAACCCGCCTGGACACCTTCCTGTGCGACCCCACCTAGGTGTTCCTGCTCCAGCAGGGGGATTGGAGTAGATGATCTTTTGAGGTCCCTTCCAATCCCAAACATACTGTGATACTGTGAAACACAGAAGTCCAGTACAAGTTAAGAGCCCCATTGTAGCTAGATTGGAATATCAAAGTGTTTCTTTCTACTGGCAACTGTTGATAGACAATGCTGTTTCTGACAAACTGAACAGCAGTTCTGCAGTAAAGAGGCTGTACTTTATGGTAAAAGCTCTTTCCTGCCTGGTTGTGCTTTTATTTTTCTTCCTGTTCCACCTGCATTTTTCCCTGCACATACCACAACTGCATCTCAGAAAAACCTAGAAAAGTCCAGCTTTTTTTTTTTTTTTTAAGTTAATACCTTTCCCAAGGAAGGCTTTTATTGCAGCACTGATCACTTGTGATCTGAGTTCATAAAACAGCCTCATCAGAAATAACGAGTTTATCTGGAACCTCAGCTTTTCCATCTAGAGTAGAAGCTCTAAAGCAGAAAACCATGTCTGGCCTTTGTCGAGCACAGCAGATTCTCAAATTCTTTCTACCCTTGATACTGGACACATGGCTCTTAATGTCTGTATCACTAAAATTACAGATAAGAGTTTCCTTTCTTTTGTCATGGAGCTGTTAAATGTTGCTTGCTGGAAGGAAAGTATGACTTCAGATATTCTTCCTGATGTCTGTGTTTTCGTTTTGTGGATCCCAGCTGCCTCTTCAGAAACATTATAGATAATCCATGTAAAATTGTCAGTGAATGTTATACCTATTATACGTAAATATTATTTACACTCTTAATATAAGCAACAGCCTGCTCTAACTTTCTAGTAGGTTAAAATTCAAATATACTCCTGTGATTGTGAACAGAAGGAAAAGTTTGTGTTTGCTTTTTAAATAAGCAAACTTAGCTCCAAAATGTGCATTATGCATAAAAACACAACATTGCACCACTTTAATTTTTACTGAACTGCCATATGGCACCTTCTCACATCTAAATTCCTGATTTCTGATCAAAGAGTGGTTTCTTCTTGGCTCCCAAGACCTCAAAAGAGAAAACCAAATGCAACTTTCATTTTAAAGTACAGTATCTACATGGCAATATTACTTACTTTCGGTTAATTATTTGGAAACTACTTCAAGACTGTCTATTAAACCATAAAGCTGTGGCATACAAGAATTTTAGAACATGCATGTGCATGCCATGAATTATTACTGGAAATGGCAGTCACAATCATTACACAGAAGCCAAAGCAAATAAAACTTGAAAATGTGATACTATTATCAAATTTCCATGTTTGCATTCATATGTTATAAAGGAAGTGGTGTACTTCTTGCCACATTTAATATACAATCAGCACTACAAATGAACAACGCGACTTGAAAACAAACCTGTCTTGGATTGATTCCACAAGTCAAGAATGCGGATGCCTGTAAAGGTCACTGACAAAAATTGTAGAACAGTGGTGGCCAAGTGCCCTAGGAATAGTGCTTAAAATGCATAAGTACCCTTCAACAAAAGAGCAATGAAGACCGAAGAGAGCTGAATCTTTTAGATTAATATAAATTATTTTATAGCTTTAGATACAAGAAGAAGTAACTATCGGTAACACAGAACCTAAATTTATATATTTAAGTCACTGATTAAAACAGCCTTTCTTAAAAACCAAACCAACAAAAACAAGCAAACAAACAAACAAACAAAACACACAAAAAAACAGAATCCCTAACTTAGCACTGATAACAACACTGTTACTATTCATAGCCATCTCAAAGCAACAGTAACAGTGCAGATGAAAGATTATTATAAATCACTTTTAACAGTTGTGCTTGTTAATGAAATTCTAAGTTACCAGAAAATAAAGTTTAGGAAATAACTTTGTATTGTGGTATCAGATTGGTGGCCTAGCCAACCATTTCTACCTCAAACTTCTACCATCTTATTAAACCACACTTTCATTGTGGATGGCATGGGAAAAAGGAAATAAATACTTTACAACTGCCAAGTACCTGTTTGTTATCTCACACAAACTAAGTTTAACTTGAAGCCCTAACACATGCCAGAACCGAGGTCGTGCTGCAAATATGACTATGCCAACTCACTACAAGGCTGAAAGGGTTATAAAACTGAATTAGCTCCATTATGAAGGAACAGAGTACAACCTCCTGCCACGTGCCAGGAGACTGTCATCCTTGTGCTGGACACGTCCTGAGCTGAGTCTCCCTCCAACACCCACATTACTTCTTTCCTCTTAAGGACAGTTATGACACTTTGGCTGAGTGTTTGCCAACCAAGGGCTGCTTGAGGGTTTCCTGTAAGGCACTGCTGCTCCAGACTTGGATGCTACTGGCAGACCTCCAGTTTCATTTTCATTACTGCCCTGACTCTACAGCAACATCCCATCGCTTGATCACATCATCCACAGCAGCACAGACTGTAGCCTCCTGCCAGTGTGCGCAGCTTTCGGGGAGATTCTGCCCTAGAAATCACAAAGAAAATAACTGCAATTTCAGTTATTTTGGCATCTCCACGCTTCTAACGATTCTTTATCCTGGACATCAAGGGACCTCCCTGGGTTTGGCTCTCTTCAAACTATGAAGTGCTCCCTGTTTGCTCATTAATCACAATCTTGCACTGACTCATGTCGGCTGTGCAGTAAGAGTTTCCTCTCACAATCCCAAGTTTCTAAAACTACACTGTTTTTTTCTTAAAACAAAAATATTTTCAGAGCAACTGCAACTTGGCTGGCAGTCTAAACATGTGCATAACCTCTTTCAGATGTATGGCAACGTTGAGATAGAGTGTTAAAGTCTGTGCCAAACTTCCCTCATCATAAAAAATAATAATAATAAAAATAAATAAATAGATAGATAGATAAATAAGTCAAAGCTTGACTACCACAAAACTGTGACACTGGTGGGGGAGCAACCTCTTTCTGTGTTGTCCTAAAGAGGGTTTCTCCATGCTGCGAGGTTGCGGCACAGGACCTGATCCATGGCACTGGACACTACTGTTAAAGAAAGCTACTACAACTATGCTTCCAACTTTTACAGGCACAAAACAGCACTTAATTATCTTGTGTATAGGACTGAGGACTTCATTTATTTGCTTCTGACAACAAATTTCTATTTAAATTTTTCTGTGAAAGCACTGAGTCCAGGGACATCTACAGACTAAAGTCCAGTGAAACAGAAATAAAACTGCTTTCAGAAGGAAAGTACAAATAGCAAGAAGCACAAAGAACATGACTATAAGCAGTAGTTTTCTGGTTGTCTTGGAAATAATTTTCTGCACCACTGTTTCTTACAGCTACTTTTTCATGCTAGCACTTGGACATTATGAACTTTGTAAACAAGAATAAGACAATAGCTTCTGCATACTTTTACTAACCAAAGCTTTTATCTTTTCAACCTCAAAGAAAAACTGTTCAGAAATGTATGACTTCTATCATCTGCTTACTTGTAAATGCACTTAAAGATACAAGAATATTTGCCTTCCTATTCCATATAACTAAGAGGCTAGTATACACATTCAATGTCTTAGCAATTTACAAAATTGAGTAAAGTTTAGAATCATAGAATAATTTAGGTTGAAAGGGACCTCACGAGACCTAAATTCAACCTCCTGTTCAAAGCAGTATCGACACTGAATTCTGGGCTTTGTCCAGTCAGGTCTTGAAAACTTCCAAGGTAGAAGCTGTAAGAAAAGTGAATACTCCTCATAGTTGTTCACATTAGTTCGTGATTCTTAATAAAGTAATTTTATTGGTAGCAATACAAAGGTTAAGAAGGCATTAAAATGTATTGCTTAGCAGACATTATCTCTGCTGTGTCGGTTCCTGTCTTACTTATCCTTATGTGATTAATTTTGTCCCCTGTTCTGCTTATTTAACTTCCAGTAATCCACCCTAGTCTGGCTCTACAAACTGGAAAGTATCAGAGTTTCCTAAGACAGCCACTTGCTTGATTTGCTTGCTCACAATGGTACATCGTGACCCTCAAGGACTAGCAAGGTCCCAGTCTAAGGACAATTGTTTCAGGGATAGGATGGGAATTCTTATCCTTCTCAGTCACCTATTAAAATGGAAGGACCTTGCCACAGGTGTCTGGCTTGGTGAGCATCACCTTGTGCCACTCAAATGGAATGAAGCTTCATGGAAGCAGATCTTGAGCTAATGGAGAAATCAGACTCACTACGGACAAGTGTATCGGGGAGGAAGAGTAGAAGATCTGGACCATGGCTTCCCAGAAGTAGCCAAAATACTAGCTCTTCATGGGGCCCGTCCTGCTCTGGAATTTAGTTCCCCTTCTAGCCCATCAGATTATCTCTCAAACTCTCAATGACCTCTCCTATTCCTGCCTACTCCTTCAGAATCCATTCCAGCATGTCACGAAACTGAGAGAGCTGCTGCTGTGAGCTAACTTTACATCTTGGTCTTGATAGCAAAATTTAATTTGATCAAGTTATGAACTCACAAAAGCAATAATGAAAAGTAAATACCATGACAGATAACCTTTTATATCTTGTTAATTAATGAGTGAATTTTTAATCTATGTAGAATATTCCTTTTCTTTTGTGGTAAGAAGTATTTTCTTTTGAATGTGTCCAGTAAGCTGTTGTTTCCAGTACCTGTTCTTTCAGCAGCTTTTTTTTTTTTTTTTAAGCAACTATTTAATACACAACCTTCATATTTCAAAGACAAGAGACATATGAGGCATTCAGTCTCAGATGCAAATAGAGGCATTCAACATCGAAGAAAGACTGGCTTCCTGGAAGGGCAATAAGCAGCCTAATCTAATTGACTGTAAACATTAAACATTAAATGTGTTCCATCTATGTCTGAGCCCAGCCACCACCATTCATTCACAATATACTGATTATTTTCACATCATGATCTTAATGGTATTATCAAACATACCATAAAAGGACTTCGGTCACGTGCATGAACAATGTTTTCTTTATCAGAATTCTACGGAATGCCAAGGAATTATAATGCAAGTACAAGAAAAATATCAACATGTAAGAAGCCAGATATTTAATATGTTCTTAGTACTAGCATATACTCTTAAATACAACACTTCATATAAGTTTACGTTATTAACTCTGTAAATAAAAGCTAAACCAATCTTGTATTGGTGTTGTTTAGTGGTGGTTTTGGGGTTATGTTTTGGCTTTGTTTGTTTGGGTTTGTTTTGTTTGTTTGTTTTCCCCTGCTCTGTTCCACTGGTTTTAAATATGCTACTTAACTTCTCAGCTATGCCTGTCAAAGTATTTCTAAACTGTAGGTTCTGGTATATGCAATATGGTTTTTGTTTGAGGTTTTGTTTGTTTGTTTGTTTTTTGTTCTACATAATGTATGATAAGACTTCTTCTGGTGTCACTCTAAGCAGAGGATGCATACAAAGGCATTTTTACAAGAAATCAATATGAAATACGTCTCTGCTAACTATTCAAATTTCACAGACAAGGAGAAATGACAAGATGTTATTAATTCCCTTCACAGGAAGAAAACACACCATGTCGCAAATGAAAATGACTCTGCTTAGTCATTAAAGGCTATTTCTTTTATTTCACAAATGGAAACATTCCATGTTTTTCATCATCAGTTATGATCTCAAATCTGTGGTCAGAATATTAAATTTGTACCAGTTAACTACTATACTAAAACTATCAACGGGAGTGAAAAAACTCCTGACATTATTATTCTCTCCAGCATTAAAAAAGAAAGAAAGAGACAGAAAGGAAGTTGCAAGTAGGGAAAACAAGGAGGAGCAAAGGAAAATAGACGGTAGCAAAATAAAGGAAAGGAAGAAAAGGAAGGCTGGAGTGGGGAGAAGAGTGAGAGAGCAAGTGACTGCTAGGAAGTGAGAGGTATTGATTGACCAAGAAATAGAGAAAGTAAAAATAAATACATGCTCTTGAAGAAACAATCTTTGCCATTATATATTATTCATAATGCCATAAGAGAATATAACAACAACAACAACCACAAATGTAAAGACTGCTGCTTGAAGCGCAAATTGTTTGAACCAAATACCAAACTTTACTGCTTTCTCTAAGTGCTTGTAATCTTTCTCAGAAACTACTGGCTGCTAACACACAAGCTCTAATGAGGGCCCCACTATCTGCTTTACTACCCAAACTGCTTTTCCAGTCTCCTCACTCCTTCAGAAACACAACTTTGTGGCACTGTACTCCCCAGAGAGTTTGTGGAAGAGACAAAGACAGCCTGTTCACTCTGGAATACATTCCATTTTGACCAGTTATGCTCCCCCACCGCCACCCTCACAATCCCCCAAATTAATGTTTCCATTAGGTTCAGGCATTTTGAATACTGAATCCTCTTTCAGTCCAATAGTAAGACACCACACTGAATAACAAGAGCCTTTGAAGGGCTAGGGTCATAGCAGCTACAACAAAAAAATGCAGTTGTATATCATTCGATCTGTCTGAGCAATCTATCACTAATGGCTGCCTGAAGTCTCATCAACTAGGTTAATTTAGGCATTGCTGGAGCTTCCATTCTTGGGCAAGTCACAAAACTGCAAAGAAAATATACATAACTTCTATTGTAAAGGGTGAAACCTACTATTAAAGGGAAAAAATCCTGTGAGAAATATATATCTAATCCACTGTCTTATCAGTACTTATAAAGTTAATAGAAATACTATAACTTATGCAAAAACATAAAGTAGGAAGTTGAGGATTTACAATGCAATGGAGAACAAACTCCCTTGTTTAACTCTCATATTTTACAAAACATGTAAAGATTGCAAATCATAAACCACAGTTCAAATTACTTTAGTTTTACATAAATGAAAATTCTCCAGTATCATGCTGCATATTTGGGGGAATTGCTTCACAGACAAATATTTGGGGAAACTGCATTTTGAATTCATCATATCAGTAACTGTGTAACTAGGTTCATATTATATTATATACTAATGGCACCATTTCTTCAAGTATAATTAAAGGTACACAATTTTAAGTAGAAAAAACATTTCTGTGTTTTTTGGTTGATTTTCTTTTCCACATAAAAATTACCCCTAAGGTCATAAAAGAGGGGAAGAGGTTACTTGTTCCTTAAGAAACCCTAAGTTACACAAATCACATAAACCCTTCTTTATCTCCTTCAGAATTTTTTTTTTCCTTTGCAGTTATTTCCATCAATTCTGCTGAGGGAAGAAGTCAGAGACAGCTTCAGGCCAAATTTTCCATTTGGCCCCAATCCACATAAGCACTTAGTTGATGTGTCCTGTAGTCATGCCTTTTTGGAAACAAAAGACCAAGAATTATTACAACCAAACTCTGCTGAGGAATATGATACAATAAATCTTCAGAGAACTCCTTCATTTTATTCATGCTTCAACAGAAGTGACCTCCACAGAAAATTCAACAGTGCTCACCTTTTATATAATACTGCCTGACAATTACCGCATAAGACCAGAAAGTAACGCTCCTGAGATCAGTTTTGCCCGAGTACATTGAACTCTTCCTCCACAACCTGCTCTGTCACTCAGGAGAACATTTTTCTGGATAAGGACTCTCTAACACTCCTGCTGAAGCTGTTACAGTGATATCATCTAATAATCAAGTAGTTAGGGCACTAATCTATAAGAAAGAAGTTCCGCGTTCTAGACAATATTCTATTGTTCATATTTGTATATTGAGCATTAAAGAAAACAAATATAATCACATAAATAGTAGGAATTCTTGATATCTTAAGATCATGTGCACTACTTAATAGAAAGCTGCAGGAGTACTACATTCTGAGAATACTGGGATTAGTCTAGATCCTTTTAATGCAGACTGTGAACATGTGTACATGCTCCTACCCATTCCCCAAGCAGACATTATATATATATATATATATATATATATACACACATATATTTTGTGGGTCACAGCACAGCAAGTTTAAAAATTATCCTGTGGCATCAAATGAAGGCTCACTACAGAAGTTTTCTAGGTGAGAAAGAAAGGCTTACATATTTTTCTCTGTCGAACCAGGAGAAATAATGCAGTCAATTGCATGATTCATTAATATTTTAATTAGCACAACATTTCCTTTTAATTAAGCGTCTTAAGCAGTTTTTTCTAACTTTTTTAAACATCTGAGTAATTATGATACATGTATGACTAGCACGGCTCAATTACTCCAAGCCTAGCATATCTGACACAACATACCTTTCACAATAACACAAATCCTCTTTGATTCGCAATATTTTTGGGTGTTACTTAGCTCAGTCATGCATTTTCCCACCCAAGAAAACATAAAAACCATACTTTTAAATTGAGAAGTGAACTCCAGGTAAGTCAAACCACAGAAATAGGCATTTTTAGGGCCTTAGATCTTGTTTTTTTCAAGAACGATAGTGTGAAAGTTAGATAACCTAGAAAAACATAGCATGTTAATAGTATTTGATGGTGGCACTGAACAGTGAATTTAGTAGTTGGCAGCAGGAGGAAGAAAAAACAATGCCACATAATGAACATGCTGAGCACAAATTAGAAATTTTAGTATGTGCCATTTAAGAAAAAATACATGAATTTCTGGTGGAAGAAATAACTATCAAGCCTAAAGACCATACTGACACATTTTCCATATAACTATTTTCAGAACATTTTCCATAAAAACTTGGAAGCTTCAAAGCTAGTACAAGCTGAACCATACTTCTTGGTTTTGAAGTTATATAACAACATTCCCACTCCAAATATTTTGGCTATGAATTAATTAGCTAGTGCTTTATCCTGTTTTACAAATAACTGCTAGGAAAAAAAAAATAGCTCAATCGTTGTCTTTTTTTTTTTTTAAATAGAGTTATAATTAAGTAAACATATGGATTAGACTTGTGTTTTTCTTTTATACAAGGGCTTATTCAAGCATCATTAAAAAGTCTTGCCATTTGATTTTAGTGGTAATTTCATCAATGCCTTAGACTGGTACCCGAACTCTCAATTGAAGAGTCAGGTACAGCAAATTCAAAGCAACAGCCACTTGAAAGTCAATAAAAAGTTGTAGCTGATATTCACTATGTGATATTCTTTCATGATGAATATGGTAATGTTTTACATTATCATCCCTCACTGAAAATAATAAAATATCCTCTATAGTTGACATTTTTTTCCCTCTTCTGTTTCTTGTGCTGACTTGGGCAGTGTAAATGGCTTATACTTCCTACAGTATGCTACTGTTTTTGTCCCTGTGTAAAATGGGCATGTTCATAGACAACTGATGTGACTCACTATCTTTTAGTAGTTGATATTACAGTGACTCAGGACATTATCCATATTTACAGGGAAAATTATTTGATACATTTTATATGACAACTGGGAAATAACATTAATATTTTTATCACCTTTTCCATAATGCCTATATTGGTCAGAGTTTTAAGTAAATTTCTCCCCAAGGCTGTGTTAATTGCTGTTCTCTCCCTAACAAAATCAGTATCGATGAGAGATGAAAACAATAAAAATACAATAGAAAATATTGTTTGAATATTTATTAAAAGACTGGATACAATCATATGCCCTTCTCAAATCTGTGTTATCTTTCCATTGCCCTCATCTCCCTTCCTTCCTCATCCAACTCTTAATAGGAAGTCCTTTGAATCTCTTAGAGATTTTCCTATACTTCCTGTCCCACACTAGTTCTGTATTTCCTCTCATTTACACCTTACATTTCTAGCATAAAGCAAACCCTGTGTATATTAGTATCACTAAGACTGTCATTATGCAGGAGAGAAACAGAAAAGAAACTCATAGAATTCAGCCCCTGTAGTACAGATTTTATACTGTTAGAATGACACAGTTGAAGAGTCAAAACAAATAGGAAATAGACTGTAGTACAAGAGCATACATGCAACAAGTTAGGGCCAGGGAATATTGTAGTATTAATGGAAGAAAGCAGTCAGTTCTTTTAAAGAAATCACTGGCACCTTCTGCCCAGAAATGATACTGTGATGACTTCTTTCCTTCTTTCCATGCTAATCTGTGTGTTACATGACGAGCCTGTTTCATTTTAAAATGCTGGAATTTCTGTAAATGCTTCCATCTCATTCTCTGTTCTCTGTCTGGTCTTTAGTAACATTATATAGTTGAATATGCAAATTTAATTGTCTTTATGATTCATAAGTCTCATGTAAAAATGATGGCTGGGCAGAAGAGACAGGTCCTATAAGTGCCTCAGACAAACTTGAAGTGTGGGCTCATGTACCACTGGATGCCAGAGAATTCACGTATGAAAGGTCTAGCTGTAGAAAACAGTTTCAGTTGTCTGAAAAATCCATTCATTCAGCTCTGCTACTCATGCAATAATCTCATTCTTTTTGGACATGACTTGTTCTTCCCAGTTAAACCTAATTTCAATGGAAGATGTTGTGCCAGAAGAAGTACTAGAAGTATCTGTTGTATTACATCCATGATACGAACCATTTTATAGTTCAATGGCAGCATATGTAACAATACTGGCACAGTAAGCTGAGGTGCGCAGCAATTCCAAGTATTTCTAAAGGGTCAATCAGGATTTCTTAGGCAGTCATAAGATTTAAAAATGGGCAGATAGGCTTGATCTAGCTGGCACAAGGAACAAACAGGCAATGAGAAAGGGATGCAGCAGAGCTTCTGCAATGGTCAGTGTCAGGGAATAGTCAAAACTCACCTGCCCCCTCCCTATCGCCTGTAAACTGATTCTATTTATTATTACAGTAAGAGGACAATTAGAGTGCCTAATGTAGTGTGTAAATTACCTGCTGAGATTTTATTCAGATATGCCATTTCTTTAGTATCAGTTTGCACATCTTGAAAGAGCCTATTCTCTTAGTGTCAGCGTGATTTATACACAAGTACCTAGCTGCATTGCAACTATACCCCACAAGGTTAAATAAGACTGTTTCCCCCAACAATCTTCAATACCTAAGCCAAGAAGTCACTCCTTGTAAGGTTATAGGCACTTGTATTGCTGGAAGATATTAAAGTACATCAAAACAGCCCCAGGAACAAACAGTTCTACATGCTTTCCTCTCCTCCCACCTCTACTTTAATGACTTGACACGGACAAAATACAAGTATTTCCTGCGAGCTCTGCTGAAGAACAATGAGTAGCTACGATAAATGATAAGAACAGTGAAATTATAGGCAGCTTCCCAGATATACAAAGGTGAAAAAAAAACATAACTTATAAGTTCATTATGTAACAAAAAGGCAATTAAAAAAAAAAATCTGCCAGAAAATAATAGCTTCTTAGCATCAATGCCATATTTGGAAGCAATAGGGACAAGTCCACTTCCAGACAAAGTGTGAATGATTTAGCTACAGTGAATAAAACAAAGTAAGCCAATTCTAAAGAATGGCTAACTGCATCAAACCAAAGAGAACCAAAGCAAAGCTTCCTCAAAGCTTTGTTCACATTACAAACTACCATTGGTTCATGATCTTAAAGTAGACATAATAGTTTATATCAGCCAAAGAACTTTCAACTGATTTCACAGGCTTTGGATCAAACCCTTACAATCTATGACTCAGAGCTCTCTTCAGATTCAGGAAAGAATATAGTAAATTCCCTGTAGAATTGCTATTGTTTATGGTATGCAAACTATTTGGCAATGTGTCTTTTCCCTTGTCAAATCACGCACTTACTTTAGCCTCTGAGCAGATTTGCAAATATGAGCTGCACAAATACTACGCATAGATATCTGTTTGCAGGTATGGTTTCTTAGAACATGCAACTATGAGTAATCTTGACTGAACTCCTCAAATGACTGTACTTCAGCATGTCTGTGTGAAAGTTGACAGGATGAGCACATGTATTTTTACAATGTGAGTTAGGTCTAAGATGCGATGAAGATGTTGAATAAAAACAATAATTATTACAGCAATTAAAATATAAAACTTGAGTCAGCATTTTGCTGCTGTTCCTGACTCTCCCTGACTAGTTTTATAATTTTGGGAAAGTAACCTAGCCCTTGCTTCTGCAAATACTTTTACTTATGCTAAGTACCACAAAGAACTGTAAACTGGATAATACAGCTTTATTTGCTTAATCGGGGTCTTAAGCTCTTTCTGTGACTACATACATTGCTAAGATCAACAGAATTATTCTGTTGTACTCCAATGCAGCGAGTTTAAGAGAGTGCTTCTTTACCAGTACAACACACCCAAGAAAAAGCATCAGCGCACAACAGGAGAAGAAGGCAGACAGAAAGACTGGGATTACTACTTGGAGTAATTTCCACCAATTGCTTTACCTCTGCTGCTCCCTTAGACCTTTGTCTCTAAGCTGTAAATACTTAAAGTAAGTAGCTTCCTTTTCCTACGTGCTAGTTTCAGGATGCCACAGCAGCAAAACACCCTGAGAAGGGATGAGAGAGACAAAAAGAGAACGAGGGGAGCTCTAGGCCTTCAGGCTTCCCTGCAGACGCGGGCCAGACCCTGTGACACAAACTGGGCCGGGCGGCAGAAGAAACTCTCTTCGCTTATTCCATTCGCACAGCAGGCGCTGTGTTCTTTCCTCACTGGGGCGAGTCTCCTGAGCAACAGCTGAGTGTGAGAAGTCAGGCCAAGCCGCGTTACATCAACCTGGCAGCAAGTAATCACCAGGCTGGGGGCACATTCCCCACTCGAGCCCCCGGCTCCCCCGCCGGGCCTACAGCACGAACCACACGGCACGGCCGGGCCGGGCGCTCTCGACCAGCGTAAGACACACCCCACGCCGCGGGGCTCCGGCGGCGGCTCCAGCAAGGCTGTGGCCGCCAGAGAGCTTCTGCGGGATGGGCTGCCCGGGGAACTCGTTCCCGCGGCTCCACAGGCGTGACGGGGGCACACAGTCGCTATCGCAGAGAGGATAAGTTCACTCTGGCCGCCGCCTCCCTGCCGAGACCTCAGCCGTGTCCTCCGCATCGCCCCCACCTCAGGCGCCGCTGGGGGAAGGGCGCCGCGGGGCCTCCCGCCCCCACCTGGAGCCCCGCCCACGCCACCGCCCGCTCCCTCAGCCGCGCGCCAATTCCTCCCCCCACCTGCCAGCTCCCTCCGAACGTAACTGCACCACCCCGCCCGCCGCAACGGCCGCCGCTCGAGGCGGCAGCTCGCCTTCTCATTGGCTCCCTGGCCCGCCCGTCAGCCGCCGCTCCAGCAGGGGCGTTGGAGGGCGGTGCCGCGTAGCGCTGTCAGCGGGAGCGGGGAGAGGAAGCGGCGGCGGGCACGGCGGGGAAGAGGCGGGTGGTTCACTGCGATGTGAGCGCTGCGTCTCTTCACTTTTTTTTTTTTTTCTCTCTTCCCCTGGCTTTTTCACACAGCCGCCCCCTTCTCTCCCTTTTTCTACAGAGATATACCTGTCTGTAAATTCACACCTACACTGAGGGGTTTTTTCGGCTTCTTTTCCCGCAGAGGCTAAATACTCGACCCAGCAGAGTGTGCACCTCGTGTAGCAGGGCAGAGCCCCGCGGCCAGGGGCTCCCTCAGCGACCTCGCTCCGTCTCGCCCGCCGGTGCCGGCCCCGCAGCGCCATGGATCACCAACCGAAGTTCTTCGAGAACCTCTCTGGCACCGGGAAGGCCATCGGGGTGCTGACCAGCGGCGGCGATGCCCAAGGTAGCTGCTCACGCCGTTCGCTCCGGAGCGGGGGGAGGAGGAGGGAGTGTGGAGGGGAACTGCGGAGCCGGTGGGGAATGGGGGCAGCGGAGAAGGAGGGTGAGAGGTTCCTTGGGGGTGGTGTGAGGGAGGCAGGAGCGCGGAGGGCCTCACAAGCAGGCAGGGCGCCCATGTGGGAGGCTGGGGAAGGCGCCGGCGGGTGTAGCAGCGCCTGCGAGAAGGGAGTAGGAAGCGTGGGCAGCCCCTGGGGTGGCTGCGGGAAGCCGCGCCGGTTGTGGCACATGGAGGTAGTGGAGATGGGGCTCTGTGAGTGGGGCACACGAGATTGCCGTGGTTCTTGGGTTCCTTTCTCCGTGCTGGCCTTCGAGCTGTCTATCTTGCTAAGATCAGTTAAATGATAAATCATTTTTGCATCGCCCGGGCGCCTGAGCTGCAGACATACCATCATCCTTCTTCCTCCCTCCCTTTCTCATCACATTCCCTCTGAGCCTGCCGTGGCAGGGAGGAAGGTAGAAACGCTCCAACAACTTGTAGCACCAAAATGTCTTCACCCCTCGGGAGATGGTGGGGAGGGGGGAGTGGGGCGGGAGAGCGGATGGCTGCGGCGAGCCGGGGAAGAGGTCGTGCTGCCTTGCACGGGGGTGGGAGGCTGGCTGGCTGCTGGGGTTCTGCCAGCCCTCGCCTCATCTGCTTTCCACTTCATTTTGGCACCAGGAGCACTTCTGTGTTCCTGCCAGTGATTTAGAAAGCTCATACGGTAGTTTGGTTTCGAGCCCCGTATGACTACGTTGGAAACGTGTTTCACCTCTTTAAATCTCTTAAGTGTAGGGGGAGACCTAGCTACAGGACAGGGCAAACAAAAGACCTATAGATTTTAGGAGGGAAGGGAAAGGAAACAGGCTTGATTGCAATATTCTTAGTCATGAAGGCATGGAATCCTGCACTTTCATTTCCTCTTTTCTGCCAGAAGATCTCGTATATATTAATAGTAGGACGTTTCAGTTAATTAAGACTTTATATGTGCAATGCTCCATGCTGGTTTCAGAGGACTGTTGCTCTGCTTTTGCTAGGAGAGTTGTTTAGTGATGATGGCTTTTAGCTCCTTTCCTTAAATGATTTTTTTTTTCTTCTTCGGGAGCGGCTCGAATGTACTTTTACTCAAAGAAGAAACGGCACTCATGTTCCCGTTTGTGAAGAACAGAGAGGGGGAGAAAAAGCCTTTTCCGTTTTGCGTGGGCTCGGTAGCTTAATGAGCAGTTTCCCCGGCGCTGTAGGTGGGAAGGCGCGGGGAGTAGCCCTCACGGCGGGGCCGCTCTGCCCGGTTGCCCCGGGTGCGGGGGGGGGCAGCCCTGGCCTCCGCTCCCCTCGTGTTCCCGGCGGCTCCGGGAAGGAGGGGGGTTCGCACGGAGCGGTGTCTCCGCGCTCCCTCCCGCCGCCGGTGTGTACGTGATCCGCGGCGAGTCGCTGCAGATTCCGCCTCTTTGCGTCATCTGGGGCGGGAGAAACATCCTCTCTCTCTCTGCCCGCAGGAATAACGGGGAGCCCCCGAGTTTACCTGAGATTATCCGAAACTCTTTCTAATCAGGGGTGGAGGGGATTTGGTACCAATCCGAGAGGAAAATGTTCCAGTTCTGGAGAAAATGCAAGTTGATGCCTGTAAATGGCTTCTCTTTTGCCCGTCGATGGGGGCGAAGTGTTCAAGTTTTATCCACACTTAGCTCTCAGCGTCGTAAATTCCACCACTAAATGATTCTAGGACTGTGAATCAGGGCATCTGTGTTTTAATGGTCTGTTTGCCAAATCGCCATTTTAATTTTAAAGTGTGGCAGGGCACTGCCTCAAGCAGCAGTAGCGTGCTCCGCAAGAGGCTGAGCCCTGCTACTTGCTTCCGCGTGGCTGGAGATTATATAATGCAGCAGCAGATGCATCTCTTTTTATAAAGTATTAATCTGCACTTGCCACTATGTGAATTAAAGCATTTAAAGGGCTTGCAGAATCCATAGGTAATGTCTAGATTATTATCTGGCAGATTGCAACTGCAGCATATTTACATGGAGAAATAAGAAGTAACTGCATGTGACAGTTGATGTCTGTGGAGTCATATTGTCACGAAGACCAAACAAAGTAAACTGTATGCCCTCCAAATAATTCTGTAGGCATTGTCCTAATTTAGAAGAACAAGGAAAAAAAAACTCAACACATTTTAGATAGTTTCAACTGAATCATACAGCACAGCTGAAGTTCGTAACCCTTACTATCTTGGTAGCAGTGTAGGTGTGTACAATATGCAACCTCAGTTCTGTTGCATGCTAGGTTAGGAGTTAAAGGACAGAATGAGTCATGCCCTGTCAAGGTCATTTGCGCTCTGTAGGGCAAACGTGCAAGAGAAGTGAAGTTGTAGAGTATAAGCAGAAGGGAATATGCTGCTATTACTGCAGAGCTGTTTGCAAATACATGTTCAGGCAAACTGTAGGTGAGGCAAAACTACTAACTTTGAAGTAGGCAAAAAAAAAAGTACTAATATAAAAAAAGAATTCCAGACTCCTGTTTTGTTGGGTTTTTTTTAGACTTGTTAAACACCAGAAATCTTCAGAATATCTGAAATGCAAACTAAGCTCACAGGAAACTGAGTGGAAAGAAAACCTATTAGGGCTGCAGTAAACATGTAATTTTTGTATCAGTAGGTGCCTTGATTTAGGCTGGTCTGTATATCTTAGCCTAGAACAAAATATGCTTGAAGTTTCTTTAAAATAGAAGTTACTGCCTTTGCTGTTATTGTAATTTTTAATAATTTAGGAGTAGCATTGGGTAAATTACTTCACTACATTTATGGTATTTCTTTGGAAGGTCTTTTTGTTTGTCCTTTTTACTAGCTGTGAAATACTAAAGACTACAAAATGTGTATATGTCATACTGGAACTATTGTGGTTGAGTGAATGTATTTTAAACACAGCTATATTCTTTTGTTGAGTTAAAGGATTAATCAGTGACTTATTTCACAGGAAAAATACTTATATTTTGTATACTTAATGTATGTAAGTACTAAGCTTGGCGGTCCATCACTTGTAACTAGCCAGCTGTTAAATCGTGAACTAAAGAAAGTACTTTCTGACATCTTCAAAAGAACCTTCAGAGGCAAAAGAAATTTTGACAACTGATTCTTAATCTGTTCAGTTTCTGGACTGTTTCTGACTTGCAGCTCAGAAAGCTGGAGTAGTAAACAGGTTTTCAGTCACAATTCTGTCTTCACTTTGTGGGACTCTCTGGCTGTGGTCTGCTTTAGGTCATGAAGTAGACTGTTGCCAGTGGCTGCCATGGACAATTTTGACCGCCTTAGGTCACTTATTTTTGTACAACTTCCCATCAAACTGTTTGTCCTCGGACTGTGGTAGGTGTGGCTCAGCAGCAGGAACAATGTCATCTGAAAGCTTCTGACAGAAGGTGATTGCGTACTGTTAAGGAATGATGTGCTTGTGGCTGCTTTGAGCTGTTGCCCAATTTACTGACTCAAGGTTATTGGCTTTGAATGTGACCACATTATTTTTGAGATAAACTCAAAGATTCAGTGTTGTGGAAGACAGCATAAGTAAGGCACTTACAGATTACATGGTAACGGTCTTGAATATTGTAGACCATGAATGCTGAAGTAAAGATCTACTGATGTACATTTGAAGCATTACAGGCTTCCCAACATGTCAAGGCATATTTAATATAGTAGTGTAGATTTATTGCTCGTCTTGATAACTTACATTGGAAGAAGACATTTTGCCACTAAACAAATAAAAAAAAAAACAAACAAACCTTCACACCTTCAGCAGATATTGGGCTTAGAAACAGCTAAAAAGAACCCTATGTCGCCTTGGATTCCAGAGTTTTGGCATACCACAGACCATGACTGTGGAAGCAAAGATCTACACATCTCTACTCTTGAAGCATTACAGGCTTTTCAGGAACATCGAAACACGTTTAATAAGATAGCACAGAGGTACTGATCTTGTCCTGGTAGAATATGATGGAATTAGAATATTTTTTTTAAAAAACAACAACAACAAAACAAACAAAGAAAGAAAAAACCAAATACCACTCCTTTTGTGTCATCCAGATTACAGAGTTTATTTCTTAACAGTTAGGTAATTTGAAGATAGTCACAAGGACTTTTTGGATTCTAGCTCCCCGAAAAGGTACCTTTTCCAGCAAGTAATAGTGTGTGTGTATAGACATATGTATAAAATACATATATATGTGCCCATATTTATGTGCTGTTGTAAATATAATTTGTATGTAAAATGAAAGGATGTAGTTATAGATGGATGAGTGTAACTATTTAAATGCATTTAATCTTTTTGGAGTGGCTGCTGCTATAATTACTGGATTCTATGGTTGAAAATAGTCTCTTAAGATTTTTTTTTAATTTTGAAGAAGGAGATATGTATGTAGTCAAGATGTTATAGTATTTTATATGTTTGTGTGGTAGAATGTTCTGACTGAATGCATTGCTACTGTTTCGAAAAATTGTACAGTGTTTTCTTCAGGTATCTAGAATCATTGGGATTATATGTAATAAAATCTGTTACGTAATTAAAAGTGGAACAAACCTAAATTGTTTTCCTAATGATTTGTTGAGTTCTTATATTTGACTGCGTCTTCTCATCTTTCCATTTGATGGTTATAGGCTCTTACATCATTAAAGATATGTCCACTTGAATAAAGTCTTTCTGGTTGGTAATGTTTGGACATTTTCCTTAGTTTGTGTGATTTGCTATATAGTCTTTTAAGTCTGGATCTTTATTCAGGGTAGCACTTAAACATGTGCTGTCATTAAGCATGCATTAAAGCCAATGTTTATCTTTAAAATCGGTTGTACTTAAGTATTTCTTGTTGCTTGTCCAAGATGCATAGTTTCGATTTTTCTTTTAGATGGTTAGTATTACAGTTATTTATTTAAAGGTCCATCTAGCTGACTAAAGTGAGGAAAACTTGGCTTAGACACAAAATACTGATTTAATTTTCCTGGCACTCCTCTCTTGTAGTGGTGCATATGCATGTGGAACAGGATGTAGGTGGGAGAGAGCAATACTCTTCTGGGTGAAGGGAGTGCCTTTAAAACAAAGATTTTTGCAGTATTGTTTGTAACCCTGCTATGAAAATTACTACTTTCAAAGATAGTTGAATAGACAATATAAAGAAGTGCAGTAAATTATCAACTCTTAAATTAATTTCAGACATTACGTAAAGCTATGTAGATAGTTGCAGATAACTTAATCTTTACAGAGTCCAAAAGAGCAAAATTAATCTTTTCCTCTGCCAAAGGCTTTAATGCAAAAGCAAGTGGTAGTTCAGAAAGATTTTAAATAATTCTTATGTTACAAAAAAAAAAAATACTGGTTTTACTCATGTCTTTCTTTCGAAGCTGCTGTTCTAATCCTCTGTGTTTATCAGGCTACATTTCTTACATTTATTATTCAGGACTAAAGCCATGGTTAATCTCTTTTTCAGTAATAACATATAATTACATTTCATAGTTATTGTGGTAATTTACAAATACAGCTCCACAAATAATCAAATACAGCAACATTTTGTTAGACAAGTTCTACAGAGACTGCATGAAATTCTTTGTATTTACATACTTGAATTACTGCAAGCAGTGTATTCACTTCTAGATAGCCAACACATAGAAGTCTAAAGCTTCAATGTTTTAACTGTGTTTTGTAGATTTCAAATTATAACATCATTCAGTCCTCAGCTCTTCTGGAATGTAAGGCACTTCTTTAGGAGCTTGCCAATAAACTCCCAAGCCGTTTTTCTGTATAAATAGATAACATATGCATCACCAAATAATAATAAAATGTGTACTGCGTAAACACACGTGGTGGTACTGAGAAGATGCTTTCTGTCTGTAATTTTTTTTTCCTGGGCTTTTCCCCTTTCTTGCAGCAGGTAAATTATGAATTTTATCAATTTTTCCTGTAAGACATATGGAAACTGGAAAATATTAATGAAGAAAGTATGTGGCTGTATTATTAATATGTTCACATGAAATTAATGGATTTATTGTTTTGAGAAATAAATGCTTATATTTTGCTCTGTTTTAGAAGTGTGCGTGTTATGACAAATCAACAGTTGTAGTCTAATTTGTACATAACACAGGTGTGGCAGATGTGGATAATTTGTAATGAGAACAGATTACCCTTCTTTAAAATACACTGATTTAGAGAGGTACACGCTAAAGGTAAAAAGATAGGATACACGACCAATAAAACAGAAATGTGAGCAAGAAACAGATAATAGACAAGTGTGTATAGTTGGTAAATATGTGAATGTTTATATTTAATGTCTATTTTATTAAATGTTTATTTTTGCTGGCAAGACTATTCTGCCTGTTTGATCACAGACACTTTCTTCTAATTGGATACTAGGAATACAGAGACTACTGGTGGATGGGACACCATGATCTTTGTAACTGAACATGTATTAGATGTTCAGTTACATCATTAGATGTATTAGAAACAGTCTTAGTGTTTCTTCTCAGGTGCCAAATGGGAGAGGTGACAAAGTTAAGAACCTTCTGTTCTTGAAGTTCGAAAGGGCAGTTCCGAGTAGTTCTCATGTGGTGAAGATGAACTTTTTTCCTTCAGCTAGTGAACCTTTTAGCTGTTCCTCTAGAATTCTGCAGCCAAATGGATAATACAAAAAGTTGTTCTTACGTCTAAAAAAAACCTTCCACAAACAACCTGAACAACAGCTCTCTGTACCCCCAAAAACCCAACTACCAGAAAAGCTCCCTACCAAGCAAGAACAACAAAAAACCCACTCTGACACAACATGTTGTGCATTAACAGAGGCAAGCTGTGGACCTTGAGTAGCTTGTGCTTATGTCTTCCCTGTTTGAGGAAAATGGCAGTGCTGGGAAGAACTGTCATGTTTATAAAGTTAAAGATCTTTGTTTCTTCTTTCTAGAGGAGGTTGTGTGTGAGGTGGGTGGGAGTGTTTTGTTATGAAAACTGTTTTATTGAGGAAGTAACTGTGCCCTGTGTAGTAGATCTGTTTTGGTCTAAGACTTTAGAGTGCTAACTTGCTTTTCAGCCTGTCACATGAGATTCTTTGCTTTTCTTTGGCATCATCCCGTTCATCGTCCAAAGATGTGCTTTTAGCTCTCTTGGCCTTTGAGAACTTTTTCCAGCTCTGCCACAAGGCTGACTCTGGCTGAGAGAATTCTTGCTGTTACTTCTTAATACATAATGAATGAGAAAACACTGTTACTCCTATTTTTAATCTTAAGGCTAAAGGACATCTGTACAAACAACTAAGCAACTTTGGATTTTGGAAAACTTAATTTTTTGTCTTGTGTTAGGGCAACTTCAGGGACTTTCTGGTATGTTTCTAAGCAATAAATCTTTGAGAAAACCTCAGTCTTGTTGTTTATTCATGTAGGTAAGCTTTTATAGCTCAGTATTTTTTCCAGTAATGGTAGATATTTTAGGAATAGGTCTTTATGGCTGTGTTGTGCGGTTGTATATTCTAGTTACCAACTTTTTATGTCTCCAGATGGGTGAACTCTTAGCACCTATGTCGAACAGCAGAGCTAACCTGACACTGTGCTATTTTGATATTAAGTGCAACAGATTTGGAGAATTGGTGCCTGATATTTTGGATTATCATGTCTCTGGCATACCTTTTCAAATTATCTGCTGAGGCTGTTTATTTCAGCGTAGCCTAACTATGTCTGTCCTTATGCTTTGCATAATCTCTTGTGTCTGTTTAAGTGGTGTGGAAGCAATTAATTTATTCCTTTGGGGAATTTCCTAAATAATGAGTAAGATAATACAATATCTGAAGGGTTGAGTTATAACAGAAACTAATTTCATGCATTTAGGGGGACCAGTGGAACTTTTGCTGTTGCTCAGGAAGTTAATTGACCGTTGAACTTAAATGGATGATTTTACAGTAGTATAATTTGTCAGATGTCTGTGTGGAGGGAATTCCAACATGCACTTGCAATTCTGGGAAGCAAAGTGGCATTTAAGAACTTTTCTGTCAAATGAGTCCATGCAGCATTTATAGTGTTAATTTACTGCTACTTTTATCTTTTTAAGAGGGCACCTGTCTTTGTCAGCTTTGACTTTACTCCCCTGGAAATACTGTATATACTTCTGTGTTACTTTTGAAAGCTTAGGAAAAAGAACAGTTACAATGTAATTTCTGCTTCGAAGAAGCTAAATTTTAACTGGCTAACCTTTTACATTTCAGACAGAAATCTAAGAAGGATTGTGAAATGAATTTACTTTCTGTCTCTGGTTTAGTAGCTGTTACTTTTACAATTAGCAGCAATTTAATATCTGATTAACATACATACTGGCAGCCACATAATTATTATAACAAAGCCGATAGTTCTGCACCCTTCATAATCATCGGCTGATTGCATTGTCGTTAAGCATATTTCTGTTTTAATAGATACTGACCATTGTCTTTTTTCAGGAATGAAGTAATATTCTCCCTTCCCCCCCCCCTTTTTTTTAAAGACACTGAAAATTTATAGTAATCAAAAAATATTGGATAACCTATAACAATGTGATTTTTCTTTTTCTTCCCAGGTATGAATGCTGCTGTGCGCGCAGTAGTACGCATGGGAATCTATGTAAAAGCCAAAGTGTATTTTGTTTATGAGGTTAGTTTTTGTTTTATTTATTCTGTGTTTGTCTTATGACTATATGTGAGTTTTTGTGGAAACCTCATGGAGAGTGAATAGCATAAATTAAATGATGTAGATGTCATTCCCTTTCATCATATCAGTATTTTATTTAATATTTTTTCTTTTTCTGGAAAGTACTTTTCACGAGGTATATGCTAAAACTATTTTATTTAAAAGTAATTTTTTAAATATAAAGAATTCCTCATGTGCCACCAGAAGCCTGAAAATACTGAAAAAAAGAGGTGGTTGTCACCCAGGAGTGAGCTGTGTATTTGTGTACTTGTTAGATGTTTGACCCCAAATATTGTGCTCCACAAATAGCTTCCTAAACCTAGTTAACCTACTAATTTTTAATGCTTTGACTTTCCCCCAGTCCATTTTCCTAGGGTAAGATAAGGATGAGCCATCACCCTAATTTCACAGATTGCACAACTTGTTTTTGATTGAGAATGCTGTCAGGCTGGTGCCATTTTCCTGGCTTATAGATAGAAGTTGTAAGTGAAAGACACCACAAACAACAAGCAAAAAAAAGACTCCACCAAAAAACCTGCACCATCAGTAGTGTGTCCAGACATCAGAATTTTGTGGTTGAAGTATATGACTGCATGTGCATAAAGGTTGTTTATTTCTGTAATAATTATTTGATAGGAGAAAATGATGAGACAAGTTCCATGTAAAATAATACTATCTGTGTATGTCTTACTGGAAGACTAAGTTATAGTTAGACTTCCACCTGGAGGACACTTTGAGTTTTTATAAAATTTGTGGATTAAACCATACAGTAAATATATTTAGCAAGAAGTCATCCTGTTCATGCTGGAACTCATGTACAACTTCTTAAAAGCTTGAGGTGATTACAAATCATAATAAAGAACTGATATGGGGCAAACCTTTGTAGGCAATATTCCTAGGAAAATGTAATTTTAATGTTTAGTATAAAAATATGAAGCACTAGAATTAATAGAAGTTATAGGAAAGTAGTTTTAGTTCTGCACATGCAAAATATATGATTTAGCTGTAAAAGGTAGCTATTTATCAATTTTCTTTCTGTGTCTCCTTATTCTTAGAGTTCATTTACTAAAGAGATGGGAAGTGGATTGAAATGCAAATATGCAAATAAGCAGAGCACTGTGCTCCAAATTTCTTTTGTACTACAGTGCTACAGCAAGTAGCTCTGAATAGTAGTGTGTGCTAATTACAGGGCCAATCTCTAGAATTGCTTCAGTGTTCAGCTGTTTTTGCAGGCTTGCTGAAATGGGTCAGATACTTTTGTGGAAATGAAGAGATTTTTTGGCCGTCTTTAAAGGCCAGAAGTTGGATTTTTTTTTTTTTTTTTTAATTTTGTTTAACTTAAGAACGGCCATCTTTCTAGTTCATCTTACAATATATTTGCTTTTGTCACCTTCTAAAAACTGTTTTGTATCACAGAGTGTATTCAATGATAAATTTCCAAAATTTGAAAATTTCTGTTCTGAGCTTGGCAAAATTGCACTAAGTTATCGTGTTCCTCTGTTCAGACAATTGCTAGAGTTTGCCTTTGTGAAGTCACAGATATTTTTGAATGAAAATTGACTGTAAAAAGTCAATATTGGAGTTTTGTGTTTCCATTATATAGTCATTCCGTCTTCAGTGTAGTGTGAGAGAAAAATGCACATTTTACTCTAATTACGGGAAATAGCTCTGAAAGGGATCTTTGCTTCTAGATGAGTCCATTCAGTTCCATGTTTCAGAAGTACAGAGTGCTGACCTTTTCTCCTCTGACATGAAGTCAGAGAGGAGAAAATATGAAGTCAGTTTTCTTTCGCAATTCACGTAAGTATTTCAGGGAAATACTATTGCAAGCTTTGAAATGAAACAATTATTTAAGTTCAGCACTTTGAAAAAGCAAACAAAAATCTTAGGGCAAGACTTGTCACTAATGGTCCCTACTGTAAGCCTTTGTGTTGTCTATACTGAGGAGATGTGTTTTTGTATATACTTGGAGTTATTTTATATTTTTAATAAGATCCTTCTATATTACAGTTTATCACATGCAGTCTTCAGTTTGTTAAACAACGAGAATAGTATATTTTTAACCTACATTCTGAGTAGGCACTTTAACTACACACATGTGTAAAGTGATCCTTGTATTGAAGCTGCTTGGAAAAAGCGATTAAAATACCTGAAGTGGAGACATCCAAAAGATGAAAAATGTTTTCTTATTTGGAGCCAAAAATGGAGTTAAACGTCTCAGCCTTTTCACACCTGCTTTGCTCTAGTTGTCGAACACTGTTTTTCTTCCGTAACTTGCTCTAAGGACTTTATTTGTGCTGTAAAATAATCTGTCTTCTACAGCTGTGGCCAAAACTAGCTCCATATTCTAAGTAAAACAATAACTATTTTTCTTTTGGTTCCTAACCGCATTTTGCTTCATCTTGTGATGAGGTAGATATTACCAAGATAAATAAACAATGATTGATGATGAACTAGATATAAGTAATTTTCTAGCCTTTTTTAAGTCGGGTTTACTGAAGGCCAAAGACTGGAATTCATGGGCTATTTGGGCATACATTGGTTCTGCAAGGAAAAAAAAAAAAACATGAAAATTAAACTATAAAATAGTTTATTTTAAAACTATAATTTATTATATTTATATATAATTTATATAGTTTATATAAAAAAATCTTAGTTTATAGCTATAAAAATCCCCTTGTATCTTAATTCATTGAAATTAGCACATTTGAAAATTTTGCTTTTAATTTGTGGAAACAATGCTTACTCTATACAGTTGCCATGGTTTCATATTTTATTCATGTTAACATCTTTTAGTAATTGGTTTTAATATATAAACAGTCTATAGTCACCCTCACTGACTATCATCACATTATTCCTCAAATCTACTCCAATCTGAATTAAAATTTTAATACTTGTGGATTTATTTCACTCATGCTGTGGAAAACTTGCAGATGGAAGTACATGTTAAAGTACCAGGCTGTTCTAGGAGGCTAGTTTAAATTTTTTCACTAATCAGAAGTGATTTAAGTTGTGTTGCTTTTGTTTTTGTTTTTCCTAATTGAGAGTGAGAAGAAAAAGTGATGCCTCTCATTTGTCGCAATTCATTTTAGAAACTGAGGTCTTAAATATTTATACAAATAACCTGCCCTTTTTCCAGGATTGAAGCACATAGTTCCCAGTGGATGCGTGCTCTTACTACTAAGCTATGGAACTTTTAGATTCTTCATCTTGATTAAGAGTCTTTTTCTCAAGAGGCCAGCATTGGAAATGCAATGGTACGGCAGTCACGGATTTCTGTGAGGAAAACTTCATGTCTTTTCTGTGGTGGTTTGTGCACTCAGTGATGCTAGTATTTTACGTTGTTGAGTAAAAGCTAAAAAAGCTCAGTAAGTAAATTAAATCAACTGTTAAAGCCCAAAATATCTCGCATGTAACATATGAGAAGATGGCTTGTTCTTTTGCGAAAGCTTTTGGTTTTAGAGTTAAGGCAGGAAGCAAGGTTTGCTCTGTCTGCTCCTGTCTCCAGGAGTTACTGTGTATATGTACCCTGTGAATGTAAGGCCCACAGAAATTTCCTCTTGTTCATTTTTGAATATTCAGAGTTTGGGTAGAGGAAGGAATAAGTATAAAATGGGGTTGATCTTCAAGTATAGTACCTGTTGTATTTTTAACAGTTTGCTTTTTTCCATTCTTGTCCCATAGCTTTAGTGTTCTTGTATCCAAGCTGCTATTTTTAAAAACTAAATCAGAGGTTGTTGTTTGTTTTTTTTTTTTTTAATGTAAATTGTTAGGTTCCCATCTTCTTCTTAAGGTCTGTGTTCACATCTACCATACTATTTTAACGGTGTTGCATTATTTGATAAAATAATTCAAGTTAAATTCCACCTTTAAAATGGATTACCCAGTCCACAAGTTAGCAACAGTATTTAAGTAACTGAAATGATAAATGGAAATCATGATCATTATCAGTTATAATCAGTCATCTTTTTTCCTGTGGCTTTTCTACAAAGCTGTTTTAATTATATGGCTTTTGTATCTCTTAATGCTATGGAAAAGCAGTGTGGCAATTCTGGCTACACTGTTCAGAGGTAGCTTATCTACATTACATAGCAAGCAGAACCCAGTTAGGAAAATCTAATGGAACAGTTAAAATGGGTTAGACCTGTTCCAAAAGTTCCCTGCCCTTGTAGCAGGAAGAATTGTTATTATAATACAGCCCGTCTTCTCACTTCTATACACAGAGAAAATAGAATTGATGTGGACTCCTGACCAGAATGCATGAACTGTGTCTGCTTTAAAGATGGGTGGTGCAGGACTTGCTCATAGCTCATCCTTAGCCTAGCTTTGCTTTTCTCTGTGTTTTAGATTTGTTAATAAAATACTAATTGGGAATTTTCATCCGTGACTCTTATGATATGTATATAATTATGTCTAAATTTACTGTGTATAATAATTTCTTGGATGCACTTTATTTTTCCTCTCAAGTAAAAGTGAAAGATGAATGATTGGAACAAGTATGTGAACTGTATGTATTTTTGTCAGCTTGTAGCACAGCTTGCTGTAGTCAGCGTTACAAACTGAGTTAGGATGTAACATCATACTATTCTTTTGTAGTTGCCAGTAGGAGCACCAATAGGAAAAGTTTTCAGTCCATTACTGAGTGCTATAAGGAACATTAGATTCTTCACTTTAAAAACAAAACATACAAACAGAAAACACCACCACAAAAAAACCAGAACAAAACAAACAATCAACAGCAACAACAAAACACAAACAAACGAGCAAGTCTGTGATAAATGAACTCAGTAACTGATTAGCCTTCATCAAACTCATTTAGATCCACTGGAATTTTTTTGTCTGAATGTCTTTGCACTTTATCTAAGAAAGAATTTTTTTATTTAGAGTTGATATGTAGATTAAGCATTATGTCTTTTCCAACTTGCTCTAATTTTGAAGGAACTATGCAAATAATATCTTAGTGTCAAGTCTTTAGGAATATACATTAGTATACAAGACAATATGTATATAAGTTAGTCACATATTAAAGTAAGTTGGAGAGTATACAAAATACTGATGAGATCTGTTGAATGCTAGAAATTACAGACATTGGTAGTTTTCTCTGTGTTTCTTTACTTTTGCTTGATCATCTCAGATGTAAATTCATTAGTCAAGTCTCACTAAGCAGAAACTTTTATGTTTTCTCCCTAGAATCTGTAGTAGAATCCTAGAAAGCTTAATTCGAGTAACTTGTACTTTTGCCGAGTCCAGGTTATCTTTATCTTATCATGTTAGTGGGAGACTTCAAGGGTGATATAATATTCATAGAAAATATAAGGCTTTTTAAACCAGTGTAGGCTTAGTACATTTCCAAGTTACTACATATTGGAAAAAACCTACATATACTCTGGATCATGCCAAAGTAAATGTTTCCAGTTTATAATGTCAATTTTTCTGTCTTCTAAACTCCCTTCTGTTTCTAGTTCCACCTGATTTGTTATTGACAACCCTAAAATTATGCGCAGTCTTGCAAAAACTGCATACAGAAGGTTAACTAATTGTTCCTCAGCATGATTATACATATGTACACATAATCTAAAAATGGAGACATAAACATTGTCATGTGTACTTTTGTTTAGTAGGGGTTTTTTGTTTTGTTTTGTTTAACCCAGCATTTTTTTTTCCTTTGGGATTTAAATAAATGTCAAAACGTTGAATGGTAACACCAGTTTTATTCTGGTGTCTACATCGGTTAGGTTTTTCCAGGTTTGAACGTCGCTGTATTTTTTTGTTTGTTTGATTTTTAAATCAGTGTTCACAATATTGTGTAATGGAAAAGAATCTGTACATGCCACTATCTTTCTGCTGATATTTATGCTGAGACCTGTTAAAGCCAGGCATAAAATCCATCAGCTGCTCACTGGATGGTTTGCTTTCTTTCAACTAAGTGTAGGTCTCTCCATATTGCAGCAGGCGTTGGTTTCTGAAAACCATTTGAGTTAAGGTATTAAGGATTTCTTAAATGCATCACTGAAAATTGTATTCTTCTACTAAATTTCTTTAACCTATTTATTGTGTAACTGCCTCAAAAAAAACAAAAAAAAAAAGAATAAATATTATGCAACCTGATTTCTTCTTTGTTTATGAAAAATTTTTGGTTGTTGCTCTGTATTGTGTTTTGCTTACCACCTGCCGTGGGGGAAGAAGTGTACAAAGTGTTGCAAAGGTAGATTTTTTTTCTTTCCAAGATCCTGACCTCAACTGAGATTGTGTTTTTAGGAAGCATGTTTTATAATCTTTTTGAAGTTCTTCCATCTTTGTAGTTTTTAAAAGATAACAATATTTATTCCTAATAAAGGAGAAACACAATGCCATTCCAGTTTATAAGATGTGTAATCTGTGTGAAGTATTACTTTATCTTGAAGTTGTCTTTGCAACTGATCTTTTAGGAAGAGAGTTTGTTGGGTTTTTTTTGTTTTGGTTTGTTTTTTTTTCCCTAATGTGATACCTGCTTGAAGGTCATTTCATTTAAATTGAGTATTTTTATATTAAATGTTTTTAATTACTTAAAGTTGCATTAAAATAAGCAAGGTGAGTATTACTGCAGGGGGAATGTGACAGAATTTTTCAAATCAGACTTCTGAAATATTTTTTCTGTTTCAGGGTTACCAGGGAATGGTTGATGGAGGTGATAATATTGTAGAAGTTTCATGGGAAAGTGTTTCAAGTATCCTGCAAGTGGTAAGTGTTAGGGCGGGGGTGGGACCCAAACTCTCTCTTTTTAAACAGTGAACCAAAATTCTACATCTCAGAAAACAACTGTAATTATGAATTGGAATTCTGTGATGACTGAGTGACCAGCACATACCACTTTTGGCAGATCCTGACTGCTATAGTATGGATGTTTGACACTTCCCAAAGATCTCTGTGTAGTCTTGTATTTGGTGAACAGAAATCATCTTGAAAATCTTTGTTCTAGATGTTCAATATGCATGTCGTTACCCTCCGACAGCCATACTGACAAGCCTATATTTAATAAAAAAGACATCATAGGGCCAAAATATCAGACAACTGTGTTTTGTAAGGCAAGTATTTTCTTACAAAATCCTGTTGGCTTCTTGTGTAAGTGGATTTAGAATTATAGTAATGGGTATAATTACAGTACAGTTCTCTAGAGCTCAGCTAATACCAGTGAACTTTGTCTGTATGTTTATATTACAATGATGTTCTGCAGGGTGGCCATTTGGATCTCCTTACATTTTTCCTCAGCATGGTAATGTTGTCACCTCTTACAGAGCAGATGCTATGTTTGGCAAAGAGGCCTTACTGCTTGCCAGGCTTTCTGAAAACTACCTCCAGGTGGATTTCTTTGGAGCGTTCTGTAAAGCTGATATAATATAAAGCAGTTAGCACAGTGAAAAATAGGCGATTTTTTTTTAACAAACAAATATCCTGGAATACTTTGAGATGTTTTGTCTGTGTTGGTGTTTTGGTTTTGGTGTGGGTTTTTTTTGTTTGTTTGTTGATGTTTTGTTTTTTTAATCCCCTGCCTATCTTGTAGAATCTGTACTCATAGAATAGCTCAAGTTGGAAGGGACCCATAAGGATCCTCGAGTCCAACTCTCTGCTTCTCGCAGAGCTACCTAAAACTAAGCCATATGACTAACAGCATCATCAAGGCTCATCTTATGATTTAGAGAAAATTGAAATGTCATGGCCCAGCCACATAAGAGCATAGGCAGGAGCAAGATGTAGGCATCCTATATGTGTCTATAGCATACGTACTATAAGAAAAACACCTTTCTGAACTTGATTGTTAGGAATTCAACAGACTGATAGTGAAGCTGAAGATGTGTCTTAAGGAATGTGTTGTTTTGATTAAAGATTTTTCAGCTGAACCTATATTCTTGTTAAATCAGAAGAAGTTGTAGTACATAATTTCAAATAAAGTCTGTTTTCTACTTACCACTGTGTTTTATAAGTATGAAAATACCTATTTTAGATATGTTTTCTAGTCCTGATTATTATTTTTAGAACATCTCTGTGTGTATACTTCTACTTTTTAATTATGGAGAAAGATGAACTGCTTCTATTCAGCTGTTGTGTATTACAATGTAGACAGTAAAATAGTGCCTGGGACTGACTTGAGAGCTGAAACACCTATTGATAGGGCAAATCATATCAGTACAGCCTCTGTAGGTTTGAATAACAAATATGGATTGGCATGACTGATTTATCATAAGTTAAAGTGAAGGAAATGTTTGTGCAAAAGTGAGGTAATTGTCTCCAGATTTGTTTGCAGGAGAAAAAAAGTTTTTGCAGTCTCAATTAATTTTAGTTTTTACTATGACAATGAATAAGGCAAAATTTAGACTTTTCTTGATTGATAGAACAACATAAGCATGTAACTTGTTTTCAGTGAGATGCCCAGCAGATTTCAGTGATGAGATGCTTCAGCTTTTTTTGAAATTAATTACTTCCATTTTTGGAGGAAGCTCTTTGAATTATACTAGTAAAAACATCAGATAAGTTAATAAAACAGAAAATTTAACTGATCTATAAGGCATTAAATGTGAATGCAGTTCTGTCCATAATTCTGTGGCATGGCAGTAAATGCTAATGTTGAGCTTCAGGGATATATCTTTTTTGTTATTGTTTATCTATATAATTTTATTAGAGGGAAAAGTGCTGTGCTTTGAAGCAAATTCATCTAAATTCTTAACCACTTAGTGCAGTATCACTTTTACTATTGCTATCACATGTAGGTAACTATTAGATAGTTAATTAGAACACTACTGAAATTAATCCCAAATGATTTAACATTTTGCTTCAAGAGTAGTTCTTTACCAGTCATTTTTGAGTGTTTTTTTCCCTTTTCTCTGATGTGTCTGTCTGCTCTAGAGAACACAATTTCCTGCAGGTTTGATGATTCTTTGTTTTTTGTTATTTTTTACTCATTGTAAAATTAGAGATGGAGGTTATGCTACAAAATAACCATTCATCATTAATCGCTCTTAAAAAAATCCATTAAAATACTATATTATAAATTAGAACTGTTACACTTCCTTTTTCTAGGGTGGTACAGTTATTGGAAGTGCACGCTGCAAATCCTTTCGTACCCGGGAGGGCCGCCTGCAGGCAGCCTACAACTTGGTTCAGAGAGGAATCACTAATCTTTGTGTGATTGGCGGAGATGGAAGTTTAACTGGGGCCAATCTTTTCCGGGAAGAATGGAGTGGACTTCTAGAAGAACTGGCACAAAAAGGTAAGTTTGTATTTAGATCCTCTAGACTTCTAGTCTGATCTCCAGGCAATTTATATACCCTAACTATACATACACAAACTATATCCATAGGATATTTCTTAAGTCAAAAATCAAATGCATTCATTCTAGGAAATTACATGGTTTTTCATAAATAAAAAATTTTTAGTTTCTGTACCTCCTCTCTTCTATACCTTAAAGGATCAAAATGCCAAATAAGTTACTAGGCAACCATCTGTGTGACTTTTTTTCCCCCATTATGAATCATTTTCAGGGCCTGAACTTTGAACTTCTGCTTGAAAAACCTTTTGCCCTCAAATCCAAACTGACATGGTAATTCTTTTCCTACAACAAGCTACGTACTCGGTTGTTATTAAATTCTGATGCTTTTCTGCCTATATGTCACTATTTGTTTAAGATCAGAACATGAAGTGACTGTTGCTGTAATTGCATCCAGCCCAGTAGCTGTCTTTGATAGCATCCAAGAGGATGTAAGGGAAAAAGTAAAATAGCAGAACAAGACTAAAAAATGCTGTGTTGATGCTATATGTTGTTCATAATTTAGAAATACTCTTGTAGATTCCATCCATTTCTGTCTTCAGGACTTCCTGGACCAGATGCTGTTAGCAGTCCTTAATCAATTTCTTTATGTTTCATGAATGTATACGGTCTCCTCGAAAGCATACAGATTTTTGCTGAAAGCATTGTGTAGCAAGGAGTTATAGAGCATCACTGGATGATTAAGTTTGTGGAGGATCTTCTGTTTATTTTGATCCTGCTGGCTTTTAGTTTCATTTAATGTCCTATAATTTTTTGTGTTAGAACAAAGAGTGAATGATCAATCCTGCTTCCTCTCTGCATGCCACTTGAGATTTTACAGCTGGCTTATTTTCCCCTCATCATCTCTTCTAGATGGAAGAGTCCTAGTTTGCCTAGTTGTTCCCTATATGTAAGTTCTATATCTTTGATCATCTTTGTTGCCCTTCTCTGAACCTTTTCCAGTTCTACCATGTCCTTTTTGAGGTGGGGAGGACCACAACTGCACCCAGTATTCAAGATGAGGGCAAACCATGGATCTACACAGTAGTATAATGATCTTTGTTTTGTTCTCTATTCTTTTTCTAATATTTTCTAATATTTTGGGTTTTTTGACTGCTATTGAGCATTGAAGCTGATTTATTAATTAAAACAGCATTATTATATTGTTATGCTGAAAATGGCATTGTTTTGTTTGTGATGTTAGGGTACATTTTTCATGTGTATTAGTTTATCTACAGTGAATCCCATCTGATGCTTTACTGTTCATTGTGTCTTGCTAGCCTTCTTCACTTCTTCTCAGACACCCCACACCTTTAGAACCCAAATAATACAGTTTGATCAGTAAACTTTTGCACCTTACTGCTTGGTCCCTTTTCTAGGTTATTGCTGAGTTTGTTGAACAGCGCAGATCCCTGTAGAACTCCATTGGTTACCTTTCTCAGATACAAGAACTTGCATTTACTACTGCCCTCTTTTGATATTTTTTACCCTCTGTTTCACATTATGTATTCTATGCAAAAGCCTTCTTTCTTATGCTGTGGCTACTTAGTTTCCTCAAAACCCTTTGAGGACAGACTGTGTCAGTGGCTTTTTGGAAATCTAAGTAGAATACAGCTACCAGATATTCCTTATTCATGTGATGATTAAGTCACCTTTGGAACTCTAGAAAAGGTTTGTAATGCATGGTATACATTCATAGAAAACATTTTGACTCTTCTTCAGAATTCTGTATTTATCTTTATGGACATGAGTTATATTTTTAATTATGGTTTCTACTATTTCATCTAGTACAGACATTAAACACGCAGAGATATAAGTTCTTAAATCCTGTATTAAAAAATTGCCGTTATATTTAGTACCATACCATGCAGAGATACTAAGGTAGTTTTAGGCACTTAAGCAACTAAGGTATTTCATCCTTGAGATCCTTCAGAACTCTTGGATGATTCAGCATTTTCACTGATGTCTTGGGAGACACAGGCTAAGATTTAGAATAGGGGCTTTTCTGTTCTATTTGCTTATTAATAATGAAATCAGAGCCTTTCAGTGTTGCAGAAGAGAAGTCTTCAAAAGTTGAATGCTGGTTTTTGATTGTTTATGTATGCTCTTAATCACATCCAGTTTGCATCCTTTTGCTTCTTTGTTCCACATCATAACACCGAGACTACAATTTGACTGCTATTGTTTAAGTCCAAACCGTGAACTTTAAGGTTGGTTACAAAACTCGATAATCTGTTGACACTTTGAAATAAACTGAAAAGCTCTTTTTTCCTTCCTTATTTTAAGGAGTTCTATGCAGGATTCTTTTGTTTGGTTGTTTGATTGGCTTTTGTTTGTAGTTTTGACTAACCTTGTTACCTAAAATATCTAAATATAATCTAATGTTTGGATATGTTTAATTTACAAAATAGAGCACCCAAGCATTATGTCTAAAAAATACATATATATTTTGTTCGTTTTGTTTTTGAATAATAACCTATAGCTCGTTCTCTGGATACTTCTTTACAGAAAAGATTGATGAAGAGGCTGTTAAGAAATATGCTTATCTTAACATTGTGGGAATGGTTGGATCCATAGACAATGACTTCTGTGGCACTGATATGACCATAGGTACTGACTCAGCCTTGCACAGAATCATTGAAGTTGTAGATGCCATCATGACCACTGCTCAAAGGTAAATTGTGCATATGATAGAAAACTATAACAAATATACAGTTGTTTGTACTTCAAATTTTAAGTGTCCTATTACTGTACAATAGTGGAGGATATAAATTAATTTTAAACAGAAGTTAGGTAACTGGTATTTTTTTATATTTGTAGAGTGGGAATAAAAACTTTTTGGATGCAAGTGTCTTGGTTTCTTTTTTTCTTGCTAATGGTTTTTCCATCATTCCTGTCATGGCAGCACTTCAAGCACCTGATTGTAGAGGCTGCATCAGTTTTGGGGCCAGGCTTTGGTTTTTGAGTATGCTTTTACTTTTTCCCAGACATACTCTTCTACAGAAGATCCGGATATATCTTTATTAGTACACAGTAGCATCTGTTTGTATATAAGCTTTCTCTAAGTAAAGTTTAAGCAATTAAATGATTTGTCTTTTTTGTTAATATAACTATATAATTACAATTCTTCGCTATGAATCTGTATCATTTCAGTTTCTAGTAAATGTTCACCTCTCCTAATTGTCCTTACATGTTATAGAATTAGTAGTAAAAATGAATTATGTGTTGGAAGATAGGCTGTATTAAACCATGTATTTAAAATTACCTATGTTTTGCTAGTGAATTCTGTGTTTAGTAAGCGTGGTAAGCACAGACTATTTCCTGATATCAGGAAATGTCAAGAATTTGGACTGCATTTTTGAGTTGCAGTACTACAGTTAATTTGTTTTCTTATTTTTACAGCCATCAGAGGACATTTGTTCTGGAGGTTATGGGGAGACACTGTGGGTATGTATTGTCTTCAGCAGTTTGTGTTTTATACAGATATGAAAGATCAAGAAATCTGAACCGTAAATGTCTAATCATTTGTTATGTTTATTAGGTATCTAGCTCTTGTTAGTGCCTTAGCCTGCGGCGCAGATTGGGTGTTTATTCCTGAATACCCACCAGAAGAAGGATGGGAAGATTCAATGTGTGTTAAGCTTTCAGAGGTAATCTATTACCATATTTGGGATTTCCTTACATCTTTGCAGATCTTGGTTTGAAAACAGTGATTTAAAATGTGATCATGCCTTTCAGCAAATCTTTGCTTTTGGTGTCACAGATAGTGCTATTTGATCTTAAACAGTTCTTTTCCTTCATTCTGCAATTGTTTTGAAAAATGATATGACCTACTCTAGGGATTACATAAAACTATTCCTATACAAACAGTGCATGTACCTTTCCTCATTAATTTCATATAAGACAGTTCGTAAATGAAAAGACCTATATAAAGATAATTTTTATTTTTGTTATAGAATCGTGCACGAAAGAAAAGGCTGAACATTATTATTGTAGCTGAAGGAGCTATTGATTGCCACAACAAACCTATAACATCAGAGAAAGTTAAGGATGTAAGTGTCAACATCCTTGTGATGCACTTTCGGTTTTCTTCTTAAGATGGGGCTTGTTACTAACAGTAACATTTCTGTAAAGTAAATCTGTTCCTGTAAAATAGCTTATCACACAGTTTGCTGGTTGTATATTGTATTTATGCTTTATTATCTGAATCCATAGTCCACTTAAGGGAAAATTATTTCAGTGGCTGTTAATTAGAACCTTTTCTCCGTATAAAATAAGACAACAGTCCAAAACACCTATTTCATGGGTGCCTTAATTGATAGAGGGTCTTAAGCCATCTCTAATCAGTAATTATAATCCTATTTACTTCATATTTCTTGTAAAATTTTAATAATGGTCTGTCTCAGTTACTGTGAAATAATATTGTCTAATTTGGACAAAGTCTTGTTAATTTTCTCTAAATGATTGCTTTGCCAAGAATTTCATTGGTGTCTAAGATTAAGACAAACTTCTGAGCTGAAATTATTCGGCTTTTCTTGGAAAGGGTCTCTTAAGAAAATAAGTTGAAAGATTATCATTGGCAGGAAGGAGCTATGACACTTTGACTTTACCTGGGGTTTATCTGTCCTGTGACTATGGAGTTTTCTTTGCCCTAGCTGTCAGTTTGAGAGTAAACTTTGACTCTTAATTCGGAATTGCAGTTTACAAAGTAAAATTTAGCACCAAGTGGTGTTAAGGGTACATACAGCAGATAGATGTTATATCTTTATGGAAGAAACGTTACTAGCATGCTACAAATTTCAGCCAATTAAAACATTCAAAAACTATAAATACAAGGGATATAAGAGTTTGTAAATAATTTCTACAATTTTTTTCTACTTTATGGTATCCATTCTTTATTCCTAACCTTACATGCTCACTGAAGATCTATTAATAAAACATGTCTTTCTGTGACTTTAGATTTGATATGTAACAGAGGAAATGAAAAGAAAGCCTGACTGAAAGAAATAGTTTTATTATTATGATTTTTACTGCAAGTTTTACAAGCTTTGTGAATTAAGGTTAAAATTCATCTTCACTGAAGTTTTACTCAGAGTCTCTTGAAGTGTGTAATATTTCACACAGAGGAAACATGGTGTGAATAAAACACTGTAACTGAGCTTCTTTCAAGTATTCTAATTATAATGTGTAGACCTGTTTTTATAAGGCTGAGGACTGTGTATGATGAAGCTATTATAACTGCAGTTAAAGCATTGCAATGTAGCCACTGTTTTGCTGTTAAAAGACGAAATGTTCCTTTTGATTAGGAACCTGGAGTTTAGTTCTAGGTTAGGAATAAGCTAAAGGCTGGCATAACTTTTGTAGTATTTTCATTCTGTTGATGTGCTCATGTATAGTATATGTAGAATTTTGTTATTCCAATAGTATGTAAACCAGAGTAATTCTAATACATATGTTTACAAAATAATAATTATAATAAACCCACTATATTTTGAAATTCTGTGCAGCTTGTGGTACAGCGGCTTGGTTTTGACACCCGAGTAACTATCCTGGGTCATGTGCAAAGAGGTGGAACCCCTTCAGCTTTTGATAGAATTTTGGTGAGTGAACCTGAAATAATTATGCACGACACCACATAGTGTAACTACATTTTTATTATCTGTTTGGGGGTGGGGAAGTTCATTACCTGATTACCTTGACAAATCCAATTATTGTCTCAAATTAACTGTCTGAATAGCTAAAATTCAGAATAGTGAAGCACTTTGTGTAAAGTCATCTATATTAGGATTAAAAAGCAAAGGTCCAGGGTCAATATTCCATACTTAAGGGTGTTAAACAGCCTGCGATATTTTCACCTACCAAGGAATAATTGGTTTCAGCTTGATTTATGGAGAAATCATGGCAATTCCTGTGACTAAAAGCCTTTTATTTTTAAGTGCTTGCTTGATCACTCAAATATTATCTATTTTCAGGCAAGTCGTATGGGTGTGGAAGCTGTGCTTGCCCTTTTAGAAGCTACTCCAGCTACCCCAGCCTGTGTTGTGTCCCTGTCTGGAAACCAGGCTGTCCGTCTGCCTTTGATGGAGTGTGTGCAGATGGTGAGTTTCTGGCAAAAAGCCAATTTATAGTTATTCATTAACTACAACAGACCACTGTGCACAATAATTGTCTGTTGTCGTTAAAACACCCATGGGAATGTGTGCAGCAGTTTCTCACATTTGGGAGTAATGAACTTCATGTGTGTTCTCTACATGTTATTACTTATTTGTGAACTACCCAACAAACAAGAAATATATATCTTTAATTTGTTTTTAAATTTATCCTCAGATCTTTTCTTTTTATTGCTGCTACAAATTATTCAGATGCTTGCATCCATTTAAACATCACACACAACAGTCTGCTTTCTGCACTAAAACTGTTCAACTTAAACTGAAAAAAATAGATACATTGATATATATATTTTTTTTTCCCTAGGGAGGCTTTTTGTGTCCCCTTGTACTTTGTTCTTCTCTTGTCCACTGTAATTTGTGCTATAATAAGAGGTAGCTCATAAATTAATGAAATGTCGATATTTCTGTTTTCACTTTTGAAAGCTCTTTCAGAATGATCTATTTAAATAATCAGCTTCCTGTGTTTTTTAAACACATTGGTTAATCAACTTGTTTTTTCAAGACTCAAGAAGTCCAGAAAGCCATGGATGAGGGAAGATTTCTTGAGGCTGTGAGGCTGCGTGGAAGGTATGGCCAATAACTTGTATCAATTTATTTGTGCTAGATGAGCTGAATTGGTTTGCTATTCCACTGGCACTCAAAATTTTATTTTAAATAATTTTAATATCCATATGATTTTATGTATTTGAGAATAATAGAGGTGACAGAAGAAGGGTTGCTTAAATAGAATAATTGAAATTCTTATCTGCATAAAAACATGCAAAACACAGAAAATTCTCGTTCAGTACTGTGTCAGGCTAATGACCAACCCCAGGATAAGTAGTCATAAAAGAAAGAGCTGCTGTGTTTTGTGAGCTGACTGGGAGCAACTATGTTTGTTTATTCAAGATTTTGAGGCCGATCCCATGAGCTTGTTTGTGAGTAGCTGGTAGATTTCCATGAGTAATGTTGGAGGGAGACATTCTGCACTGTTATGTGTCAACAGAGCATTTTCTTTTTCAAGTCACTTGATAATAAAATGCTTTATCACCAATCTGCAAAACTCATTTGCCAGCTATATAGTTATTTTATATTTTCTCACTATTATCTTACAGAATGGAGTATTTTCCAGTGTTCTCTCATTTTCACGTTTTATTGCATAATAATTTTGGTCCAGATATTACATACTGTTTTTAAAAATTTCTGACAAACTCAAGTATTTATTTTAAGTAAGTTGAAAAACTTATTATTTTATTTATCTTATTGACTTATTTAGGAGCTTTGAAAACAACCTTAACACCTATAAATTACTGTCACACAAAAAACCAGATGCTGAGCTTCCAAAGGTAAGGGGTTTTTTTTGGAGTGTGCAATGCATGTCTGCTTTTGGGTAGTCTCAACAAATACTGGTTTTGTTTTTCTTCTCTCCCTCTCATCCTGCCTTCATACCCTCTTCAAACCTGTGCCATAGGATATTTTGTAACATTAGTTAAATGTTATAATGGCAGAAGGATGCTTGCACCACACAACTTTATTCTAATAATACCAATTTTTCAAGTTAGAATGGTATTTCACTTTAAAAATTTCCTGCTAGACAGTTTCTTTCTGTCTAGGATTTATGTCTGGTCCCAATTGCAGTAGTGTCCGCTTCTAATAGTTACTGTTATGTCCTCTGTTCCGTAACACGGAGAGAAGGAAAAGCGATGTAATCATGATTGTCTGAAAATCTCGGGATAAAGAAGGAAGATTCAAGATAAAAGATTTCTAGCCCTTTCTTTTGAAGGGCAAAACTGCTCAAGAACAGGAATGAGCTCAGGAATTCATGGAATGGAATAGTGGAGACAAATGCTTCACATTTACCTGATCTAATGAGTCACTGTTCATAATACAGCAGTGGACATTTAGTTTTTCTTTTCTTTGTAGTTTGTAAGTTGTGTATAAAAGGGAATGCAGATTTATTAGGAAGTAGGCACTAAATGTGTGCAAACAAATTTCAGACAGGATTTTTTTGTTTGTTTTCATCAATGGTTTACTGAATAATTCTGGTTTTGACCACGGTTGGTGACTATGTCACCTTACTGGTTGATTCCTTTTTTCAGTTGTGATTTGTGACGATTTGTTACCTTATTTGTATGATTATGTTACCGTTATGTTTTTTGGATTTTATTTTATTCCAATTAGATATTCTTCTCAATATTATTAAGTATAAATATTGCAGTGAAAATAGGAAAAGTTTGTTTGAATACCTGACATGTGTTCAGAAGTTCTGCAGATAGCAAGTAATATAATCACAACTGGACATTTTAGTTGACAAAAAAGTCAGAGTAGAAGCTTTCAAGGACACTATGACAAAATAACTCTAGTTTAAATTGGACTTTTACTTTTGCCTGAGCATAATTAAAAGTAAGTATAAGGACTGAAGTTATTTCAAATAAACCTGTCAAAATAATATATTTTTTTTAAAATAAGGACCTAAGTTTGAACTTCAAGAGATTAGTTATTCAACATTTGCTTTGCCAGATCAGGTGTGTGTTTGTTTTTAATATACCGATGCAAATATAGTACTGTTAACATTGGGCTTTTATATTGCATTTTAAAATAGTTTTGCCATATCTTTTTGTGATGGATGATGTTAGAAGGAAATGTGGGGCACTTGTAATTATTTACAACTTGGATTTGACCACAGTAACCAAATCTGTGTATTCTATAAAAGGGGTCAAATGGGAATTAAAAAGCAGATAAAATGTCCGTGTCACAGGAATTGAGGAAAGGCTAAGCTGATCAGATCACTGCAGCTACTAAATGCTCTGCCTCAGCAGTGTAGCAGCATGCAGATATTTTGCTCCTTCTGTGTGTTTTGCATTTTTCTACAATCCTTTGATTATGCCAGAGCTAAAAAAATGAACAAACAAACAAACCCCACCAAAACTATGTAAGTTCTGGTTTAGGTGTCTTTTTATTTTGGTTGGAAGTGATCCAAACAACTGTTCTGGGGTTTTTTTGTTTGTTTGTATTCCCATCTTCTAGGATAAAGCTATAATAACAACTTATAGTTCTTCTGCAGTACCACATTGTTACAAATTTGTCATGTTAACAGTTGAAAACTATTTAAGGTCATCCAGCTGACCTAAACCATGATGAATTTTAGGATATAAGCTCAGGCTGTTGTCTGCTTTTTGCTTACATAGTTCGCTATCATGTAAATTCTGTTTGCTAAATTCATACAGAGTGGTTCAATTTCCCAAAGGTCAGGCATATAAAGTTTAATTTTTTAACATATATATTTTGCTCAAAGTATTAATCTCAAAGCTATAAAAATAAAACAAAATTAATAAATTGCAGTGCCTGCTTTATTTTTTGGTAAAGGATTATATTTTTATCTGTGTATATCAACACTGATTGATGTCAGAGAAACTGTATTGATTTATACAAGCTGAGGGTTTCTTAATCAAAGACAGTGGCCTGTGATTTATCTGGAAAAAAACCCTTCTATTTCAAGGAACACTTCATGTACAGAAGATCTTCATTTCATGCTTTGCTCTTAAAATTTAATCCAAAGATGCTTTTTTACACACAGTAGCACTCTTGCTTTGTTTACCCTTACAGTGTGCATTTATGAGTAATTTTTCTATTGTATTTTTCTTCTTAATGCAAGTATGGAAGTTTTTTTCTCTGGGAAAGAATCCATCATCTGGACGATGTTGGATTTATCAGTATAAAGTAGTAATTCTGTTGAAGAAAGTGTTTTTAATTTGAGAAATGTTGTGGTTTTAGAATTGGGTCTGTTGTAACAAGGCAGGAGGTTTTAATAGTATTTTGTAGCTAAATTGTGTGTTTTTTTCCACCTGAGTTGTTCAGTCTGTAACACATACATTTAGATGTAGTTGTTTTATCTAGAGTACAATTGATAACTAAGCCATATAAATAGGTACTAAAGGCATAGGTATGGAATATGTATTATATATCAAAATATTTACTATTTCATGTTCTGTTTTAAATAGAACTTTCTTTCTTACATTGTCTCTGGTTTAAATTACAAATGTATATTTGATATCTCAGACTTTTCCATTTGAGTAGATTAGCTGCTTAATTGGGATAACTTGGGGAGCAGAATGAAGCCCAGATAATCCAAGGATAAATGGTTGGTGAACTTGCTACAACACTTGGAAACACACACAAGTCCTTGGGGCCAGATGAGATACACCCAAGGGTGCTAAGGGAGCTGGCAGAGGTGATCGCTGAGCCACTTACCATTGTCTACGAGCAATCTTGGCTAACTAGGGAGGTCCCAGTTGACTGGAAGCTGGCTAACGTGATGCCTATCTAAAAGAAGGGCTGGAAGGAGGATCCAGAGAACTGCAGAACTGTCAGTCTAACCTCTGTGCTGGGGAAGGTCATGGAGCAGATCATCTTGAGTAACATCACATGGCACATAACAAGAAAACCATGTGATCAGGCCCAGTCAACACGGGTTTCTGAAAGGCAGGTCCTGTTTGACCAACCTGATCTCCCTCTATGACAAGGCGACCCACCTAGTAGATGAGGGAAAGGCTGTGGATGTTGTGTATGTAGACTTCAGTAAGGCCTTTGACACCGTATCCCACAGCTTTCTCCTGGAGAAGCTGGCAGCTCATGGCCTGGATGGGTGTACTCTTCAATGGATAAAAACCTGGCTGGAGAGTCAGGCCCAAAGAGTTGTGGTGAATGGAGCCAAATCCAGTTGGTGGCCAGTCATGAGCGGTGTTCTCTGGGGCTCAGTATTGGAGCTAGTTCTGTTTAATCTCTTTATCAGTGATCTAGATGAGGGGATTGAGTGCACCCTTAGTAAGTTTGCAGATGACACCAAATTGGGTGGTAATGTTGATCTGCTGGAGGGTTGGAAGGCCATACAGAGGGATCTGGACCGGCTGGATTATTGGGCTGAGGCCAATTGTATGAGGTTCAACAAGGCCAAGTGCCGGGTCCTGCACTTGGGTCACAACAACCCCAGGCAGCGCTACAGGCTTGGGGAAGAGTGGCTGGAAAGCTGCTTGGGGGAAAAGGATCTGGGGGTGTTGATTGACAACAGCTGAACATGAGCCAGTGTGTGCTCAGGTGGCCAAAAGGCTAACAGCATCTTGGCTTGTATCAGGAATAGTATGGCCAGCAGGACTAGAGAAGTGATTGTGTCATTGTACTCAGCACTGGCGAGGCCACACCTTGAATCCTGTGTTCAGTTTTGGGCTACTTATCATAAGAAGGGCATTGAAGTACTAGAGAGAGTGCAGAGGAGGTGACGAAGCTGTTGAGGGGCCTGGAGCACAAGTGTAATGAGGAGCAGCTGAGGGAACTGAGGCTGTTCAGCCTGGAGAAAAGGAGGCTGAGGGAAGACCTTATCTCTGTCTACAGCTACCTGAAAGGAGGTTGTAGCATGGAAGGAGTTGGTCTTTTTTCCCGAGTATCAAGTGATAGGACAAGAGGAAAGAAATGGCCTCAGGTTGCACCAGGGGAGGTTTAGATTGGCTATTAGGAAAAAAATTCTTCACGGGAGGGTTGTCAGGCATTGGAACAGGCTGCCCAGGGAAGTGGTGGAATCACCATTCCTGGAGGTGTTTAAAAGGTGTTTAGACGAGGTTCTCAAGGACATGGTTTAGTACTAGAGCTGGGTTATGGTTGGACTCAATCCTGAGGATCTCTTCCAACTGAAATTATTCTATTCTATTCTATTCTATTCTATTCTATTCTATTCTATTCTATTCTATTCTATTCTATTCTATTCTATTCTATTCTATTCTATTCTATTCTATTCTATTCTATTCTATTCTATTCTATTCTATTCTATTCTATTCTATTCTATTCCATTCCATTCCATTCCATTCCATTCCATTCCATTCCATTCCATTCCATTCCATTCCATTCCATTCCATTCCCTTGGAGAGACACTGAATATAAGCTCAATTACTTTGAGTTATTGGGAAATACATAAAAAACTGCCATAATCTGAAAATGTGCGGTACTGTGAAAGATGCCAAGTGTTCCTGTTTACTCCTGTATTGTCAGCTGCTTTTAAAACCTGGCCAATACTTTAAAAGTTGTCATCTGTTCTGCTTTGCATGGTACCGATGATACACACCTAACTGCAAGTGTGCTAGAATCAGTTCCTACTCTGTTCTTGGCTATTTTGGATGTTTTTACAAAAAAGTACTGCTTTCATAACATGAAACTGCTTGAATAATGCAGGGTATTTTATACTTCTTGAACCTAGCTGAGCTAGAATATAAAAACCTGAATAACTTAACCTGCAAGCCAAATGAAAATGTGATAAAGTCTTACTTTCAAACAAACATTCTTATTTTAAACTGTTTATGTCTACGTTATATTCTGCAAATTGGGAAATATATGCAAGTATCTTCTAGTTAACTTCGAAGTTTGGATGTTTTTAGTGGCTTTGAAATTTCATTTCCTAAATTCAAACATTTAGCATTGTGTATGATGGACAAACTAGCCATGGTATTGAAATAAAAGTGCTTATTAAACATTCTTTTCTCTTGCAGACTAATTTTAATGTGGCAGTTTTAAATGTTGGTGCTCCTGCAGCTGGAATGAACGCTGCAGTGAGAGCTGCAGTGAGAGTTGGCATAACTGAAGGCCATAAAATGTTTGCAGTCATTGATGGATTTGAAGGTTTTGCTAGAGGGAAGGTCAGTATTACCTGTGTGGATTACATAGTAGTAGGTACCTCGTCGCACATCACCACCTTTGTTTATGTTCTTAGAAGGTATATTCTGTCATTACAGTTGTGGAAACTGATTCTCTTAAGTTCTTTCATTTCAGAAAGATCTATAAAACTGAAATTGTAACTATTTCTCAGCTGTTCAGGTCTATAGATTAATTTATCTGAAGTATTGTTGATCAGAGCTACAAAATCAGTTTAGCTGAATCCTACCTTCAAACTTTAGTCGTTGTTTAGCATATGGTAGGTTTTCCACCGAATAACAGGAGGATCGCTGATTCCGTGTTGTTACATCTGTGTTTCTTTGCTGTAAGACAATTTGCAGTGCTGCTTGTTGAGGAAGGAAGCTTTTTTTTTTTTTTCCCCAAAGTGGGTTAGATTCTTCTGTTTCCCAATTTTAAATGCTAAGCATCTGTTGGTATGCTGAGGAGAAACTGGATAGAAGATTTATGATTTCTATGCCTAGCTGGAGCCGCAGGTCCCAAAATTAACTTCAAAGACCTAGTTCTAGATATTTGTGTTTCACATTCAGTAGGAGAGGATGTGAAAATAGGATAATGATATGAAACAAGGAGTCAGGCAGGATTCATCATGATCTGGAGGAGGAACGAACAAATAGAATGGAAAGGGATTGGTAAGAACTCAAGAGAAATTCAGTTAACCTTTTGGTGCTGTGTTCTTTCTTTGCCAAGTTCATTTTTGGTAGTGTCTGTATCCAACAATTTGTTCCAATACCTTTACATAAAGTAGTACCTGATGTTTGCTGCATGTCAAAAGATGCAATTGGATAATTACTTAACACCATCTCCTTTTATACTTTTATTCAAAGATAAAGGAAATCAGCTGGGGAGATGTTGGAGGCTGGACTGGTCAAGGAGGATCAATTCTTGGTACAAAACGGTAACGTCAGTATTTTGCCAATTGATAGGATTAATTCTAGTATTTTATATAAGCAATATATGATTGCATGTGCTTTTTCTTCTACAGAATGTTTAAGTGCTCTTTTTTAAAAAAAAAGTTACAGTCTAACTGGGTTATCTTTATAGTACTGTACCAGCTCTGAAGAGAGAATGAAAATGGGAGTTGGAACCTCAACTTGAACATTTCCTGGGGTCCTTTCACTTAACAGGATTGCAAACCTGTAGTTTCTTTACAGTTGACATGATTCCTTACTGGTTGTCAGGAATATTTGTATGGATAAATATGTAAAATGAAAAATATTGCATTGCCTTCTCAGTTTTCTGTTTCAGCTTGTGATCAGTTCTTATTGCTGCAGAATCTGTAAATTGTTTTCATTTTTCTTCTGATTTAATAATTTTTAGTACTCTTCCTGCAAAATATTTGGAGAAGATTGCTGACCAGATGCGCACTAACAACATTAATGCCCTGATGGTTATTGGTGGATTTGAGGTACACTGAAATGTTTAGTTGTGTCTGAGTAGAAATCTTAACAAAAGGATTAGATGGTTTAATTTTTACCCAATCTTCAGGTACAGTGCATTTGGTTATAACTATATTTGATACACAACAGAAATAGTGTTTAGGATCGGAAATATTGTCTATCAGTGATACTATGGAAAGCTGACATTCAAGACAGTGACTACTAACTGCAAAACAGGATATGCTAAATGCATAAATAAGGTGAGATAACATGTTGGTATTTTTATATTAAAAAAAAAATATATTGACCTCAGTAGTGCAAGCTCCAATCTGTACTCTATCAATACTTAGAACATACTTCTGGAAGTCTTTGACCTTTAATAGTAGCTACACTGTGGTTTCCCATTTAAACCACTCTTTTTCACATAGTGCATTTCAAAAGCTTTAATTGATATGGAGAAATATTTTTTTTCTTCCATGTTTCATGTTAATTTAATTTTACCAAAATAATTAATTTTTGAGATCTTAATTCAGGAAAGTATTTCACCAGCTCTTCTCAGAGAAGAAGATACTTAATACTTCTTGATAAAAAAGAAAGAATCATCATTTTTTTCCAACATGTAAGGCGTCGCCCTATTTTAGGAATAGTAAAATTTTAAACGAGCAGTAACTGTACCTGAAGTTTGCAGTATGTTTATGTTGTACAAAGCACTTTGTTCTGTCTAAATTATATATTCCCTTGAAAATGAATGTTCTATTTATTGTTTGTATTCAAATGTCTAGCTGTTTTTAATGTTTTCTTTTTTTATGTATTTGTGTTAGATTTTAGTGCTTCCTTATTGTTTTGACTTGCTTAAGTGTGCTGTGGTAGAATTTGGCTCCCCCTGTGGCCCTTTCCATTTTATCACTCCTACTTTGCTCTTATTTTATTCATCCTAATTTTTCACCCAATGCCTGTGCCCAACAGGCTTACCTCGGACTCCTGGAATTGTCAGCTGCCCGAGAGAAATATGATGAATTCTGTGTTCCCATGGTTATGGTTCCTGCCACTGTATCCAACAATGTACCAGGTTCAGATTTCAGCATTGGTGCAGATACTGCTCTGAACACTATCACTGATGTAAGTCTATTCTGGTGTGTGCGCTTACTAACAAAGCAGTTGTGGTTAAAACTGACAAAATTGGCTAGAACTGGATATTTTTATAGACCAGAACTTTGGAAATATAATCTGGTAAATTATACAGCTAGTTAATATAGCCACATTCATGATACCTTTTTAAATAAGAGAAGGTTTAAAATCTCAAATGCTCCTATTAGATTTTCTCTGAAACTACAATGACTTGTGAATTTGCAAACTATAAAATCAGATGGCATATATTGATTATATATCTAAGAAATAAACCTAAAGCTAAGACTTGATGGTCATTTGATGCACTGCAGAGAAAAAAAAAATCCCTATTATATGCATCAGTATACCCAGATGTGAAAAATGATTGCTGTTCTTTTCAGAAAGAGATCCTTGTTTATATATGCAACATCTTTATTTCTTTAACAGAGACTGTAACAGAATCACAGACTGGTTAGGGTTGGAAACAACCTCTGGAGATCATCTAGTCCAACCCACCTGCTAAAGCAGGTTCACCAGAACAGATCGCACAGGAGTGTGTCCAGGCAGGTTTGAATGTCTCCAGAGAAGGAGGCTCCACAACCTCTCTGGGCAGCCTGTTCCAGGGCTCTGGCACACTCAAAATAAAGAAGTTTCTCCTCATATTCAGATGGAACCTCTTGTGTTTCAGTCTGTGCCTGTTGCCCCTGAACCCATCGTTGGGCACCACTGAAAAGAGACTGGTCCCATTGTCATGACACCCACCCTTGAGATATTTATAAGCATTGATAAGATCCCCTCTCAGCCTTCTCTTCTCCAGGCTGAACAGACCCAGCTCTCTCAGTCTCTCTTCATAAGAAGGGTGCTCTAGGCCCCTAATAATTTTCATAGCCCACTGCTGGACTCCCTCCAGTAATTCCTGGTCCTGCTTAAGTTGGGGAGCCCAGAACTGGACACAGTACTCCAGATGTGGCCACACCAGGGCAGAGTAGAGGGGGAGGAGAACATTCCTCGACCTGCTGGTCACACTCTTCTTAATACACCCCAGGATACCGCTGGCCTTCTTGACCATAAGGGCACATTGTTGACTCATGGTCAACCTTTTGTCAACCAGAACTCCTAAATCATTCTGTGCAATGCTGCTTTCCAGCAGGTCTGCCCCTGGTGCCTGAGGTTATTCCTCCCCAGGTGCAGGACCCTACACTTGCCTGTTTGGAACTTCATCAGATTCTTCTCTGCCCAGTCCTCCAGCCTGTCCAGGTCTCGCTGAATGGCAGCACAGCCTTCTGGTGTGTCAGCCCTTCCTCCCAGTTTGGTATCATCAGCAAACTTGCTGAGAGTGCACTCAGTAAGATCCATATTTCTCAATAACAGCAATTACATGCCTTCTACTAATAAACAGATTTAACAAAAAAAAGAGTTGAGACATATTGTGAAGTATTTTTTAAAAAATCAAATCCAGTAATACGATGTAAATTAAAAATGGATTGATTAATACTAAACTCAGTTGGATAGAGCATTATCAAATACTACACAAATGAAATTGTTAGGCATGCACATTTACAGCTCATCTGATTCACTTAGGCAATTCTGTTTATATATATTTTGACATAATTTTGTCTGTGAAACAATAACATCACAATTCCTTCACTTTTTTTCTTTTCAACTTAATCTGTGGACATGTATGTACTGTAAGTACAGTTGCAGAGTGTCCATAGTATGTATGTAAAGGGTGAGCATCATGAGGATGGAGCCAGGCTCTTCTCAGTGAAAACCAATGATAGCACAAGGGGCAGTGAATACAAACTGGAACACAGGAGGTTCCACTTAAATATGAGAAGAAACCTCTTCTCAGTGAGGGTGACAACACTGGAACATGCTGCCCAGGGGTGTTGTGGAGTCTCCTTCTCTGGAGACATTCAAACCCAGCTGGACACATTCCTGTGTTACCTCATCTGGGTGTTCCTGCTCCAGCAGGGGGATTGGACTGGATAATCTTTCCAGGTCCCTTCCAACCCCTAGCAGTCTGTGATTCTGTGAAAACGCAGCAAAGACCTAATAAAGCATTTGTCTTCAAAACTGAATTTATATTTTCACTTATAAAGAAGAAACAGAATTATTTCGTAACTTCTTTACTGAGTTACAGTGAATTACCGTATTATATTACAAGTTCCACTTCCTGATTTTTGTTTTCAGCCATCTTGGAGCCAGAATATAGAATTTTTTCATTGATTGTACATATTGAGCTACATTTAAAGAACTGAAAAATAACAAGCATGATGCTCATGTAAAGTGGGAAAAAAATGTCAAGTTGCTTTTGAAAACAAAATGTCAGTTCTATCACTTAGATATATTTGAAGATCTTGATATTCTTTTCAGAAATTTGAAGGATTCCTCAAATACTACCAACTTCAAGAGCACAAACATAATTTTCACCTGTTTTGTTTTTTTACCATGCCAGCATCTATATTTTTATCTTCAGCAAAATAAGCCCTTCAATTAGGAAATTTCAGTTTCCTTAACTATTGCCTTGAAAAAGATTGTAAGCTAACTAAAAGTTATGTTGAACACATTCTTTATAGACAACGTAGGTTATGCATTTTGATGTTTCCAGTTCTGGTATATAAAGATATCTCTCCAAAATGATTGGTCACAAATTAAGGTGAGTAAAATGATTGTGCATAACACCTACTTTTCTTCTTTTCTTTTCTTCTTAATCTTTTTTTACCTAACTGGCTTCTTTTTATAGGTTATTTTGTGTAGAGTGGGACGTATCATAGTCAGTCTCTCCTTGTTGTGTTTTGCTTCATACTTAGATTTCCAGATATCATCCGTTTTTATTAGATAATAACTAAGATGTCAGTATCTCCATATTTTCAATGCAGCAGTGGAAAATCTTTGAACTAGTATTTTTTTTACTAATAACTTTCATCTTCTTTTTGTGTTTTATTTTGCCTAGATTTTTCTCTGGAATAAATATGAAATGTAATAGCCTTGCAAGATTTAGATTCAATCCAATGGAAAATTAAATTTTGTTCAGTTTTTTGGGGGGAAGGAGCAGACTATGTGTTGTGGGAACATTTCTGCTTAGAATCGTTTGGGTTTTTTGGCTCTGATTGTTTGAACTTGATTCACTAAAACTGATAATGAAAAATTTATCCTTTAATTCCTGTGTTGCATGTTCAGATCAGGTGCAATAGGGATGATGCCCCCTATTAAATGTGACTGAGAGACTCAATACAAGTCATATAATTGACTGTGGTAAATGGAAGTAGCAAATGGACATCGGTGTCCATTTTATGTAGTTTATAGCATTTTTATTCCTGTTGCCATTATTAGGTGAATAAATGCATCATAGTTTTCAGTGCTCTTGGATTAGTACCTCTTACAAAATCCAAAATGTCATCATACTTATTTTTTCTGTGGTACTGTTCTTACTTCTGTGCTCTTCACAACTTTTAGTAAGGTAAGTACATTTCTGCTGGGTGATGAGGCCTTGTTAGTGTTTGGCATTACAAGACACTTCTCAATGTTAGATTGTTTGAAGCTAGTCTAGGGGGGTGTAAATGGCACCTTGAGACATTTGCAGATAAAATGTGTTAAGATGCTGTATTTAGAGAGGAAAATAATAAAAAGCAGCCAAACAGATATATAAGTTCTGAATGAGAGATTTCCCTAAGTCATAGATAGTGGATGGTACATTTCTCAATAATCAGAATTTAGATTCTAAAATAAATTCTGTGACCCTCTTGAAATAATCAATTTTTCCATTTTTGTTTTAAAATACAGGCTTGTAATCAGTTAAATAGTAGAATTTGGTTTGACTTTTGAAGAGTGTTTTAAATTTACCTTATGCTGTGTTTTTCACTTCAGTTTTCAGAATGTTAGTGAGAAAAATTGTCAATGAAAACTCCACAATATAAAATACCTGGGGAAAGCTGGAGGCTTCTGTATGTGAAAAGGGTATGCTTAAGGCTTGTATATCTAGATATATGAAATAAATTGTTAAGGATTGCAGGATAAGAACATGAACTTTGAGTTTTCTGTGAAAAGAAGCATCAGTAAAGTAACTACCATAATAAAAATACCTATATTCTCAACTTCATGTTTCTAATCCAGTGAAATGAATAGAATATTATTCTAGATAGCAGACCCCTGGAATGTGGCAGCAAGGGAATGTTAGTTTTCTTCCTACATAACCATGAAGGACAGAAATTTATTTTTAAAATAAAGTTGGATTACTTAATATTGATCAAAAAGAGGCATTAGCAATACATTTTGCAGGTGGAAGTAAAAAGCAGAAACCTACTCTGTAATTAAGCGGGATGAATAAAATGTTAGACTGTTTTAGCTACAGAACATGGAAAGAGAATGGAAGGGATGAAAACTTGATTTGAAAACTAAGCCTACTGATGGGCTAAAGGAAGTTTTAAAGAGGAATAAAGAAGACTTAAAGAGGAATAAACCAGAACAAAGTATGGAAGAATATTCATTTGGTTTAGGAGACGTGGAAGTAAATGGGGAAATGAAAAGGTATCAGCTAGAGGTGCAGAAATATAGAACCTGAAAAAGGAAGATGCTGGAACTCTCTAATTTGTTTCCTTGAGAATCTGCCTTTTCCTTTCATCAAAGGGAAGGAGATACAGGTTGATTAATTGGTTTTGTGAGAAAAAGCAGAGTGAACAGCCACAAGAAAACCCTTTTTCACTGAGAAGTGAATGAAGCTACAGACCCCTGTACCCTCCAAGTACTGGTGCTTGCAAATGTGGCTCCACATCAGTCTGAACTAGGAAGCTGAAAATTAACCTGGCCAAGTAGCTGCCTGATTTAAATGATAATCTAGTTCAGTCCTAGCAACAGCTGGATGTGGAGCTCGGACAGTAAATCCATCCCTTTCAATGGCCATTTGCATTTAGATCAGCATAAAGTCGATGAACCACAGTCTTTGCTTAACTGCATGTATTTTTATAAAGCATCTTTGGTTATAGCAATACCTTTTTTAATAACACAAATGTAATAAAAGGGTGTGAAATGACACAGTACAGTATCCCTTATCCTACAGTAGTACTTATTTTTTAAAAATGTAAAGCAATTATTAAAACCACCAGTCACTTGTTTAACCTTTAAAATTATTAAGTGGCCCTTTATTGAAAGCATTTCCATATTTTGCTGCAGTGATGCAAAGATGTTGCGTACAATGATCTAATGCTCATGCTTGGTGAAGGTACAGTCTTTGGATATGTTTGCTGAAATCACTTGCATCAAATATAATGGCAATATTTAATGCAAGTAAAACATATCTTAACTGCATCTTAATATATCATGAATGCAGACTAACCAATTGTGTTAGTTATTGCTCTAAATCTCCTTTCAACTTCATTTCCCAAAAGTCTCAATATAAAACTTCTTAGAGAAAGTCATGTTTTGCAGATCTCCAGGAAGCCATGTGGTTTTACCAAACCACTGCAAGCCGGTATATGCCTTCATTTTTTAGTAGAAATGTAAGTTCAAAGCTGAATTGGACTAGGCAATTAGTGAGGTTTTCTCAGTGAAGTCTCATCCACTCAAAAAACAAAAGAGAAACAAAAGCCCTAAACAAACCAACCCTCCATTTGTTGCCCGTCTGGCTATACAGCTTGTGAGAGCTACAGGTCTGAAAGTTGCAGTCTGTTAGAATGAATTTCAGACTTAAACTGGAAATGCATCCTAGCACTGAGCTTAATTGAAAGTTGCATTTATGAAATAGATAAGTAGAGACTGACTTTAGAAGTCAGGTTGCACTTTGTGCACCTGCTGTCATATGTCCTGTCCTCTCACTGAACAGAATTTGTTTTATTTAGGAAAAAAGTCTAGAGGGCAGAACTCTTGCAGGTGAATTTTTTTTCCCATCACTTTATCCCAAATTATTACTCACGTTAGTCACTGTATAGATACTTGTGGAGATAGTGTAATAGCCATCTAATAATTTGATCTCCAGTAGTTTTGCTTTTCTGAACTGATCTGAGAAATTGAAAGGATGAGACTTCTGTGAGCATCAATCCTTTCTGGTAGAAAAAGATTAAGAAAAACATAACATACTATGTAATCAGGCTTTCTTGTGGAGAGTCATTACACAGGCAGTTAGAAAAATTGCCACACATCATGAGAGATGATAATTAGTTCAGATTAGGAAGAACTGGAATAACGTAACTAAAAAATACGTTTAATGACTTAAACCAGCTGCACAATCTTAACCTTTAAGTATTATTTTGTAACCTTTAAGTATTATTAGAAACACCTAATCCTTTTCACATAATTATTTATTTTGTAGTGTTGAACTATACTTGCAAACTTTATTAACTCATCCAAGTTTCTGTTTTTTTCTGGGCCTGTGTCCAGTCTGTGTGTGTAGAGGCAGATGTGTGATGTTGATAGAGTCTTGGAAGGCAAAGGCAAAAACTTCTTTTCTCTTTTCTTGGTGGAAATAGGTGTGTGTCTTGACTTTATAGGCTAACATAGTTTTAAAAATAGCAACTTTCTTTAAGCATTTCCTTCAAATTATAGGTGTTTTACCAGTTAACTTTCTAAACTCGTTAATATGTATCAAACTTTGTTCTTTAAGTGGTTTCTTGTGGAATGATTTCCAGTCTACCTTTCTTCTGTCTTTTTCTGTCCAACTGCCGCAGACCTCTGTGCTGTTCACACTCCACCTTCACTCTGTATTAACCTGTACTAACGTTCTGCATTTCTTCAAAGAGCATTGTGCCAATGCAACCCCAGTGCACTGTTGTGGTATGTGCTGGAGACCCCCCCAAATAATCTCACCAATTGTATTTACCTGGGCCAATGGACAGCCAAATTTACCATCACATGCAAGGAGTCATTAGCAGAGCGATCCAAAGAGAAGGATTGTATCACTCACACTTGTACCACTGCTCCAGGCCTATGAAAGTTGTCTGCAGCTACACGAGGCACGTTCCCGCTTTGAGGAGTTTTGCGTTCCTATCTGTGTGTTGCCTGCTACTATTAGCAACAATGTGCCAGGGACAGACTTTAGCATTGGTACTGACACTGCCTTGAATGCTATTGTGGAGGTAAGACTGTGTATCTTTTAGAAGTTAAAATGATAGAATGCCTAAGATGAGGATTTCTAAAGACCTTGAAATGTCTGGTTTTCTAAAATAATTGATTTACTGTGCTTTTTTTTTTTTTTAATGTTTTATAGTTAAGAAGTTTTCCAAGACTGATTAAAGATTAACCTAATAAAAATTAATTATGTTGGGAGTTTAATTCTTGCATTAGTGCTTAGGACGTTTGCTCTTGAGCTTAACATATTTTGCTTGCTTGGATTTTTATCTTTATTTTTTTAATCATCCATAGCTCTTCAACATTGCTTAGGTGAAAAGAAGAAAGCACATATTATATAAATAAATGCCACATTATTTCATGGGCTAATGACTGAGTTCAGTGCAACAAAGCATTTTAAGTACATGGTTAACATAAAACACATGAATAATCCCACAGACTGCATTAGGCTTAACATATATTAAGTGTGTATAAATACATGTATAGTATAAGCAATTAAATCTGTCACTGATGCTGACTAGTCTGAGGCCAACACTTGCTATGAATGAGTTTTCCATTTCAACCAGAACAGTTTTCTAGTTTTAGTCTGCCATAGCTTTTTCCCTTGGGTACAATTGCAACATGAACTCTCCAAGTTCTTTACGATCCTATTGAGTTTGTTGCAGCTGCAGCAAAGGGAACCAAGTTGGGGTCTAACGCAAACAAATGAGCAAACCTCTGAACAGCTTTGGGTTTTATCAAACCCCTCATTATTAATCCACATAAATAATTATGAAGTAACTAGCCAAAAAAGTCAAAATAGAGATCCAGGGGGTTGAGAAATGCCAGTTTGTTTTCCTGCTCTGATACAGTGTTGTTTGTTTATATAGAGTGAAAAAACTCCAGTAATTGCAAGAGTTGTGTCAGGATATATTATGGCTTGGTCTTTGGGTGATGCAATGCAGCATCCCTGAGGGGAAGACGACCTAAGATGTAGTGTGGCTAAACTGTAGGAATATGTTCACAGGCAGGACTCAGATACTTTTACCCCTGTGTTAGCTGCTTCCCTGTTTCCTACTTCAACATATGTCAGACTAAATCTGCTAATAATGACTGACAGCACTTCTAACAGGGATGCACCTGTAAAAGTGAACACATGAAAGCACAGTGGGAAAAAATGAACATATATATTGCTGCTTCCTCTTATTTCACTGTTTTTATTATTAATTTTAATTGCAATTTGTACAGGCTTCAATAATGCTCTCAGTAAAAAAAAAAAGAAAAGTATGGTTTTATCTATTGATATTATTATTATTATTATTATTACTATTACTATTATTATTATTATTTTGTGCTAAAAATACAACACTGTTGTTATGGTTAAGTTTTGAATATCAGATTTCTCACAACACTGGCTAAACATGTATGAAAGCTTAACTGGCAATGGAATTCCAAAGTGTACTCCAAAAAGAGCCACCATGTCTTCATGTTTAGAACTTCTGAAACATGCATCAGGCATTTGAACTTTGGCCTTGCTAACGTATGGAGTAGTCTATGAATTAATGATTTTTCAAAATCCATCTCTGCCATTTTTGTATTTGGGTATTTCTGTCATAGTCATTCTGAGAGACTAAGAACAGTAGAAAGCTTATACCATGTCTCTTGTATGGTCAAGAATAGAAATCCTTCTGAATAAATCCAAAGTGAGTAATCTCGAAAGCATCTAATGATTTCCATCCTTGCTTAGAGTCTTTCAAAAGGCAGAACATTTCATTCTACTAGTAGCAGCTGGAAAACTTTTTTAGAAAGCTTGGCATGTACAGATATTTTAAGTTTCTCAAAATTAAGGAAATCCTTCTAATGGGTATTTATCTCTTCTGTGTCTAAAGCCAAGATTTTTTTATATCCTAAGCTAAACACATGGTATCCATCCAGTTCCAGGCAGCTTTTTTAAAATGAGTTGAAATAGGTTCAGTGCTGCATTTGCAACTATTAATAGTAATGGGGATTTTTATAAATTTCTTACCTTTTACCATATGCCAGATGCTAGTATTGTGCAAATAATCGTATGAAACCACATCTGGAAGGGGAAGGTAAAACGCTTGAGGACATTGTAAAATCCAAGACAGGTAAAAAGAAGTGTCATCTTGAAAAACTGGTGAAGTTTAATGTCAGCTTTTGTGATGTAGTTTTTTTACAGGAATACTTCCTGCTTAAGGAAAACAGAATGTCAATCCATATTCTGAATAAATTCATGTCACTTCTGCTCTTATGTGTGTATATATGGGTGTGTGTGTATACACATAACATGCCCATATTCAAATACATAAAGTATGTATAATTTAAATTACGTCTGTATTTTGGTAGCTGGATTTAAAAAATGCATACTGTTTTTAGTCCTTCAGTACATTAAACCTTATGATGTTAGAATTTCTGGTCTTTTATTATTTTAAGTTTTCTCATGTATCAATTAATTATTCTGTGGTCTGTTAGGTGTATTTTTAAAGACCACTTTGCTCACAGTATTAGTTTCAGCCTCCAGTATTATTTTTAGTTAGCTGAATGAAGGTTTGGTTTTAAATATCTGTGAAACAGAAATACTTCAAATATTACAGCATCTGCAGTTACTCATTCAGCAAATCATTAAGGCATAGGGGTTTTTTAACGTTAACATAATTTGGCTTTCAAGATTATGAACTTCCTGGGTATTTTTATTTCCCATTTTTACTAAACAGAACTGGTGTAAGGACATCAGTTTCGCACATTTCTTCTTGTCACTAAGTCTGGTAAAATGTATGTATTTATTTTTGAGACAAAGAAGGAAATAGTGTCTTTCTATTATTTGCTTTCTGATGACTTCAAAATAACTTTGAAGGGTAGAAAAACTCATTCTAAGAAGTGAGAGCTTGTCAAATAGATTCTTGAGTATCTTTAAAACCTGGAGATGCATAGTAACCTAGTTCCTAGGTTTCTGCATTTTCTTAAGTTTCTATGTTTTCCCAAGTTTCCTCAGTCCTACCACACTGGAGGTTTTACCTGTTATTTTCTAAGTCTCTTAGGCAGCTCTGATAAATATTGGTGTTAATTGATGGCATGTAAGCAACAGGTCTGTTTGTAGAGAGCATGTCTTATGCTGCTCAGAGTAAGATGCAAGTGGAGATTGCAGTCTTCTTATAGTAAGTATGTACCTATTAATAGAAATCCAAAAACATTTAAAAAAAAGCTGAAAGAATTATATTTATGTGGATATCATTATTGGAAAGTAAGCAATAGGGCAATACATGCTCAGGACTTAAGTTTAAGAAACTATAACTGTTAAGTGTGCTTGGGAATGTGGTGGATTTTGAAATCATTGCTAAGAAGAAATAAACCCTTCAGTAATTAATAGAGTTGAAGCAAAGAAGAGAAACTTACTCATGCCAGAGCTGGTTAAAAAGCTCCTTTATATATATTTGTATCTCTGTTAAAAAAATCACAACTTTTAATTCTGTGCACAAACCAAAATTAATTCCTGCTTTAGAATTTGCAGGAAGCAAATAAAAAGAGTTGATGATAGCAAAACATTTTCCTTTTGACTATGGTGTTCAGTGTATGATTTAGAAGAATTACTTTATTTGGTTATTGTTATAGTTAAATGGCTTATGATATGTTGGAGTTTTTAAGGATGTATTTTTTATAAATTCCTTAAACTCTTTTACCAGTAAGTGACATAAAGTTGCATGACCTATAAAACCAGAAATTCAGACTTTTTTTGTTTAAACCTGCAATATCTCATCTTTGACTAGACGTGTGATCGCATCAAGCAGTCGGCCAGTGGTACCAAGCGTCGTGTGTTCATCATTGAGACCATGGGTGGTTATTGTGGTTATCTGGCTAATATGGGGGCCCTTGCAGCAGGAGCTGATGCTGCTTATATCTTCGAAGAACAGTTTGATATTCGAGAGCTCCAGGTATAAAACATTAGAAATGTTTTCCTTCTTTTTAAGTAGATCCTAAAATGGTTGTACAGATACAGCATAATGTGTATATTTGAAGTAGATGGCTCATGTTACAAAAACCCATAAATGGTTAGATTGTATCTAAAAGCTACATTTTTCAGTAGCACTTTCATATAATGCTGATTCTTATGCCCTATTATATAAAGGAACATAAACCACTTATTCTTGGCATCAGATTCAGTTAACTGACAAAATTATTGTATTAGTTATTAAACACTACTAGGTGAATTGTTTCATTTTTATTCTTATTTAAATTACATGTAAATGAACAGACCCAGGCAGTTAAAAAAAGGGGGGGGGGGGGTGTGCAAAAATAGAGAAAAATAAGAAATACCTTTTCCATTGTGTTAGATGGCTATTCATGTCAGGAGTTAACAATATTTAAGGTGTCTTATATACTGACCTTGATATCACAACCATTCAGAGTATATTTGGAGATGTTACTAAAATAAAGATCTTGGACTTTAAGGATTATGGATTAGGATGTAAGATGATATGGAACTTATCTACTATGAGGCTTTTACACTTCTGAGGCAGTTGGTACTGGCTGCAGTCATGGACAAATACAAGCTAAACAGATAGAAATTTCCTGAAAGGAAAAGAAGTGTGAAATTAATCCCTCCCCGGTCGTTTCTCAGTGGCGTGTACTCTTCATGTCGTATATGGGAGCACTAGCACAGCAGTACATGCAGTACATCACTGTGTCCCTAACAGGACTTAGGCAAGGACTGAGACTAAGGGCAAGATATGACCTTTTGTGGCAATTTCTGTATTTTTATCTATGTTGACGTTATCCAAATTGGTGCTATACCAGTATAGCATACACAAAATCAACTTTGTGTTACTGTTAAAATCAGTTATTTGTGATGTGGAAGAAGTTAGTTTTATCCCTAGATTAGTCGCCATACACAGTATTTTGTCTTGGATCTCAAAAAACCTGCTGATTATTTGAATTTGCACATAATATTTGATGAGGAATATGTTACAGAAGTTCTCAGGTTGTGCAGGTGCCTTAAAGTTGTTTTAGAGTTCTGTATGGCTTGTTAAAAATACTTCTTTTATTTTGAGGCTAATGTGGAGCACCTGACTGAAAAAATGAAAACCAGTATCCAGCGTGGTCTAGTGCTGAGGTAAGCAAAAGTAGTTTGAATAGGTGGCATCAGTGATGCTGAGCACTTCCAGCCAAATAGGCTGTTTTGCCATTTTTGGAAACACTCTTAAGTCTATATTCCTTGATTATTTCTTTAACATGAGATTTTTGCTAAAGCTGTATCTCCAGAAGGCAAGTCTGGGAGCTGTCTGGATGCCCTACAATCTAATATTTTGTTCTATTTTCTCATTGGCTTTGTCTTGTAGATTCTTTCTTACTAAAGATAGTGTAAAAGCTAGCATACATGCGTAAACATATTGTGTGGCCTTTAGTATGAAAATCCTAATTAGAGTTTAGGAATAACACAGAATAAAATATCTTTCAAAAATCAAAACATTTAAAATATGTTGATTAGCATGTTCTGAAATTAAACCTTCTTAGGCAGCAGCAATCAGACTGTAGCTTCTCTCTTGAACATTTATTTGACTGCCGAGTAGCGAAGGGCTAAAGAATGGAGACCAAAATAGATTGTATGAGGATATCTTTGTATTTGTTCTACTAGTTATATGACTACAGTGAAAAATATGCTGCATGTATGATATTGGTAAGGAACAGCCTAAGGTATTATTCATTATGCATGCTTTTATAAAGGGCAAAATGGATGTCGATGTCAATGACTTTTTGTTTTAATGCAGTCTTTCCTCTGCATAATGTCAGACCTAAAATAATGTTTTTCAGCACCTTATTCAACAAAGGATTCCAAGTGACCTGCCAGTGATGTCAGTGTAGTACAAGTAATGCAGACTTAAAAATCATGAGCATGTTACATAAAAGTGAATGTGTACAATTAGATGGAAATATCCAAGCCATCAGTACTGGTATCAAGAAAAGATGAAAACATTTGTCATTCAGTAGCTGTAATGGCATCCACTAATTAACAGTAAATTTCCTAACTGTATCTGGCCTTAATTGTTACAGAAATGAGAACTGCAATGAGAACTACACAACTGACTTCATTTATCAGCTGTATTCTGAAGAAGGAAAAGGAGTGTTTGATTGTAGAAAAAATGTCTTGGGCCACATGCAGCAGGTGAGAATGAACTTAAAATTACAGACAAAAGTAACTTTCTATAAACAAATATCACACAGTATTCAAGCATTTCAAGCCAGTCTGATTTGGAATTAAACTAAAAAAAGAAGTGTGTGTATTTCTGTTCATTGGTTACTCAGAAGTTTTTGTTGGGATTGTATTTTATTGCAATTCCTTCTTAAAAATCTAGGAAAAAAAGCTGCCTTAGATTCTTAATGATTTTCATTTTTATTCCTCCCTGTCTATATTAATAAGCAACTACATTTTTAATAGATAATACAGCTATCTTATTATTATTGTGATATATTATTAGAACACACCTGCCCATCTGTAATGTATCTGGTTTTTGAACCCTGGAAGAGATGAGATTTCACTAAGAAAATACATGCAGGTAAATTGTTCTCGTAGAAGAAACAGTAGTGAGCTACTTCTTGTGGTCATTGTATCTTGCATCTCTTTATCTCACTATACTGCTTGTTAGTGGGCAAATAATGAGTTTCTAATTTGGCTACAGTAACCACCAGGACTGAGGTAGAGAAAAAAAATCTGTGAGGAGCCAAATTTCTCAAGTACTAGTAGTGAAACTACTGTCTTTCCTTTTAAGTCATTTTAAGCTGTATTGTATATTCCTCTTATATATTTTTAGATTATTCAACACTGAGGTTGGCACTTTCTGCATAAAATGTAACAAAGTTTATTTTGAAGGTCAGGACCAGCCATTAGTCAAAGAATCTATTTGGAACCACTTCACGTATGATTTCAGTCCCATCTGCTGCATTGAAAATGGATAGAAAAGTCATACTGTATATAATATAGACAGAGGGTTTAAAAAAATCCCTCATAACAACACTTTTGTTTCCAGAACTATATAAAGGGTGCTGTAATACTTGGAATGAAAGAAGAAGAACAACAACAAAAAGAAATAATGCAATTACTAGTCTCAAAGTCCCAGTGCAGCTGTTATGTACACGGCACTATGGGCGTCCCCCTTCCAGCTGCAGGAGCACAGCGCTTCCAGCTGTCCCGGCTGACAGAGTCAGCACGTGTGTTGCTGCAGTTTCCCGGTTGATGTTCTGCTGAACCCAGGTTGCCCCGTGGCAGCTGGTCAGCCCCCCGTTTATCTAAGTTAAAAGAGTCATTGATTCCATGAGAATTCTAGAGGTGTTCAACATGAACTTTAAATGTTTTAGCTTGATTCGTGCAATGTGATTTTTGGTTTCTTTGTTTTCCTCAGTAGGGGAAATGGAAATAAGAGGTAGAGCAGGCCATTAACAGAGGTGACTGATAAAAAGACACAAATACTGGTTCGATAACTAAACTAACCCACAGTTAAATTTTCACACAGGGTGGTGCACCTTCACCATTTGATAGAAACTTTGGGACAAAAATATCTGCAAAAGCTATGCAGTGGATCTCCAAAAAACTGAAAGAAACCTACCGAAAAGGTGCAGAAATATTTGGTGCTTTCTTGATAGTACTGTCTTTCATTGTCTATCAGTATATAAGACTACTGTACTATGTAAATGAATGTACATTTGTTTGTTAATCAAGAGGGAAAGAAGTATGGTGACTATGTTTTTTATTACTCAGTAGTGCCTTGCTGTGCTTCCTGCTGTAAGATGATTTCCCCTCAAGGGAAGTCAATAATTCAGATAGCTGTTTTCTTATCTTCCTTTTAAAAAATGCCAGTGTGTTTACAGTTTTTCATGCATGAAGGAATTGATGGTTATATAGTTACATCTGTTCTTCCTTTTTGTTTCATGGTGGCTTCATGGGAGACAGAAGAAGGTAATATATCTTCTTTGGGAACTTTTGTAAAGTGTTATTTACTAAAATCTAATTTAAAATTGGATGTTAAAATTCTGTTTTATTGTTGCTTAATTGCACTGCATTTTCATTGCTAATCACCAAAGCCAAATCAAACAAACAAGGATCTCTAACCCTATTAAAGTACTAATTGATGTCTTATCATTACATTAAGTATTCAGTAACTGGAATTAAGCTACCATAAGCTTCCTATTCAGTTTAATTACAGAAAAAGAGTGTTTGCCCTTACAAGTCTAAGAAAGATCCTGAATTATTTCATTCTTTTAGGAAAAGTATTTGCCAATACTGAAGACTCAGTTTGTTTGCTGGGAATGCGTAGACGCAACCTTGTTTTCCAACCCGTGGCTGAGCTTAAGACTGAAACAGACTTTGTGTACGTATACACTGCTTACATTTTAAACATCTCAACACAGGCTTCCTTTCACCACATCAAACGAACAACACAGCGTGTGCCAACTGTTTTACCCCACTTTTGTCTTTGGCCTGCATTCAGCCAGTGATTCCCTTTGGTTGTTCACTTTTCTAACAATGCCCTTCTTGCTTTCTCTTCCTTATACTTGGAAGTCTCTTGTTATGAATTCTGGGACTCCACGGTGTTTTTAAATAACTTTCCCATAATTATCTTTGTTCTAATGCCTAGAATTACTTTACTTGGGGTACTGTTTAGTGGGGCAGCAATTTGGTATTATACTTACCTTTAAAGAACGTATTTTACAGTAAAATCTATTAATTCCTTTAGTATTCTCAGTATTCATTTTGGGTGTTTACATCCCACCATAAATGTCCTATCTGATCCTGTTTATAAGGAATGCAGTTACTGTTCGCGTTCTCAAATGACCTACAAAATATCTTTGTTGTAGCTACCAAGTGAATCACCTTTTTTATTTTTTCCCACCACACCCCGGTCTTACACAGACACAGGATTCCCAAGGAGCAATGGTGGCTGAAGCTGCGACCACTGATGAAAATCCTGGCCAAATACAAGACTAGTTATGATGTCTCAGATTCCGGCCAGCTGGAGCATGTTGCTATGCACAGCCCAAAGGAAGCAGAAACCGGAGCCATCTAAAGAGATCACTTTTAGATTATTGTCATAGATGCACATTGTGAGTAACAATGCTTTAGAATCGTTACAGCTTTGTTTTGTAACATTTAAATTATTGTACCAGCACTTTACGTGAAACAAGACAGTCACACAGATTTTGTCCTGTATTTGTGTTATGTTTGAAACAAACCCTTAGCATCTAATGGAGAAGCACCATGTACTGATACTGCCCTTTAACAGTAAGTGCAACACCGTTCTATGCACTCTGTAAGTTACTCATCTACTGCACTTTGTTTCAGAGTACTTACACCCCAAAAATACATGTAGATGGCTAGCTTTGTGTTGAGTTACAGGATGTGCTTAATGTATCTGAAGTGAAATAAAGTACTGTTGCAAACACCATGTGTGACTTGTCAGAAATTGTATTCACTTGCTGTTGAACAATTTGGGGGATTAGTGCTTCATGAAGTATGTACAGTCCAGGGAAGGAAAAAAGCACCTACCCTTTTCTTTCAGTAACCATGCAGGGAGTGTCCACAGCTGGGCAAGCTCTTTGTTGTTGCTCTGAATCCCTTCCCCTTATACAGGGCTTATAAAAATGTTTTTCAAGAAAAACAAAACAAAACTTCTTGACATTCAGAAGGGCATAATCTGGTCTTTGCTTCATGTTTCCTTTCAGATTCTTCGAAGCTATTAAAATAAACTCAATGACGAAAAAGGGTAAAATTGATTTTTCAAATTAGTCTGACAAACACAGCCAGAGATGCTGTTTCTGTCAATTGGACCTTGACAAAAATTAACTACTAGACTGTGTCATATCAAACCACGACTGAATGTTGCCCAGATTGGCAAGATAAAATACACTGTACACTGATTCATTAGTGATTTGTGGCCTGTGCTGCAGTTTGCTACAAACTTGGCTTGATGGGGAGTAAATTATGCTGTCTCAAAGCTCCTCTACCTGGTGGCTCATGCTAAGGAGGCTGGAATCATCACACTGAAGAATGAAATCTGTATGAGAGACAGTTCTTTATATATCCAACAGCAGACATAATTTCAAACACACACCATTTAAAACTCTATAGAGTTTTACATATACAAAAATATTAATTTATATAGTATTCATATGCAATTGGGGGAGTGAGTCTTCAGTAAAATATCAAGTCTGTCTTTGCCATAACAGCATATCATTCTTGCTCTCAACTACTGGATGGTTAGAAAATTTTTCACATAGTTGTTTAACAGACAGCTTTTAACTGTTTTGTTGGTCGCTGTTAAAAGCAGCAATGAATACAGAAGTTGGACCATAGCACGTTAAAAGTTACTACAAAAAAACTAATGATGTAGTCACACAGATTCGCTGGTTCTGTATTAGCAGGCATGTTCAGCAGCAATTCATCTTTTGACCCATGAGGGATCTTTGGTGATATCTGCATTTTCTGGGCCAAGTACAGCTTGACCACGAGTGCTCTTCCCAGCTGCAAGATACCTGCAAGAAAAAAACAGTAACAAATGAGAAGCTGCTGCATTCAGGTATCCGTAATTCTGCTATTCTAGTTAAAAATAATCCCATCTCAGGAAGAAATGCTGTTTGATATGCACCCACTGTTTGCTTTTACAGCATCTTTTGGATTTGCAGTGGTTTCTCCCCAGTCACAATACAAGTCTCCTAAGCCGTAGCCCTAACTAGCCTTTCCTTAACCTTGTATTCTTCAGTAGTGGAAACCTTAAGTCTAAAAAATATTACAAGTCTAGAAGAACCAGCTCACAGAGCCAGGAGCTGGATGGCTGAGGTTACTGTTAGTCCAGACAGTTTCTGGACCCTTCAGAAGTAAAAAAATCTCCCACAAACTCAGAATGTAGGAAGTTACATCTGATGAAATGCAATAAGCAGGATATAATTAACACCTCTCGTTCTCGGTTACAAAAGCAAGTAATCAAAATAGTACAAAAGGCCAAGGGAGGAAATTCAAGAACTTTGTATTACGACAACTTCAACAAGCTGTTTTCTTCTTCAAATTAGGGTTTTGTTCTATTTTTCAGGTAAACATTTTCCTAAATTGAGCACTGACTTACTTGTTTGATACATCAACCAGGTTATCACTGTTGACAGCAAAAAGTTGTTCTCTGTGTGACTGCTTCATTTCATCAGAAATCCCATACAAGAAATGACCCGTTCCTAGAAAAAACAAAACCAGATGCTGCATTGGTGACTGGAACCTCAATTACAACTATTTAAAGCACAAAGGAGTGCAAATGTGTGCTGGAGGGGAAAAAACAGAGACTACCACTAGGCCACTGTTCTGAGACAATATCTGACTGTTAATCAAAGGTCAGAACCAGGTATATAATTTTCTGAGGTAGTAAGAGTTTCCTATTATTTGGGAAAAATATATATTCATATTCTATTCTGTCAAGTGATTAAGTTTGTCAAAAATATAAACGTAATGGTGGTCTGGAAAACCTAAACACCCTAATGTGATTCATTCTAGAGAGTCTCAGTAGTTTTTAACAGCATTTCAGCCAAACTGCATTTCATGAAGCTTCTAGTCTTATTATGGTTTATAACAAACTCTTAAATTTGCTATCAGCTGTAACATACCTGCAAGGTCTGATCACCTTTTTGTACTACACACAGAAATCCACATAGAAATGCATTAATGCTTTTGTTAGAACGGTTCCCTACGGTATTCCAATATTAATATTATAGGTACATGAACAACCAGAGAACTCCAAAATAATAAAAACTTTCTGGAAAAACTTTCTGGCATGCAAATAATCAGAGGGGGAACAAAGCGGTTTGGGAGGACATCTGCCAACTGGGGCTCACTTCACAGCTGGATACGGCAGCTCAAGCCCTTAGGCAGGGCCCAGGGATGACAATAAGGTGGTAGGAAGGGGCAGGTATTTCTGCAGCAGCGTCCAGACCTATTGAACAATGATCCTCTGTTCAGTGGGTCACTGAATTTGCCATAGCTCCGTTCAAACACCAGCATTCAATATGCACGCATTTCACTCGTATGCATCTAAAATGGATTACTCTTTTCTTAATTGCCCAGAACAAAACCAAGTTCCTTAAGCTTCATGTTAAGTTTTCTTGTTTAATAAGTTAGTGTTAATGTAAGTACATATTAAAACCATGCTAATTTTAACCTTATAATTCCTTTATGTATAGGAAGGGAATGTATTCAATAATAGCTTAGAAAGCTTTGGATTGAAATTAGGCTGAGAATGGGGGAGGAATAAGCAAAGAAAACAAAGCAACACGTGAGCAAACCAGAAAGGTGTGAAGATGCTACCAAGCCATCATAAGAATGCAGATATGTAAAGATAACACCCACCGCCACAGCAGACAGACTTTTGTAATTCTTCAAAAAAAGTACGCACGAAAGGTGAAAGACATTTGTACGTAGACCTATGTCAGGAAAATTATCTTTCCAACTTTTTTTTTGAATCAAAAGACCAGTATTTCCTTTTATTTGCTTGCATTTAATGCCCTTTCCAAGCCTAAAGTTGTTTATTCGATCTACCTCCACCTCCTATCTCCATCTATTCACCTGACAACAAGGAACAGTGTGAAAACAAAAACTTCAGTAGAGACTGAATGCATGAGGCGTCTCTGAAAGGGAGCAAGAGGAATTGGCTGCTTTGTTGAAATTGCAATTGTCTTACATCTGCCAACAAATTTTGTCATGTGCAAACTATCTTATTCACTTTAAACTTGAATAAAAAAAACACACTGGCCACACTGGGAGGCTGGTGAGAAGATACCTTTATCTGAAGGAGCTATTGGTGCGTCTACAGCAGCAAATACTGCTAGCTTAGCTTCATCGATATCCTGCTGTGTGAACTCTCCAGATTTGGCCCATTCGACTGCTTTCTCAAATGTTTTCAAGGTCGTTAAGGAATTCGGGTCTCTTAGAAGGAAAAAATAAAAAAGTAAAATCAATTACTTTAGTCTTACAAAATTAAATACTGTCATTGCTTTGTTCTAATTTCACTCATAGTTTGCTATGCCACACAAACATACATACACGGGGATTAAACAGGATGATAAACTTTGTTTACAAAAAGAGGTTTTGAGGTTTGGTTTGGGTTTCTTTTTTCAGAAGAAAGAAGTGTTGCAAACCAGGCATATTTTGAATTTTAGATAAATGCAGCAAGTTCAGTTGCCTAAAAGCGGTTCCCAGGTAGTGTGTAGAGAACTGGCATTTAAAGAGATGGTGAACCAGCCCTATTTTTACAACGTGTTATCAATTTACTACAACAGCTTAGTAAATGTAACTGCCATTAATATCGACAACGGTAATATTTATGATATCCCATATCTTCTTGTGTTTCCTGCTACACCTGTTCCTGCTCCCTGCAAAACAGGTGCAACAGGTTAACAGCTACTGAAATACTCACCAGGACAAGTCCTACCATGTTGAAGCTTCACAGAGAGGAAAAGCTGCTCAAATTTTAGCTATGAATCCCCATCAAGTACTGTGCTAAACTGCCTTCGGTCTACAAAAACGATTTAAGCCAGTGCTCCAGCCACATTATATTTTTAGGGGGGAATATAACTAGTCTTTAATACCGTCAGTGCAAATTTCACCTAAAAGTGTTTTGGTAAGACCACTGTGAGATAATTGTTCTGGACTGGCAAAAAAAGAAGAAAAGGAGAAAGCAATTGTAGCTCATCAGCAGCAATGCTTTCCGCTCAGTCCCTGATGATTCCAGCCAGTCACCAGGCTGCGTATTTTCAAAACCAGGACCTTAGGGATCAACATTATTCTACTTCCTGGTCTCAGATTTAGAATAGTCTTCAATCCCTTTTTTAGGGCTTCCTCAACCCATGAAGAAACAAGTGAAAGCCAGTTTTACATAAACCTGGTACCGAGACAACAAACACCTAAGTACAGAGATGCAACAACGGTGGCTTCCAGCAGAGATAAGTTCGTCTTTCCCAAGGACAGAAACTAAAGAAAGCAAGGAGGGGTTTATTAACAAAACTGATATACCTTAAGCAACTAATCTTAACATCATCAGCACTGAATCACTTTCTTGTGATTCAACATGCTTTTTATTTCACTTAGTATTGAAAGAGAGCTGCAGCTAAGTCAAAAATAAGATACATGCAAGCGCAGTCAGTGTGAACAGGAAAGAATGAACCTGCTGTTACCTGTAGGAGTAGAAAGTGAATATGCCACTGTGACTAAGTTTGGCACCTCCACCATAAGCCCCTCCTTTCTCTCTGATTTCTCTATGTAGGAATTTAGCTGTCATCAACTGTGCAAGAATTCGAAGGCTGTAATGAAAGAAATATCAACAAAGACATTAACTGGATAACAGTATTCTCAACTTCCACTAAAGCTCACAAAGATCCCTCCACCTGCAATGCATTGTTTCTTGTAATTTACAACAGTAACAGTACTAAATATTTACTAGTAACTGAATAATGTGACATCATTGTAAGACTGGCACTGCTTTGGAACATTCCTTATTTCCATTTATTTCATCGTAATGAAACACAAAAGCAGCCTCCTAAACTTTGCTACATGCAATGGGATTTTCAACTCAGACACGTCCAAGTAGGCAGAGCTGTTTATCTGGAAGTTGGGGGGTAGTAGCCCCTTGTTACTTAATCTCAGTATTTACTGAAACAGGGCATTTCTGGACCTAGCTATGCAAAGATTGCTCCCTAAAGAATTTGTGACAAATGCCCCGCAAAGCATTTTCTATTGACACTCCGTTTTCTGTGATCAGACTAACACATTCAATTTTGTCCTGTGCTTTGCAACATATGTAGAAGGATCCTGCTGATTCTGCTTCCCACCTGGCATAGTCTGCAGCTGTGTAGGGAACGGTTCGAATGCATTCCCCGACATAGTTCACTGGGAAGGGCAGTACGAAATGGGTCTTCATCTGGCACGGTTTGAAAGTAGGATCCTAGGAGAAAAACACATTATTGTCACAGTTAGCAGAGATGAGACAAGTTATCCATTTGAGAACTGGGTTTTTTTTAAGAACTGTAAAATTCTGCCAAACATACAGACACACAAATGCTAAATGCTTGACCTACACTGCGATCACTGACATTTCACTTGTGCCCATATTAACAATCCAGTACATAGAATTGCCTTGGGAAACTAAAGTACATGGGCACTGTACACCAGCTGCCCATCCTTGCACACCAGCTTCTCATCGTGCAGGCCCGGTGTTATTATGATGGGTTTTGACTGGCCAAGTCTTTGCTTGGATTGAAACAAGTGTTGGTAACTCTTCCCTTCTGTCCACATAAGTACGTGGTCACCACATCATATTTCAATCCACCTACGCCATTTTAGATATTGAAAACAGATTCAGAAACTGAAACACACACAAAAAAGCAAACTATTTAAGAACAGCAGCAGCTATATGAATTTCTGCTCAAAAATCCCCTGCAATAAACTCAATTCTTCCTTACAACACCACTTCAAAACTTCCAGTCCTCTTCACAGCTCCAGGCCCCTGCAGCACTCGCCTCTTTGTCCCTTTCACACATACACCTGCTTGTGTGCTTACTTAAGCATGAGCAGAGCCTTACATGCCTCCAGTGGCTTTTATGACCCCATTTCAATGTTTCCAAGCCTTTCCTAATTGTAGAGACAGGCTTCGCAGCCCCTCGCACGCCTCTGGCTGCCTGGGCCAAGGACAGCAGCGCACACATGACTGGTTAGCAAGCAAAACCATGGGCTGAGCTCTCCCTGCCTTCTTCGCAAAGAAGGGTGTGCTGAGCTGTTTCTCTCTCCTGACACCAAATACAGATTTTCAGTTTTACTGAATTGTCACTGATGCTCTTCTGTTAGGCGTCATCACATTCGGAATGATTGAGGGAGGAGAGGAAGGAAAGGAAGGGGCTAAACTGGGAGCAACACCACACAAGTCTGGTTCTGAAACCAGGCCAAAAGTAAAATAAGCATTGCTTACAAGACACAGCACAAGCAGGTATTTGCCTGCACAGGGCTGTGAAGCTGGCTAAACGACCTTCAAGCCAGGACCAAAAAGGATGACACTGAAGGATGAAGAAGTTTGATGGCTACTTCAAAAAAACAACAGTCAGAGGGCAGAACTGATGTTTCAGAGTAACAGCCCTCTAATACCAATATCCCCAACCAATAACGTACTTACATTAACCAGTTTCCTTGTGATCTGCAAGCCAGTGAGCATTTCTCTTCCCATGGGTTTGACTTCTGAAGATTTCTACAAGAGACCCAACCCTCTTATTAAAAGATGATTTAACAATTTAGACCAAGAACACTACAAATGCAACTTCTGCCCTTCAAACCTTTCTGAAACCACCACCAGACCACGTCATCATAAACATAAGCAAGCTATACTAGTACTTCTTTAAACTTGCATTTCTAAGTAAATGCCAAATAAATTTCCCTTCAAGAGTGATTTGGCACTGAAAAGACACCAAGACAGAGATTAAATGACAGCCAGACAGTTTCAGACCATTTCCCCCACGGGTAGGGAACTGGCAGCCTGTTCCAGCCTGGTCACAGATTAAGACAGATCTGCATGCTGAAAGAGCAAATCCTTTGTCAACTCTATTGAGCCAAACATATTTTGTGCCAAATGTCCTGAACATCCAGATACCGAAACAAATTCCTACGCAACTGAGAAACTGCATGTCACGCCCTATTTCCTTTTGGCCAGCATTTCAAGTAAAGCTCAGCTAAATCAAGAAATTACAGTTTCTTGTGACAGAGAAAGGAAGAATTTCTTTTTCCACATCCCACACAAAAGCCATAACCTGAGGGTAAGGCTTGACAGCTGATGTACAGGATTACTCGTCTGTACTGAGGTGCAGACAGCCTCTGTGGCAAAACACAGCGCAGTTTACCACAGAGCTGGCTCCGGCACATTTCTTCAGACAGCTTCACGTGGACGTGGTATCCGAGTTCAAATGATCTTCTCCCGATTCCACAGTGGTCTTTACACAACATCAAACCCAACTGCATTTCACGCCCTAGTCACAAATGACGTAATTTCTTACCTCAATTACATGGGGACGAACAGGTTTTCTCTCTTTTTTACTTCTACCAATGGTTTTTATAAATTTCTCTACTTCTTTAGATGCTTCTGATATCTGTTGAGGTGCTGCATTCATTGAACACCTGTTAAAAATACATATCAAGTTTTTAAACATGTTTTTGTATTTTCTAACAGTCTCTCATATTTGCACCACTCTGTCTTCCTAAACATTTTCTATTAATTCATCAAAATGCCAGATCTGCAGTCACTGATAATCATTACCACAGAAAAAAGCAAAATACTCATAATCCAGCATTTGATACACCAAAAACAGAAGTCACAGTCCAACTCCTTTTCTTTTGCTTGCCCAAAAATACCCTCAGACCTAAACTTCAGCAGTAGCTGTCAAATCACTTTTGTGCACAGGACAGGATTTTAATCAGTTTTGCAAAATATAAACGTCTCACAAAGAAACGAATGTCCTCTGTATTCTCTGTTCACAGGCAGACCTACCATGCTTTTGAACCGTATAGGTATTTCCACAATTTCATTCATCATTTCATGCTTTGCAAAACTATACTTTGCAAATTATGTCACTTCAAAACAGGTTATTTTTTGAAATAATGCACTTGAAATTAAACACCTTAAAGCGTTCTCTTACTGTTTCCAATAGATGCGTAAAGCAGGTTCCTGAATGTCGCTACTTTCATTTTAGGAGAAAAAAAAATCCAAACCAAACTGCATTCTACTGTTACAATACAATATAACAGTATTTGTCTCTTAGCCATATTTAAGGAAAAAAATAAACAAACAAAACCAAACCAACCAACAAAAAAACCCAAACAAAACAACAACAAAAACCCCAACAAGCAGAATATTGAGTATTTTTGTAAAATCCCACAGGCCATTTACACACTTTTGGTGCAAATGTTACATAAGAAATTTGTCATAAATTCCTCATACTTGTTAAATAACTAATAAAATAAGCCATAGCTATCTCTTTGTAAGCAAAGAGAACTTAAACTAGTAACATTTGTGTAGTGTTTCTACAGACCTCCCATTTCACTAAACCCCAGCACTCCATGAAGCACACTGAGAAATGCACATTCAGAATCCACGGCCTCTTTTTAACCAAAACACCCCTTTTCTTTTTAGCTGGAACTCACCTGATGTTGTCACTGTTTAATAAATACTTCTTAATGCGTGGCAGTTTGCGCAGTATTGGTTTAATATCGGACATTTCTGCTATTCTCTTCATTAACTTCACCTGTGCGGGAAGACAGAAAGACCACAGACTTAGGCAATAAAACAAATTAGCAAAAACGAGCACTGTAATTGCAGAGTCAAGGATTTGGGCCTCGCTGAGGGATGCCATCAATTTCCCACCTGATCCATCCCACTGAACATTTCCTGCAGTTCTCCAGAAGGCGTAAGGTTTTTGCTGGCTCTAATAGAGGCGTATAAATGCCCACAATCCGGAACCCCATTTGACAGCTCCTGGGCAATCTTTTTAACCAGCACTCGGAAATGCTCTTCCTCCTCAAACCGGGGGCTGAAAAAGAGTAGAAGCAGGTCTCTAGGTCATGTAAAAGCACATCAATGGAATGTATAATACTGAATCATTCATCATTCCAAGTTCAAAAAGCTTTTAGACTACTGGTTCTCCATTTAATATAGCCATGCAAATGATGGAACACTTAGGTTTAGAAACTGGAAGCCAGACAAAGATACAGTCATAAAAAGATATCCCAAAGTAGGATGTCTAAGAAGAAGAGAATGGTTGGGGGAAGAGGGAAAAAGAGAGCCCCAAAACACATGCAGAAACACAAACAAGCAAACAAAACCCAATGTACTGTACTTGTTAAATATTTCACTCCACAAATGCATCATGTCTGGCAGATTTCTGTCCAAGCAAAGAGATGAAAAGAGCACACCCTGAAGGAAAAAAAACCAAAAAGAAAAACAAAACACAAAAAACCCTTCACACAAGATAACCAAAGCAATCGCCTGAGAAATGCACAGCTTTTTATGAAAGTGATGTGATGATGTCAACCTAATGCTACACATCACAAAATCACTTTGATGCAGGCTGTGCTACTAAAATCAGAGCAGACATGAAACATGATTGTTCTTCACACAAAACAAGCCTGTCCATTCCTCCTTCTCAACAGTAAGTAGCAGTTCAGAAACAGAATTTCTCATTTTTCACATGAAGTACAAATAAAACTGTACTGGAGATGCACCTTCCTGAAAAGGAGTCTCCCTAATTCAACTCCAGGATCCATGGGGAGTAAACCACAGCAGCAGACATCAGCAAGTCTGGAATAAATCTTAAGAGGATGTTGCCGGGATAGTTATGCCCAATACTAAGGTACATCCCATGTTTCTGAGCCACACTAACAGTGACATACACATATTAACAGCAATCTGCATTGAGAACATTGTACTATTCTGTCCTCTACCCTCTGCTTCCAAAATTTTTTGCAGCAGTCAAAAATACGGTGACAGATGCTAGGGAAGCACTGCCATAAAATGGATAATCACATCAAACACTCCCCTTAAAACAAAATACTACATTACTGTAATTCTCAGATTTACATCTTACACTAAAAGGCAAGAGTCCTTTTATACACTAAGTTTTCAATGCGTATTATCTGACTCCCCACCTGGAAGCCCTGACTGACCCTAAACGACAGAGCTATTACTGCAAGTGTAATGTCTTCAAGCTTATGATTAATTTACCTGTTCATACACATCCAGGTGTGAATCATCTGGAATTATATGTGGGCTGACAGACATCCCACCTGTTTTCAGTTCGATTTTCTGGGCTTGTTCCCTGTAATCAAGGGCTCCGCATCCCATCCTGTGAAAAACAATAGAGATTTATTTCCATTTTCAGTGTATGCCAAAACCAGGATCCATATGCCATCTGCAAAGACGACTGTTTAAGTCAATACTAATTTAGCAACTAAACAATTTGGGGCATTATCAAGCAAACATAATACTTCACACCTTACGGAAGAAAAAAAAAAAATACACCAAGTTTTGCAATTAAAGCATCCTGTTAATTCAAAATGGTGTATTAAAAAGTGTACTTTGTGTACAGGCTTGCTACCAACATCCATATGGAACTACAGTAATAACATCATATAAACTGTTATCACCAATAAAACCAACAGATTCCTCTTTAATGCTTTATTCCTTTAGTTTCTGCTAGGCTATTTTCCATTTATATCAATTTTCCAATCTGTTCAGGGAATGCTTGTGTGGATGCTGGGGAACAAGGCAATGCAGCAACTGATGGAGAAGGGGACAGGAGCTGGCAGCTCTGTGGGGAAGAGGGAAGACCATCGTTTCAGCAGGACACCAACTTACCAGCATCTCCCTTCTATAACAAGAACAGTTGCTGAAGTTACTAAAAGCGATATTATTTCAGTCAGCTGTATTACATCTTATTGCTTTAGTTTTTTAATAAAGTAAACTTCTTACTTTGTGATGACATTGCAGAAGAGTGGCACATATGGCTTGAGCTCTTCGGGAAGCGTGTTCAAGCTGGAAACAGCTCTGAAATAAACCACCCCATTGGTTGGCTGAGCACAGTACTGGACAGGAATTTCATCAGCTAGGGATAAAAAAACAGAAGCGAAGAACAGTCAGCAGCCTCCTACCATAAACACATAACAGCAAAAAAATTTCTTACAAGAACTTCATATTAAGGACTATTTTCTGTTGGCACTTCACTCATGTCTTCTTAAAACCCTCCTCATCACACCGAATGCTGGACTGAAGAGGTTTTACTGTTTCTGTCCATAGTAAGGTAATGGATACCAGGACAAACTGAAGAGAGAATTATTCTGAAAGAGGCCACGGTTTAGAGATAACATTCAAATGAAGGAATGGTATTGGTTTCTGAGCAAGTCAGTAAGTTTTTCTCCCCTACTTTTTGCTTCCATCACCTCAAAAGTTGAGAAAAACAGGTTCTCACACTGTACATTCTCTTCAGTCTACGCCATTAGAGTATATGCATTAGAATTTTCACAAAACAAGGTCATTTAAATATCAAAATTATAAAGTACTTGACACTTGCTGCTGATTTTTGCAGGAAAGTGTCTGTTAGAAATATACTACAGAGCAGTATTGCAAGATTTTGACAGAACTGTAACAAAATTGAGATCTACAATTTCTTGTTTCCTATCAATCTGTGGGGTAGCCACTGGCAAAGGAGGGAGAAACTTGCACTGAAGTTATGAAGAATGACAATTTTTTTTTTTTTGCCATGGCTCCTGTACATGTTCTGTAAAAAACATGTAGGGAGGGAGAGCAGCAAAGAAGGTTTGCTGCATGAGCTGCCAGTATTGCTGCACCCTGGATAAGTGTTTGGAAAGTGGGGAGATTGCTCAAGAGCACGTCACCACAGAGCGCTCTGACCGCAGGGTAGAGCTCTGGGTTCATCTAGAACAGCTCCACGTTGCCCCACAGAGGCCATGGCAAAGAGCACCTGCAGATCCACTTCAAACTGTCCACTGCAGAAGCGGTGCACGAGAGGAAAAGCATTGTAACTATGTCCAACAGAGAGTACATACACTTTGTAAAGAGGAAAGAAAAGAGCAACAGCTGGGCAAGCAGCTAGATCACAATAATGGAACAGTCTGGGTTGGAAGGGACCTTCAAAGCTCATCTAGTCCAAACCCCTGCAACAAGAAGGGACATCTTCAACTAGGTCAGGTTGCTCAGAGCCCCATCCAGCCTGGTCTTGAATGTTTCCAGGGACGGGGCATCTACCACATCTCTGGGCAACCTGGGCCAGTGTTTTACGACCCTCATTATAAAAAAATTACTTTTTAATGTTTCTTTCACCCAGAGTGTGCTGGAGCACTGGAACAGGCTCCCCAGGGAGGTGTCACGGCCCCAAGCCTGACAGTGTTCAAGAAGAGACTGGACAACACCCTCAGACACATGGTGTGAACTGTGGGGTTGTCATATGCAGGGACAGGAGTTGGACTCAATGATCCTTGTGGGTCTCTTCCAACTCACGACATTCTATGATTCTATGTATGGCCTGAATCCCCTCTCCTTTAGTTTAAAACCATCACCCCTTGTCCTACTGCTACATGTCCTACTAAAAAGCCTGTCCACATCTTTCTCATAAGCCACAATAAAGTGGTCGCATAGGTCGCAATAAAGTCTCACTGAAGCCAACAGTGTTGCTCTTTTGAGGATGAATTAGTAGTTAAACCAACCTGCGAGTGTTGTTTCCAGCACAGTGAATGGGATTTTGGGCTCAATGTCAGACACTTTTAGAGCTGGGAGACAGGAGGTATCCTGAGGTTTGCTCTGAAGAGCAATTAATTCCAAACCTAGTAAGGAGAACAGAATACCAGTTTGTCATTTTCTGCTTTTAGTGAAAGTGCTGTCAGAACCTACTGAGGTGATGCAGATCGGAAAAATGCAGGAATTTCAAGTTTAGAATTTTCTATCAACAGTTCTTCCAAATATTTTCCTGAAACAGATTCTGGAGATTATCACATCACAACAGCAAACAGAACACTGTCTTTGTAAATTCTCCTTCCATTCCCCCTTCACATCCTGTTTACAGTAACATGCAATTTAAACCCTGACAAAGTGACATCTGTCAGTCCTGTCACCCAGCCCTGTGAAGGCCAAAACCCAGTAACCCAGACCTTGCAGGAAAGAAGCTTCCTTCCAACTCATTCCCCCCAGTTCTTACTCAAGGGTTCATTCACTACCCTGATGCAGCTAAATTGTTGTGTTTAATTTTACATTTCAGCCTTTCAGATTCTATCTGATCACCTCTAAGTACTCTCAAATTTATCTTCCTGAGTAGAAATCCTCATCTTATTTTCTGCTCCCCTATCTCCCGCCCAGTACCAAAGCTTCAGAAGATTAATGTCAGTTTTTTGGAGGATTTCTCTGACTAGATCACTGTTTTCACAAAATTAGATGACTGCCCAGGGTCTCCAAGATTTTGTCCAGAATAATTTGAACGCAACATTATATTTATAGTTGGCTTTCTAAGTAGAAAAGAAATTAATTTACAAAAATGTAAGTTTTATAGGAGCACAAAGGAGACTTCAAACACTCAAAAATAAATAGCTTCAAGGTAAATGGTGGAATTAATCTTGTATTTAGTGCAACTTAACATAAGAAAGAATAAGCAGATCAACATTTTAAAACAATTTCCCTTCTTCTGCCCTACTGGAGACAACGCTCATTCTATTTTTGAGTCTTAAAACTAATGGAATATACCAGTCATACACTGCTGCGTAAACACTGCACTGCATAGCCCCATAGCACAAACATTCAACAAAAAATCATCCCTTTCAGAGCAAATTCTGGAGAATACCTGAGAATTTAAGATATTCTACAGAACACCAGCTAAAAAACTGGCTGTGTTCTTAAGCAGTTACTCAAATAAAAACATGAAAAAGCACATTAACCTTTTTCAAAGATTTGGGCTTTTTCTTCTTCAGAAAGAGCATTGATCTTTTTTTCCAGCTTTTCTGCTTCCAGTTTTGCTTGCTTATCATGGTAGTCTTTCTCTGGACTCATTGACAGGGTCAGTCTATGTGGATTATCCTGCAGAGATATATCCCAAAAAAAAGCAATATTAATTTTGAGGGCAACTTCCTTCTGTTTTGCCTCAGATTATTGCTTCAGCAGGAGTAGATACAAACAGTCTATGCATCATTTGGCTTGCATATTATCGAAAGTATCACAAACAGGCAATTAAAACTCTCCATTTCACACAGAACAGTCTGCTGCGAGGGTGGGGAAAAGAGCCACTTACCACAAGAACAAGCATGAACAACCTTATGTGAAATTTTAGTATAGAGCAAGAATCCCTCAACAGCACACAGTACTCATTAGCTTAATTAAATCAAGGTTAAACAACTGTACAAATGCTATAGAGCAGCATGCCGCAGGTTTTATCTGGAGACTGTTCCAAGATGAGGAATCTAGTTAAATGCAGGAGGGTATCATTAAACATCTCTTTCAACCTGCCCAAGCCTGAGTGCAGAGAGATCCCACACGATATCAAACGTGCGTGCCTTATCCTGCTCAGAAACGCTTTACATCAGTCTGGCTGCCAGGGAACTCCATGCACTATGCAAGTGTCACAACTGCTGTTGAATTTCTCTTTGTTGATACCAGACTGTGGAATTTTAATAACAAAATTACTCAAGCAGCTTCCATTTTATGTAATTCTGGGAGGCTACTCAAAAGATAGTGACCTCAAAAATTGCCCATTTCAAAGTAGGAGTCAAGAAGCAACATCTGTCACTGACAGACACTGCCAATAGTTTGCGACAATGTAATTGGATTCTGTTTTATGACTTTATCTCCCCCCTGCTTATGTGAAAAGACTCTGGAAACCTGATTGCCTACAGAGGGAAGATGGAAATGCAAAATTAACCAGGCATAGTAAAATGGAGAGGATGAACAGCATTCCTTCCCATGCTCCCAGCCTTCCTGCTTTATTAACCTCTAGGCACGACATACAGCAGTGCATAGCCTTCTGATACAAGAACATCCAGCTATTCTCATTACTTCCTATTGAGTCAAGGTGTTGCCTTGGCACTCTCAGCAGAAAAGCATGGTAAAGGACATTCTCAAAAATACTGCACCTGTTTTTCTCCCCTACAAAAACCAAAAGCTTAAGAGCTCCCTACTACATCCAGACACTAATAATGCCTTTAGGAAATACAGATTTCAACTGACACCACTGTCTTTTTTTGCCTCTGAGTATATGCATTTACTCACTATTATATCAGGTTGGTAGTCACCTGTAATAGATCTGCCCTTCAAAACAATTTGAACTATTTGATGGAAGAAGAAAAAAAAAAACAAACAACACAACATGCTTCATTACAAAGTGCTGCTGTTCATCTACGACTTACAATAGGTAGTATGATTATAAAAGTTAGACTTCAGCTTAATTTTAGATAAATTTTTAAATTAATTTTAAATCTTAATTTTAAATACAAAATTGTGATTTAAAAATTAATACTACAGATATTTTTCCATCGGTTTTCCTACCTTAAAATATGTTTCAACTTTTTCCTGAAGAAATGTGGGATTTTCTTTAAGGCACTGCCTGAACCGAGAGACTTTATCTGCAATCTTCAGAAGCTCCACTGGATCCCCATCTTGATTCCAGCAGGAAGCTATATACTGAATGGGAAAAAATAATTAGGTAAGCAGGACAATCCATCTGCATTTCTATAACTGTCAGCATCTGTGTTCCAAAACCACCTTACCATTTATATTTGAATAGCAGACATATAATGAGTAGTTCTAATATACTTGAAGGGGAAAAAAAGCTGAAATCTTCGTTCAGATTGAAGGACTATTCCATCATCTTCTGTTCCTTGTTCTCCCCATACTCTCCTCTAATTTTATTGTACCAAACTTCTTTTTTTTTCATAGGTGTGTATATCTGTATTCTGGAAATCTATTCTAATATTCTTTCCTCCCTCCTATTTAAAATAAAATCATTTCTCAGCCCAAAAAAGAAGGAAAAAAGGAACAGGTGGTAGAGACAGAGTAGTATATAAACTTTATAGTGTAGCCATTTATTGTATGTCAAACATGTAACCCTGATGAAACTTTGGAGAAAGAAAGTACTAAATAACCAGAAATATTCCCAGAATACCTCTTTTGGAAGGACTTTTATTCTAGATTTATTCTCTAGTCTGAGACAATTGTTTGCTTAAGTCGCTACTGAAAGTTCTTCAAATACACCACAGGGCAAGATGTCAAAACTCTCTCCATTTCTACTCTGTCTGAATGGGCAAAAATAAACCAAAGGAAAATTAAAAAAACCTCAGGACATTTAGAAGAAAAAGCCTTTAAAAGTGTATAGAAAACAAATGTATTGGAACTGTCAAAACCACCTTATATTTTCTTAACTCTTTAGTTACAAGCAGGTATCACAAGTCTTCCACACTTTTTCAGTAATATCTATTGCTATCTGTTCTGTGGAAACTCCCTAATGTGTTTTAAATAACGAAATTCTTTTAGAATATGCTCAAGTTAATTTTCTTGAAATAAAAGTAGTCATCACTTATTTGAGGCTTCCATTCTGTCAGTACAGCAACTTAGTGCTGGTTCTCAGTAAACATCCTAGAATTTTAACCATATACCTAAGAGTGTTGTCCAAACGCTTTTTGAATACAGACAGGCTCGGGGCCATGACCATGTCCTTGGTGTCATGATTTAACCCTGGCCAGCAGCTCAGCCCCACGCAGCAGCTCACTCACCCCTCTCACAGTGGGACGTGAGGGGAAATCAGAAGGATAACAGTAAGAAAAATCATGGGTTGAGATAAAGACAGTTAAACAGGTAAAGAAAAAGCAGTGGGCAAGCAGAGCAAAACAAGAGATTCATTCACTACTTCCCATCGGCAGGCCGGCCTTCAGCCATCCCCAGGAAACCTGGGCTTCATCATGCCTAAGAGTGACTTGGGAAGACAAACGCCATCACTCGGAATGTCCCCCCTTCCTTCTTCTTCTTCCTCCAGCTTTATATACTGAGCATGACATCATATGGTATGGAATATCCATTTGGCCAGTTTTGGTCAGCTGTCCCAGCTGTGTCCCCTTCCCAACCTCTTGTGCACCCCAAGCCTGCTTGCTAGTGGGGTGGGATAAGAAACAGAGACAGCCTTGAGGCTGTGTGAGCACTGCTCAGCAGTAACTAGAAAATCCCCGTGTTATCTGCACCATAATCAGCAAAAATCAAAACCACAGTCCCATACAAACTACTATAAAGACATTTAACTCTCGCCAGTACACTGGGGAACTTGTTCCAATGCTTGACCACCCTCCGTGTGAAGAACTTCTTCCTAATATCCATTCTCTACTTCCCTGACACAGCTTGAAGCCTTTGCCTCATGTCCTATTACTGGACACAGGACAGAAAAGACCAGCACTGCCTGCTTCACTCCCCATCATGACAGAGTTGAATGAGGCTTCAACCTCCTCTTTTCTAAGCTGAACAAACCCAGTATCCTCAGCAGCTCCTCATAAGTCACGTCCTCTAGTTCCTTCAACATCTTTGTTGCACTCCTTTGGACGTGTTCTAATATTATGTCCTTACATTGTGGAGCCCAAAACTGCACACAGCACTTGAGGTGAGGCCGCACTAGCATGGAGTGTTTTGGGGCAATTGCTGCTTTTGACCAGTTAGCTATATTGTCCTTAATGCATCCCAAGATATGGTTGGCCCTTTTTGGCTTTATATGACTCATATTGAGCTTACCATCAACCAAAACTCCCAGATCACTTTCTGCAAGGCTGCACTCCAGCCTCATGCCCCAGTCTACATGTATATCCAGGATTATACCACCCCAGGTGCAGAATCCACATTTGTTTTTGTTAAACTTCAAACAGTTTGTGATTGCTCTGCGGTCCATTCTATCAAGATCTCTCAGTGAGGCCTGACTGCAAATACTGTGGCTAACTCATTCCCAAAGTTACGATTTGCAGAATTCTCAGACACCACATTCTGCTGTGAAACGTGCTTTCTGTAACCGCTCCGTATAAAAATTTTGATACAGCTTTGATACCAAAATTTGAGTCCAAGAATTGAGTTAGTGTATATTTTCACTTGTGAATCTTAACATTTCATTACAGCAGTACAACCCTAAATTCCATACAAAAAAAAACAGTCCTATTTGACTTTTAAAAATACATAGGCATCTTGCCAAAACATACAGTTCCAAGAGCCAGTATGGCATGCCTCTCTTACAGAAGTAATCGCTGCTCATGCAATCAAAGCTACTATTCAGGCAAAGACAACAGGATCACTGTCTGATTAAGTCCTACAGTGGGGAGTCCAGCAATAGTTCAAAGGCTACTGAAAAGAAGGAAGAAAGATGTACATGAGATGACAAAGGAAAAGCCCTTAAGTGAAAACTGTTACATATCAATATCATATTTCGTAAAGACGTAGACAGTAGATTTCTTATTCATTCCTAAAAAAAGCACCACACATGGGCACACATACAGACTTACAGATGTCAGGGCAAGTCCAAAACTCGTAGATTGATGCTTCAGCTGGATTTCAATTTTGTGAAGTAGAGCTTCAATCCTGTCTTCCTCAAATCCTTTCCTTTGAGAAGGGGGCAGGAGAGAAGGAAACCATATCCATTAACATTGATCACTTCAAGTGAAGTCATGAAAATTAATTACAACATTGATAAAGGAAGAATTACAACATAATGTATTCCACACTGAATTAGAACTGATATGAAATAATCTCATCATGAAGTATCATTTAGTGAAACTGCACTAATATCATTAAACTCCCAAAGGTTATGCTGCTGAACACATTGCAACAGAGGAGTAGCAGATGCAAGTTTTAAGAGTATTGAACAATATTACTGTTTATATTACTGCTTATTTGGTGCATTTATTTTAATATCACTAAATTTTTAGGGCATATAAATGCTTGTATATTATTATATTATTAATATCTAATTGCAAGACTTTATGAAAGAACTAAAAGTATTCTCAAAAATTTAATGTTACTCACACTATAACTTCATCAATGGTTCTAGCAATTATCTGTTTCACAGTATCAATGTCTCTTTCAGCAATACCCTGTAGACCCACGCTGAAATAAGCTTCTCTTGTTGAGCCATTAAACCTAGAATAAAACATATTCAACTCAGTGACAAGCACTAGAATTTCAGCATTAAACCTGCCAGCGAAGGCAGAAGAAGGGGAAAACCGCCTGTCATTTCCACATACACACACACAGGATTTTAAAAGCTAGATAGAAATTAAAATAATTACCAAAGTGGCAAGAAACGGAACTTAAAAGCATTTTTTTTTCAATTCCAGTAGTAGTAGCCACTGTTAAGAGAACATATGGCATATGGTATTAGAGAAAGAAAAGCAGTTACAGAAGAAAAGCCAGTATTTTCTATCCATCTTCTTATTCATCTGCAAGTATTTTCAGGTAATGAAGACTCTTTCTTTAAGGTGAAAATTTTGTCTGTAACACCAAACACATACATTCTACTTAAGCAGATGAGTGGAACGGTACTTTTAAATTTGTACATTTGAAGAAGTATTTGTAAACTAAGTGGTGAATGTGAAGTGTTCCATGTTTGTTGCAGTTATTTTCAACAGAACTTAAAATAAAAAAGGAAAGTTAATTTTGTTCAAACTGTCAAATAGAGTTAACCATAATAGCTCATCCTTAGAGAGACAAACCGACACTTGCAGAAATACGGCACACATGTAGCAATTCTAACCAAAGCCAACAAATAGAGGTGCTCATCTATTCTAAACATCCACTATTCCATGTTTAAAAATGACAGAAGGAATTCAACGGCAGACTCAGGTGTTGAATTCTGGAATACCGATCTCTGGACTGAAACTTATTCTTCTAGAATGATGCATCAGCACAGCCACTAAGGCAAATTAAAGCAAACTCACTGTATGTCTCAACAGCGTATTAATATAGTCAACCCGGAAAAGGCTCAGCATACAAAACATCCAACAACTGAATCACTCCTTCAGTGTCTAAACATGGATTTCTACTGCCATGACCTGTGATATCAAGATGTCTGCATGGCACTGACATGCATGACACAGGACTTGCAGGAGGCTTGTGTCTCCACAAAGAGACGGTTCAGTAGAGACAAAGGCACGATTTTTGTCACCCTGAAGTCTAAAATCAGTCAGATGAATCATGCCCAGAAAGTGCCTCTTTCTGCAGACAATCAAGGCAAACTACAATGAGCAGCTGAGACTGTATTTGGGTGAAGAGAATCCACCTCTGTCCTCAGCCTGCAGAGCAGGGCCAGCTCAGAGAACTGGCTGCAAAAGCTGCAGCTCGAATAAGCCTTAGCAGACATGCATACCCTTTTGTCCTGAGGCCATGGCAAGTTAATGGCACCCAATTAAACAAAAGCACATCTGTGCCAAATATACTGTCCTGGTTTCGGCTGGGACAGAGTTAACTTTCCTCCTAGTAGCTGGTATAGTGTTGTATTTTGGATTTAGCATGAGAATAACCTTCATAATACACTGAAGTTTTAGTTGTTGCTAAGCAGTGCCTACACTAAGTCAAGAACTTTCCAGCTTCCCATGTTCTGCCAGCAAGAAGTGCACAAGAAACTGGGAAGAGACACAGCCAGGACAAGTGACCCGAACTGGCCAAAGGGATATTCCATACCATATGACATAATGCTCACTATATAAACTGTTGGCTGTGGGGTGGCAATTGTTGCTTGGGGACAAGCTGGGCATCGGTCAGTAAGTGGTGAGCAACTGCACCATGCATCATTTGTTTTGTATATTCTTATCGTTATTTTCGCTTTCTGCCCTATCAAACTGTCTTTACCTTAAACCACAAGTTTCACTTTTTTTTTTTTTTCCTCAATTCTCTCAACCATTCCACAGGGTGGGGGATGAGCGAGCAGCTGTGTGGCACTTGGCTGCCTGCCGGGTTAAACCACAACTCTTACCCACTACTACATCATGGAATTAAATCAAAAAAGCAAAGGTAACACAGTACAGAGAAAAGCTAGCACACTCTTCTGACTAATATTAATGGCCAAGATGGAAACCCCAGATAAGTCAGGGCACAATGTTTTTTTCATCTACCCATTTTTCGTGCTGACAAGCTTTAAACACTACAACTTTGTTTAAACTAACATAGCTTCTATCGAATTACTCTGACAAGCCAAAATTACATTTCAGAATGCTTTACAATTCATCAGTAGAAACTCTTAAGATATTTTAATGTTAATATAAGACTATTCTGGTATAAATTGCCTGTATGAGAGATGACTTCTCCCAACTTAATAGTGGTTTGTAACTTTTCTAATATTGCTTATAGGGATGAAATATAAATTTCAACACTTACCCAACATCAGGAGAAAAATCTGTACCAACACCAGACTCAATCAAGGCTTTGTAGAAAGGAGAATTTGGCCCATCAACCAACAGTGAAGACAACAAGCTTAGTGTGAATGTTTCAAAAGTGTCTGTAATACTGGAAAAAAAATAATAGTCCTTAAAAAACATCAAGCTACGAATATATGACAGCAAACATCACCAAGTTCGCTTCAGATGAATTACTGCTACAAAACAATATAGAGGCAGCATGGGAGAAATAATTGCCAATTATGAACACTGCACCAAACCTTACTGAACTGGTTCTGAGTCTTCAACTTCTTATAATTAGCAGTAAAGCAAGTTAAATTGGGCTGCAAGGATAGATAGCTAGTTAGTAGTAGGGTCATACAGAAAAGCTTGTACATGGCAGGATCTTGAAATACAGAAAGCTGGCATTCACAGAACTCTAATTCACTGAACAGTTCTGTAAGATAACGGCTGATTTTCCTTGTAACTATCTGCTAAAGATAAGAAAAATTCTGCTTAGTACTTACACTTACACCTACTAAAGGAGGCTTTGTCTAGCTTTCCCATGGCATTATATAACTTCAAGATGACATTTATAAAGAGGGATTGGGGGACACAAAATACACTTGTACCTTGCTCAAAAGTTCTAAAATGAGACTCTGATTCTGAACTTTCATTTTGATACACTTACTCTGTCAACAAGTAGCTGACACTGACAGTTGTCTGCTTGGAAGGGTCAGCAGCAAATGAGTCTAAGCCACATGTTACACTGTGTTCTCTCTGTAAAGTATAATAAATACATTTGATGCAGACTAAATTCAGAGCACAAGTTACAAATAAAAAAATGACTGCTTGCATCTTCATATCATCTTTCTTCCAAAGATTTCAAATCATTTTACAGATACTCGTAAGGTCAATATTCGTAAGTAAATACACAAAGGTTATCGTGAAATATATGAGTCATAGCTCAGCTTTTACTTACAGGCTTTTCCCAGAGTTTCTGTCTTGGGATGTCAGTATTTGATTCAATTCTTTCAAATTTTACCAGTGCTTCCTCGTGTATTTGTTTCAAATGTTGCTCCAGTGGAAAATTACCGTAAGTGAAAAATCTGCATTTCAAATGAAAGATTGGGACTAAGTGCCAGGTTTTACATTTAATTTACAGTAAAAGCTTTTATTATATTGCAAATTTAATGTGATTTCCAGTGATTCAGTTAGATCAAGAAGGGAACATGCTTTGTAAGGTACCTAGGTTAAAGGCCTACCAGTGTGCCATACACACAAAACCCCTAGATCTGCTGGTAAAATCCCACATTTTTCAGCTTCTGTTTCATGCTTTGGAGTCCACAAAAAGAATGTATATTGCTGCAACTAAACACAATGTTCCAAGAAAAAATATTGGTAGTTGAAGCTAGAATCCCAGTGCTCTAAAGTTTCGGAAGATGAAATTCTTATGATCCTCACACATAATGTATAGAATGCGATGACCCCAATTGATCTATAAAACATAGCTGGTTCTGTGGGTCAGACTACCAAAGTGCACTCCCATATCTACAAGAAACATCACTGGCTTCGCTGGATTAAATATGAGGATGAGGTATGTCTCATGTAAATATTATTCCCCAATTAAAATATAAACATAGGTATAACAGAATATTTGGGATGACGAGAAAAACGAAGAATGGTAAATTCACTATCACGACACAAGCTGATGTTCCATAAGTGAATTAACCAGACTAACAGAAACAATGATACTATAGACTTCCCTCCATATCACCTTCAAATTTTCAAGCAAGCTGAATTTTAGCTTAGAGACCTTATCAGTATCAACAGAATTAGTATCTGAGTCTAATGGATATCCATTATTTAGTACCAGATACAGTAATGTGTGACTCAGGAGCAAGCAGCCATTCATGTGTAACTTCTTTTTATAACTCTTAATCTGTGCTGACTTCAAGAACAGGAACCTCCAGACCCATCTGCGTTACTTGTATCTTAACTCCCTAACATTACTGCCAAATACTTATTAATATGTTCCACTTCCCCTGAACCCATGAGTTAAAGGCAAATCATCTGTAAACAAAAATCCCCAAAACAAATCCCCATAATCAAGCACGCAGACGTACTCTAGAAAAATCAGCCATCTCTCGTTCTGTAGCCCCTGGTTTTCAGCTCACCCTTCACTTCTCTCCCTAGAGCAAATTCCTTGCTTCAATGCTGTCTTACCTGCTGGAGTGTATAAGTCATCGAAGTTGCTGGTAATACACGTGGAAACACTGTATCGCTGGTTTTCCTTCACAAAAATACCAACGGACTCTTAACTCACTAACCTGTTTCCCCAAAAACAAGACCTATCCCAAGAGTCAGCCCTACCATGATTTTTGAGGATGCTCAAAATGTAAGCCCTACTCCAAAAAAAGAGCCCTAGCTACAGTTCATAAAAAACAGTCAATTTAAATAGGGTCCAGGCAGCTATACTTGTAAAAAAGTAAGCATCTTTTGGAACAAAAATGTTAAGACCCTGTCTTATTTTTGGGGAAACAGGGTATGTAAACAGATACCTGGAATTGCTCGGATGATAATGTGTAGCATGGAACTGTTTAAGCTGCTCCCACGTGAGATCAGGAATACATAATGGATCTCCGCCAGATACTACACCATAAGTGTGATCAGGAAGGATTTTATTCTGCAGGTGCTGTGCAAATATCCTCTCATTATCTGTCTTAAGAGGAAAAAGAATACAGTTCAGTAAAAGTCATCAAAACACATTTTAAAAATAAAACGTCTTCAATAATAAGATCTCAGAGCTCCTCTTCATATAAGCATTTTGTTGTGTAGTCCCATGCACTTGGCTAAAAATACCTACAGTATGTCAATTTAAAAGAAAACTATACAATAAAATCCATTAGAAAGGTGATTTTATAAATGTAAACAAACTTTCAACAGGCTAACTTTATTCTTAAACATGTAACAGATTGCTGACTTTACTGAGGACTTAAATTCACAAAGGATAAATGGAAATCTCTGGTGCAATAATACTCTTGATAACCTGCAGCTTAAGCCACTTCACCAAGTACAAGATCTTAAAACAAAATTCACAACACTTACAAATGCCCCTTTCATTTCATTAAAAACAACTCCTTTGAAGACAAGAGGTGTCTGGGGGTCGGTTGGGTTCTCATGTTCTAATCTCCAACCTTCTTGCCTGCAAAAATTAACAAGAAGTGTTGGGAGTTTGAAGGTTCTGGGTTGGTTTTGGTTTTTAATTTAAGGTTTGCATACAGCTCAACCTGCCCACATCTTACCAGAAATCTAGTTGACGCAAACATGGAAAAAAAGCTGCATCCAAGTACACTGAGAGGAGATTCTGAAAATCCTTGGGATTTTGTGTTGAAAATGGATAGAGCGTGTAATCACTAGCTGCATATAAATAAGCACAAAAAGATCAGAATTTTAGAAAGTCTGAGACGCATTTTGCCCTCATTTATATCTAATCTCTCATCTCTCAAACACTGCAATTATTTTACCATGAAAATTTTGCTTTTGCGATACATATAAATAACTAAATGCATTGCTGTACACTACAAAGAACCAGCTCTACTGGGACTTTGTAGTTGCCAAATGAACAAGATCTATTTTGTTGCTTTGCCTTGTTAGTTTTTTAATCTCTCACTCACAACATTCACACTTAATAATAATGGTTCTCCAGAGGGAAATTAAGGAGACGACAGACAGCTCTGCTGCAATAAAAACTCATACATTTTAAGTTGTATTATTTACTTTGCGCTCACCTGTGAACGCGTTCATGAAAGTGGACAGCGACCTGTTTAACATTTTAAAGAATGGATCTCTGCAAGGATACTTTTGAGAACCACACAACGCAGTGTGCTCAAGGATGTGCGGGACCCCTGTGCTGTCCAGTGGAGTGGTTCGGAATTGGATACTGCAAGATAGAGAGCACAGAGAGGAACATGGCTATTAGTACTGAGAAGCCTACTCACCTCCTGCCTGCAGCTGAGATTTATGGGAACATTCTCACTGTCTAACTAACATGGCTCGCAGAAGGATATAGAGTTATCAAGTTCTTTAGACTCTTGAATGCGCAGCCAGTCTTCTAGAGGATGCACAACCTCTGCACCTCTATTTCTGGAGATGGGACAGCAGTTTTCAGCACATAACTAAACACATTTCTTTTTTTAGCCAAAAGGCTCAGAAAACAACTTCATGGAAGGTTATGGTTAAAAGAAATGGTTCACATTTTGCAAATATAAGGCAATTTATTGGAACATCCAATTTTAGGCTCACCAATACAGAAGAGATGATAATAAATTTGTAGGAGGTTAGTGGAGAGCCACAAAAATGGTCAGGGGCTGCAGCACATGCCCTGTGAAAAGAGGCTGGGGAAACTGGGCTTATTCAGCCTGGAGAAGGAAAGGTGAAGGGACTCAATAGCTGCCTTTCAATACCTACAAGGAGTTTACAATGACAACAGGTTCTTTGCATAAATATGCGCAAGGAAAGGACAAGAGACAATGTTTATAAATTGACACAAGGGAGGTTCCAACTTGATATTAAAGATAACACCATACAGACAGTCAGGCATTGGGTAGAGGTTGCCCAGAGCGGTGGTAGAATCTCAGTCTTTGGAAATTTTCACCTGGACAAATGTCTGAAGACCTCATCTGAATTAAGTGCTGACCCTGTTTTGAGCAGCAGATTGAATGACAGACCTCATGACATCTGTTCCAACATGTAAAACTCCAAGGAAGTCCCACAAAGGAAGTGCAATTGTCTTTGTTATCACAGAAAAATCCAGTTATGAATCTGGATTACAATTTAGAAACCACAAGGTGATGCTGAGATGGAATGTGCTATATACATATATATCACACACATACATCAATGTTTTACCTGAATAGGTTATTGGAGTCCTCCCGTGCCACATGTAAATATCTGGCTCCTGTCCCATCATGACTAAGCTTCACTGCAGTCAGGAACAGCTCAGGAACAGCTGTCACCTGCATTGAGGAAAACATCTGTGTTACAGTGTGACTGCAACTAGGTCAAATAAATCATGGATGATATGATGAGTTTGTTGATATGATCAGTTTGTTGATCCTGTACATAATACCATCATATACGGTATTAAATTCTTTCTTCCTATAATTTGTGGGGGAAATAAAAGATGTAAATGGAAAATAAAGTTTGAAAAAAAAAACCAACACAATTCAAATGCACTACAACCAAAGAACTATACTCTTCTGGTACAGACATTAAGACCAGAATAATTTGATCAGAAATACAAACAAAAGGCGTATATTCAAATGTCAGTGCTCTGGGTAGCAAAAGAAAAATCAAGGAACCCAGTTCTACTTCTAGCTCTGTCACTAGCAATTATGTTTTGCAAATTACCTTGACTCTCTGCTTCTGCTTCGTTCTTTAAAAAAGTAAAAAGAAGTTTCACATAATATTTCCATTGCAGCTTCTTAACAAAGGTATCAAACGCAGATTAGGAAACAAACTATTACTTGAATGTTTTTCTCAAAACAGCACACAGTGAAGTTCAGTTACCTGTCACGATTTCTAGAAGACCACAGTGAATGCTCAACATCTGTAGCAGACACAAATTCCTGGGGTGCGTTATTTACGCTAGGAGAGTTAGCTCCCCATAGGAATATGTTACTGTTACCGTAAGAATTCGCTTGCAGAGGAATCATAGAATAGTGTGGGTTGGAAGGGACCTTTAAAGCTCACCCAGTCCAGCCACCCTGCAACGAGCAGGGACATCTTCAACCAGATCAGGTTGCTCAGAGCCTCGTCCAGCCTGGCATTGAATGTTTTCAGGGATGGGGCATCTGCCACTTTTCTGGGTAACCTGTTTCATCACCCTCAGTGTAAAAAATGACTTCCTCATGTCTAACCTGAATCTCCCCTCTTTATTTTAAAACCATCACCCCTTGTCCTGTCGTAACAGGCCCTTCAAAACAGCATGTCTCCATTTTTCCTATAGGCTCCTTTTAAGTACTGAAAGGCCACAATAAGGTCTCCCCAGAGACTCTTCCAGGCTAAACAACCCCAACTCTCTCAACCTGAATAACTACAAGTAACTACTGTATCATTTTTTAACTGACCAACCAGAGCTGCTATGCAAATATTTAGTGTGGAGACTCCTGGCCTCACTCAGGCACTTTCCAACCAAGAGAAAATTATCTATACAAACACAGAGGAAACATAAGCGAAGGGAGACGCTCACCTGCTCCACAGTGAACCCGTGGATTTGCTCGCCCACCCGGTACCGCAGCGCTCGTTCGTCAGCCGGAACGCTCCTCCACCTCCATGACTTCTGAACTAAAGACCTGAAATAACATTTCTCTTAAAACCAAGCACACCCCCACCAGCGGTGCTACAGCAGCGAACGAGACCCCGTCCCGTCCGGTCCCCCATCCCCGCGCTGGGACGGAGGCAGCGAGGGGACGACGGGCGGACAACCGCCCAGCCCCGCGTCCCGCCGGCCTCCAGCCAGGGGCGGCCCTTGGGGAGCGGGGGCTCCCAGCTGCCCGCTCGGGGCCTCCTGGTCCCCGTCAGCGACACGGCACAACGCTACCGTCCTTCGGCTGAGCGCCAAGCAGCCGGCTGCAGCGCGGAGCCCGCCCAGGCCCGTGGCGCGTTCCGGGGCAGCGGAGGACGGGCCGCCTCCCCGGCGGAGGGGCCGGGCAAGGCGGGGAAAGGACCGGCAGGGAAAAGACTGGCGGGGACCCCGGCCCGCTCCCTCCCCATCCTCACCGGCCGCGGCTCAGCAGCCCCCCGGCCACCCGGTAGCGGCTCCACATGTCTGGGCGCCTCGGCAGCGGGACGGGCCGCACGACCGGGCCGGCGCAGGCGCCGCGGCCCCGCCCGCATTGGCGGCGGGGGAGGCTCCGCCCGCCCTGGCCGGATCCGCCCCGCGCTGCGGCGGCCGATCGGGGCAGCGGGACGGCGGTGGGGTCGGCCCGGGTCGCTACAGCCCGGGGGCCGAGGTGGCAGCAGTGGCAGCAGCCGCCGAGCTGCAGGGGCGGCGGGTGCTCAGAGAGACCGTGCGGGCGGCGGGACCCAAAGAGGGACGGAGGGGACTGAGGCCGGGAACACGGCCCTAAAGCATTCTAGTTTTGGGGAGGGTTGACCTTGGGGGTGGAGTGGGACCTTTGGGAAATGCCTTTGCTTGTTCAGGAAGTTCCCAGGGAAATCAAAAGCTCTGTTTGTTGTAAAGGGATGACCTTTTGGTGGAGCCCGTTGTTTGTCTTTTCAAATAAAAATAATAAGAAAAAAAGAAACAAAAAACACAAACCCAACCCAAATAACAACAACAACAACAAAACAATAAAAAACAAACCAACCAAACAAAAGCAAACAAAAAACAATCTGAGATAAACGTGTTTCAATGGCTGGCATCTCCCCTTGTCCATGCCTGGCCAGTGCATCTTAACATTTCTATGCAAAAATTTTGTGAGGAAAATGAGCAAAGTAACCAGGAGTAAGAGGGAAACTAAACTGGGCTTTAATGCTGCAATGGTGTCTCTGCAGAGCCTTTATCACCCACACAAGACGTTTCACACAGATAAGCTGGCAGGCACAGATCTTCTCCCAGTAAACGTCATAGCGGGGACCCCAATGAAGATTTGCAGGATGTCATGGTACCCACCAGAAAAGTGCTTGTACGTTGTACTTCCATGCCTAGGCTTTTATTGCTTCCATTTTACAAACTAAAATGATTTTTAGATAGTGGCTTGATAACCGATCTCATAGCGCGTATTCATGAGGTTTCCCAGAGGGCCAGAACCTGGGAGGTGCGGCCACCAAACTGCAGATCCCTCACTCCTGAACCTGAGAGCCTGTTTAGATCTAAGAGGCCTGATGCCAAAAGTGGAGACTATGTGGGATTTTAAACAAACGCAGAGTGAACAACAGGTGCTTGACACATCTCATGCTGCTTGTCTTCAGATCTTTGGCTATGATGCTAAATGAAAAAAAAAAAAACGGAATTTAAAGTATTCCGGGAATTTTTGTCTCTACCATCTCTGACCTACTCCTGCTTGTCGCTGTCTGCCGTGCAGCTGTCTGCATCCCGCTGCCGCCTGCCATCCGTCACGTCAGGGATTTATCATCCTTGCGTGACTCAGCCCTCTCGCAGCCCTCCTGCCCTCCCGGCCCTGCCGTGCAGCTTCCACCTCCCCGCTCGCTGTGTGGCTTCTCGTTGCTCCAGCGCCTTTCATTTCCTCTGCTTTTCTCATTTGTGTTTTCCATGTGATTTTCCCATTTCATTAATTTTTAAATTGAATAAAAAAGCCAATAACTTGCTGTAGTTAAAACTGGGATATTGTGCATTAACCTATATCACCTGTCATCTATCTTAATTACATATCTTTCTAATTCTCTTTTAAGGCTAGTGAAAAGGTCCAGTAACTTTAATGCAAAGCTTAGATGCTGTGTACTAGCAAATGCAATTTGTTTGCTCCCTGTTTTCATTTTACCTTATTTCCTCCCTGCATTTTACCACTTCACCTCCTTTTTGTCCTTTTTCTTCTATATTTGCTTCAGATGAGAACCAAGTCACACCACTTTGATAGGAGCTGCTTCCAATGTGTGTTTCTTTTCAGTATATGTTTCCAGAAACTACATGTTTCTAACACCATGAAAAAAAACAGTCCTTGTGGGAACTCTGTGTTTTTTCCAAGCTAAAAACAAGCAATGACAAACATATACTGAACAATGTTCTCAAAAGAATAAACGTATGAAAAGAAGTACTTCTGAGACTCACATTGAGTGAGTTTGCACTGCACAGTGCAATTTTCAAATATTTCTAGATATTTTTCAGTGGTTTATAGTTGGTCACAACAGGGTTAACTTGCTGCAATTTTTAATTTAAAAGACTCTGCTGTTTTTTCTGTTGACTGTTCAGTTCCCTGGTTTTACTAACAGTTTACTAATTTGACCATAAGCTACTGTCTCTTTTTACAGATATCTTGTCATCAATATTTAGTTTGCTTCATGGTTTATAACATTCATCTTTATGGAACATCAGGCTGGCATTCTGCTGCAGACATTTATTTATTTTTAGTTGGTGTTTATATTGGAAAGATGATTTACTGGCTGTCTGTTTTTTATCACTGACATAGCGTTTGACAGGCAACCTTTCACAAACTTAACCAATCTAAGTGGGCAGAGTTTCAAAATATATCGAACATCATTCCTAGACTTAAATTTAATCACAAAATGGAAGTCTTTATACTATCCCTTAGACAACTTTAAAACCATTTTTCTTTCACCTACTGTCTTTGATGTATTGTGTACATCAGAGCTTTTCTTATGGGAAATGAAACAGAAACTGATCTGTTATACTTTTTTCCTTCATTTTCTCACTGTGTAAGATTAGTGCTGCGCTGGTAATGTAAGAGTAGTATATTATATTCTTTGTGAATGTACAGGCACACACATGCATAAATATATATAATTTTGTAAACATAAGTTTTGCATCTTAAGGATAATTCAGAAAAACCTTACTGCCATGTAAAAGTATAAAAGTTAAATTATGATCTTGGTCGACTTGTTTTGATAAATCACATAAAAGCATTTGGATTACTGTGACAAGATTTTGCTATCAGTTATTTAGCAACAAATTCTGTGTAATTGTAGTTACTTCAAAGAGCTTTTCCACCGATGAAAATGAGAGGACAATTTAGTCCTCAATGTTTGACTGGAGAGATACCTTTACTTAGTGTTATTTTCCTTCAGATTTTTGTTTTCAATCACAAGTTTATCTAAACTAAATATGTGGGCTAAAGATTCCCGTGCATACACAAGCTGTTTCTTTTAGAAAATAATCAACTAAAACTGTTTAGGAATGACAATGCTGCTGTGTGTTTAACTTCCCGCTTTTCAAGTGCGTCTTTTCTTATGGACAATAAGGCCCAAATTTTGCCAAGTTAAAATCTCTGAAAAATACATAGCAGATGCTTGTTACAGTTGGATAACTATATTTTCTATGTTGTTGCCTACGAAGCATTCTTGAATTTCATCATTTCTCCCTGCACAGAGCATAGACTGTGCCTACACCTTTCTTCTAGGGTTTCCTCAGGGCTAAAGTTAATAAAAATTATTTCCTCTGTGTCTGCTTCACCCTCCCAGGGAAGAGACCAGTGATTTCCTGCACAGCTCTGTACTACTTGTCAAAAACAACATAAAACTCCTTATGAAATTCAGCAGAAGTTAAAGGAAAAAAGGCTACGCTCAAGGTCTACTGAAAGACAGAAATTCCAAGGGCATACAGTTGGTATTCAGAAATTGTGCTTTGTCAGTGGACAAAATAATGAGGTGACTATCTGCTTGTCAACCCTTTTCTGAAGGCCTGTGAAGGCAGTACGCAATAACGGTGTGGCAGCCACTGAGTTGAGAAGAATGAACTTTCACATCCCAGATGCTGTCCCTTCCCTTCCCTGGTTCCCTGCCATCACCACCCATCATCTTCATGGGAGAGGGTCTGGTAGGAGTACGGTTTTGAGAGGACATGAGCGTGACCCCTGCTTCAGCTGTTACCTTGAACATCACTGAGCCCTACCAGTACCCTTTGCTTGTGTGTGTCAGTTTTGTTGCCAAAATTGTTTATTTGCACTCCTGCTTTTGAGTGTATTCTCTTCAATAAGAAAAGATTAGTAAGCAAGTGGTTTTGCACCACAGGTGTCAACCAACGTTGAGTGAGTCACTGAAATCAGCATTTTACAAAGCTGTGTGGAGAGAAAAGTGCACCAGGTCTCAGCACACCTCCTAATTTATCTGTCCATGCTTTTTTCCAGACAAGATTGCATGGAAAAGGCAGAGGCAGAGGCTGATGTTTCTGCTGCTGCTGTTTTTCTGCTTCCTTCCCACCCTCACAAATGGCTTGAAACCACGACTTGGGGTATCCCAGAGATTGTCTGCCCATTAGCAGGACTCCTGTCGGTGGCAGATGGAAGATTATTAAATGCATATATGGTAGTGTAAAAGAGAGGGAAATATTCCTCAGAAAGATTTTACAGTAGGAAATGGCATGGAAACTGAAGGCAATATTCAGTGTGGTGATCTTTGGACAATTTATCTCAAAGAGCTCCCGCAAGGTACAAATAGGCTCTCCACTGGGCTGTGCGACCCCATGCAGGATGGAGTCTGGGATGTGCAAACCCTGCTTTGTATTGTGCTGTCAGAGAGCAGGACACCTCCCAGTGCCACAGTGCCAGGAGCAGGTTTGTTCTGAACCAATGATTTAAGAAAAGGAAAAAAAGGCAAATTGCGTGTCTTGCTAAAAGCCAGGGATGATGTAGTGTATCAGAAGTGCTTCCGTGTTTTAGAATTATCTCAAACTAGAACGCCTGGTTACAGTCAAGATGAAAACCTTGCTTAATAGTTTACATTTCAAATTATTTTACTCCCCTTCTTCACATCTTTTCCCGCATCTTTATCAAAAGATAAACATTGTGAGGAATTCAGGGAGAGGAAGGAGAGAGGAAGGTGGAAGGGAGATAGTGCTTGGATCAAGGTTGGCAAAAATTACATGGTTCTGTAATATTATGCAAACGCATAAGTGAGGAAACCTAAAGAGACATCAGTATTATTTTTAGGAAACAGGATATTACAAAGGGTTATCATTAACTGAAAATTGTTGCTACAGAATATCACAAATATAGGAGTGGAAAGTTGCTCAACACCTCAGCTCTCAGGGGTTAAGCGGAACTTCATGCACAGCTTGTGTGGTGCCTCCAAATTGCAATTTAATGCTATATTCGAACTCTGTGGGAGTCACATGTTAACAATGACAGCTGAAAGAGTATGAATCTCAGGGATAAAAAACAGTGAAATAGCGAAGTCGCAGTATTTTATTCTGTAGAGTATGGCTTAAAAATTTATAACTAATTTTCTTAGGAGATTCTCCTTGGAAGGATCGTCCTTTGCTGGTTGCTTGTAATACCCAGAAATATGTAACTGTATGGCGAACATATTCTTATCAGTCTTTTAATTCATTGTTTTACAAATATTTCGAGAATATCTCCACTGTAACCATTAGTAATGTTACTTGCTGTAGGAAGATAGTTGTGACATACGTAATCATGAAATACATCAGAGTCCATTTTTGTCATAGAAGAAAAACAAAAGCCTCACTACTATCAAATTCCACTGTTGTCTCAGACATAAACTATAATCCACAACACCAAGAAGAGGATAAACAAATAGAAAACTCTGCCATCTGCTCCATTCTTGATACTGCAGAGTGATCCACACTTTATGAATTTTCTGTTAGCCTTAGTTGAGTTATATTTCATTCCTGAACTTCTTTGTTGGACCAGAGTGACACAAGCCAGAATAGAGATTAATGCTGTGCAGATGTGGTCTCTCTCATAGCTCTAACAAGGTACCTCAGTCTTGCTCCTGTCACCTTGTTGACAGAGAGCCTTTATTAAGTCCTTAACCATACAGATACACACATAGCACAGATACAGGGCAAAGCGTACTCTTTGTGTGTGGGAAGAACAACGTCTGTGCAAAGGAGTTGTGGAGTTTATGTAAAGATTTCATTTAAGTGACCTCACTGCCCATATCTGCAAAACCTCATGCTAGATCCCATGGAGCTGCAGTAATGGAAAAAATCATGAAATGTATGTCTCAGTTTAGTACAAGTGAAATGTATTTTGAGAAGAGGTGAGATCTCGTCCATGTCTGACACTGTCTGGAATGGTTAGAAAATTGCTCTGCATCTGTTTATGTCTCAGCTGCCACATGCTGGAAATAATTGTTTCTTGTTATCTCTTACCTTTCATTTTGGGGTAGAGGAGGGAAGGAAGAGAAAAACATCGAACCCTCATTTCTTGGATGTTTTTACGTACTTAAGTGTCAGGGTAACGGAGCTTGCCCATGATAAAAAGCATCTTCTAACTGCTAAGCCAGAGAAGGTTCATAAAAATTGAGGTCCATACTTGGCCTTTGGTTTCCTCTGGTCCCTCTGTGGCTACAATATTTAACTGAGGAGAGGGGAATTTCACTTTGAATTACCTGAAGTAGTGAGACAGCTGTAATACAGCTACTGGGGCATTGATTTTATGATATGAAACTGTGCAGCATATCCCATGTGTAGAAAAAGAGCCTTGAAGAAATTGGAGGGTGCAAATCCCCAGGATTAAGTTGAGGGTTGTGTGAGGTGATGGCAGCCTAACCCAGTAAAGTCCTGCTCCAGCTGTCTTTTCGGAGAGGTCTTTGAGCAAACTGTCTCTATAATCTTGCCATATTTTGTTTCAAGACTAGGCTATTCACTCCAAAAGAGGGCCTGAATGTGGATTAATGTTTGTGTGATCTGAATCATCAGGGAATGGTGTAGCCAGGGTCTGTGGTCCAATAGCCAGAGAAGCTATTCTTTACTAATCTTCAACTTTCCTTATATGAATGCTTGTTTGAACACTTAGTGTACTTAGCTGGATGTATTCTGACATGCTGAAGGAACAGTGACAGTAAACATGCCATATTTGCATCTATGACTACTTTAAGTATTGGGAGTTTGTTATGTGAAGAAGTAGGTGTTTAGACAAGTTCTTCCATCACCAGCAGTTATTACCAAATATTGTTTCTTGTTGGTGACATCCATTACACCGAAGTAAAGCAATTCCCCATTATCTGTGCCCAAATTGCAATGCCCTCAGGAGCTATTCATGCCTACTATGATTTTTCATTGCCCGTGCCAGAAGTGTAAAATCATATGCTGTAGCTGATTTGGAGTGATGCATGGACAGATTGCTCAGCAAACTGAGCATATAATGAATGGACTCTTCCTGCTTTTCCCCCTTCTGAGCACTTAAGTTTTTCTGCTGCTCATCTGTCTCTTTTAACAAAACACAGAATTTAATATCCCTGAGACTTCTGCGCTTGTCAGGTTCCTTTGCAATTAGTCGGTTGGTGGAGGAGAGGGGAGCTCAATGACAGACAGGAAAAGCATGAGCTGCAAGTCTAATTTTCTTAGAAAGCCAAGATGTACAAACGATATCGAGTTAAAGTAATCAAAACATTCTCCAGTTCACTGACTGTTTCTGAGAAAAGCAAAGCAATGTTATATTTCAAGTCATACTTGGTTTTAGATTTTGCACTGGCTCTTATGCAGCTGATTAAAATGCAGCACAAAATGCAACTTGACTTACACTTTATTATTACAAACAAATGCTAGGCAGAAACCATCTGTATCTTCTACTGTTCATGTCTACATGGTGCTGCAGTTGGCCAACTCTTATAATCACATTCTAGACATGAGACACAATTGCAAGTCTTGTTGAATGTCTGTATGTCATGACATCATTTTGTACCATTGAAGTTAAACTTTAAAATGTGGATAGTTGTTCTGAAGATTCAGAGTCAAAACACTTCAGAAATGTTGAAGACAGTATATATATATTTTTTTTTTATTTGCTCAACAACCTTGTTTTCAGTTAGTCTTTAAGTCTCACAGGTCAAACAGTGCCTGCTATCTTACATAAGGTGTAGTCAGTCGTACTAAAGTAAATAATGTTTCATGAAGTAAACACCAGTGAAGTGTTGTCCCATAGGTTTTGTTTTTTAGGGTGCTTTGTACTTATCTGTGGCTGTAATCACAGAATCACAGAATCGACTGGGTTGGAAAAGACCTCAGAGATCATCAAGTCCAACCCTTGGTCCAACTCCAGTCCATTTGCTAGATCATGGCACTAAGTGTCTTGTCCAATCTTAGTTTAAAAACCTCCAGCGATGGCAAGTCCACCACCTCCCTGGGCAGCCATTCCAGCTATCGGGTGCATAAGGACCATTACCACCCCTCTGCCCTCACAGAAATACGGAAGAGCGTGCCTGCTGACAGACAGCTGTGCTTGTGCAGCTCTTGCATTTCGGCCAGGGCACTGCATCTCTCAGTCCTGCAGCAGTGGCTTTCTGCTCTGTGTCACCGGAAGATTTAACTCAGTAATGTTGCAGAACTGAGCCAGGGTTTTTATCATGCACGTGTTACTTTTACTTACAGTTTTCAGGACATGTAAGTCTCTCTCCTTTGAATAATCCATAACGTCTTCAAAAAGGCAATGTGACCTAATCTGCCGAATGATCTCATGCTTTGTCAGATGTAAAGTATTATCCAAAGTGAATGAAATGAGATGGTTTGAAGTTTTGAAAAGATGTCTCTGGAATGTATGAACATATTTGTTTCATCTTCCACATGTAACCCAAATAAAGAACCCATTATGATGTATTCCACATAGTATACAGTTCATTATGTTCAGCAACATGTCTCTCCCTTCTTGTATTAAAGCAAAGTATTCTCTTTTATCTCTGTTCCTGATAAAGACCTGCCACCTTTTGCTGCTTAATAATTGAAGGCAACCTACTACAGAAGCTTAGTGTTGGATGGCTGCCTGCACCAATAATATGAAAAAGAATCGAGTTATTATTTTTGATGGCTTTAGTAGTTATTAAAACTGAGGACTGTATGTCATGACTCCAGGAATCTTTTAACTCTGCCACTGACTTACAGAAAGAAACCCTGACCTTGCTAAGGTTAATGGTGACTTCTGCATCACTATGATCTTTACTTCAGTCATCAAGTCTCAGAGTTTCAGTTTCTCAAAGAAATCATGAGTTAAAATTGCTATTATTATCTATTTTACAGACGAGTAAATAGCATTACATTAATTAATCAATAGAACTGAGGAACAATATTCATTTGTCAGAATCATATAGTACCTATGTGTTGACATATATGGGTGAAACTTCTGAAGTTCCTGTAAAATTGACACACTTTTTACAGGTATGCACATTTATTTGTGTATATTTGAAATTCAAATATGTGTTTACCTTGATCCTTCATTATGAATTTCAAAACAAGGTAGTTTTCAGAAATATTTATTTTGCATAAATGGATTTTCTGAACAAGTGGATCTGGTTTGAACAAAGGCTTCTCAGTCACCTATGTGGTGTTTTTATGGATTTTGACATTTTTTTTTTTTTAAATGTAGCTTTCCTGGCAGCGCAAAAGCTAATTCAGAGGTGAATCTTCCACAACACCAGCAAATTCTCTAAGGCTCGCTTTTGCTCATTCTGACTAAAATCATAGCAAAACCAGTGTAACAAGAACTTATGAAGTTGTCATTGTCATTTCAGTCTCCTGCACTGTCAAAAAGCAAACAAACAAGCACTATTTCAGTATGGCTTGCATCCATACGTACTGTGGAATGTATATGTCACTCAGCTTTTTATTTGTTGGAAAGTCATTTCACGTCTTTCACAAACAAATGAGGAATGATGAGGCTGTGAAAACTGCTGATCAAATCAAGGACCACTCCGCAAACAGGATCGGCACAGCAAGGTTTCCTATGCGGGTTTGTCCTTTCATTTTTTCAGGGCAAATGATACCCAGAGCTGGACATCACCATGTCTAGAGGGTCTATAATCACTAATAGAAAAATTCTAGCATGTAGTTGTGGGGCTATGACAAAAGGCAATTAAAAAGAAATTGGAAGAGTCTAATTAAAAATGTGTAGCTATGAATACTGAATCCTTGAAGCCTCCAACAATTAGTGTCAATAATATTTTCATTTTTCATTTTACCCATACTATATACTTCACATTTCTGTAAGTAGCGAATCTGAAAGAGGCACTCTGTTTCTGGAGCATGAAACACCATTTTCCAATTTGCCTTATAAAATGAATACCTAGTAAAAAAAACTAAGGCCAGGCAGCATGTAAGTGGTAGAAGACTAGATCCCTTGAGAAACAGCTAAGCATAAAAGTAAATTTTATAATAACTTTGACTTATTCAACTCTTAAACATAACTTAAGGTGCAGCTGCATTCGTATGAGACAATGTCTGACCTTGGCATACAGAAGTGCTGCTGTGGGCCATAGCTTTTGCCCTCTTGCAGTTTGTGTGCCATTATTATGATAAGCTTTTCTATTGTGGTAACTCAAGCATATGCAGTTTGCCATTCAGAACAGAACCAACAAAGCTTTCAATAACTGGAATAATGTATACCCTGAATGTCAGATACATCAGTCATTAGAAAAATCACTGTACATGCAAAAATCATTGAATGTATATGCCCCAGGGCTGCTTACAGATACGTTTCTTTCAATCATTCATCTATTGATAATAGAGCTCACTAAACACACATTTTGCCTTCGGATGAGTGTTTGACTAATGTAAAATATTTAGCTGTGTGCTATGAAATGTATCAAGCACACAAGTATATGTCATACATGCTCAACAATTTAAATAAAATACCAAACATGCAAAGAATCCATCCAGTTTGAGATTATAGATTCTGCTGTCCTAATGTTGGCCCCAAACCTTCTTCTGGTACATTGACAGTTTTCAGTGGGAGGCTTGCTGTAATTAAATCACAAGGAGGGCTGCACTTATTTAAAAACGTGGACAGTTACATTTTCTGACCCGGCTTGACACATTGTTCACCACAGAAGATATTAACTCCAGCTAGGAAATCAAATACATTTTCATTTTCAAAAATAACAATTTTTCACAAATAGGCTTTGGAATAATATCTCATGGGTAAGCTTGTTTTGAGAGAAGATTAATTGGAGAATCACATAATGTTGTTAGTAGGCAATTAAAATTCAACTGAGCCTTAAAATTTACACCTTAGGGAACCCTGGTCAAATTTACACATATTTCAAAAATAAAAGTACAAACTGCTTCCGAAGTACCATTACATGCCATGCATATTTAAGAGTTTTCTCTTAAATGATCTGTTGAGCCTTGCTTGAAGGATCTTGGGAATACTGTTTTAGATTACTGACTTTGGAACTATCAGAAATGCTTTGCCCTCCATGACCCAAGTTAGATTTTATTATACCAAATACGTTCTTGGATAACAAATTTTACTTCCTTCACATGTATTAATGGCTCCTTTTTTAAGGGACTGATATTGGCAGTGGAAAGTTTTAGGTCTGTGTGATGGTAGGTGTTAGATTATTGAAAAGTTAAAAAAATCACTCATCTCCCATGCCTTTTGAGATTGTGGAGAAGGTAGAAGAAAAACTAGAGTGCAACAGAAAGCTGGTGGAGGCTTAAGCCAAGGAGAAGTTAAAGCTGGTTGGGGAAGGGACAGGAGAAGAAGAGGTAAGCTGAGTTTATGATCTGGGAATGGGTCAGAACATCATTTTTAAGCGTAATTGTGGAGCATGACAGAGTTGTTGCTCAATAAACAGTATTGGAAAGTGACACCTGCTCTGCTTTGTTCCAGGAAAGTCACAATCTGCAAGTTTATAGTTCCAGAAACTTCTGAATCATCTTCCAGGTAGCTTTAGTGTTTAGACCAGTAGTAGTTTTTCCATCGTGTTTTGCCTCCTCCTCTCCAGCTTCTCCGCAGCCCAGAGAGCCTAGCAGGGCTGATGCCAGGGAGGACGAAAGGCTGCAAAGGCATTTTCGGTAACTCAAACCATTTCACACCATTCATGAGCTGCAATAAAGTATCTGTGAATTTGAAAGAGCAAGAGCTGGCTGTTGGTCATGAATCCTCTGGAGGGCGAGGGCTCCCTGTTGTATCTTAAAACCTCTTTGAAGGTGGATTTTGTCCTGTTACAGCATTGCTTCTACCCTTGTCTCATTTAAAACTGATGTTATCATCCTTTCTTATGGTAAGGCCTCAGCTTAACCCTTACTTTCTTGCTGGTCACGCTGCTGGTTTTAGCTTCCTTCCTTTTACCACTAAGATCGCCTTATTGATTGTGCTGCTGGCCAAAAGGAGCTTTCTGTTGACGCAGTTGGCAGTGAGACAAGCTGTACACTTAGAGCTCATTAGATAGGTGGCATTATATTCTAAAGCTACAATCTGATGCTACTGGAAAATTATAAACCTCCTCCAATGCTATTCACTGTCTTCTCTGAAAATTGAGGGGAGCTATTGCATTCACAATTTATAATTTGCTTTTTAAAGAATCTGGCTTGAGATGTGGATTTCCACTGGAATAATGTAAAATTTCTAATGTGTAGTCTATGCTGGGTTTTTATTATTTACCTTTCCACAAAATTGGCCATGCCATGACAGAGCTTTGAAATGAAATTATGAAATTATTTTAACTTGAAACTGAAAGCAAAATCTGGTGGGTTTGCAAATGGAGCCAAAAGGAACTATGTATTACAGTGCCATAAAAATATTAACTGCTCTCAAAAATCAGACTGCAGGTATTTCAAGATAGGAGCAAAAATGGATTGTCTTTTACCTGAAACAGGAAGAACAGTATTTACTTTTTCTCAGCATAGTGAAGATAAGGTCGTGCTGATGCTACAAGAAAACACTGTGTTCCAGATTCCTTTGCTAGCTTCAAGTAATTTGGGAAGGCTAAATAGAAAAGTGCATTCCCATATGGAGGTACTTGTCTGAGTTGAAACAGTGTGATTTAAATACCATGGCAAAAACCACTCCTAGGACAAGATGCAATGTGACGCTGTTGCGTCTATAACACTTTTGGTTTTGTGACTAGCTTGTCCAACACTCCACTACTTGGTGCAGCCATATCTAGAATTAATGGATATTTGTGGAGAACTGAGCTATGGTTGTGAAGGACAGCATACAAAAGCCCATGAAGAAATGAAGCATCCTATGTACCCCCACAGCTTTAAATGGCACATAGTAAATAAAGTCACAACGCTGAATAGTCTGAGGATTACTAGGAATATCAATATACTGGGTACTATCCATTCTCAGCACTAAAAAAAACTGTGGAAAACAATATGTGATCAAAGACAGTATCCATTAATTAAGAATTAGCTAATGATCTTCAGTCTCATATTTCCTGTGTGCTTGGTTTTCTATACCAGTTAAAAATCTTTTAACTAAGTTTTGTGAAATATGATGCAAAGATAGATTTCTAGCAGGTATTCCTCTAAAAGAGAAAGGACCTATGAGAAATGGAAAACTCAACAGTCTGGGAAAGAGGTAGTTCAGAAGGAAAAGGACTGAATTACCGAGAAACAACCTGAAGAGTCAAAGCCAAGACTGTGGATGCTCTGTGAAGCTGCCTGGGTGTTACAGATCTGAAGCGAATGACAAACCAGAAGAGAGTGGAGGGGTCTCAACTTCAGACGTAAGAAAACAAAGTTTGGGCTCTCACTGGTCGATGAATACTGCCCAGTGCAGACAATCATTCTTTAATTAAAACTATTTGTGTCTGCCAATATAGAGGGCGCTATGTGGTTGAGCTGGCAGCTAACTTTAACAAATAGATTGTTGAATTCTCTATATGCAATATTTTCTTGAGGAATCAGATCATTGTGGTTGAAAGGAATGAATATTTCTACCCTTTACACCGTTCAACAGACGGAAACACCAATTGTCCTTTGTGGCAACAGCCAGCTGTGTTTTCTCATGTCCATTCAAGCTCTTGCACATCTGCACAGAATTAAAACTTGTAATTTACAGCTAAATATATATATGTATGTAAACTGTGTATTTATTAATTGTAGTTGTGTTTAAAGACCATGATTAAAGATCATAATCTTCTTGCCTGAAGCACTTCACATAGAAATGAAAGGACAGTCTTTGTCCTCTGACTGGCCGAGTGAAATCCATTTAAAATATTTCCCCATCATGAACTATAAGTATTATTAAGTATTATTAAGCAATACCTTAAAACAAACATCATGAAAACATTATCCATCATTTTCAATAGTGGTTTTGCTATTAAATCAGGGCATAACCTATTTGACAATTAGCATGTGATGATGTCTGTCCCTAGTGGTAAATAAATACCAGTTTGACTTTGGTATGATGAAAGCTTTTTATATTTTAACTGTTGAGGCACATGCATGTTTGGAACTGGGCTGTCACCAAATACTTCTTACTGGAGTATATATCCCACTCACTAAATGGAAATCTAGTGTGGGGTGTTTTCTGTGGGCGAAGTTCAATACAAAGGAATATGTGGCCAATATTGAAAGGGATTTTGAGCTGCACAAAAAATACTCCCATGTGTTAACAACTGAAATTGCGAGGCAGAGTGCTGGATGACACAGGGTGGCAGCACAGATCAGCAATACTGGCTTCTGCCAGGATAATAAACCCTATGTGTCCTCCTTGCGGAAATCTGTGGTTTTTATTTGCGCTATTTTGTTCATGTCTTATTGTCACCATGTGATCATTCTCCTTAAAGGTCGTTCACCTTAACTTGGATTGCAGTCAAGGCCAAGGCTTGGTCCTATGGCTTGGTTCAGCTCTAAATGAAATCATTAGTGGGTGAAGATACAAGCTCCTAGGGAATGCTTTCTCTGGAGCGGGTAAAGTTAGATGCCCCTGGAGGAATCCCGATGTTGTTGAAATCAAATGAGTGGTTTGTTATTGACTTTAGTGGGACCAGGATTTTAATGCTAGGATAGGATTTTCAGTAGATCAAAGAAAAGGACAGTAGGATTCAGACATTTAAATCATTTAGTCACTTGGATTTGAAGGCGGTATTGTGGAGGAATTTATTTGAAAATCCTAATTGCAAATCCACAGTCAGTCGCTTCCCTAACTGACCTAGCTCATGGGGGTTTTGCATGTTTGAACTCCCTGCTGATTTAATGCAAATACCTTGAGAAATTGTGTAACGTTACCTTTAGGCAACATTGTTACTGGAATTTCTATACTTTAAAGGGTTTTAGTTTGCAAATTTAACATATTGCTTTAAACTCCCTGTATTCTTGTTGTGTAATGATATGCACAAGATAAAATTGAGCTATCATTTCCAGCAGAAGTGAACTTAATATTTATTCCTCCATAGCTAGTATGAAGAAATTCAGGTTAATTTCTGTATTCATATCAGCTGACTTATGCGTCTGGGTTTCCATCCCACAAATGTTTGTGCAGCTTCTTCACTTTAAGCATGCCAGTTTTTCCATTACAGTCACATGAAATTACTTCCATGTTTAAAGTGCATATTAGCAGGATCAAGGACCTTGGGTAACGCACTCTGAGATAGTGCATGTTCTCTAAGTCGTGTGACTCAGTGGCATGTAAAAATGCATTTTCTTGTCACAATGATGTCAGCATTGCTTTTATTTAATACACTGTATTTATTTTATCAGGAACAAAAATCTCATTTAATAGTAGTCTTGAAAAAGAAAAAAATTGGGTTTTCTTTAGTTCACTTAGTCATATGTTCTTTTATGTGCATTCAGCTCTTGTCCATCCTGAAAGACTCTATGGTGACTGGAGGTTCGATGAAATTATGACATCTCAAGAGAAAAGAGGCTGTAATCTGAACAAATGAGAGAAGAAAGGATTTTTAGCCACTGGTCACATCTCTTTTCACTTGTTTTGACTGACATCTACTAAGCAGCAGTGTCTACTAAACCTTATATGAGAAAATAGGTTTTACTTTCTTGATGTAGCTAGCACTGAAAAGAGGTGCCTTTTCACACATTTTATTTCTTGCCTTTTGAATTAAAAAACAAAACACTTCATCCGTCCTTTAAATGCTGCAGTGAAAATAAAGGTCAAATGCTTTATCTTCATGTAAGGATTATTACAACAATCTCCTCACACATTCTCTTTAAAAAGCTGACTTTTCAGTGCCCTCCATATCTTTCTTGCAGTCCTTCTTTGCTTCTGGACATCTTTGTTTCATTCCCATTTACTGGGAATGCATATAAGTACACTGCTTTGGTCCAAATGACTGCACATTGCACCCGCTATCATTAGATACAGTGAAGATAAATGAAAAAGAAGTTGGCTATAAGCAGGAAGAATTCTGCGATGTGTTGAGACATTCTGTGTCAATGTCAAAAGGAGGAAGGACATTTTCAGAGCATGCATTATGCAGCTCCAAACACTTCCTCGAATATACATTCTGAGCACATAGTCCTTATGATAGAGGTTGTAAGGGTTTTTTTAACTTTTATTCCTCAGGGCTCCATCCTGCAATGTGGTGTTGAAAGACTGCAACTCCTGAAATCACAAAAGTGAGGGCAAAATATTAGCTGATTTAAATTACGGTAAATCCATTTAAGTATTTCTTCTTATTTCAGTAACAGTTTACACCAGCAAAAATCCTAGTCCTTAGAAGAAAGGATTTAACAATTCCAGAAGTTGTTCAGCCCTTTACAGGATCAGATCAGCAGACAACAACAGCACCATAAAGCATATTCCCAAGGGACAGCTGGGATTTCATACACCTTGGGTATCTGTAAGAATTCTGGTGTTAAGAAAGCAAACTGTGTAATTCAAAGATGGAGAAAAACCTGAGCAGTAGCTACTTTGCTAGTAATAATAAGCTGGCAATAATATTTTAAGGTCTAATCCTGTCATATTCTGATGTTCTCAGATTAGACAGTAAATGACTTTTTAAAATAGCCAAGATAGCTAGGGATAATTACAACTAAATTGTCCTCAGGATGTTTTTTTTTTTAAAGAATGGTCAGTCATTAAAAAATGCCCAAAATATGTCCAGCTATATTATCTCACCTCCAAGTAAAAGTACCCAAGATGATTCCAACAGCACATCTGAGCACTCAGAATTTATATGGAGATGTGAAGTGTAATGGATAATCTGACAAATGTAACTATTATGGTTTGAGCACACCACCAAAATAGCTCCCCGCCTTCTGGAAAAGTAACAGTACGTTTTAGAATAGCCCAGACTCAATTCGTATTGATCCACATAAAGAATAATGACCAACCACACTGTTTCAGCAGAATTAATCCAATCTCTTTCCCTGCTTCCCTTGTTGAACCCTCAAGAGAGAATTATAGATTTCTTATACTGTTGTGCTCATTCACTTGCTATGTGGCAATGACCTACTTTCTGTTTAACACCGTGAACACAGGAGTTGAATGTATGAACATACAGCATTAGGCTTATGCATATAGCGTTGTGATCGTCAAAGATAAAACCTGACATCCAATAAATCTTTGATCTTGAAAGGAAATGGTGCTTATTTGCATCTAAGTACTTGCAAGAAATTGCAGGTAATCTAAATGGAGAATCAAAGCTGGAGAAGCTTCTTGTGGGTAATTCGCATTTAAAAATTCTAGGCAAAAAGCAGTTTGGGTTTTATTTGCTCAGAGAAGTATAGGAGCTGAATTTGTACAAGTTTACAAAAATGGCTTCTTCCCAACTCCCTGTGACCTTGCCTTTGGTCATTGCAAAATAAATGCTAATTAATGGAGCATAAAGTGATGTTTATTTGTTCCTTGTAAGTCTCCTACTTGAGAGGCTGCAACCTGGAGGGAATGTTGATATTGGTTATTATAAAAAGCAAATAACACGTCTCTTCAAATGCTAGAATCTTGCACATGTACTGGAAAGAATGGAAAGCCAGGTAATGAATAACAGAAAGGTTTGGCTCAAAGGCTTGTAAATTGCAATGTAAACATCATGCCTCAGAACTGCAGGCACATGAGCAATATGGTTGACACATAGTATGCCAGGCTTTATGTCATGACTGCTTTGGTACAGGCCAAAGCTGTGGTAATCCTGCATGTTTTTATGCCAAGAAGAAAACTGATTTGCTTGAAGTGTGGAAAATTAGATGATTCTGCTGGCAATGAGTGATGTCCTTCATATGAAGGCAGGAAGGATCAAAAAATCAAAAAAGGATTTTTGAGATTTGAAAATTTGACTTGAGTAGAAGAAATCTGCAGCTACTCTGCAAATGGAATTGTCACTGAATGATTTTTTTTTTTTTAAATGACAGTCTGGCTTTTCTATAGGAAGGTTGTTTTAAAATAAAAATCAGTATTTTGCCCAGAAGCATTGGGCAATACTTTGTGGCATGGATAGGAATTTCAGCTTTCTTCTAGCTTAGATTCCTCAAAGTGACCTCATTAATGTTTACAAATATATAAAGGGTGAGTGTCACGAGGATGGAGCCAGGCTCTTCTCGGTGACAACCAATGATAGGACAAGGGCTAATGGGTACAAACTGGAACACAAAACGTTCCACTTAAATTTGAGAAGAAACTTCTTCTCAGTGAGGGTGACAGACACTGGAACAGGCTGCCCAGGGAGGTTGTGGAGTCTCCTACTCTGGAGACATTCAAACCCGCCTGGACACCTTCCTGTGTAACCTCATCTGGGTGTTCCTGCTCCGGCAGGGGGATTGGACTGGATGAGCTTTCGAGGTCCCTTCCAATCCCTGACATTCTGTGATTCTGTGATTCTGTGTGTGAATGCAGACTGTGGTACATACAGATATAGACTGAATTCATATTGCAAGGCAGATTTTCATGTTTTTAATTTCAGTCAGCATTCCTCCAGTGTCTTCATTGGATTTCTGGTGAAACTGGGTGTTGCTCACTACAGATAAAGTTATCAGGCTGGCTCTAGGTGAGTAATTAAGACTTATCTACATGAGAACATTCAGCCAAAGATAGAGTTTAGCTACTTGTCCTAGTGTGCATGTCCTAGTTTTCTACTATCGTAAGCTTGTGAATCTTGGCTGCTCAACAGTTGCTGTATATAAAAATGTGTAAGTCAGAAGTTCCTTTATTTTCTGCTGTAATTGTTTGAGAAATGTAACTTATTTTCATCTGCACAAAAAGAAAGGAACTACAAAATGAAAAGTCACTTTGTTTTTTTTATGTAATCTTATGATAAACTTAAAATATCTATAAAATCTTACACTTTTACAATTTCTGTAATCTTTTGCAAACAAATATTATTTTCTTTAAATTGCTCCCTTTCTCACGTCTTGTCTCCTGAAAGTGAAAAAACTTCCATGATAAGTGAAAAACAATACTGCCAAAAGACATTTTGGGTGACAGATTCTTAGATTTACTTTTAATGTGCATATATGACAACACATTTTTAAAAGTTCAGAGCTATGCCTCTGTAGCTGCTACTTGCCCTGTATTATTTGGCAAACAAATCTTTTACAGTGCATCAAAGAACATGATCACTAGTGATTACTGGCATGCCAAGTTCAAATACAAGTTTATCTGTTTTTTGAGTGATATTTCTGGAGGAAAAGTGCTCATCTGACTATTCTTCAAAGTTCAGAAGAAGTATGGTTTTTCAACTTCTCATAATTCAAAATACCTAAGCAACTTTATTCACACTGTAAAAGTTAATTAACAACTATTATAACATTCCTTTTACTTTCTGACAAGTTGTGTGTATATAATTACAGTTTTACATCCTTTCATTCAGTGGATTGTATCATCTGAACCTGCATGGTAACTGAGAATTATTGTCTCTGTGTTTTCTAGTCATATTAATGTTCAAAGTCACAGAGAAATGTCCTTCATATAAAGAAGTTTAATCCTAGAGTAATTAAGTTCTTCTTTCATCTTCACTCACAAGACGGAAAAGGGAAAAAAAAATCTAAACCACTGAAAACATGCAGTCATTGAATAAGTCTTTCCATGATGACTTTAAGTGAACAGATAGACCACAAACTTTTTGGAACAGTCAAAAGAAATCCTTTCATGTGGTCTGGAACTCAGAAGCCATGTTTGAAAATATGTCATGTATGAAATGAATAGTCTTGGAAGTGAGACTGCTACACTCCAGCAGCTTTGTTCGTAGAGCTTTCTAGGTTGATTGAAAACAATCAGCTGGAAAGACCTGTGTACACAGGGAAATTACACAAGTGGCCCTTACTAAGATACGTAATTTCTCTCTTATTATGCTAATTAAGGAAAATTGCCTTCAATAATACAAAATAATATATCTATATTGGCACAATTTAACTAATGTTCCATAGCTGCATAGGCAATCCATGAAAACAAATAAAAAGATATTCAGCTAGAATTTATGGAAAGAGTTCAAGCAAAAGGAGGGCTGAGGATTACAGTTTCTCCACTACAGATCCTGCTTTAAGCTGTTCAAGAGATTTTCCACATTCGTTTTATAATTTTATAATATAACAATTACTGACTCTCCTGATAAATATGATTTGATGAAGACAATATTGCAAAGTGACAAATGCTATCTTTCTCCTTTGACAAAGAGTCAGAATTATGTATAATTGTCAGAATTGTGTAATTTAACTTCCAAAGAACAAGAACAAATGAAAGTAAAATATATTTTAAGTTTGTCCCAAGCTACTCAAGATTCAATAGGTATCTTCTAAGCTAACATTAATGGAATTTCAATCTGAGCTGCCCTAACCCTGATTTAAAGCAAGTAAAATAAGTTATGCTGCAACTACATTACACAATGTGGAAAATATAATGGCTGTGGTCAGAACCACAGTTTTATGTTTCCTGGTTCATTTCCAAACTCTTATTATATCTTCATGATATACTTTCATGTCATTTCCATTTGTTTTAGGAGACTAGAAAACAGAACAAAATATATGGTTATTCAAGTGTTCTCATTTCTTTTGAGCATAAAATAATTTTTTAAATCAAATGCAACTTTATTGATTGCAATGATCACAGTTTATGTTCCTGCGGTAACTATGAGAAATCAGCATTTTCTGAGTGTTACTGCAGAAAAAAAAAGGGGTGCAGTACTTTAGTTTTGTTGATGTGATATGGTGACCTGGTAACTACTAACTATTGCACTGTAATTTGACTATCTAGAGGTGTGTTAAACATAGGTGTGTTATGTTTGGCAACCATAAAGTTTACACCATTTGAGAGAGGACCCATTTCTTTACTACAAGTTAGTGTTTTCCTAGAACTGTGTGCAGGAGTCTTAAAACACACCTACCACCAACTAATGAACTACAGCCATAAAGTAATGACACAATTGTTGCTAACAGTTCCAGAGCAGCTTCTGAGAAAAGTTAAAGTTAAGCTTTAACTTGTGAACCAAAGCCCACGTGGGATGTGGAAGGACTCCCAGTGATTCCAGCTTGGGATCCGAGCCCACAATCTACAGCAGCAGAAGGACCTGCTGCTCTCTTTGACACTTGGAAAAGATTCAGTTACCAAATCTCTTAAATCTTAATTTGTTCTGCTTGGATTGCCTACAGGTCTGCCAGTAAGCGCCAGTTACAAAGTGGTTGCCTGTTCAAGAAATGAGGTGTCAATGAATTTCATAACCAGCCCCTGAAAGGTTACACTTTGATTAGGCTTTAACCAGTAATCAAAGTTGAAAGATTCTGCCCAGTTGCTAGTTTCCTAAATCGTTAAAGCACCCAGCTCCGAGCTAAACTTATTGTCAGCAGCTTGTATTTTGAGTTAAATGAGTATTTGGAAACTTAATTTAAAGCAAAGTGGCAGCAGGATGAACGAGTTAATTTATTTTGTAGTCTTGGCAGAAAAAAAGGAAACTGGACAAAGAAAAACATTTCAGCTTTGCTGGCAAGAGATTCATAAAGGAAGACTGTGTTTTTACGTAGTCTGGATTTTAAATAATGTATGTAAACCGTATGTTGAGTCCCAGTCAGTTCATCTGCTTTTTCAAGTGACAAGGGTTTTTGCAAATTCTCCTACTTCTCAGAAGTAGCTGTAGTTCACATTTTGTCTTCTGACTGCACTCTAATCGAAGCTTTATCTGCCTACATTTCTATACCAGCATTTATGGGCTTTTTTGTGACTATAATATGTAAGCAACTCATAAGATGTAATTTTACATTTTAGGAGAACACTCCTATCAGGATTTTTTTTATATAATGTTGCAAATATATTGCTGCAACATGAAATAAAAATTGTCTAACATCACCCATGTTGTGAAACTATAAATTTCAAGTAGATAATATCAACTGTCACTCCCTCCCTATCTCATTCCTACATAAAATCACTCATTGATTGTGATTCTTCTTTTTTTTCTTTCCCCTGTGCAACATTAAAAACCTTTTAGAAATTAGTGATGGACAAACAGCTTCTCTTTCCTGCTCTATTTACTTATAAGCAGAAGAGAGAAGAGTAGGATGGAAGAGCCAAATACCAGAACCAAGAAGACTGCTGGCAAGCATTCTAAGTGCAGAGGAGTGGAAGATCAAGGTAAAAAGCAAAGGACTGGAAAGCAGACAATGAGGAATCAATCAGTCTCATGCCCATATTGCCTAGATGGTAATGTGCTGTTAGGATACAGAAAGAGAAGCGTGGGTTGAAGGCCTTCACTTTGGATCCCAAGCGTGCATCCAAACTGCTATTATGAACATGCACCCTATCCATTCAACTCTACATATTGGTAGTAGATGATGTTTTCTTTTGGAAACAGGTATCTCCAATTTCTTTAGCATTCTTAGCTCCATCTCTGCGTAATCCATTCAAACTGCCTTGGGGAAACATTTTGCATCACACGTATTCGTGCTTTCCCCTTTTGTATCACACTAGGCCCCCAGTTATCTCATACACTGATATGTAGTGAACAGAAGCGTCTGGGTCTGACGTTGGGTTGAGGCTGTACTCATCTGACCATGGGGAGTGAGGGAAGAGAAGAGGCATGGACTGTAGCCACCTTATTGAACCGTTGTGTAGCTCTTTGGGAGAGAAAGCTAAGTCCTAGGGACAGGTGGAACACGCACAGTTCAGAGCCTCAAAAGGGAGTGTAATTACATGTGTATTTTTCTGGGGCAAATCTTGGTCTTTGTATGTGATCACTCCTGTAAAGCACAAACCTGGGGATCTGAACATGACCATGAGCATGCAGAATTCCCAAATACAAATTGGAGGAAATCTGTGGGAAAAACATCATCACAGTCATGAGATATACCATAGTAATACCATTTATTTATAATCTGTGGAGTTTATTCTACTCCTCATATTGTAAATTTTACCAAAAATAAATTTCTCTGATGAGAGGAAAAAAAAAGTATACAGAAACTAAAAGCAAGACAGCAAAGATTTGTAAGATATCATTTTCTGCTGAGAGAAGTGACTTTTAGGTCAAATTGTGAAAGTTTGTCTACATTTCCCTCAGAAGAGATCCACTTAAGGTTTTACAAAATCTATTTTAAAAATTTCTTAGGTTACCTCTATTTAACTTCATTTGGTGTAAAAACTAGTTCTGATAGATACCATGAAGACAAAGAGATATCAAGAGAGAAAAACCTGTGTTCTTTACTGAGATGATAGAAATTCATTATTCACAGCTGCATACACACATGATTTTGAGTTCTAACAGCCAGCAATTAGTTTAAACAGTAATACCACCAAGGGAAGCATAACTTAGTTAAAATTTGCATTTAAATGAGATCATTTGGAGAAATCAAATGCAGAACAATCTGTTATTTTTATATAACATTTCATAGTAGATTTTCTGAGTAAGGTATTCCACACAATACAGTTTATTACTTGCTGGTCTGAAATTATCATGATACATTTGTATGTGTAGGGAAAAAAAAAAATCTCACTTAGCAACTGTTCATTAACAACCTATGCAGAAAATTATCTCTGTTCACAAGAGCATATTAACCAAATCTAACTTAAAACACGTGCTTGGCCCTGCTGAAAGCTAAGCATGTTTTCTGAACATGAATTGGAATTCTAGATGCATTTACTTGCTTTCTTCAATCATGTTGTCCACCTACAGTGATAGAAAGTGTTTCTGTTATGAAGCTCTTGAATTTGTCAGCTATTTTTAATTCTTGTAACTAGTTAAAAAGCAATGATATATGATTCTGTAGTAAGACTTCGGAGACTTTTATGCCAGATAGAAATCTCTTGAGATTTAATTGTGAACTCTGAACTTAGAACAAAATGTAAATTAGATATTCCTTCTTCTGGGAAGATCCTGCATTTCAGCCTTTTTTTTTTTTTTTTAATCTGGATTTTGGGCCATTATTACAGTTAACATTTTCCACAGAATACAAAGTTTCTAAATAGAAGTCCTTATCACTCTGAAGTGAAAATAAGTCCCTTTACTTTTGTTTTGACGTTAAGCATTAAACTGCATCTGCCAATGAAGGGAGAGTATTTTATGTGGCTTCTGGAATAATTTTTCCTGTTTTCCTCTGTAGCTGGGCTTCCTGTCTGGATTTTGTAACACAGAATATGTGAATTTTAAGGACTTTGGAGCGTAACAGGCACTTCTCTGCAGAAAAAAAAAAAAAAAAAAAAAAAAATCCAGCTAATAGCTTAAATAGGATCCAGGAAAGGAGTGGGGCAAAGCTTTAGGGACATAGCACTCTAGAAAAATACCTGCTAAAAAGATTGGCAGAATAGGACTCCTAAATCCAGACTACCTGGGGAGCACTGACCCCAGCCCACAGAGCTCAGCAGGTTTCTGTGCTGGGGACTGGTTTGGGGTGTCTGTAATTCTTTGCCTGAGCTGGCAGGCAGGGAGGGCGACCTGCAGGCAGCGTGTGGAGCCACCGATGGGAATGTGGCTTCTGCAATTTATTGCCAGAAATGTGGTCAGCCAGGACTATCTCCTACTGAAAGTGCTACAAGAATGTCACATATATGTTCATGAGCCACTTTCCTGCTAAATAAACTGAGTAAGTCTATGACAGAGTGGACCAGAAGGCTTTAATGGGTGACTTCATTACCCATTCAGCACCTAGAATGAGCAAGTGTTTCACATATGACATGGAGTAAGACAGATTTGTGACAGAAAATGCGTATAAAAGACATAATGGAACAGGTAATAATGGAAAACAGTTACATATGCAGAATAAGATGGTCCAGAACCCAAAGGTATCTGAACTGAACCTACATTAATAGTGAAGAAGTCCATAACCTATTAATTATGGAATAATCTCATCTTTCATTTTTTATTTTTATCACTACTATTTCTTATTTTCTTCCCTTTTTGTTCCATTGACTTGCTGCAGTGGTTTTAATACATCACCGGCGTGGCATTCTCTGACTAAAAGCTAAACTGGGCTCTTTGAGCTTTCTTCTCACCACTAGACAATGCTAATAAAACCTCTCTTGAAAAGCATGAGGTAAACCTATTCTGAGATGGGTAGTTGGATGGGGATCAATCAGGACCGTGCCAGCAAAAAAGTTAAAAAACATAGCACTGAATGGTCAAGGCCAAAAATGATGTAAATTAATGAAAACTTGGCCATTCTCAAACCCAAAACCCAGACTCATCATTCATTCCAGATCACTGCTGCAAGCTCCAGTGTAATAAAACAGAGTTTTAAATGGTCTCGTTTTGACATGTTTATGCATTTGTGGTGCACTCTTGTCTCTATCTGAAAACGGCCCTCTGGCAATGTCAGCAGACAGAGAGACCAAGAGCGGGATGGACGTGAAGGCCCCCATCTCTCGTGGTCATCTGTCTGCCCTGGCCAAAAGGGAGCAGGACATTGGAGAGAGACAGCTCTGATACTGCTTCTGCTGGCCTTGGACTTTGGTCCTGTGTACCCAGACCTGCCATGTACAGAAAACACTAAAATTCACAGTTAAAAATGTCCCTCTGAGGAATTTTAACAGCTAACAACACAGTTCAAGGTGATATCATTTGCTGATTTGAGAAATCTATTTTAATTACCAAGTCAGTCTTTTTTGCAGCCTCTTAAATGTGTGGTTTCAGCGTTTGTTTTCTTTCTTTTGGACAGGTCCTTGCATAGAATCACGGATTTTCTCCCTTCTTTGTAGACAGAGTGACATCTGGTCAGTTTTTATTATAACAATTGCCAACAGTTTTAGCTCAGAGTTAGCAGAAAACTGAATTTGAATAACTTCTCAGGCTTTGGCATTTTCTTTATGCAGCACAGACATATTATGGAACCAGGCGATCAGGCTGGATGGAGTGTGATATATATTTGGCTACTTATCTTGGTCAGTTGACACCAAATGAGCAAACCTAATAAGTGTGAAAATGCTGCAGGATGGATGATTCATTGTGGTTTGGGGCCTGAAGGAGCCCTGGCTTCAATGGGCTTTGGATCAGACCCTGAGCTTCCAGAAGACCTTCAGATAGCCCTTCTGCTGAGCATCTGTGGAGGGGAGTGGGTGAGTTGAATTGGAATTTTGCTGCAGATTGTCCATGTGAAAAAAAAATCATCTGAAATGGCTACACTAGTATAGGCTTTTTAGAATTGAGCTGTCTTTGTTACATCATATATGCAAAAAACAAGCTTTCTGCTACACTGCTGCTGCTCACAAGCCCCTCACCAGTGGATCCAAATGTAGCTTGAATTTGCAGTCCCCAAATCTGCAGTCAAGGATACCTCAGGCCATCTTCAACTTCTCCCATACTGAAATATATTGGCAGAACCTGGCTTTGAGAGAACCTTTACAGAATGTGCATATGCAGTTTCTTTGCACTTGAACACCCACTCTGCACAAAAAGTAGTATTTGGCCTTATAGGAACAATGGATATGGTAAATATAAATATAGGCTAGGCCTAGAAATCACATCCATCTGAGCTGATGTCATACAAAGATACATTTGAAACATTGCACTTGATTTCAGCAATGTGACCCTTACTGTCAGGAGATAAATCAGTCTCTTATCTCCAAAACTGGACTTGAAATTTTCAGCATTTTTTAAAAAAATAAAACTGAAGCTGCAGAAGGAATCAGTTTTAGTGTACTTCCTATTTTGAAGAACTTTCAAAAATAAAAGTGTCTTGCTGTAACCTTTTTAAAACAAAATGAAACAAACTGTGTTCTGTTGTTTAAATGGAAAATGAAATTTGTACAGCTGTTTGTGTCCTAAAAATTGCCAAAATTTTGACTTTCTCTTCTGTAATGGAAAGAAAAATCTTCAGGTCTCAATGGGAAATCTTCAGAATTCATATAGTACTGTTTTTTTTTTTCTTTCACAGTCCCATTTCTTAAAGCTTTTATAATCATGAAGCGGAACTCAGTATGCATTGCATCAGACTTTGGAAACTGAGCTATACATGTCAAGGAAATGCCATTGCAATGCAGAAAGGTACCAGTTTTCCTCTGTTTTTTGCTGCCAGTTTTAAGAAATTGGCCATACCTCCATTGCTATTGGGCATGAAAAGATCATGTTTGTCTTTTCCCAGTCAAAACCATTGTACGGCATTACTGCCTGGACAGACACAGGGTAGATACTGCAACTGATCCAACTGTGCTGGCTCCAGTGCAGGTGAACAGAGCAGGACAGCAAAGCTTTTTCCTTCTCTGGGAAATGACACCCTGACTTCTGCAGATTACAAGACTATTCATGCCCTGGTCCAGGGGAGTATGGCCAAATGACTCAGAAATGAGCAGGATCAGGCAGAATCCATTGATCTGTCCTTTGGTTTAGACAAGACGGTGAATAAATGCAGATACAGTCTTAACTTATCTTCTTTAAGGGAACTCTGTTCTTCCTGAACTCTCCTAAGGCTGTGTGGAAACACTGCGATCAATGCCAGGCTGTGTACTCACGGCCATTCCTGAACTCATTTCTGCTTCAGCAAATAAGAGCTTGGTGCAACATGGAGGATGGTCTGACATGAAGTGTGTCGCTGAATGGTAATCAAAACTAAGATTAACTTGTGTGAGATTATCTTTCTCACTTCTGGTTTTACTTCTATCTATTTGAAGTGTAAAATAAGCTGGACATGTTTATGGAAAGTTTCAGCAAATGCTCGTTATATCTTGGCTCCCGTTTTTTGTGTGTGTTGATCAAATATAGACAGATGGAAACTACTGGTGATTTAAGACATTAATACGACCGAGGACTGTGCTATCACTGTAAACCATATTATAATCCATGTTTCATATGGAAGCTGAGATTCTAGACTGAATTACAGTTTCTCTGTTCAAATATAGTGCTTTCACTGTCATTTATAATGTAAAAGGACAACTGCAGGCTGAGAAAATAAATAAATATATGGCATTACTTGTAGGAAACTAGAATATTTATTTGTTTCAGCTCAAAAAGGTGTCTCGGGCTGTGATTTAAGAGGGAAATGATGGCAATAAATCAAAGGAAGCAGGGACCTAGATTAAAGATGAGAAAGCTAACATAGCCAAGATAAATGCATTTGAGTAAGCTTACTTATTTGTGATATTTGCAAGGCTAGGTTCAGCAGCTGGTGTCAGACCCATCCTTAATTTCCCTGGTAACAGAACAGAGTTATAGGCACTGTGTTGCTTGCTCTATAATACTGTGAACATTTTATTTTAACTATAATTCTGTCATATTATTGTCTATTATATTGAAACAATCTGGCAAATCAATTTCAGTGTCTGGAGCATGCTGAGGTGTAGCATGAACTGGCAAATCTTTGTGGCCACAGTTCCAACTCAACTGTTTCATTGACCAAAGAACATAGGACTCATAATGCCTCCAGCTAAGTCAAACATATTGTATGTACATGTGTACATTTATGTGTTTAGATCTGTGTAAGTGGTTTTGTATATTTATCTGTATGTATATATATAATAACAATAATATTCATTTTTAACCTATTCATTTTCTTTACTGGGGCCTTTACCTCAAATAATATATTTTGTTACTAATATTTTCTGCCCTTGGTGGCACTGAAGATTTGTTTTATTTAAAAACAAAACGCGCCAAGAACAACAACAACAACAAATCCCCACAAAAGTATGTAATTTTATGTTTCTGTAAGCTTCAGCCATTTTATCTGATTAAAATATTTCATTTATTTCATTTTTCATCATCAGGTATACAATGAATAGAGCAGTGGAGAAACTCATAACAAAAACTGAAAACACTAGGATAAAAAAGATGAATAAGGAAATGTGATAAAAATATGCAAAATAATAAACAGTATAGAAGAGGTAGATCAGGAGCATCTGTTCTCCCTGTCTCACAAGACAAGAATATGGGGACTTTTATGAAATTAAAAGGTGGTAAATTCGAAATAGATAAAAAGAAATATATAGTTGTACAGAGCAGGTAAATATTAAAACTTCTTGCAAAGAATGCTATTAAGGCTGAAGAAATAATCAGATTAAAAGGTAACTGTATCTTTATATGGTTCCCAATAATATCTTTATTTACAATAGTGAATGATAATATAAATTTTGAAAGATTTGATAAACTTAATGCTAAGGGTTTATAGCAATCTTCATCTGTCATGACCCTGGACCCTGTCTGCCAGGGGTTATGATGTTTCTCATATGTTCACCTACTTTTGGTGACTCCGTAGGAAAGGGCTACAAATGAAGCTGATGTTCCTATGAGAAGAAATGCTCTTTCCTTACAATATTGACATTCAAAGTGTTTCCCTGTATTCCTTGAGGAGCTTAGTATAGAAATGTGAAGTTTCATAGAACTACAAGCGGGTACAGTGCACAAGAGAAGCCCTCACCTCTCCACCTAACCATCATTCCTCACTGCCAAGGACCTGGGTGGGCAGTGAACTAGAAAGGGATGAACCTTCACTTGTCCCTGTTCCCAGGGGGGTGATTATAGCTGATAAAACCTGACTCATGATCATTAGTCTTGTGGCGCAGCTGAGATCATGGAGACTTGTGGTGTAACAGGATGGATTTACTTAGGCACCTGAGAAGGTGGAAAAGGGACATATAGAGCATAACCTGGAATACCAAACAGAAATAATCTGAAATACACGGATCATGAATCACACATTTTCAAGGATATGACCAAATTAAAAAAATCTAACCTCTGTGGATTAAAAAAGAAATCAAGGAAGATGGCTCATAGATTTATAAAATTACAAACATATGACAGTGGGAGGAAATGGAGATTTGGATTTGCAAAGAAGCACAGAGAGGTTAGTCAGATCCTATTCATTTTAATTAACAAATGAATTATTTCCCTCTCTTATCAGTACTAAGACTTACATGACATTTTAAATGGACAGTCTATACTATTCAAGCCCTGGCAACATTCCCCTTGCCTCCAGGCAGCTGACTGACTGCTGTGCTTGTGCTTCATGCACTTGGTTCACATGAATTAAACACCTTGGCTGGGATTCATCTGACTAGATGTGAGCATCTACCTTGGACATAAAGAGTATGGTTATTGACAAGCAAAGGACATAAAGCCTGGCTTCTCAGTCTGAGTCTACTATTGCACTCATTGACCTTTTGGACACACATCTTCGGGAAGTGCTCATTGTCTGTGTTTTCTTCACTAGAAACAAGCACCATTCCCAAACCAGTCATTCATAACTTATGCCTACTGTAATAAAACACTTCTATGCATTTTCTTGCCCTATTGCCCAGAATTTTCTTTAGACTTTTGAACAATAGATGGAGAGGCCTTCAGGAGCTCATGAGTCACTTCTAAATATGCCTCTTCTCCACACTGTGGTCTCTTCCTCTTTGTCCCTCCCTCTTTACTAAATACTGAACTACTAACTTTCCTTCCACAATATCCTCTCCTCTCCTCTCCTCTCCTCTCCTCTCCTCTCCTCTCCTCTCCTCTCCTCTCCTCTCCTCTCCTCTCCTCTCCTCTCCTCTCCCTTCCTCTCCTCCTCCTCTCCTCCTCTTCTCCCTTTTCTCTTCCTCTTGCTGCCCAGTTGTGCTTTACAATGGATTACCACTTGGTTTCTCACAGTGACTTGCTAAGCTGTAGATATCACCACGTGTTACTCTAAGCCAATTCTTCAGCCTTGAAATACTGGCATGTCTTGGTCTGTAGGCACTGCTTTGTCCCAAAGTGTTTATTCTAAACAGATGATAATTAAGATTCAGATGATAATTAAGGTTTAATGACCATTCATTATTATCCATGTGCCAGATGCAAATTTGCTTCCAGTGGAGTGAAGTCAATATAGAGTGGAAGGCAGCAGGGATGGTAAACAAGCATCACATTTATCATGACATAGTGAAAAATCCCCATTATCAAGTTGTACATAGTGAGGTTCTTCAAACACACAGTTGGTCATAATTCACATTATAGGTATGGATTAGCTGTCATTTATTACTCCCTTGTTTGACTAACCTGCAAGCAAATCAGTGCAGGTCTGACATTATATACAGACTAATTATTTTTTAAAACCTTTCACCAGTTCTCTGTGTTGATTTTCCTCAGCTTTTCTTGATTTTGAAAAGCCATTGAAATCTACCAGATAGACCTAATTCAACAATTTAGCTTGAGAACTTAACAAAAAGCTTCTAGACTTTTAAAGGGATGGTGATCCTACAGAAGGACATATTTCTTACAAATAACAAAATTGGTCTTCAAACCTTTCATTCCTTCCACACTAATGTATTCCTAAACCTATGCTGAGCCTCTCAGTTCAGTTCCTGAGATTTAAACAGCTTCCCTTAACTGTACAAATAAATTAACTCCTTTTTAAACCAAATTTCTTGGAGATCAAGTCTCCAGATGGAGTTCATGTGTGGGGCTCTGGTGCTTCAGGAGACTGCCCTTTAAGACAGTAAAATTCTGTCCCACAGACAATAAAATAAGCTTAGTTCAGCATTTATTTTGTGACATCTAAATCCAAGAATGATACCCCGAATACTAAGAACATTTGTCCTACGAATCAAATGAAACTGCTGACTACAAAAAAAAGTGACTGCAGCCTGAGAGAAAGCGGAAAAATCAAACGGTACTGAATAACCCAGCATCAAGGAGCATAAAAGAGATGGAAATGTCTGTAAAAAAAATAGCATCAGCCTTTGTAGAAGGATAAATGTTTACATGGGTGCTGGGTGCTTGCTTAAATCACTGCAAGAATTCCTTTCCCACAGCATCTAGAATCAACATGAATGAAAAGGGAGAATTAAAAGGGGTGTTTGGTTTCAGAAATCATGTCTGTCCTGGGAAAACATAGCGTGTACAAATGTGGCTATACATATGAAGTAAAATGGTAATAAGCGTAAGGATAATCCCGTTCTAGTGAATAACCTTTTAATTTTTAACTCTATGTATACTCCTGGATTTAACTGCAGTCTATTACCTTAGAGCCGTAGATGCTAGAAGTTCAGATTTAATTAGCAGCAAATTAGTTAGAAGATGTTTGTAGTTATTCTAACATGAAACAATTTCCTATCACAACAAGGTCAAGGGGCATTGGAGTGGGAGAACTCACCCTTTTTTTTTCTCTGAATGAGGAGCTAACAACATAACTATGACTTTAATAGAATATAAATCTTCAACAAGGGAATGTTTTTTATATAACATGCCTTCTGCTTTATTCCGTTCTGTCTTGTAAGTTTTCATTGAAATGAGTCAGTTCCAAGTTACTGTAGTTTTCCTCAGATATTTTATGACAATGAGGCTATTTCTTGGTCATTAGCATGCAATAGCCATGTTATAAATTATTTTAAAAGTGCTAAAATAATTATTCCATTTTACAAGCATAGGTTCACACTAATGAATATTTTAAAATAGTCAGAGCATGAGACAACATTTGGTTACCATCCAGACAATCTCTCTTGCCCTTCAGAATATAGCCAAATATTGTATACTGGTCATGAGTCAGAAACAAAAGGTATTTTTATAGCTTTTAAATGCATGTGAAAGGGCGTCATCTTTCCATCATCTCTCTCTTTTTAATAGCAACCTTTAAATGGTTTTGGGTTGATTTTTAAGCCAAACATGTATGTTTGAGTAATGAGGATGAGGGTTTAGTCAGTGCCTCAGATGAGCTGACCTGGGAAATGGAGACTTGCTGGTCTGTGCAATTATACTTAGTGGAAAAGTTCCAGCTTTGAGGAAATCTGGCATTAGGAGGCAGACAGAGTTTTATGCTGATGATCAAACATGGCAAAGGTTCTGGTACTCGTAAATTCCAGTCACATTATCTCTCCCTGAAAATGATGACTTGTTTTGACGGTGTGTCACTAAATACATACCTCCTAAATTAGGAGTCTGAGCTCTGGAGGAGTGAATATGGGATGAGGATTTGAGGAACATTATAGTCTAAACCCTGTTCCACCACTGACCTGTTCTGTGGCCAGAGGCAAGGTCATCATCTTTCAGCCTCACTTTCTCCACTTCCAAATATTTTCTAATGGCCTAAACTAGGCATGTATTATGGATAATGAAAATGGTATCATAGCAGAGTATTATGAGAATGGTTTACGTTCTTTCACTATGTAGAAAGAAATATGTGCTACCAGATAGTCATTTACTCCTGGCTTCTTTGAAGTCAATGAGTCTCTGTTTCTTTGTGTATTTACATCAGAATGATGGAAGAAATATCTTTTGTTGTTGTTGTTGTTGTTACTGTTTGCATACCAAACACTTAATTGAAGCTAAACAGTTAAACAGCCTGTTGAATATATAAAGTGCCCCGATATGATGTGTGATATCTCAGTCATTCCTGTAATATCAAATTCTAGCTTCTTCTGTATTTTTCAAAGGTTTTATGAGATTTCTGGGTCAGATCCTCAGCTGGTTTCAACTGTCATAGCTCCGATGAAGTCAGTGACAATGTCTTTTAAATTAGACCTGCAGGGCCTGAGGACGACTGCAGCCAACTGCATCAAACTGTCATACTTCACATCACTCTGTATCAAAGCTAAATGCAAATGCTGCTCTTGCACATGATACAGTGCACGAGAGTCAATCAAACCCAGCCAATTTGCATCAGCAGATTAGCTTGCCTGCTTCTTACAACCAAACATCCAACACTCAGAAAAACCTCCAAGAAAAAAAAAAGCATGGGATAGAGAGACCACTGGGCAGAGACAGAGGCTGGCCCTGCATTCAGCTGCAGCATTTTGAGCAGTGGGGCAAAAGGGACTCCCGGGATTTAGCTCTGTTGCTGTCACTGATTGATTGAGTGACCTTGGAAATGCCTTTGTGCCTTAGTGACTATCTGTAGCACCACTTAAATACCTTGCAGGCTTAATTGCTGCTTCTAAAGCATTGTAAGACCCTTCGGTGGAAGACATCATGTCTCTTTAATATCACATTGCTTTATTTGAGACCCAGAAATGTTCAGAATATGAAATGCTGAATGTAAAGCTGTTCAAAACCACGTCTTATTTCAATAATTCACTGTAAGTTCCTAGGGGAAATATTATGCAATAAAATTCCTTGTTACCCTTCCTCAGATACTGTAGTTGTAAGTTATCCAGACATCTGTAGATTTCAGTTTGAGGGTTTGTCTCAAATTCCAGCTGCTTTCGTAATTTTGAAATTAGGAATCTCATCCAGCTCCCACCAAAATCAAAGGGAGGACTTCCACTGGCTACAGGATGCTGGAACTGGCCAAAAAAGAATATTTGGGAACCGCAGCCATTCAGAGGCATGTTTCACAACAGAACAGAGATGGACAATCTGTACTGGGTTGGTCACACTCAGTTTTTAATAGCAATTAAAAGGTTTTCTCTGTAGAGGTGCTACAAGTAGAGTGAAATCAAGTTACACTGCACTATATTATGAAAAGAAGCACACACTTAATTTTCATGTGGAATGATGCAGCATATGATGGCATAATTCAGCTGGTTATGATAGGAAACCTTCAGGTCCCAGTGGCTAATTTGTTCCAGTGACTCAGTATTAGACAGCCTGGATCTGATTCAATTTTACTTTAAGTACAAAGAAACCTAATCAGGCTCTCACAAAGTGCCCCTGTCAAATATCAGAGCGAAACTCTGCTTTTTACAGTGTGTTTTATTTACACTTGGGGGCATGTTCCTAATTACAGTTGAGGGAGTAATTTGTAGAGGGTATGCAATTTGAAAAATAGAGCTTTTCTTTCTGTTGACAGAAATATTTGCAAGTGGATGACGATGTCCTCCAGTGTCTGCTCTGAAGTTCACTTGGTGAATCCCACTTCCAGGCACTTCCAGGCTCCATCTGGGAGTTCTCTGAGTGGAAATTTCACAGAATCACAGAATGTGATAGATATCACCCAGTTAGCAGCTGTGCAGATGATAACAATGGTTTTGTCCAGCAACAAAATGATCAGGGACACATACTCTTCCCACTTACCTACAACTCCCATCCCCAAATAATCATGATGTTACAGGCAGATAGTGGAAAGCCACTGCTCACTCTTCATGTCTATCAAATTTGGTGTTTTGGTACGTGAGATGCAGAAGCTACTTTGGACTCCAGGATAACAGTTACCTTCACCTAGTCATCCCTTTAGGGTCTTGCGGCACACTGAAAGAATGAGAGGAAAAAATTTGTCTGTGATACATGCCAAGGCTTATGCAAAAAGGCATAATTTGACAATTTGATAATTAATAGCACTTGTCCCTTTGTATCCTTCAATTTTGTCTAGCCTCTTTTTCTTGCAGGAAAAGAAATATGTTCAGCTTCTCCATGCTATGGCTGAGCTGTTGCTAAGAGCCTAGTGCTGTCACATTTGCCTAAACAATCACAATAAACGACATTATTCATCACTACTTTATAAAGCATTTCTAAAATATGAAAAGCAGTCTATAAAATTCTGCTCTGTTCTATTTGCAATATATTGCCCTTCATCAGTGGTTGAATTTCTTACTTGCTGTAGAGGAATCACACTTAGCAGACTCCAGAAGGTGCAGAGTGACCCAGTGCTCTGCTCTTTAGGTTATGTCCAAAGGACTTCAGCAGAGACTGACAAAGGACAGGTAATCATTCATAATGATGCTTCTCTACACTATGCTTGAAGTATAAGAAGGACTTTAAATAAGGCAAAAGTGGCGCCCAGGGGATACTTTATGAGAGACTGGGTACAAACACTCTTACAACCTGGCTGAACACTTTAAGGAGATTTTAGGGTGTTTGGGGAACATTGCTGAACGTTGAACATTGGAAATCTTTTGTGAGTTTTGGAGATCAAAGAAAGCAAATCTGCCTTCTACCAAGAGCTTAATCAGACTTTCGTACAGTCCCTGTATTTGTGCAGCAAAAATAAAGCTGCAGCCAGTCGCTGCCCTCTCCCCTTGCCAAAAGTAGCAGAGATCCAACTCAAGAAGTATGCACCAGACCCGCAGACCAAGGAGGAACCAACTATATTTATTGACAGCACTTGAACTAGACAAGTATTGGAAAGTCTGGTCCAAAGTACAGTATGTGTCCTAATCTTGCTGCTGATTATTCTTGTTGCTGATTTATTAAATCAGAGGTTATTTCAGGCAAATCCATTTTGTAATCCCAGATCTGTCAGAAGGCTCCTGTCTGGAAGAAGCAGAGGCTAGAAGTTAAGTGCTACTTAAGACTACTGGTAGGAGTAATTTCCCGTTTAATATCATCTTATAAATCAGGTGCCTGCTATGCCTCAATAATATGGAAGTTGGAGTAATCAAATTTAGAGTAGGATGAAAGCAAACATGTTACTTCGCTCTGTCACATGCAGTTTCTATCCTATATATGAAGGAAGCAGGCATTCAAAGTGGGAGTACACTACATTATAATATTATTTAACATTTGCCTGCAGTGCATTTTCATTTAGAGATCTAGTCTCAAATCCATTCATGCGTATAGCTCTTATTTACAGTGCTGTGAATGACACAAGGTGCTGTATAAGCGAATGTATTTTCCAAACAGACTATAGAAGTGATGCTTTCGGTTGCCTAGAGATAAAAACAGCAGAAGATATTCCCAGATTTTGCCTACTGGTTTTCCGTGATATATATATACATATAGATATTATTTATTTATTTATTTTTATTTTTTTTCCTGCATACACAAAAACCTGCACAGCATAGCAGCAGGGACTCAGGCACCCGGGCAGCACCGGTGACAGGGACAGCACAATGGACACGTTTTGCTGGTGTCAAGCTCGCTGCAGACACGTCCCCGCTAGGTGACAGTGTGGTCCTCGGAATCGTGCTGCCGCCTGTGAAACCATGGGAGGCATCGAACCTTGTTAGGACTGTAATCATCATTTGAAGAAAAATGTCCCCCAGAATAATAACTAGGAAAACTGCATACAAATTACATTGTCTTTTCAGGAAAAAAAAAATCCCCTATGAGTTTAAAATGTGCTAAAAATAGAACTTGCATACATATAAGGAACTGGTTATTATGTCCTCACCTCAGGAGATCCATGCAGTTAACTGGGGCTAGGAACTGAATTTAAATTAGAAAAGAATGTTAAAAGAAAACAGTATTGCTCTAGAATTTTTTGAAGGATAAGATGGGGGAGGGGCGAGGAGAAGAAGCAGAAAATCAAACCCCTCCTGGTGAAAGAAACAGAAAATCAAACAAAATGTAAATATATTTGTCTTGGGGAATATCAGAAGGTGAGTTAAAGGGAGAGATGCACTTGACTCCTGTTCTGCAAAATGGGTCAGCCAGACTGGAGAGTAAGAGGGGGTTTTGGGGAGCTGCAGGTTCTCAGAGATTTCCCTTCTACCCAGATAAACGAGTTCTGAAATTAGCCTGTCATTCTGCACAATTCTTCAGCCTTCTGCAAATCAAGGAAGAAGCCAAGATTCAAAATAAGCAAACTGATCATGCAAACCCACTTAGAAGGAAGCAGGGTGATGTGCTTGAGGATCAAGGTATATGAAAATAAAACAATGTGACTCCAAATCCTGAAGGCATTTTCACACTGAAGTGCTGATGGAGATGAGTTGTGCTTTTCCTTTCAGCAAGACCACATGGTGTCTTTCCACTGCCTGTACTGAAATATCTGACTGCATCAGAGTGAGTGACAAAAGTAAGGTAACAGGATAGAGAGCAGCCTGAGATCCTGCAACCTCCTGGAGCTTGCGGATGCTCTGGAAACAATTCATCACCTGAATGAAACACTCAGTGTCAAAAAAATAGCCTTTTCTTTACATTAGTCTACAGGGTGATTTCTTTTAAGGTGACTTAAATGATCCTGTGGCTTCATTCACCTCAGTGTTTTCTCATCAGTAAATTTAGTCATAGCTTTTTATGCCTTTTTTTTTTTTCCTTCCTCCTTTTTTTGGCTGCTGATGTGAGCATTCTGGGTATGGATGCGATATGCGGGAAGTTGTGTGTGTGCAGTGTGATTGCTGATATCAAGTGTGCTTCCCAAAAGCACCAGATGCGGTTCTAAATCAAGCTGAGCCACCAAGCTTTGGGAAGTGGCTGATATCACAGAGCCTCAGGAAGACTGTAAAGAAGGATGTTGCCAAATGGCACACATCCAATTAGCTTCCTTGGTGGCATATTTAGGACAATTAGGGGAGACTTGTGGATATGGGAGATCTGTGGATGTGGAGTCTTTTTTTTTTTTTTTTTTTTTTTTTTTTTTTTTTTTTTTTTTTTTGGCATCCAAGAAAGTGTGCAACCAGCTATGTGTTCTGGTAAAGTTATATGTTCTGATCGCCATCGTGCCTCAAATTTCATACTGTTGACTCTAGGTAATAGTGATGTTACATTCTTAAGAACCAAAGGCACAATGTAATTAGGAGAGGTATTATTTTGTGTTTAGCAGAGCACTAAATTAATGATATATGGGCATGATTCCGCTGGTGCACATCCTTGTTACTATGGCAACAATATTATGTCATGTGAGTCTGTCCTTGGTGTTACTTAGAGCAGCAAGGTCTCAGCAAGCTCCTCATTTATTTCAGAGACCTAAATAGACGCTTTTTCTGTGTGTGGAATGAAATCAGTTTTATTATAGCTACAAATGTTATATATTCCATTAATTGCTTCTCTTATGTTATCGTGTTAATTTACTTTACTTACATGAAGCATTAGCATTAACATAAAACAGATAATTAGTCAACTGCAAATGACTAATGCACCCATATTGTGCAAATTCCTCTTTTCATATTCAAAGTGCTGCCATGTGCTCCAACTTCTTCAACCACAACCATTAACCTCAAGGGTTTGCAGACCAAAAAAGGAGATGGAGTCAGTCCAAGAGGAAACATTCCCATCTCCAGAAGCACTATCTTGCTGATTCACAAAGAAAGAATTTCAGAAATCCAGCCTCTCTCCTTCCCCCATCACTTTTCCTTCCAGCTTCAAAATGAAAAGAAGCAGCAGTTTTTAGAAGGATTTCTGCTAAGGGCAGGAGCCTGTCATATTCAGTCCTCTGTTTTCCTGCACGTAAACCAAAGTTCTTTGATCAGGATCACTGAGACTACTCTAAGTCTGACAAGGAATTGCAGTGTGAATACGGGTGTATCCTAAAGACTGTATCCAAATTAGATTTTGATAATTTTGATTTATTGTTCTGCTTTTCCAAATGTACTTTGATTTGCAATAGTAACCTCTGAAATGTCTGAATCAATGTCACCGTACAGCCCAATTCTCTCAGGTTAATGAGATTGCCTTCGCTAACGAGATTATTTTGCGGAGCAGCAGCCAGCAGACGGCAGCCTGCCTGGTACTGGTTCAGCTAATGTGTTTTTTATAAAATATGGGAAAGTAAACCAAAGGTACATCTACTGTGTGTGCTGGGGGGGGAGGAGAGGAAATGTTTTGCAAGTCAGAATCTACAATTAAAAGAAAATACTTTTTTTTTTCATAACCTAGATGTGTTAATCAGATTTGTTCTGTTATCAATTCTTTTTGTACTAAGTAGTGATGAATCCTGGTTAAAATAAAATGATTCCCCTCCCCCACTTCAAGCTTTGGATAGTTTAGAGAAAAACTGTATCTCCAAAGTACCAGCTGGCCAATCAATTTATCTTGACATTTACAGCTGGGAAGTTCACCTATTAATAAGAGATGCAGCATGTACCAAAAGACGATTAATGATAACCATATATCAATATGCAGTCTGTACATAAAGCCATACTCCTCCTCATAACAAAATAGAATAGAGCTACAAAATAAGAATGATAATACAAATTTTTGAATCATCCACTGTTTATTAATTCCTGGAAATACAGGGCAAGATTCTCAGCCTGTGTAAATCATGGTATCTCTGATGCAGGCAGCTGGAACGACAGTGATTTAGATCAACAAAAAATGTGACTCACAGGCTTATCTGCAGTTTTTCTTACTGTTACATCTCTTTCCCTGGAGTCCTTTGCTTTCAAAAAAATTCAGTATCATCCACTACTAAAATGGATCATGAAAGGCAAAATAAGGTAAAGAAAGGGATTCTTTATACACATTAAAGAGTGACATTTATAATTTCTGAGAAGACTCATTGCCTTGCTTAGTCATTTCCCCATTTTGGGTCACTGCAGAAGGTTAACACCTTCAGCACAGGGAGCTTTCTGCATATCACAGAGCTGTCCTTCATTGCAGGAAGCTGGAGATCAGTGAGAACAGAAAATTTGATAGAGTATCACTGTGAATAAATGCTTGTTTTACCTATGTTTTTTCACTGGGCCTGGCTCAGGTACTGTAATGATGGTCAAAAAACCCCATGCACAGAAATCAACATTATTCTGAGAAAGAAACCCACTTACCCTTCCCCCATCCCTCTTCATCCTTCAATCATCCTTCAATCATCCTTCAGCCTGATCTGATGCTTGCTAAGTCAATGGCAATTCACTGTTGACATAGGGCTGAAAATCAGGATCTAAAATGATGTTTTTTCCCAACTCCTTTTCTTCCGTCCTCCTTCCTTCTTTCCTACTACCAAATCCTCTGGTATTCCATAACAATAGCCACCAAGATTATTTCCATTTTATTGTCAAACGAGTATCCCTGATCTCTCAAATGCTGGTTTATACCAAAGAAGGAGATTACTTACACAACTCCATGAAGAATGCACAGCTGCATTCTGTATCTGTGCCACATAATGTAACTTTAATTTGTACAAATGGTCCTACTGATTTTATTTGGGTTGCTCAAGCTTTTACAGTCCAGACTTTTCAGTGCTAATGTAATAAGGACTATATGGGCAATGAACCTTTGTGTTTTGTCCCCTCTAGTTCAACCTTCTTTCTTCTTTCAAATTTCTCCTCAAAACTTTTCTTAGCCTGATGTCCATTAAATGCCCTGACAGAAACGAATGTTGTCACATTGGTTCGGTCTTTCCGTTGCCATTTGTCTGATAGAAAGTGAAATATCTTTTCTGGCTGCATACATATAATGAAAGGACCACGCTCTTAGTAAACAAATAGAAAAATAAGGAGGTCTGTATTCCTGTCCCACCTTTATTTGTTTCCTCCTCAAAATAATTGCAATTTGGTAAAAGTGTTAAAGGGCAAATTACCAATCTCAATAGGTAATACTAAGAATAAAGAACAAATAGCAATAACAAACAATCACGTTCCCTTGAGCAGACTTTCTAAAATTAAATCCTTAGCATGTCTGTCTTTCTGCTTTCTTCTTCTCACCGAGGAAAGTTAAACATTGTATTATTTAGTTAAATCATTTTAGTTAGGTCATTACTGCAGGCTACGTAGGTTAGATGGTTATTAGTTTCCTTCTGTAGATTTGCCGTTCCTTTTTGGTTACTACTGACAGTTTCCCCTTTGCCACAGGGCACATTCTCATTGGAAGGCTGGTTGTGCAGGGGATTTTATTAATGGTCTTAATCTGCTGTCGTGTCAGTTAATGCATTCACCAAGTGGTGTGACAAGGGTTGACTGAATCTTGCAGTGAATATGAGAGTGAGAAATGTGTGAGGCAACCACCCCCCATAAAGACTGTTTTTTGGAGATATTAGGAAAATCCCACAGAGAACAGAGAACATTGGGAGCCTATATAAATTCTCCTTAACTCTTCAAATCTGTGGACTTTGAGAGTCTCTTTCAGTTAATATGGTTGTTAATAAGCTCTTTCCCATAAATTTTATTATCCTGTTTTAAATGTAACCTAAGACAGAAAAGGCCTAATCCAGCAGAGCAGGTACTTTGTTTGATGAAAAGTTAACAGGAGTGAGACTTTAAAATTTGATAAGATACCTCACCTGGCATTGGTTGACTAATACATCTTATGAACTGGTAGGTCTCTACTTCTGCAGAGCTGTCCTTGGCTAGGAAGTTTTTAACATGCATCCTCATAAAACCTTGCTACAAGAGGTTGATTGCCTTTGATTTCCTCAAAGGAATTGTATGTTATCCAAAGTATTCTGTCAACTTCTTGTCAAAAAAACCCCCACCTCCTTATGTAATTCCAAACAAATCCAAGGGTCACAAATTAATACCAGCATTTGAGGCTGAAGGTGGGAGCTATATATGTGTCTTTCAGCTGAGATTTATATGAGAAGAGGCGAGACATAGACTAAAAATAAAAAAGGAATTGGAGTAGAAAACAATATTAGCCATCCTATTGTGAAAACAGAGCACAAGTATTTAAAATGAAAATTATGAATACTTGAAGTCCAGAAAACTTCTGACTTGGGGAACTGGGACCTTTCTCATCTAAGTGAAAGCACAGTCATTTTATGCTCAGTCAGTTGTTGACATCTACTAAAACATTGAAAAAGACTTCACACGGACACCTGTCTTGTACAAACTGATGCCAGAACACCAAATTCATCTCTGGATGGCCACCCTGACAGTAACAAAATACTTTCTTTGTCAGCAAGCACTAACTCTCACTGCTGGATGCAGCAGGGTCCTCAAGATATTTTTTAAGCTGTTCTGATGACTTAGTGTTTTATTATTCTTCATAATCATTTAAATACCATTGGTTTTGAGTCCTTATTATTCCTTTGCCAGAGAGTCTCCCTTGCTGCTCTGCCAAACACTCAAGAGGTTTCTGAACTGTTGTACAGCAGGCATGACAGAAGGCTAATAATAAAAATAACCCACCTTGGCAAAGCATCAAATTAGATGAAAGGAACCGCCTAAATCCATGCATTTGCCAAGTAAGCTGGCGCAGAACCAGGATGAATGGTTACAACTTATGTTAGTGTTTCTAGAAGAAATTAGCTCAGCTGAAGATTCAGAGCTGCTTTGAGCCTTGGGAAGACATATTTAGGATTTACAATCCATTGCAAAAGGCAAAGTGAAGGAGATTTCACTGATGATGGGCAGAATTTAAACAGCAAATCTGGGACACTCTTGAGTTTACCAAATTCTGCTTCCCTGCAGGAAAGACACTGCAAGTTGTTGTGACTGCTCAAGTAGATGTTCCTCCACCATTCTTTTCAAAGCCTAGGACAAACTAGGACAAAGGGACAAAGGGACAAAGGGACAAAGGGACAAAGGGACAAAGGGACAAAGGGCAAGCTTTTTTTTTTGTTTTTCTTCTGTTGGCACTGATGCTGGTAATCACAGCGTGATACTAGTATCAGAGATGTCTGAACCAGAGCCTGGGGTTCCAATACCTCTCACAATTGACGCAATTCACGTTTTATGTTGGACCTTGCTTTTCATTAGAAGTCAGAGAATGATCAGTCACCCAGTATTTACTATAGAGATTCTGAGTAGAAATAGTCCTGGCCACACCTTAGGCAACCTCAGTGTTTGTATAAATTATAGCAACCTCTGAAGGCTGTCAGTGGGTTATTATGTTATCATCTAAATAATCTTTTCTACATAGCCCTATACCAAGGTTTGTAAAGGCAACATTTTCTGGTAGACTTGGGATTTTCCCTACATACCTTCTTGGAGTAGGAAGAGGAGAGTAGAGTAGATTAGATACTGTGTGTTTGGACTCACTCTGTGAAGAATTTCTCCAATGTGGTGTGAAAAGATGAGTGGCAGTTTTAAGTTTTTCTTAGCCTTATCCTATACATACTTCTAAAATTAAGTCAGTGGGAGGTAAGATGCTGACAGTGCTCTCACAACTTGCAGAGAAGTTTCCAAAAAACAGTGGAGGATTATTCTCAGCCTGTTTTGTTTTGTTTTGTTTTTCTGTGGTCCAGTGCTATGATCAGGAACACAGGGCTGGGGTGGGGTTGCTTTTTCTAAGAAAGTACCACTTATTTCTGCCATGTAGAACGTAGTACATGTTCTCAGAGAAGATCTAATGTACTGAGCCCATTGCCATCCTGGTATTAAAAATGTATTTATTTCACTTTGCTGTTATTCATTAAAAACTGCCTAATTTTGCTGATTGTTTACCAACACAGGGTGATGTGATATGTTCTATGTCATACGGCTATTTTGTACTAACAAAAATGTCTAGTATCTGTCTTCTGAATCTGATATGGTCCATTAATCATGAGGCAACATGGTCTATTTTTATATCAGTGACACTATTCAGTAACCATTAAATTTATTTCACCACTTAACACATGGTCTGTATTTATGGCTCTAACCTCCTTTTAAGGATATCTCGCTTTTTGGCTGAGCTGCTCTCCTTCTCTTATTATTACTGGCTTTACAGTTTCATCTACATGTTTTATTGTTAGGAACACTGTACAAAAACACAGCTAGAAATTGAAAATCAAGTTGTGTAAAACTATTTTTCTTTCTATTTAGTGTTGACTTGGGCTTATTATTGTTTAACTCAGCTAAATAAGTCAAGCTTCCTCACTTGTGTATGTTGTTGTCATAGCAGATTCCACCTCGTGCTGCTCATGTGTGAAATGGATAGTTTTTGTAGTCTCTGCTGCTTTTTTTTTTTCTTTCCCCTCTGGCAGCTGGAAGACAGAATCCAGACAAGAAAATTGTGGTATCTTCCATGTAGCACGTAATACTGTTTAACATCTTCATCAGTGACCTCAAAAAGTGGGACAAAATATAGGCCCAGCAAGTTTTCAGTTGGCACCAAAGCAGGGGCATGAGCTGGTCATACACAAAAGGGATCTCAACCAACAGGAGAAGTACATAAACAGAAAATTCATGAAGCCCAGCAAAGAACAGTGCAAAGCCCGGGACCTGGGATGGAACAACTCTGTGCAGCAGTCCAGGCTTGGAACTGGCTGTTCAGGTGGCAGCTCTGCAAAAAGAGCCTGGGAATCCTCATAAATAACCACCTGGATGTGAATTAGCAGTGTGTCCTTGCAGCCATGAAGGCTAACAGCATGCTGGGCTGTATTAGCAAAAAAGTACTCAGCAGGTTGAAGGAGAAGGTTTTTTTTTCCTGGTACACAACACTTGGAAAGCCACCTCAGGAGCAGGGTGACATGTTGAAGTGAGTTCAGCACAGAGGGCCACCACAATGGACCTGAGGCTGGAGCACTTGCTGTGCAGAGGGCCCAAAGGAGTGCAGTTTGTTCAGGCTGGAGAAGGTAAAGCTCTAATAGCTGCCTTCAACTATCCTGGTAGGTGCAAGACAAAGCCTCACTTTTCTCAGAGGTGTATAGCAGAAGGACAAGGAGCACTGGTCACACAAAGAGAAATTCTGACTAGATATAGAGAAAGAAAATAACAGTGAGAGAGGTTAAGCACTGGAGCATATTGGTCAAACAGGTTGTAGGATCTTCATCTTCAGAGATATTAAGAACTCAACTGGACATGGACTTGAGAAGCCCAGACTAGCTTTTAAGTTACCTCTGCTTTGAGTACAGGTTTGGACCAGGTGACCTTCAGAGGTCTCTATCAACATAAAATATTCTACTATCTATGACTTTATTGCATGAGATTAAGGAAAAGTCCAATTCAGTCTAGTACATTAGTGGCAAAAAGACCAATCCTCTTCTGGTTGGAGGATATTCATCTATTATTAACACAAACTGCTATTTCAGTATTAATGACTGATAGAACAGGCATTTCCTGGCATTTAATGACCTGTTGAGTGCCTGAGAAGTAGTTGAGAGCCCTTTGCTTGGCTTGTCATTAATTTACAGAAAATGACCAACTTCGAGAGCACTATTGTAGACACTGAGAACATTTGAAAGAAAAAAAAAATGCATTAATTGGACTAAGTTATTTTCTCAGATAATGTTAAAAGGGTTGAATATGTGTTATGAAGAGCAGATTTGGGGCCACAATCCTTTTTCAAACATTTTTTTTATTTGTTGAATAACTGAAAGTAGAACATCACATTGCTATGACTACTGTGTTTATAGTAGACAGCCACATTCCCTCCTGATGAAAATCTATTGAATATGTCCTATAATTGCTAAGGGCAGATGCTATAGGGAACAGGATGGTAAGATTCCATTCTAATTATCCCACCTCTACTACAACATCTTTCCCTTCAACTGCTCATTGCATCTCTCTTTTTTTCTGTTTTACATGTAAAAGATAAAGCTATTCCATGATATAATTACTTGATTTGAGTGCATATTCAGTGCAGGTCACAAACATTCACTGCTTTCTTTATTTTCAGTAAGAACAGTAGTAATCTTGCATGTGTCTACAGTCTACAGTCTACAGTCAATTGTCTCTTGCTGGGACTTGAGCTCTGTGCTCTGAGCATGCTGTCTGAGTGTCACCTGGGAGAGGATCAGAAAAAGTGAGACAGCTGTAGGTGTGGGACTTCAATGCAAAGCATAAAGACATGGATCTATATTCAAGGCCGTGGGGATGATAGCTGTTCTGAAAACGTTATTACAGGCATTGCTTTTATTAAAAACAAAAACAAAACAAAAAACACCAAAAAACAAAACAAAACAAACCCACACCACAAAACAAATCCAAAAACCCAAACCAAAATCCAAACCATGATGCTTAGGTCTTTTCTGTAGTACTAAACACACAGGAGCATGCAAACATAAACTACTGCATTAAAATAAATGGAAACAAGAGGTTTACAGTGCACCTGACAAAAATACTCAAGAAAAGAAGTGTGCCTCAGTACACTGAGAAGCTGACAGCAGACCTGATTCTCTGCACTGTTAGAAAGATCCATGAGTTTCAAAGGAGTTGAACCTGCCTATATCTGACATATGGAGATTGTGTCCCTAACACAACATTAGCAGCTAAGAATCAGTCTTCTTAAGACATGGCTATTCAGATTGAGTAGTTGTTTTTAATGAAGGGTCAAACTCAGACCTGACTAGTCTTCTAAGAGAAATGTTTAAAAGCAAACAGGGAGACACTTGGGAGCCTTTTTGCATGAGATATGTCCAAGGCAAGGGCAATTCTGGCTGCCCCCTGCCATCACGTTGCACTTCAAGCCAAGATAAACGGTGGAGATGGCTGAAGTGACCTCCATTAAAGGGTGCAGAGAGAACTGGCTAATGTCCATGCAAAGCTGCTCTCTTCTATCTAGGAAAGGTCATGGAGAGTGGGCAGGGCTCCACAAGGATTGAAGAGAGGAAAATATTGCATCTATCTTGAAAAGAGGTCAAGAGGACAAAACAGGGAACTACAGACTGGTCAGACTCAATATCATGAAGCAAGTCCTCTTGGAGCACACTTCTGGGAACATGAAGGAGAAGGTGAAAGGGAACAGTCAGAATGGCTTTTCCAAGGATAAATCATGCCAGACCAACCTGATGTCCTTCAAAGATAAAATGACTGGATATACTTGATTTTAAGAACGTTGCTGCCACTCTAGTATCCTTGTCCTCCAGTAGGGATGTTTTGGTCTTGATCAGTGGACAACCAGATGAGTAAAATCTGGCTGGATGGGCATTGTGCCTGGAGGCCCGTAACCAGTTGGGTACAGGGGTTTATTCTAAGACTTTTCTTGTGTAACATCTCTATCAATGACCTGAAGGTAGCAACACTGATCAAGTTTGCAGATGACATCAAAGTGGGAGTCGGGGAGAGAGACGGAGTCAACATGTTTGAGAAGAAAGCTGCCATCCAGAGGGATCTGGACAGGCTAGAGGAGTGGGCTGACAGTAACTAAGTGAAATTCAGCCAGAACCAATGTACAGTCTTGCACCAGGAAAGGAACAGCTCCTTCCATTGACACAGAATGAAGCTATAGTGGCTGCAGAGTCATTAGGCCTGGAGTGCCTCAACCTTTTTCTTGTTCTTCATCACTCTATGGGGTTTCCCTGTCAAAGTTTTGATAGCAGGGGTTTACAGGGGTGGCTTTTGTGAAAAGCTGCTAGGAGTCTCCCATGTCTGACAGAGCCACTACCAGCTGGCTTCAAGAAAAACCCACTTGGCCTCTGGCCAAGGCCAAGCTCATCAGTGATGGTGGTAGCGCCTCTGGGATAATGTATTTAAGAAGAGAAAAATTTGCTGGGCAACTCCAGTACCAGTCAGAAGGGAGGAGTGAGAATATGTGAGAGCAACAGCTCTGCAGACACCAAGGCCAGTGAAGAAGGAGGGGGTGGAGGTGCCTCAGGCACTGGGACAGAGATTCCCTTGCAGCCCGAGGTGCAGACTGTGGTGGGACCAGCTGTCCCACAGCAGCCCATGGAGGTCCACAGTGGAGCAGATATGCACCTGCAGCCTATGGGAAGCTTGTGCTGGAGCAGGCTCCTGGCAGGACCTGTGGACCCATGGAAAGAGAGCAGCCCACTGGGGCACGTTTGCTGTCAGGACTTGTCACCTCCTGGAGGACCTAGACTGGAGCAGTCTGTTCCTGAAGAACTGCACCCCATGGAAGGGACCCACACTGGAGCAGTTCATGAACAATTGCAGACTGTGGGAAGGACTCATGATGGAGAAGTTTGTGGAGGACTGTCTCCTGTAGGAGGGACCTCATGCTGGAGCAGCGGAAGAATATGAGGAGTCCTTCCTCTGAAGATGAAAGAGTGGCAGAGCCAACATGTGATGAACTGCCTATAACCACCAACATATGATACACATAATACATATGTATGATACATAAAATATTACAATACTAAGAATTTTCTGAAGTGAACTTTATGGATAGAGAAGCATAATGGAAGGAATGTGGCTATAGTAGTAGTTTTTACTTGCTTGAGGTGTTTTTTTCTGAGAAACAGATAGTTCCCTGTTAAGGTTTCAAAGCATGTTACAAGCCATGGCACAGCATTCTTTATAGGAGTTTTTGCAGATGAATTCCTTGTCCTTGTGGCAAGTCCACTGTATAATCCCTGTGCTCCCTTTTCTGCCCTAATGTGCAATCTTTCCTGACTTCCATTATCAGGAAGGAATTGTGATATAAAAATTAATTCCTAGGCCCCTGACAGGAAACAGCCTAAAAGTATTAACCTTCAAGACAACTCATCAGAGTCATTTATTTTCACATTTTTTGGAGAGTGAGTGGAGATCAGCAAGTAACTTGGGGGGCATAGGTCTTTAATTTTGTAGCTGGTGGTGCTAACAATTTATCTGGTATGTTTGTGTATCAGGTTTTATCAGACTGAGTTTATATAGGAATTGCATTAGACACTCTGGAGGCTATAAATTAAGAGGAATGCAAAATAATGCAAAATACTGGAAGACCATGGGGGAAAAATACACAGGCAGATGAAACAGAAAATGTCAAATAAAATTTTGATATTTTTTTGGTTCATTTCTATAGCCTTCTACATCATTAATAACAAAAATAAAATAAACTAGTTTTAGCCAACTTAAAAGTTTCCATGTACAGGAATTTGAAGATCATTATTTTCAATATCACATTATTTCTAAGATACAGTTTTTGATATTATACACCACTGAAATCCCTAAGCCACCATAATCTGTAACTCAATTTCCATTTATACATAAAAAGCTTCTGACATCTGTTTAAACACCAGTATCTTCACAAGTACATGAAAATTTTACTCCTGCTGGGTATCAAGCGAAAGAATCTGAAGTTTAAAATGACATTAAGCTTAACAAGCAGGTTCTAGTGATTTTCTGCTGATGCTAATATTTAAATGGATTTTTCCTTCAATATTTCCTGTTTTGTTAGTGGCCTTAGATTCTTACTGAGATCTTTCAAATCAACATACAATCTTTTGACCAAATATTGAGATAATTTGATTAAACTTTTCAGCCTTTTTCCTTGTATTTTGTTATCACAGACATGTGGGCTTCTTTTCAATGATTCATCAGCTCTCATGAGCAAATGGCACCATCAAGGCAGAAGAGCTGAGCTCTGAGAATAATAAATAGACTGATCCAACTAACTTTTACAAGTACAACTTTTTCCTCCCTCTTTGGAACCATATCTTTTACGTGTACAGTTTGTATTGATTTCCTTGGCTTTTGAGCAAGGATGCAGTAGAAATAAATACATACATACATATGATAATGTCAAGTAATTTACTCAAATAACATAAATTAATCACAGCTGTGATTAGTGCCCTGGCTATGAATTTCTATCACTCCCTGCCTGAGCAGTATGTGTGGTTTACAGTGTCCATTTAACCACAAATCCAGGAACTCTAGAACCTGCCTTGTAAACCATAACATTCAATCTTAAAGGTCAATCTGCTGGGCTATACCAGTATGACAACTCTGAGCCACCTTGCTGATTTCTTTTTTCTATTTAATTTATTTTAGGAGCCCAGAAGGGAGCTGTGGGGATTAAATTTGGGCCACATACAGGAGTCAGTGAGGAAATACTTGCTTCAGATGTTCATCCAGTTAATAATTCTATTTGCTTAACAACTTCAGTCATTAATTTTTTCATTTATCTCAAAAGGTGGTTCTCTTAACATGCCTATGGTTGAAGTCAGATGTCAGATCTGCTTTTCAGTATAGAGCTGGTGACTGGTTGTTAGGTGAAGGTCAAGATTATCCTTGTCATAATTTGCATATTATTTCATTGTGGTCAAAATCAAAGGTGAGGGATTAGTGGAAGCATGGCATTTTAAAGCTCCCTGACAACTGCTCTTTCTGCATGAGATATTATTACCATTGTTTTCTGTGACTATTGTTAGGACATCACCATATCATGTTCACTTTGTCCACTTTGTCACCTTGACATGCAAAGGTTGCGTTAGGCTGTAATTCTGTTTGATCTCAACCTGGAAAGGCTGCATTTTTATGCTGTGCAGGAAATCAGAAAAATATTATGTCTTCTACAATCACATTTGCAAAGATTTGTTGTTGTGCTGCAGCCAGTTTGACTTTGCGTGAGAAAGAGTTGACAGCAAAGCTATTGTAATCTGCTTCCCAGATTGTACCCAGACAGGCCTATTTCTTTGCCTCTGAAAGCAGATGCATCTGTGGAAAACAAAATTTTGCTTTTATCTGGCTGAGCTTTTTCTAGGGTCCTGAAATGACAACCTGCAAAAACTGAGTGGAACTTCCAGGCTTTAAATCTGAGCCGTTTGCAGGGCTCCTCCTCTCCTGGCCTCAAGGCTGCAATTGCTCAGTCTGCAAGTTAGAACAGCAAAGCTCAGTTTACCCCACAGTTAGTGGTTTTGTGTTTGAGTTCTGAAACACTGAAGTCATGCACTAAAATCCCTGTCATCACCCTGCCTGAGGCGTAGCTGCACTTAAATTTTCTTCTTGATGTATTTAAGATAATTCAAATTTTCCATGGGATTCCCTATTCTGCTTTTCCTCTTTCTCACATTGTATTTTGATCCCATCACAGCATCTTTTGCTTTGACTGGAAGGTATGGACCTGAAGTTTACTGAGACTTGGGGTTTTATTTTACCACACCCGTATTAACTTTTCTGTTGGCTTAAAGAAAAAACTTGGCACCTGGACTGCCTCTCTTGCTCAGCAGAGCAAAACACTGCCTTCTTGGCTAGCTCAAACATGTCCTCCTGTGTTGTTTCTTTATATGGAAAATAATTCTCACTGCTGCTAACAAAAAAGAATACCAATCCCTAGCCTTTATATAGCACATATTAGCTCAAGCTCACAGTACCTATTGCAAATAAAACCAGAAGCATGAATGTGCTTTTTTTTTTTTTTTTACTGTTGGGGCAGAGAATGTGGAAACTGGTTTACACAGTGTTATCCAGCAAGTCAGAAAGTCAGAGGTGCAGCTAGGGTAGAATCAAATCCCCTGAGACCCAGTGTCCCAGACACAGGTTCCAGTAAACACATAAGTAGGGAGCTGCACAGTGAAGAGACTACAGCAAGAGCTGCCTCTCACAGCCTCTTTCATTCATCTCAATTGTTTTCAATCTTTTCATATCATCCTCCCTTTCAGATGATGAGGAGTTTGGTGGCAAAGCATTTAAAAATGTGGAGGCTCCATTCAGAGTGAGGGGGAGATGATCTTTGAGGTTTTGAATGAGTTGCAAGTTTAACCATGGCAGAGCAGCCCTTCGCCCTCCTCTCCCCTTCTGCTGATTCTGCTCCACTTTTCATGCTCAGGTAACAATGATATTGTTGCGGAGCTATCAATATAGTTATTTATCCCACTCGGTTTTCAGAGATGAAGGATAAAACTACTTTGGCTCATCAGAATTCATTCATTTCTTCAGAAGTTCAAAGCTAGGTCAGCACAAACCAGATCTTTGGCTTGGAAGCATTTGGGCTTTTTTTTTTTTTTTTTTTTAATCGTGCATTCGTGGCATGTTTAACTATGTCCCCACAAAAAAGCTTTTTGGCACAGAAAGGCGTCCATTCAAGTCATTCTCCTTCATGCCACCGATTAATTCAGACCATTAATTAAGGCGCAAACTAGCTAATCACTTGTCCATATGTGGCCTGCATGTGTAGCAAGCTTGTAGGCTTATAAGTACAGTTGGCTAGCAAAGAAACCACTGGCATTTCGTTACATTTTTGTGTGGCTCAGCACTTTCTACTCCTTCCCCAAAAAATGAAAAGCCAAAGCATATCCTGTCTTTACAGTTACCAATGCAATCAGAAACAGAAAAGCTCATCATCCAACATTTCTAGTCCTATTTCCAGAAGTCAGATGAAATGAAGTCAAATGAACAGTCAACCTGATCCAAACTTTGGTTCATTTCTTGCAACCAGCTGTTGGCAAAGCTCTGTGATGATTTTAAAGTTTATATTGTGAGTAAAATTAAAGGAAATTTGGATAAGTAAAGAACCAGTGATAGCTGAAAGTTGGAAGTTAATTCTCTTGTTGTAATCCCAATCTGTGACTTTCAAACTTTTGTTACAGACTGTGATTTACTGAAGTCTCTGAGCTCTTTCCATGAAGTCCCAATTTAATCAAGACTTATATTTTGGTTGATTCTCCTTCAATATTTTAATAGTTCAAGTTTATAACCACTGCTCAATAGTTGTAATTATAATTACTGCTCAAGAGACCTGAAACATAGCTTTTCATATCTTTATGAGATACTTCTTGTATGGAGTTTTGAAGATCTCATGATTTAAATGCTATTAGGAAAGTCTTACAAGAAGTGTGAGATCTGGACCATAATGATTACCCATGAGTGCCTTCAGGATTTTATTAATTGCTTTGTGCTTGGTTCCTATAGCCATCATGGACTTAACAGGTATAGAGTGCATGTGCACACTACAAAACTCTGTGTGGGGCTTCAGAACACAACTCTTTAGTTTAATGAGAAAGGCTCAAGCCTCTGTAGCTAGTTTAGAAAAACAAAGCAACACAAACTCACTGCCTTCTATCCCCCGGAAAAAAGCCCTTGTGAGTCTCTATAAACTGAAAGAAAAAGTGGTGTTTCCTCTAAGCTCATCTGGAGGTCAAGGTGGTGAGAAACAAACTCCACAAGCAATCATCTGCTCTGTTTTACATTTTCTGTTGTGAGATTTGGCCACCTCTATAGGTGACAAGATCCCATGACAATACTACCATTGTCCATGTTCCTCTGTATTTCCTCATGTTTTCCCTTGTTTTGATGATTTTTTGCACTCTTTGGCAGTTATCACAAAGCTCACACACAGTGCACATCACTGTGCCTCGGTTTCCCTCCTCCATAGGATTTTTGGCTGCAGACACAAAAGGCTGAAAACAATATTTGGCTACATAGAGACAAGAGAATCAGAAACTTCTCCATAATGCAGTTGACATGAAGCTTCTGTATTTTTGTCTGTGGATAATTGTGTCTGTGATCAACAAGGAAAAGGTGCTAGACAACTGTAGACTAAGGAGGGAACTAAGAACTGTTTGGCTGAAAACATTAAACTAATTTAACTCCAGACTGTGGGAAAAGTAATCAGAAAAAAAAAAGCACACAGTAGGTTAATAGAAATTTCTCTAGAATTTGGAGGGAAGGAAAGATAGAGGAATCTGTAAAGAACCCTGTTTTCATCTTTAGTGGCTTGTGAGCCTCGTTTTTTTTTCCAAAAGTAAAAAAAATTCCCCTTATTAAGGGAAAAAAACCAAAACAAAAACCAAACAAACAAAAAAAACCCAGGAAAAATTACTGAAGGGGTAAGAATTATTTATCTGGAGAAAAACTGGCCTATTTGTTGAGACTGGTATGTGGCTGGTTACTGAAAACAGTTGTCTGATGCAACATCTGACTAAGGGTGTGCATGACAAGGGAAAGTTTACTTCATACTTGCCTTTCTTCTTGGGTGCTAATAAGAAGTCACTATACCCCACTTTCAGAGACAGGACAGCTGCCTTGGGCTGACCTAGTGTAGCTGTTTTTGAGGACAGTATGTCCTTAAGAAGGAAAGGGAAGACTGAAAGTGGTAGAGAGTGAGTGGTGCTGTGTCAGAATTAACACAGCTATGGGAGAAAACTTAGATCAATCAACTCTCTATTGTATTGTTCTGAAGATACATGTCCTTAGAAACAGTTTTGTTCTTGGTAAATATTGTTGTGCTGTAAAGAGGTTTTTGCCAAAAGGGACTAGAACTGCAAGATTAGGACTAAAGTCAGACTTTCTGCAGTAAATCTGATTTGCTGTGTGGGGGCTGTGTTGGACTTCCAGGCTGAGAATGTGAAAATTGTCTGACTCTACCCTAAGAGGCAATTGATGGTTGAAGACCTGAGTAGTGGAGGGAGTGTGGTCAGAAAGATAAGAAAATGTCAGAGGTACAGTTTTCTCAGACACTGTAAGAATCAGTGATAAACATAAGAAGGCACTACGCACACAGATCCTTAAAATATCTTTAAGAATCTGGGTCTTAGTCCCTAGGATTATCCAGGCTTTAGATTCTGATAAGGTGATTTATGAAGGTGCCAATAAGTACTGCTTACAGGGATACTATTTGTGATATTTGCATTCAAAGCCATGAGTTCAGAATGTGGGACATGCTAGAGAGATAATTTCAGTTGTATAATCTAGATGTGAAAACTCTATGCATAAAAGTTTGATGGGAACTGAAGTCCCACTGAAAGTCCCTCTGTTATTTCTGTACTAGTTACTCCATTTCTTTTTTAGACTGGCAGGTACAAACCAATAGATCTTCAAAAATTCTTTGCTTTAGCAGTATCCTATTGTAGCTATGCCTCTGCTAAGAGGAAACACTGTCTGGTGGCCAGAAAAGAGATGTTGCCTTCAGCCATGGTGTGTCTTTCTGTAGTATCCTCTCTGACCTGTTCTCTTACCACACTATTGTCATCATACCATCTCTTACATGAACATAGAGTATAAGAACAAAGATATATGGATTATACCCATCTAGCCCTGCATCTGAAAGTGGTAAGTAACATATGACATGGAAAAGCGTGGGGCTTTAGAAGGCCCAGCAGAGGGATGTGCAGTGATTTTGCATCTCAGAGTTTCCATTAGTTTATTTGTAGCCATGCTGCCAGTATTAGGTCTGAGCACTTTTAATACCCAGTAAAGCCCTTTTCACCAATGCTATACTGTTTCTTACCTCAGTGCCAAACCAGGAGTATTTATTTAGACCCTTGCAGCAGTCAGTAGAGATTTCCTTGTGCTAGAACCAGGTCTTTAGCCAGATAATGTTTTACAGAAACAAACAATTCTTAAATAGAAACCTTGCCACAAATAAAATAACGTTTTCCTTTTTCCTTTTGTTTTAGTTTCAATTAGCTCCAAACTCCATTAACTACGAATAAGATATTAGTTATGCTGAGCAGAAAATCAGGTCATACTAAATGTATTTCTATTACTTTTAGTTGCAAAGCAAGGTTAAGTGCAGTTCCTGTATTACTTCATTTTCATTATGGTGGGTGACATTTTTGGCTCAGGTATATCTATACAAAATTAATTGAAGCCCAGAAAACATATTTAATCTGGACTGATTCATACAAAACTAGTCTGGTTCTATTATTATTTTGTTTCATCAAAGAACAGTACTGAGGAGCTTCTCTAAGCTCCACATCACAGGCTTACAAATGCTTGATAAAAGGGTGAGCACCTTTGTAGAAAGGATTTCCTGTTCTGAAGTAGAGAAGCATTTCTGCATTTTTTACTTTTGTTTTCTTTCTTTTTGCTAAGGCACATCTAAATACTGATCTCTTTGTTTCCACAGTGTCATGAAGTTACTGAACTGGAATGGGGAGAAAAGTGCTTCTGTTGCTGAAGTAGATTATAGTACTATAGTTGCTTGGTATGCGTCATTATCAAAGAAATACTGCAGCTAGGTTAGGTAGAACATTTTGAATCTCACAGCCACTTAAAATCTCAGTCCAAGTCAACAAAAGCTTATAACACAAGTACAATGATGTGCCCATTTCACAATCCATTGTCTACTCATTTGTCCAAATATTTGCTTTTTTTTTTTTTTTTTTTTTTTTTAATGTTTCTTTTACTATGTTCCATTATCTTTGTTAGGTACTTGGAAGACAGGTTACTCATAGAGCATTTTCTTTCAGGTGCACAGTCATTTCTGTAAATCCTAAGCCTTCCTAGCCTTCTGCAATACATAAACACACTTAAATGTACGTATGACAATAGAGTTTCACTCCAGCCTACAGCATGGACCCAACCCTCTGCTCCCCTCCCTTTCCTTTACCTGTCCACCTGTGAGTTCTGTGCTACCCTTCCATATGTCTGCATCACATTTCATTCAAGTCTCTTCCACTTTACTGCTAAGGTGCCTGAAAAGAGATATCTCTGTCCTTTCTTATTAAAGCCTAGGCTAACCTGAAATTACTTTTACTCTCCAATTATATGATTAGTAATGGGAGTTTCATACAATGGATCTCACTTTACTCCCACTCCATTTCACTGCAATATAATCCTGTCAGTTAAAGTGTTGTTTTTGTACTGGTGTAATCAAGAGAAGAGTAGGGAAATCTTCGTAAACCAAATTCCTTTAATGATTACCATTTTGAGCATCTCTTTATGGGGAGCCTCCATGAATGTGGATGGTCAGATTTCACACATGGAAAAAAAAAGTCACAGCTGATTGCTTTGCTTACAAATAATGATAATAACCATAACTCTGCTAAACTGTGTTTCAGTCAGTTGTGTTTGTAGGGAGATCCTCCAGAGCACAGAGGTGTGAGGCACCCAGCGGGTGGGAAGGAGGGTGGTGGCAGCTGCTCCCCCACGTCCCTGCAGGACCGATGGGGGAGCAAGTGGTGCCAAAATGCTCCTCACAGCACTGTCTGACAAGGCACCTCAGATGAAAGCTGTGCTATTTCAGTAAAAGACTTTGGATAAAAATAATACCATAAGACGCAGCAGTAATCTAATAGTTTATAGCAGGTTTATTCACAAGTCTTCATTTAGTGTCCACTTAGGTAAAACTCCAGTTGATTTATCAGTTCGTCAATCAAAAAGCAAAATATTATGTGAAGTGTTTAAAAATAAGTAGCCATCTGACTTCAACAGAGGAACTCTTGCCCCATCCAGCTGTTGTTTTTATAGAGTTTTCTATAGCCATTTATGGTGTTTCTTTTCTCTTCTGCTCCCATGGTTTGTTTCTCTTATGCAATCAATTGTGAGAGTAAGACAAACCAGGAAAGGCGATAAAGGCACCATGTGATTTTCCTTTATTTGTTCTGTAAGGCATGTAGCTCATTTTATACAATTGTATAAATGGCAATAAAATAATTGGCTTTAGTGGGAACTTTATTTGGGTAATTTCTATTTAAGGATTACAGACTGGGGCTCCCACTGTTTTAAGCAGTTCCAAAATACTGAGATTTTTTTTTCACATCTGTACAATATCTAATGTTTATTTCATATCTCTACAGAGCTTGGGTGTTTGGACAAAAATTAGATGCAAAAAAACACCCCAAGCCAATGCATTTTAGGAACGTGTTGGGCTGGGTTGTATTTCTTCAGAGCTTTGCTTGTGATTTACATTTAAAATAATGTGTGAAAGTACCAAGAAGTTCTGATGTTTCCATTTTTATTCCCTAAACGAAAATGCCTTAAAGTGACCCTTCATTCTGAGAGAGAATAACAAATATTTTAAGACACCTCGACCTAGGTACACAATACTATTCATACATAATAATCTTATCCCTGCCTCAGAGGAGGATGCGGGGAGAAGAAAAGTAACACAAACTACAACAGCTCTGTGTTGTGATGGCACAAAACAGAATTTTACAACAGCTTCTCTACAGTGGTCATGCAGAAGCCTGTGCTCCATTGGTGGTGAGGGGTACAGCATTCGGGCATGTCCCCTAACACGGGGGTCAGCCCTTGGCTGGGTATAGGACTTTACATTAATTTCTTGTTGCTTTTTTAGGGGAACAAACAAGCCAGAGTAGTATTTCACCAAGGAATCAAAATGTGACATGAAGCCTTTTTATCTGAGTCAGAGAAGCACAAAATGTGAGAGGCTCCTGACTCTCACAGCCTGAGAATTGATTCTTTTTTTTTTTTTTTTGGTGAAGTCTACTCCTTTATGTAAATAATAAGCTTTCCAAGAATAACACTGAATTCTTCTTTCAAATATTTAAACTCTGAAAGAGATTGGGCTTAATCACTGGAAGAAATATTGGACTGAGTACACATCAGCCACACATATTTTGCACCATAGTCTCCTATTCCCTTGGTTTAAACCAGCTACTTCTACAGGAACATGAATAATTTTGTTATAAACTACCTGATTCTGCACAGTTAGCAAAATAGAGGAAGTGGCTAAAGGGGCTCATAAAGAGCAATCAGGAGAAACAATTAAATATTTTGAGAGATGAACAATAAGAAGTGAGGATGCTGTGTGGTATTTATTTGAAATGACAATGATTTTCTAATGGCTGTTCTCTTGCAGTTGAACTGTTTTGCTAAGATACGTATTTGCTGTTTAAGTGGATGATCATGTTTTAGAGATTGCCTCTGTAGATCTTTGGTGAGAGTCCGTTAGAATTTACTTGATGTGATATTCAATATCTCCTCCCTGCTACTGCAAGTGTTTTTCTAACAAGAGTAGAGATTGAATGTGAAAGGAGCACAAACCCAGAGGAAGGGAAAGTGTTAAAGACTAAGTAGTCCTGCAAAACTTTTTGTGCTCTTCCTCCAGCTCTCACATCAAGAGACACTCAGGACCCGACTGCAGCATTTGTTATAAATGTTAGTCAGAGAAGTACTTGTTCTCTTCTGCAAAAGTGATACTGAAGTGCCATTATGGGGACCTAGCTTCTACCTAAAGACCACAAAACAGGATAAACAAATTCCTCTTGGGCAGTTAAGTCAGTTTGAAGGGTCTCCATCTTGCAACAAGGAAGACTTTGGAGTCTTTTGAACACTTTTTCATAGTGTATGTTTATATGCCTAAGGTACAAGCATCTGAATTATGAGCACATCATAAGCAACAAAAGTACAGCTTTTGTGACAAAGAATGGAAAGTATTGTGGGGAAAGAGAAGCTGACAGTGGTGTGGCTATTTTCTTACTCTCTGAAAGAACCAGAGTGGTGAGGACAAAGGAGGGAGCAATGGTTTTCCTGTATGTCCAGTAAATCTGCCCCAAGTATAAGCAGCTATAAGTGATACTGGAATAAACAGTATGCTTTATAGAGGTTGAAAATTGTATCCTCCAAAGGCCTCTAGCTAATTGACAGCTTGAAATTAAACCTGCGCCTCTGTATAGACCAGCTAAGACTACTGGATTTCTAGGACTTTCTGTGTATTGGTGAGAGCTGTGTAAGGTCTAATATAATCCTTTATGCTTTCTTAAAAGTAGACTATAATGTGCAAGGTAGCCCATGTACAGAATGGACATTCCACTTTAATTTGGAGACAATAAATTACTGGAGTACTATAAAATAAAAACAGGTTATAAAACATCCAGGAAAACTGAGAAGAACAAGTTGTACTGCCAGCTCCAGCACAGATGCATATGCACAGCGCTGAGAAAATAAGCTGTCTTTCCCAGCTTCACTGACAGTAAATAAAGAGCAATGGCTAACAAAAATAATGTGATAAAGGCTGGTTTGTGTGCGTTGCTCTTTTGCAGGAAACCCATAGTACAGCATATTCATTAGTCATATTATTGCTGAGTTTTATGCATAGCTCCCTGTCCACCCAACTGAAAGCACGGTATGTACTATATATTTCCTCTGATTCACTGGTAGTGATCAAATCTAAACTGGCTCTAGTATAAGCCAGAAAGGAAAATAAAAACCGTGGTTCTTAGAAAGGGAGGAAAAGGAAAGTAAAGGAACAGTGAGGACACATTAATTAAAGTGATGGGACTAACTGAGAGTATGTACCACATCAGAGAAGGAAAAAAGCATGGGAAGTGGCATTCCACAAGTAGTAGGCAAAATCTATAGCAATTGTCAGTGCTTTACATTCATATATTAAGTTCCTTGGCTCAGCTGCTGCCAATGGTGGTGTTTATTAGAATACTTCCTGTACTATGAAGGACTGGAAATAGCTGCCAACCTATAGTTCATGGTGCACTTTATGTCTAGAGTAAAGGTAGAAAGACTGATACGGACACCAGACTAATAAATTTCTGATTGGAACAGAAGGAGTCTTGATGGTTTCAATTCAGAATGAAGATGACAGCTGGCTGATCAGCCTGGAGTGTTTTCTGGTCTTCTGAGTATCTGAAGAAGTCACTACCGAAAGGCTTTGGAGGGTGTGAGGGCATCCAACTACTCAGTGTTCCCTCATCAGCACCAGTAAGAGGAGTCAGAAGGCTCAATTATGAATGTCTAGAACAGTAAATCCTCAGTCACTTTAAGATACTACCTAATTTCCCAACTTGCTCTTTCAGGTTTGAGAGCTGAAGAGACATTGATGAGGCAGAGTCAGATGTTCAGTCTAGTACCTTCAAAGTAACAGATCACCATGCACCAAAGCCATGGCAAATGTTCTCGTGACTGCTTTTAGCCAAAAGGATATGACAGACTAGTTGAGACAATTTAGTCCACAGTGGCAAGCATTTGAGCTAAGTGCATCTAAGCTGCCATGAACATTGCTTTGGAGCTAACCTTATCTCACTTGTCAGCACTGCTCCAACACCTGAATGTTGTCACACACATCATGGTTTAACCCCAGCTGGCAACTAAGCAGCACAGAGCTGCTCGCTCATTCCTTGCTTCCCCCAGTGGCATGGGGAAGAGAATTGAATAAAAGCAAGACTTGAGTGTTAAGATAAATACAGTTTAATAGCACAGCAAAGGAAAAGAAAATTATAAGAATAACATTAGAATATAGAAAATGTTGAGCAATTGCTCACCATTTGTTGATCGACACCCAGCCCACCCCCAAGCAGCGATCATCTGGCTTTTTCCTAGTTTATATACTGAGCATGACATGATATGGTAAAGAATAGCACTTTGGCCAGTTTGGGTCAGCTGTCCTGGTTGTGTCCTCTCCCAGCTTCTTAAGCATCTCCAGCCTCCTTGCTGAAAAGTCCTTGACTTGGTATAAACATTGCTTAGCAACAGCCAAAATATCAGCATGTTATCAACATTCTCCTCATACAAAATCCAAAACACAGCACTATACCAGCTGGTAGGAAGAAAATTAACTCTATCCCAGCTGAAACCAGGACAGATCAGAAGCAGCACCATTTGCCATTCTTTCTTTGTACATCATGTCACCTCCAGGATTGTGTACAAGCTGTGTTTCCATGTGAAGAGAGATTGTCAAAGGAGCCTAAGGAGGTAAAAATATCTGAAGTCCTCTTAAATTCATTGCAAATTGAACGTTTAACAGATCAAGACCCCAATTAAACTATCAAGGACTCAGAAAAAATCACAGATATTGTCAGTGTAAATTCAAATAAATGAATAGTACCAGGTTCCAGTTTAACCTCACGCATAATTTCATTTTATTCAGTAAAACACACAGTTTACCTAAGCTTTTCAAAGCAATTCATTTTTCTTGACAGATATGATGTTACATTATTTTCTTACATTTGGATTGTCATCAGTCATCAAGTCAGAGCTAACCCACGGTCATTATACCAAGCACTTATCATTCTTCCCCTTGGAAAAAAGAGATGAATCCACACCCCAGTTCACTTTTGTCTACGAACAGGAAATAAAAAAACCCAACAGAATGAAACTCAGCATTTGCACTGACTGCTACACAGGGCTCAGGTTAGTCCTAAATGAATAAGACTTCTGCAGAAAGATGAATTCAGAGATTCAGTGTGTACTCGCTAGGATTTTGAAGGAAGGCTCACTGGGAAGTCTTGTGCTGACTTTCTGCAAAGCTTCCTCTTGAACCAGGGTTGGCATTGGAGACAGGTTACATTATTAATTAAGCCCTGGGTGCTTCTGGAGAACTTATCAACTAGTATATTGTTATGCAAAATATGAATATTCCTGAAGTTGTATTTTGGTCTTACTAGTTTGCCTGGTGTCATGGCTGCAAGCTGCATCTGAAGTTTTCAGTTTTCTTTGCTCTAGGGACCAGAGAAGTCAGTATAAACACACAGACTTTGATGGAGGCTTACATTATCCATCACACACTTTATTGGCCAAAGGAGAGTGAAGGCTTAGAGGCTTAATGCTTGAAGCAAATTTTATTTCCTAACTTTGATTTTGCCCACAAAACAAAGTCTCTATAAACCCAACTGTAGGATTTACTGGACGCATTTTTCCATCTTGAAAGCAAATCTTTAACTCTTTATCCTGCATTTTATGAGGCAATGTGAGATCATCAGAGTCCTTCAGCACAGGGCTGAGTCTCAGCTTCTTTTGCATTTGAACTGCCTTGGCCAAAGGGCCCCACGAGCACAGGCAGCACATCAGGAATGATGGGACTGAGAGTGCCTAAGATCAGAAATGGGAGTCTTTGGCTGCTTGCTATTATTTACAATCAAACTTATTAAGTATTCCAGCTCAAGCTACAGTGAAGTACTGAAGAATTGGTTTTGGACATTAATTGTTGCCAACTGCTCTGCCCATTATGTTTTTTAGAATATATAGTTTCGTACACTGAATAAAATTTACAAACCAGCGACTCTTTGAGGATACAAAAAGGCACTTCATCCTGCCTTTGAGGTAGTCTGGAAGGGCAATCGAGCAGCCTGAGCAATAGCAAATGTTGAGATAATAAATGGCACATTCCTATTGCCAGGGCCGTCCAGGAAACAGTTCCTGATTTAGCAAGAGGGAACAGCACAGGAGAGCAGAGGTGACACTGTAATCGAACCTGCTTTCTGAAGGCCTGGGAACAGAGCAAGATTTAAATACTGCAACTGAAGATGTATAATGCCTCCAGCCTGCCAGTCCCCAGCTAGGTGACAACCTTCTTTAAAACACGGAAGTAAGTGTCCATGTCAGGTAGACCATGAAAGGCAGGGTTGGGAGAGACAGTAAAGTTAAACAAGGCAAAAAACAGACAAAACAAATGTACTATACCAATATGGTAATTAACTACTCAAAGAGTAGGGTAAGGGGAATATAAGGTTGTGCTTGAGCTAATTCACATAGTGAAGCATCACAACATTTGGAAGCATTGCAATGGCACTTAGTTCTTTAGATAAGCGAAGCAGGGCTGATAGGCAAAAATTTGGGGAAATCACAGCTTGCTGGCTGAATCCAATGGAGCTTGTACTCACTATGACTACTGGTAGCAGGAATGCTCCTGAAATGAAACTTTTTATAGCAAACAGGATCTTAAGAAAATAGTGTAATCCAGTCTTTTCTTAAGAAAAAAATAAAGGGAAGGGAAAGAATCTAGACAGATTAAATATAAATTTTTGCAGTAGTTCCTATCGAATAGTCTAAAAAGAAGTTTTCTAAAAATGAAAAAGAATACTTTTGAATGGATGGATGGAGGGGAGGCAATGAGAAAAAAAAAAGGAGAGGAATCCTGTTGTCTTTCAAAAGAAAATTCTGCCTGCTCTCTGTGTCTACCCACAGGAAATACAAGTACTGCAGGGGAGAACGTGCTTTTTTAGTTACTGATGTTTTCAATGTAGAACTGACTGCAAAGGCATGTCCCATACCAGCTAGCACAAACTGTACTGTAAACTGGAAATGACAGGAGAGCACTTTCACCCTGTCTATAGCACGTTATGGGAACAGCAGCAAAATTGAGGGTTGCCTTGACCTAAAGAAAAGCCAAATAGTTTGGCAGAACATACTGTAGGTTCTTCCAAATATGGAAGTTTCTTCTGATCTCTGGGCATATTTCAGCAGAACTATTTTTAAACATAATGTTCACGTTTTTCAAGTACTTTTCTTTGACTGGGAAGCGGAAAATATGGAGAGAGTGGAGTAATTCCCCTTGTTTTGTTCAATTTTTTAAACAGTATGTTCATGGTGTCAGGAATGTCAAATAACACTAGTGTGTGTATACAGCTGAGAGAGATAACCATATTTCTTAGCTCACTACAGATGTTGAATTTTGAAAAAAAAAAGGAAGAAAACCAAAAATATAAGATTATTTATCTCCCCTCCTCCAACTTAATAACAGAAGTTATAATAATCTAGTCTGGCAAAAGCAGCAGAAATTATACAGCGTTATTATCCTTCACTGTTCCTCTGCTCTCTGAGAACTCACACTCAAGTTTCTGCAACACAATAGTAATTCCAGGACCTGGAGCCTCACAGCAGCATTAGAACAGTGTTTTGTCATCTTTGTGTATATACAAGAATCTCAAATGACATTGAAAATATGAATACATCTTCTGAGTGCTCTTGTGTAGTAACCAAGACAGCGAAAGATGAAACTGGACATTATTACCAACTGACACTGGTTAATTATCACTGTAAGCACTGTTCCAGGATTGCCAGCAGTCCAGGGCTAATAATATGAATCATGCCAAGCATTTGCTAGGTAGGAGACTTGGTTTATTCTGCATCAACAAAAAAATCCTATGTCTAGAAACACTTAAATTTTTTTGGAGACCATTTTTTACAAAGGTCCCTGATGCAGATTTTTTTTTTTCCTCTCTATTTTTCTTTATAGCTGGGTGCTGGTAATGTAGAAAAGATGTGAGGGTCTCGTTAGCATTATGATTATCCTTAAGAATTGTACATGGGCCAGGGAACATCCCCAATGGCCAATCTGTATGTGGTAACATTAGTTTCAACAGGTAAAAGAGTTCCGCTGTATGGGCAATAGCCATGTCATGCCACTTGGCTTCAGGGCCAAAGAACATTCTCTGGTTACTTTTGTTTACTAGAACAGATGCAACTGTTGATGGTGCACAGCTGTTAGGGAAGACTTGATTCCAGTTCTTTTGCTGGCCTATGATGCAGATACAGATCGATTCAAATTTGTTTTGTGTCTTTGATTTGCTTATTTAATGTAACATAAGAAAATAAAAAGTTTTTTTCTGCATCATATTAAAGGTTTATTTAGTCCAAAATCTTTCTCTGACAATAAAAAGAAGCTTACAGATGAGTTTAAGAACAGGACAAATGTAGCAGAACTTGACAAGAGTTTTCTCTCCAGTTCCAGCAATTTTGAGTTCAGTTCAAGGGCTGCCTGAGGGAGAAGCACCATCTTAGTATACAGTCGCTCCCTGACAGATTTCTCCTCTGTCAGTGTGATGCTGAGTAAACCTTTGGATTCTTGCAGTGTCTTGCAAGATTGAGGTCCATATCACACCTTCACTTCATGTGAGAATCAGGTCCTTTTTTTGTCTGTCAGCTGCTAGTTGGATTTGATGTCATTGTACTTATTGTACTGCAACAGTGAACAGTGACTGATCATGCTGTGTTTATCGTCTCCATATAACTCATGTTTTTATAGATCACCTTCCTTTGGTACATCTTAACTGATTTCTTTTCCAGGAGGGATCATATATTTGGTAGTTCTCCTTTCAGATGACACTCCATAATTCTGATTTTCCTTGTGCTCCTTCTCTAAGCCTTTTCCATTTTTTGTATGTTTGTTTGTTTGGTTTTCTTTTATTTTTCCTTCATACACATAGAAAAGGTCTTTTAAGCTATTCAGGATGGGGAAGATCTCTTACTGAATTTGTATGGTGCCTCGAGCATGGGTGAGTAGATGCTGCTGTAATACAATATGAAGGAAGTGCTGTAGATCAAAAGCAAGATTTATGCAGCTATTGAGGCAGCTTAGAAGGCAGAAGGTGACAAACAAGATTTACAGAACCATCTCTGCAGATTAGGTGCCTAACTTCTCTTGATAGTCTTACCAGCACAGCAGAACCCTTTTCATGTTGCTGATCTTCTGGGTAACAGCCCATAGGTCAGTGATTAAAAGCAATCAGTGATACCGTATGCACACAGGATACAGGACTGTTACTTCACAGGCCAAATCAGCACCCAGGCATGGCATATCTGTAGAAACAGAGGGAGTCTGGCAAATTTAAGTAATGTGAATTTTGATGATTCACAGTGGAAACCCATCCTGTGGATATAAAAGAGGTAATAAAAAAAAATCACAGGGAAAGAAGATTCACCAACACTGGATTAATAAACTGCAAGAAATGAGCTTGGGAAATTAATGAAATCCTAAGAATTCTTGGAAAGAAAGATGTACTGCTCTTCCTTGATGTGTACTATATTTCATCCATAGAGATGTTTTTTCTCTTTCACTTAGTGTTTTTCTAAAGAGTGAGCTTGAAAATAAATTTTAAATTTTTCAGTTTCCCCTAATTTCATTATACAAAGAAGGGATTGTGATGAATCAAACCAGTAAAGTTTTCATCAAGTTCAAAACTAAGTACCACCACCTTTATTACAGGAAGATGAGGAAAGAAGAGATGGACATTGCAAGAGAAAGAAACAGTTATAGATACCTGACCTACAAGCTCAGAGACTCAATAATTGAAAGCTTTTCCGGTCTCTTTGAACTTTGGACAACTAAGTTACCACTTTAATATGTATTTGCAATCAAGACAGCAGACATAACTGCATGTTTTTTGGAAAATGTTGAGTTTTGTGGAAACAATTCAGCTGACCTCATCAATTCTTTTTATGCTTACGAGGTTGAGAAGGAAAAATTACTGAAATGGATTATCAAGGTGGGATCATTTCCATCTACAGAGCAGCCATACATGTTTCTATGGTTACAGAGCTTGGAAGCCAGGGATGGCCAGGTGGAATGCTAGTACACAAAACCTGATGTTCTTGACCAGCATTTCCCAGAGCATAACCAAATCTTGGAATGGATCTTCATTTGGATTTGATGTATTTATTTCTTAAGTAAATAATTTTTAATATCATGCACTTTTCAGCATATTGTGTGCTTATTGGGAATTTATTTTTATGCTGTTCAGCAGTATGAATCCACCTGGACCATAGCTTTACACATATTTCCTGTATGGGAATGCTACACCTTTCCTCCACTGCTACTCTGTGTTCTCAGTCTGTCTGAGCCCTGAGCAAATGTGCACTGACATTTTGCTTCCTTCTTTCCTATGGGAAACTGTCCTAAGAATTTTTTTTTTTCCTGAAAGTTTACATGAAATATCAGTCACAGATTTTACTTGGGAAAGGGCAAGGAAAAGGAGGGTAAAGAGAATTAAATGTACAGCTATACTTCCATTGGTCTTGTAAGGTGTACACACCTCAGATCAGAGGGTGTTGCAGAGTCTTGTCCATCTTACAGCTGCATTTGGACTTGTTTAGAGAAAAGGGTCCATTGAACTCAATGCTGAGGTAACTCCGTGAGCTCTATGGTCTGTGTAACACAGAATGTCAGGATGAATGATGGAAGAGTCATCACTGGTCTCCAAATCAATAAATTCCAATGGGTGATTTTTTGAATCATAGTGAAATAAATGTTTATTGCTAGTTTTCCTAGCTGTTGCTATAATATAACGCCTGTGGGCCACATGCTTTATTTCAGGCAGAGTTTATGTACCTCCACGAAAGGATTAGATAATCCCCTTTCAGATTAGATGGTCTGTGAAAGTGCAGATGAATGCGGAGTATGGACTGGAGAAAAACTGGAAAGAAATAAGGTTACTTGGTTTAATGTCAGTGTTACTGTCTTTGGCTTATAATAAATGGGCACTAGAGAGGGCTTTGCTCACAACAAACACTTCTGATTGATAGTATAACAGACTGAAAAAACAAATTTTTACAGGCCCTTACTCATGTAAACTATAACGGCAACTGGATATAATGTCAGGTGAATAGCTTTTGCCAAACACTTCTGTTGACATTGTATAGGAGTCATTACACTTTCAATTGTCTTATTTTGCCATTGCAAACACTGTTATCTTCTCAGTGGAAGATTTTTTCCTCCTTTTTTTTTTTTAATCCTCACAGGAAGATACTGTATTTTCTTGAGAACTGTTGCTTTTGATAATATTTTAAAATACATTTTTTATATAGTCACATTGTTAATCCCTTTCAGTTGAAAGTTAAACAGAATGATAATTATTGAGGGCCAACTTCCACACTCAGCTGACATACGGCTAGATACAGTTGAGGATTTCTGTGTGATAAAGCAGTCCACATTTTGTGTGACACAGTGCATGTACTACACCTGCTGTGGGGGCTACAAACCCACTGTCTTTCTCTTTTTTTCCTTATCATCCGATACTCTAACAATTTCCATGTATTCACTATTTAACACACTTATCTTACTTGTAGATTTGAAAAATTACAACCCTTTAGTGTACACTGGTGTTAGAGTGCATAGAAAAATAAATAGTTCTGAAACATATTTGACTGAATAAACAATGCAGTTTAATTTTTTCATAATTTCTTCTACCTAAAAGATCTAAATATCTGAACTGTGAAATGTTTTGATCTTTTTTTTTTTTTTTTTTTTTACTTTGTTGGTTACCTTGATGTCAGTTATTATGAAGAATTTTTGAAATTCTGTTTTCCTGCCATGATTCACAGCCAAAAGTATGTGTTATTTAGGAGACATGTTTATATTTATTCTTCATTGTAGACACATGCTTAAATGCATTTCTGAATCCGGGCTTTTGGCAAGAGGAACAAAGAATAAGAAGGCATGTTGCATTTGCTGCCATGTAACTTTCTGCCATGATAGATTTTTTTTGGTGTTTATGCCCATATTCGGCTCAAAGGTGGGAACACTGCCACAACAGCCAATTGACCAATTAGATGACTGGCCTTGAGGACCTACTGACCATAGCCCAGGTTGTCACAGTGGTGTTCAGCAACTGGTAGAGCTCAGGAACTGACTCACTTGTAAGGCTGCACAAACTAACCTGAAACCATGGGGCAATGCAACACTGTGTAAAGGCTCCTTGGTCCAACAAGACAATGCAAACCTTCTTACAGCACAAGTCATAGGTCAGCTACTGCCACTGGTTAGCGATATATACTGATGGCCATGCCCAGGTACTGACTGCAACACAGTGTGTGTGATATACTTCCTTCCCTGATGGGGGATGTTAGATGAAGCACAAAAATGCTTTTTACTAGTTCCACCTGCTCACAATTAAGGATCTAATTTGATGATCTCCAAAGTTTTGATGTTATAGTTCTTTAACCAATTTCTGGATTTTGAGAAAATGTCATTCCATAGGTCTAATCTGTTCAAAAAATTGCTCATATAATGATGCTTTTCATTTTGTAGAGACAGAAATAATAGTGTGCATTCATTTCAGGAAACTTAAACTTCAGCATTGTGCATAAAGCAAATGTTAACATTTCGAGGTGTGCAGTTTGATGGGAAATGTCTTCTTGACCCTTTTATAGCTAAAAAGAGAGGACATAAAAGTCATATTTGTAACTCTTGCATCTTCTTTATTAATCTTTGCTTTAGACTTTGACTCATAAACAATCACGATAGGGTCTTGAAGCAGGATTAAAATATAAGGTCTTTTTCAAAGCTGGTAAATAGAACCACTTTTTGTGTGCGTGTGTGTGTGTAAATGCCTTTAAAATGAATAGAGTAATTTGTTTTAAAAAAATAAAGTATTGACATTTTTATGGAGTAGTTTTTGGAAAGATCTAACGTTTAATATTAAATTCAACATATGGTTGTGGTCAAATTATGCTCCTACTGTGTAAAATGTATGAATAACAACTTACTGCATTCTCCTGGCCAATATACAGAGAGAAGGTTGATTAATTTAACTAGTATCCCTTAATCTCCTGCCTTGGCTTCCATCCCATTCTGCAAAGGTTGATAAATCTCACATCCCCTGAGGAGTATTACAATTCCTAATAGTCTTATGCTATTAGGAAGAAGCAAGGCTCAACTGTACCAAAACATCCAGCACATGAAATTGTATAAATAATTTAGCTTTTCCAATTTAAATTTTTTTTACAGCTTTTCTTTGCAGACCATGATAAGAGATGTTAGTTCAGTCAACTGTAAGTAAAAAATAAAAATTAAAAAAAAGGAAAATACTGTTCAGGAGAATTGTATGTAAATGTAGGGCTGTTCTTGTCACTGTTTGCAGCATCAAAAGTCACTCATATATTTGTCTTCCTATTAAAAGAAAAATGTACTTCGCTTGGAGTCAGTGTTATCTTAGGGTCACCAGCTACTTTCACCACGGTATGACATGGCCCAGAAGAGGAAATCTGTCCACTGATTTGAGTGTGAAGCAGGATTCTTTATTCTGCCACATATTTTCTGTGCAACTGCAGGCAAACCACTTCCAGCACTCCGGTGTGCTCAGATGCGCAGTCAAGCTCCTTAAATTGTACAAGTTCCTCTGCATCAGATGAGCCACAACAGCTGCCTGTGCTCATGCTTGTAGCCCACAGCAAATTCAGCTTGACTTAGCTTACAATGAAGGAAATGTAAGATAAATAGCATAGCCTTGCATTTGCTATAGGTTGAGTTAGCACAAGGACAGTCACCATGTCTCAGATAATGCATATTGACTTGTTCAGCTGCAATATCTTGGTCATGTGACTGAGATTTATACCTCATCTATCAACTGTCTTGAAGGAGAGTTGAAAGGATAAATACACTTAAAAACAAAACAAATCAAAAAACAAAAACAAAAAACCAAACAACTATGAAAAGGAGTGTAAAATTCTCAAAACCTGGGGGTATAAGAACCCTGCAAGTATTCAAGAAAGACACCACTCTCATACACTGGAAAATATTAGTAATTTCTGAATAGGGATTTTTTTTTTTTTCACAATACAACAAAAGCTGGCAAATTAGCTGATTGTTTTCCTATTTTATGTTGGGTATTTTGCTTCTGTAAATATGAACATATTTTACATAAGATTGAATCACCTACAGCAGGCTAAACTCTATTATCATTTTCTAGCAAAATTTCTGCTGCAATCACTGAGATATTTTAAGGATTTGGAGCAGTACATGTTTCCACAAAATAATGCTCTGACTTCAGTAACAGGTTGGACTGACAGAGTATGAAAACAGGGCCTGATTAATTATTTCTGTTTATTAATATAATGCTTTGAATTCTTATTTGTTATTAAAAAATCTTTCTTCATACATACTAAAGCAAGTCTTACTACATTTGAGTTAAGGAAATAGCATTATGTAGCAAAAAGAGACTTACAGCATTTGGGATGAGCATTTGCAGAAGAAATTCTAGTAAGTGACAATTCTATGGTGGTTGGTGCAGAGGTCATCCTTGGAGTGGTTTTGGAGGATTTGGGCAGGCTCTCTGAGATAAGATGTGGATGCTGTGTGACCACTGGCTGTTAAGGTTTGGGCATCACAGTATGTTTGGGATTGGAAGGGACCTCAAAAGATCATCTAGTCCAATCCCCTATGTGTCCCATCAGGTCCCCTTTTGCAGTGCAAAGCTTAAACCAAGGGTAGGAAAGGGGGAGGAAGGGCTGAATCTCAGGCTAGCAACATTTATGTCCCATGACACTTGCTGTGACAATGCTATTAGTGAGGTGTGAAGGTGCAAGGCTTTGAGAACAAGAAGCTTCATGGTGATGTTTTGTTTGTTTTGGGACAAATTTTCTTGTGGGTGATGTTGGTTAAAACGATGGCACTTTTCAATCACACGTATATCAGTCAATTGTGGTGAACATCCTGTGAAAGACGTGCTTTGAAAGCTCAGCCTTGTGCAGTTTTATGGGGTAAAAAGGCCCTCTGTTTGAAGAAAGAAATGGACCAAATCCATTTACTGATGTTTATTGTGTCTTTCTTAATGTCCAGGAATACACCAGGGTATTGCAGAGGTTTAAACATAAGAAATACTGCAAAAAGGTAAGTCCAGCAGTATAATGTGGGAAACTTACATTCATCCTGTCAATGTACCTTTGTTTTCAGAAAGACTCAAAGGACTTGGTTCTAACATTTGTAGAGCCTGAGGGTGTGGGGACCACTTCTGGTCAGGAATGATAAAATCCAGCTGGCCTGCCCTTTAGATCCACCTTTTGCAGACATTCTGACCTGCCCCCCAGGCAATTCAAAATCCCTCTGGACACACCTCCCTATGCATTTATTCCTAATGGTGTAGGCTTGCTCCAAACCCCTGTGATTTCCCAGAGCTGTGTGACTGGATATACAGGGTCCACTGGGGAATCTCAAAACTAAGTCTGACCGAAAGCCTCAAAAAACCTATCTCGCCCTGGATCTCTCAAGGAAATTTTACTTCCGTGTGGTTTTCAGGTTTGTGCTTTCATAGCCAGAAAACAGAACACAGTATTCGCCATTCAAATAGGGGGATTAAACCTGTATATCAGCCTCTTGTTCCTTTAAAAAAATACAGATGTATTTATTTCCCTATTCCTAATTTCATGTATATTGTATTTTGTATGCTTGCTGTAATAACACCACAAAAGACTTCATAAATGCACTAGTCAGTGGGGAATGCTATGCCTGCTTATGATTTTACACATCTTTTCTCTAAGCCAGAAAATCTAAATGTAAAATGTAGTATTCACAGTCACTAAGTGGGGTTTTGTGGTGCTCTCTGGAGGATGCTGGATTCAGAAAACAATGAATGGATTACAGTCATCGATAGAGTTAGTTTTTCCATCCGTGGCAGACATACAGTATACTCTTGCTAACGTGCTTCATATTAATAAACCACCCAACTATAATTCATTGCAGGTTGAAGCTATAAATCAGAGATAGCCTTTGTTTTGTTCAGCTGTCATGATTGAGAGAACATCAGGGGGTGGGGGCTGTTTGTAAAGAGGTGAGAGGCGCTGCAGCACTTTGACCTCTCCCTGGAGTGTAAAGCATGTCATGCCATGGCTGTTCACCGAGATGCATTGCATGACTCAGTGCCCTGTCACTAGCGAAAAGCCACCTTGTCACCGGCCTTCCTTTTTCTGTCTTGCTGTGTTCTGCTTGGAAAGAGATGCAAAGAAATGCTGCAGAAATGGTAAAATGCAAATGCAAGCACGTTTGCCAGAAGCTGAATCCCACAGGCGCCAATGCTGCTGTTATGCTGCTGGGAACTGTGGGACTTCACGTGTATGACCTGGGCATAAACCCACCCGGAGACAGAATAGAATAAAACAGGATAGAATAGAATAGTTTCAGTTGGAAGAGACCTACGGTAATCATCTAGTCCAAGTGCCAATTCAGGGGTGACCAAAAGATCATAGTCAGCCCCAGAATCTCCCAGCCATAGGTAACTTTGCTCTAATCCTGACATTATGGTGGCATTAGACAAACCACTTCGGACCCAATTCAAATCCCCTTAAAGCTCATGAGGTTTTTTCCCCCCACCGTGACTTCAGGGTCAAAGTCGCGTAATCTCTCAGCTTCCCTGTCTCTGCCTACGAAATTGGGATGAGCATACCTAACTCAGAGGCGTTCTGGGGGTTAATTAGTTAACATTGGTAGGGCATTTTGAAGATGAAAAATTCTGAACGTAGGTATTATCACACCTGACCGTGTATTTGTGTGTCTTGGTGTGTGCTTGTGCACAACATTAGTACCATACTTCTATGGGTAAAACTTGCATATCAGATAAGATACATGCCTATGCAAATAAATCCTCAGGCAATTAGGAATGCTCAAATAGTCCCGAGGCAACATGCAGGAAAGCAGAGGCAAAGGCAGAGGGCAGTAGAAGCAGGGGGAGATGTTGTGAAGAGGAAAAGACAATCAGAAGTGGGTGAGGGGGGAAATCTGGGAGAGGAGAAATGTCTTTTTCTACAAATACGTATGTATAAGCTCTACTGAATCACAGGCTGTGCACATGAAAATATGGTATTTCAAAATTCTTTTTGCATTATGATTTAGCCATGCATTGTGTTTTATGATGACATGACCTCATTGTTGAGAGATTTTTGGTGTACACTATAACAGCCTTTGGATGGCAATAATTGTAACTCATACGTTAATTTTTGGCATTCCTCATATATTCATTCAGTCACTGGAATGTGCATAGCTTAAAACTAGCACATTGTAACTGAACAAACAGTGGATTAAATGTGCCTGTTTTGTCTTCTTTACTAAGCTAGGTGGGATCAAAGCTATCTGCTTCTGTGCCATAGCTTAATTATATTTTTATTCTGAGTGCCAACATTTTACAAAATGAAATGAAGCAATGACAGGAGAAAATACAACATCATTCAAATAGGCTTTAATCAGGTCTTGGAAGGATAATAGAAAACAACTGAAGCAGGTTTGTTAATTCAGTTGATTTCAGCCCACTGTAAACCCAATACACATCGCTGCTGTTTCAGAGATGATCAGCAATGGTCTGTCTGGGAATGCAAGCTGCAACTGCAGAGTGGATAGCAGGATAACAGCATGTCTAGATGCCCACATAGAGGTAGCTGCCACACTGCTAGTGAGAGACAATTAACATAAGGACAAGGAAGTGACTGCTGTGTAGGAATGAATCATGCATAGGAATAGCAGTAAATGACCATCCCTATCTCTGCAATTAACTGTGAGCTACAAGCAGGCAGTGAACAATGGCAATGCGCATAACAGTTATTGCCTTTTTATTCTGTAATCTGGAGTACAGACACATTTCTCAATGTTTCCTAGTCGTTCACATCACTCTAAATGTTTAAGAGGTGTGGACTGGATTTAATTGTGAGAAGATTTCCATATCCATAATGGGAAAGAGTTAGCCCATGCCTGTTTTGAAATGACATTGTGAATATGACTTATAGGAATGTGCTCACTGTAATGATAGCCCTTAACAACGTGTTGAATCGTCTGGGTAAAAGCTCATTCACTGACAACAGGCAAAGGCTGCAAGGGAGAAAGGGGAAAAAAAAAAAAGAAAAAGCAAGTGCAAAAAAAAAAAAGTGTGGAATCAGGTAGCTTGTGCTTCTCTCTCTAAAATCTGAAGTGCCAGCAGGAAGTACTGTAATAATTATTTCTTCTAACAGCTGGCACTTCAACCTTCCTTCACACCAGGGGAAGTCAGTACACAAGAGCTGGAAAGCGAGGTGGAGTCTCAGGGGAGTTTTTGTCACTGAGGATAGCACTTTTGTGCTGTGTTTGGGAAAGAAAAAAGATTAAAATGAAAACTGCTTTCTGCATGAAGCACCTGTCTTTCTTGGGGGCTTTTTTAAAGATGGACCATGATCGGACGTGTGTCTGGTTGCCGTGCTTTTTACATGGGCTGTTCTTTCCACGCTGGCTTATGTGGCTCCCCTTCTCCTTGTGCCCCCTCCCTTCCAGGTGCTTCTTCTCACCCCATGTATGGTCCTTTCACCCCACATATCCTCTCCAGTTCTGCCAGAACTGTGTTGTAGGGACTTGTGTTGAACCAGACCACAGGCTAGCCTGAGATAAAGTAACCTGAAAAGGAAGAGTGGAGAGAAAAGGTGGTTTCTAACATAAATCTGGATCCAAGCAAGGACGTGCTGGTTCCTGGAGAAGTTCTATAGGCACAGTGTCATAGGTAGCCAGAAGTGTCCAGCAGCTGAAGGTGGAATAAGTGCTGAATAAAATGTATTTCTAACCACAGTCTAAAATGAGAAGGTGGAGGGAACCAAATAGAGGAGGGAATAGGATCCCCAGATAGTAAAGGAAATTACAATTATGGTGGCTGAGTACAGATATAGAGGTGATGAAAAGGAGGTATTAAGCACCTTTATGTCTCTTTAGTGAATTCACACGAAGCTGTGTGATAGTAAGGTGACTTACCACTCTTGCCTGCTTCCCTGAAATAGAATTTTTCAACTGTACTTAGAGATTTTTTATGTTTTCATTTTCCTGGCATTGCTCTGTAAATGTTAGAAATTTCATATGCCACCTTCATTTAACCACCTGAGCATGTGTTTTTTGACACAGACGTTAATTACATGCTCATCTATTATTTTTATTTCTCTGTATGGATAATTATTAAATAATACTTTTATGTCCTTTATTCAATGTATGGCTCCAGGCCCTATTAATCACAATCTAAAGCCTCAGCTGAATACAATGTTATTAAGTTCTTCATGTGTTTTTTTTATGGTGCTCTTTCTGTAATTTGTCAGTTCTTCACAAACGTCGTAAATTTATATTCACAGCAGCCGTAGCAATTAGGTGTATTATTACTATCATTTTACAGATGGAGAACTAAAGAAAAGATAAATTATCACCAAAGCTATCGAAACTCTATACTAATTTTTGATGACCAACTTTAGACACCTAGCCTATAATTTCTCAGGGGCAACAGTATTAAACAGATAATCTATATTCCAGTCACCTACCCATGTGCTTCAGCCTTCTGAATTTCTGCAAATCCCACCCAGAAATCAGGGAATAAAAAAACATTAACAGCTAAGAGCTAATTGTAAATGACTGTCTCTAAACCAAAATGAATGCTGTGGAAGAGGTAGGGAGATGATATAACTGCCTTACATGCCATTAAGGGTTAGGCTGGGCTCTGTACTGAAACAGCTAAAGGCAGGAGTTTATACTGTGTCTACAGATGAGTTAGGCGTCTAGGTTCCCACTGGTGTCAACGGAGCCCGGGCAGTTGCTTGTTAACCCTCCCCAGGAGACACCTATGTCTGACCAGCCCAGCACCCCGCTGTGCTCCAACAAATGCATTGAACAGGTCTCAGTTGACTCTAATGGGAACACAGGCACCCAGCTGACGTGTAGACACCTACCTTGCGGACAACCAATTCATTTGCCTGAATCGGAAGCCAAACTTCTCCTCAATGTATTTAGTAATGAGATTTTATACATTCTATAGTATTCTTCATTTATCCTTTCTTTAGTACCTTCCATTCTATGCAGCAAATTGAAGCTAGAATACCACAGATACATTTTCATTCATTCTCTAGTTCTTATTCACATAGCACTGTCCATACTTGCTGAGTTTTCAGTGTTTAATTCAGATCTAGTGGAAATGGATCTCTTACTTTTTACAGACACACTTCTTGTTTGTTTGTTTGGTTGGTTGGTTTTTGTTTGTTTTGTTTTGTTTTTCACAGTTCATGGCTGGGCTATGTTGCATGAGGCTGTATCTTCTTGCTCTGACACTATAACTGCATGACTGCATCTCTGTTTTTACAGCTGAATCAAAATTTTAAAGTATTAATCCATTATGATGTTGACCAGTGAGACTGCAACTGAAGCACTAGAAGGGATTTTAATTACGCTAAAATTACATTTCCTATTTTTAATATGTTAGTTTCTGATACCAGACAACTGATTAGTTACCTGACTTGTCCATTAAATAAACTTTAATTTATATGATAATGGAAAAATCTCTAAATATCATGCAGCATAACTGCAAGTCTCTCTGTTACTAGGAAAGGCAACAAAGTGGTGGCATGATCTACAGAATAGTGTACAGATCTGTGAATAAAAGAAACGTGCTATTCCCAGCTTCATCACTGACTTTGCAGGTGGAATTATATTGACTAAATGCAGATGTCTGTACTAAGACATCTGCATCTGGCTTCTGGTTCAGTGAAGAACTAGTCAATAGAATCCAGGGGGCAATTCATTGTCTCCTAAATTAGATGTCTGAAATAAGGCAGATGACTGGCACCCTAAAACGGCATATTTATGTCCAGTGACTACAAATGGAGCCCCAGGGGCTAGATTGGTTTTAAATGTCTACATTGTTAATGTCTAAAGTCAGGTGAGATGAATCCCACCCTCTATATCCCCAGGCCAGTTATTTCATCTCAGTTAGCCTTTTATTTGACTCTCTGAAAGCAATACCAGAAACTTGGAGTAGAATTAACACAGAGCCCTGCCTCGACTAATTAGTTTCTCAGTAGGGCCTTTTTATAGATCACTGGGATATCTCTGTGTGGCATGGTGTTGTGCAATGTAGAAAAACCCTGAGTGCTATTATAATAAATCATATGGTAAAGCTCAATTTAATACCAACATCTTCCACTTAATACAGGAGTTGCTACTGCCCTGTAGGTTCTTTTCCTGTGAAAAAAAAAAAAAAAAATCTTAAATGATATCAATGCAATATCAGAACTTTTGTGGTACCAGAGTTTTCATGGGAATCATGGTGAATGTTGCTTAGCAGAAAACCACTGTTCTTATCTCACCTTTCTTCTGTCTCCAATTTATTTCTTTTTCTGGAAGACACTGAAGCAGGAAGCTTCAGAAGCAAAAGCCTTGTGGCAAGCCAGAATGAATAATAAAGCTGAATTCTGGGGATATTGCCAGGGAATGTCATACAGGATGCTATGCAGCAACAGCTCAGGAACTACAGGTGGAATTACAAGATTATAAATTGCCAAGCACTAAGACAAGGTGGGGAAACAGAACAGAGCCAGGGAGGAAGCAAAGGGGAGCTCCAGGTAGCTACAATTGACTACTTTCTGGAAACCTGGGAAGTTGTAATGAGTTTGACTTTAAGTATACCCTTCCAGTAAGCCTGTACAGTTGTAATTCCCATGGAATTTGTTTTTAAACTCAACTAAAGACTAGTGGTACATATACTTTTAATTGTTTGTATTATTCCATTTATGGAGATTGCAATCTTTCCTTCTCTTCTTATTTCTGTCTCCTATTCATTTCCGTGTCCAGCACTTCTGTCTGTGATGTGTTGCACATTGTGTACTGTCAGGATCTCAGAAATTCAGCAGCCATGAGCTCTCACCGTTTGGAAATTCAGGGTAGACCTTTTCCTTCTTCCTCTCATAATATATGCAGACTTTAGGCTGATCCTTTCTAGATGTCAGTCTCCTACACCCCTACAAATAGTTTTCAGCGCTTGCTAAATAGTGCTGTTGCAATCAGTGGGAATATCCTTGGGAAACATCTCCAAATTTGGCTACATGAGGCATTGTTTTGAAAAGTTGGAAGCAGTATCCTCAGCATGACCTGAGTGTCAGCTCAGACATAAATAAAATGAAGACTTACTTTGTTCACTATAAAGTGTCAGAATTATCTAGAGATAGCTGTATTAGTGTATCTTCAGAAAGGAACATCTCTATGTTAATAACATAGACACTTGTTACTTTTTTTTTTTTTTTCCCCATGTCTATCTTAGTGAACTGTAACAATCTAATTTAAGGTTTCTTGCAAATTCAAACATAAAAACCCAATAAGTATGTAGACTCAAACCCAAGGTAAGAAAAAAACCCCTCCAAGAGCTATGGAAGCTGACCTTACCCTTGCATGACCTTTGTATGTTGTTTTATCATCTGCAGCAAAGATTTACCATGACAACAGTATGTGTGTATGTTTGTGAAATAAAGGAAGCACTCTTTCACTTTTTATAGGAAACAATGAAACATTGCATTTTCTATCTTATTTCAGAGGAAGTGGAAGATAAATTCACTAGCCTGTGTTGTTGTATTTTGTTCAAACAAGGAATAGACTGTGGACCTGGTCATGGAGAAACTGTCAGGCACTTCTTTAGAAAACCACCTATCCTTGGAGCTCTCCACTTGAACAAGAAAACAGACATAATTCGTAATACCCTATTTGAGGTTTGGTGTATTTCTCTTACATGGCCAGTCAGCTCTGGTGGCCAGGGTTTGACATTGACATGCCTACTGCTGGACCCTCATCTCCAGCTACTTCATAGGACATGGTCATTCCTGCTCTCCTTAGTCAATTGAGAAGGAGGGGCTCATTACCTGTACTTCTGAGTAACCACTAAATTTCATTTAGCTTCATCATCTTTGCCTCTTTTCTGTCAGCAGAGAGGAGGCAGCCTCTGTGTATTAGATAACTGGTTTTAATTTTTCTTCTTACCTGGTGTCTCTTGTAATGGACAATTTGGTGACACTTTGCTCATTAGAAGGAACCTAAATGATTGACTTAAGCATGAAATCACGTTCTGATTTCCAGATGGCAAAATTCAGGTGAAGGACAGCTCATTTTAAAGGCCTTGAAAAATGAGCCTGACTATAATCTTGAAATATTGCCACATTGAGATGTATATTACAATAACAATGATGTGGATTGATAAAATGGCCCATGGTTACGTGAATCCAGACATACATTCACATTTCCTGGAAGCATTGTTGCCACACTTCCACAGGTCTATGTTGTTTTTGGTTTTGTTTTTGCTTTTGTTTTTAAATGTTTGACTGATATCCACGAGAGACACCAGGTAAAAGTAAATGTTTACTTTTAACTCTCTCCCAAGATGAACAAGACTGACAATATGGGGCACTAGAAAAATGTAACATGTCAGTGGCTTTAAACTGAAATGATTTAATAAGCTCAGAAAGAGCTTGGTTTTGTCACAGAAATGCCTGAAAGTAGATGTTTCCAGAATATCCTGTCAGAAAGCAAAAAGATCTTCCCTGTGCATAAGCCAGGAGCTGGCCCACTCCTATGGCCTCTTTCTTTTTGTTAAGTGCTGGTACTTCCATATTGTTTGTATTGGAAAGGGCGAGATGCAGGAGGAGGGAGAAGAGAAAACCAATATGTTCCTATGCAAACTCAGCCAGACAGCAGCATAATACAGGAACTAGCCAAAAATACCAATGAGGATTCCAGGCTTATATTCAAAGAGTAATATGACGTTTTTCAGAGTTGAAATCCAGACCTGACTGAAATAGATATTTTTTCCTTTATTTAAGACCAGATGTGCAAAGGTATTTAGTTCCTTATTTTATTTTTACTGCCTGACCCTGCAGATTCTAATAGGATCTAAGAACCATAATATCTAGTTTTAATTCTTCTTACACATTTTTCATCCCAAAGCACTCCAGAAAAGAAATTGCAACCATTATTCCTAGTTTACCATGGAATACAGAGGCATAGGTGATAGAGATAACAGAGAATTTTCTGTTTTAAAGAAAAGTTCCATCAGTGTAGATTTCTCTACACAAAATTTGTCTGTTGTTTGTAAGAGACATATCCCAGAACAATGATTACCAAAGGATCAGGGATTTTGTCAGAGCTGTTAATGACCTATGTTGTTTTCTAAACTGACTAATTCAGATAAAAAGCTTGGATTTTATTCACCAGTATCTCAGGGAATTCTGATTTGAGACATATCTGATATAAACATATGTAATTAAGCAAGCCATCCTCAATCTTCTTTGAAAACAGTAGAGCAATATGGATATTTATAGGGATTTTGAATTGTGATGAGTCAGCCTTAGACTCCACTGACTCAGTGTCTATTGGCTGTAAAGACATCCTAGAGTGAGAAGTTTATTAAATGTATGTCTCCGTGGGGGCATCAGCATTTAGAAAAGACAAATCCTAGCCTAAATTTTTAAAAATTCACGGTTGATATCAGTTTTCTTTGCTGGAAGTTTAAGCGATTAAAATAAGTCTTCAAATTGTGTTTATTTCAATTTAGTGCCCTTCACATCAGAGTATTGTGATTAATTTGTAAATATTTGGGGTTTACAACACAATATTGAAAGGTATTGATTTCACCATTTTGTGGGAAGAGCATGTTTTTTTGCATTGCCCAAGGTTCCATGAGGTAGGAACATTTTCTCAAGCATCTGTGTTAGAAATATGAGATAACTTTTCCAAGGTTGGCAGCAGAAAAGCAGCAGAACTTGTATTTCCTTAGGTTTTTTGCTACGTTCTTTGATTTAGGGTAGACTGCTTCCTTGACTAATTGGATACACCGTATAGATATTTAACATTTTAGCCTGGAGTAGCTAAGAATATTTAAGAGTATTTAGGAACATTGTATTTATAGAGCATTTAGAAATACTTCAGGCCAATATCAAGAGTATTTAGTGATGTTTGCCTTAAGGTTATTGGAAGAGCTGCAAAGTCAGAAGCAATATGACTATCCAACTGAAATAAATTAAGATTGTTCTTTTTCTTTCCCTGTTTGAAGAAAAGGAAAACATTGTTCATTGACCACTGCTAGAGACTCAAGACCTGACTTGAGACACCATTGACTTGACACCCCTTTAAGTCAATTGCAAAGTCAATGGTTTCTCTATGAGCAGGATTTCAACCAGTATCAAATCCTATATTCTGTCATACTTGTGGATGCATTTTAATTTGTTGAGCTGATAACAGTAATCAATGAATATTGAAATAGTGCCAAACACATTTGAAATGCATATTACTAGGCATCGAGTAATTGCTATTTCTAGTAAAATATAGGCATCTGGGAATTTAGTGCTGCTTGTTAATTCCCAATCAATGAAGATTAACCACAAAGAGAAAGAACCTACTTGCAGTAACTTTGATAAAATGATAATGAGTGAAAACATTTTGAAGTTCTACAGTTGCTTTGCTATTTCAGTTGCAGTCAGATTAGAAATTATATTAATATTAATAATAATAAATTAACAGTCATTAACAGAGGTGAAACATGTTTATAAAAGCTCAGCTTAGGATCAGGATTTCTTTAAAAATGGACACATTTACAGTCATGTTGGCTTTTGACCTATTATGAAGTTTTGTCTTGGGATGAAATTTCTTCAGAAACCAAGATTGTTTCACTTTAAAAATTACATCTTTACCAGATAGTTCTGAAACCACTAAACCACTCTGTACGTACTATCTTAAACCGGAACGGTTTCTTCCTCCATGGTAGGCATGCATATCAAAACCTACAAGGAAGACTTGTACTTGTAAAGACTGCCTTTCTATTATAACCAAAATTAATTCAACCCAAAACTATGTCTTCAGATACAGCACCAGAGTCTCCTTCAGAGCAGGGATGAGTCCCATCAGCCTGTGCCCTGAGACAGCACTGCAATTATGCAGCATAATTACTGTGAGATTATTCATGCACATCTGTTGTATGTGGACTCTCAGAGTCAACAACTGGTTGAGCAGCTGGTGTTGGTGACAGGGATTTGCTTTACAAAACCACAGTCCTCTTTGAGGACTGAGTACTGCTAGGAAGAGGTAGGATTGACCTGACCAAGCTGGGCAAAAATATCAGTGCCAGCAGGCTGGCCAAGCTGCTGAGGAGAACATTTAACTAGAAATGATAGGCAAAGGAGATTATAACCCACAATCAACTGGGGAAGTGGTAGACTGGATGATGTGGAAGGATAGACTGCAAAATCAACAGAACAGGATAAAAGGCCATCCACTGCAACTGTATGCACACAAATAAAGAAGTGCCAACAGCAGACCATTATGAGGAGCCAACAGCACCCTGTGCTGTATTAGGAAGATCACTGACAGCAGGTTGACAAAGGTGATCTTTCTCCTGTGCCCAGCAGTGGTGAGATAAATCCAGAGTGCTTGGTCCAGTGCTGGGTTTCCCAGCACAAGAGACACCTGAGCATACTGGAGTGAGTCCAGCACAGGGCCACAAAGCTGTTTAGGGGACTGCAGCATCTGTCAAGGAGAGGCTGAGAGAACAGGGACTGTTCAACTCTGAGAAAAGAAGTCTCAGGAGGAACTTATCCTTGTATATTAATACGTGGTAGGAGAATGGAAAGAAGATGGAACCAGAATTTTCCCAGTGTTGCCCAATGGCAGGAGAAGAGGCAACAAGCACCAACTGAAATACAATCAATTCCAAGTAAACATGAGAAGAAAATTTTACTGTAAGGGGGGTTGAACATTTTTGCAGCCATTTTGCCAGAAAGATTGTGGAGTCTTCATTCTTGAAGATATTAAAATCCAACTGATCCTGAGCAACCTTGTGTATGTAGCTGATTGTTTTGGAGCAGGGGGTTGGACTAGATGACCTCCAGAGGTCCCTGGCAACCCCAATTATTCTGTGTTTCTATGATGCTCTGTATTATTAGATTTGGTTAAAGAAAATAAATACGAATTCAAAATACTTAAAAGAATTGACTGAAGCATTCATGCTGGAATACCGTTATTGTGCATGTTTGTTTCCACAAAATTCAGTGGTGGGTGTTCAGCACTTCAGGAAAGTAATTCATTTTTGCAGTGATGAAGCCACATTTCTGAACATCTTCAGTTGCTGAATTCCATTTATTTCAGGAAAAGTAAGATAAATAAATATATCTGAAGGGAAAATTCCCAGGTGCTTAAATATGAATTTGGCTGTTTCACTTCAGGCCTCCAAATCAGACTAAATTGCCATGTAGTTTTGACTAACAGGAGCAAACAGAGCTGATACAGTAGTATGCAAATGAAGTTGAAGGAATCATAAATGAGTTCCCTAATTTTAGGTGTATTCCTCCAATGGTGTTGTGTTTATGGAAATGAATCTGGAATTGAAAGTCAAATTTATTCCTACATAGTTTACTTTAAGTTTATTTTTAGCAATTGATGCATCTTTGCAGAACTCAGTCAACAATTATAAAAAATAATCTTGCATTTAAGTATTTAAGAACATGTTCTGTCTGGATAATTTTCTCCTAGAGTAATCTTTTCTAAATATAGAAATTAAGAAGTCTCCTTAAATACTAAGATTGCTTTTTTAAACAGAGTTTGAAATAATTTCACCATATTTCTTAGTTCAAGAACCAGGGAGGACCCATTGACTTCACTGGTATCACAGGTCTAAAATTATGGACACTATTAAATGCTATTGTGTCTGTTTTTCTCTGCCTAGCAGAAACAATATAAATACAGATGTGCTTCTGGTTTACAAATAACGGTATTTGCTAAGCATGTACAAACATTCAGTCCTGGCTGCCTGCCCTGATTAGTTTCTAGTGAATTCTAAAGTAAAACACTGTGAATATCATTAGAGAGCTGATAAAACATTTAAGAGAGCACTATTCCAGTTTTGTGTAACACAAACTTCTTCCTAGCTATGTCATGAGTGAAGAGGGAATGCAAACAGAAATGGGATCCCTCATCATATTCCTTGTATGGAAACTTCATTGCAGAACTATGTTGAAATATCGAATTTGGCTAGTTTAAAAAGATGTGTCATTCACTGGTACTGTATTATATAAATGAAGTCAATCACAAGTTATATTTTAGAGGAGTAAAATATGCCTAACACACACTTGTAAAAATAGCAGCCTCTAGTCAAAGCTAAAGATACAGTGTTTGTGCATAACAAAGACAGTGGATTTTAATGATGCAGTAAAGACAATCTGGTGTACCATTTAGAAAGTAATTCTGCATATGTAGATAATCTAAAGCTGAGACGAGGTACCTTTCCTTGTTTGAAGTGGCATTGGGGTTATAAGCAGTAATTACTTCATGCTAATTTGTTTATAATAGGTTGGATTTATTTTAACTTTTATCGTTTAATTAATGGAGTGTATATCAATTATATTTTAATTTTCATTTTTAGCTCAAATATCTCAGTCTTCTTGAATTTGGCACTAGCTCAAACAGCCCTTGAAGAAGCTGCATCCCACACCCTTTAGAATCTCCCTTCCTTGAGGAAATCCTCTTCCTGAAATTTCCTTTTCATTTCCTGTTTTCAAAATAATACCAGACCAGACTCAGCATCCTGGCTTCCAGAACATGGCTTGAGACAGAGCTGAGGCTATTCAGTAGCTCACAAGTTCACAAGCACCAATTCTTGTATTGGAACTAATTCTGCTGATGTCAGGGGATTAATTCAAATTTACATGAGAGACAAAAACGTTGGTTGATTGCCTGGGCTTTATGAAGATTTTGTATCCATTTTGTCTCCTTTTCAACTTGTTTAACGTAATGTCTGCAAAGCACTACAGAACCATAGAAATGGTCAGGAACTCCTCCAGCTGCCAAAACTTCTGTTCTGGTAGGGCTGGAGCTTGTGCATCTTTCTCTCACTGCTTCTCCAGACTAGATGGGATGCGACATGGCTGAAGGGACTGCCAGAGCTCTCAGTTCCCTGTTATGACTGCCTAGAGCTGATCAACTAGCATGGTGCCAAATAACCCACAGTTTGTTCCCTAGAAGAAAAGTAAAGCAAATCACCGTGTCTTCTATCTCTTACTGTCTTCTGTTCCTTCTCCTATGTACCTACCTGAGAATGTCCACTTATTCTGTTCAAAGCTTGAATTTGAAGTGTCCAGCTTGAAAAGGCAGAACTATTGAAATCAAAACAGAGAATAAATTTTCAAAAGTAGTTGTTTATGTATGACTTACTGAATCCCTGTTGAAGCTATGAAGTAGTCTTGGCCTGATTTTCATATGGGAGCTGACAGAACTCCACATTTTTGAAAAACAGGTTACACATATTTAAGAACCTAAATTTAGACTACTGTTTTTGAAACCTTGGATGAGATTTTTTACTCCAGCTGTGGCAAACTTCAAATGCATTCAGTCTTTTGATGAATTTTGGCTTGTAGCAACCAGTCACAGAGGGAAAGGCAGCTTTTCATATGGCAGCCATATTCTGGCATTTCACTTGCATTGTGTCTAATTGACTCAACCCATGTCATAACAGGTTCAGGCTAGTCCAACTGAAAAGGCTTTCGTTTACCTTTCAGAGAAGCTGAATGGTACCTGATATTTTTGGACATATGGAAAGTCATGACCCTCCTTCTCCCTTTTCCTTCTAAGACCAGGAGTATTTCTTCTTGGTTTAAGTGTTTTTTTGACTCTGGTAATGTTTCTCATATTTTATTTTCCCTATCTACTTGAAGCAGCTTTGTGATTACTTTATGAGAGTTTGTTTCATCCCACCAGCCGATGTTTTGAAGGAAAGTGTTTGCCTAGGCTTAGGCTTCTCTCACTGCATCAGAAGAAAGACCTGGCTCCTACTTCTGCATCCCTGGCAAAGGTCTATGCATGTCCTGAGAATTTCTCAGCTACTGGGCAAAGTCCTACTGTTTACTTTATTTACTTTTCAGCTCACAGTGGGAAGTCTCATGGCATAAAGCCATCACTAGTGTTTAGGCATTCAAGAGGAGGAAACAAGACAGGGCTGTGAGTTTAGATCCACTTGTTACTTACAGGGGTGTGCAGGGCTGCTTCTGCCTATACTACAGAGCTGGCCCCTTCCCCGCAACTGCTGGACCCCTCACAGCAGAGGGGGGATGGAGAGTCTCGTTTCAGCCCTCTCTCACCACCTCTCACCACTCTTATCATTTTGGATCCTCGCTTCCCCAAGTACGTCTTTTCACCATATGTGAAAACCTAATTCATCGGCTTTCTTTGTTGAAAGAGGACTGCCATGAACTAGGCAAAACAACAAGCAAGATCTAAATCCTGCTTTCATGGAAAGGGCTTTGTGTGTGTGTTTTTCAACCTGTAAAACCAATTGATCCAGTAGTCTCCAAAGCCTCCTGAAAAATCGAAGCTACCTGCTTCATCTTTGCTACATGAAGCTCCTAGTCTCTGTTGTGTACTTTGTAACTATCTTTCCACAAAATTGAGACATTTAGGAAATAATTATATTGACTCATTACATTCTCAGCCTTTTATTCTTTAATTCCGATGCTAATAAACACCAATATTTATACCCATCCTGCCAAACATTGTGTGCCTTCAGGCACTGGTATAGTTTATATGCACATCGTCTCTAAATCATAATAAGTAGACCACATATTGCCTGTTAGGTGAAGTATAATGAGCAGTGTTATTTTTAGAAGCGGAACTATATCCTTTGATTTCTATTGTATTTTTTTATTGCTGGAATAATTTTTGTTTGTCTTGTGCTCTGCAGCTGTGTATCAAGCTGAATGCTTTGGGGATTTGTTATTCTCTGCAAAAAAAGCCTAATATTCCTTCCTGGTCAGTATGTGACTGCACCTGGATCATCTACTGCATTTCTAATGTCTGTAACAGATATTTCCTGTTTTGGGATTCTTTCTATTGTTCTCTGCTTTGAACTTCACTTGCCTTCTTTAGGCAAGATGTTTAAATGATTGAAACCTTAGACACCCATTTCTGCACAGTGACCCATTGCTTGCTCTTCCTTTACTGTATGTAATGTACAAACGTAGAGTTTTTCAGGAGTTTTATTTTGTATGATGTTTTCCTGTTTTTAAACACAATGTGCATCAGTGCCGTCACAGTACTTTTTAGACACACAAAGTTAAAATTATGCAAAGCCTTAGTGGATTCAGCTAAATTCTTTTACAATTATTTCTTCTTGATTTAATTTAATTAATTAACTACACGTAAGTGTGATTACAAGTGCTTTGGAGTAATTGCTGTCTCTTCCTAAGTGTTTGTACAGAAGCTAAAACAATGAAGACAGTCCTATGAATAGTAATAAATTTAAGGAAGAAGGTTCAATTGTGTATTTTAATGAAGTTTCTACGATATATTGTTTTTCTTTTCTCTTGATCATAAAGTGTGTAAATACATTAATAAAGACAGACGACATATACAGTTATATACAACACAGTGATTTAAATCCTCGAACTGGAAAACTTAGTTTCTTTGTTCCCACAGCAAAGAAGTGAAAGAGCTTAAAATTCAGAGTTTCTGAATATTTTTATCTTGCTTAATGTTAACTTAGTAAATAAGAATACATCTAACATTAGAGTCTTGCAGTGAAGTGTTGAAATTCTGTTCAGACTAGCACTTGCTAGCTCCTATTGAAAGAGAAGGAAAAAGATAAAATGTTCTAGAATAGCTGTAGAGAAAGTGTTTAATTGATGAAAGAGTCAGAATTAAAAAGGGAGAATATAGCTATATATAGATGTGATAAGTTGAAACCACAAAGAGAGTGAAGTTTCTCTAGGTACAATCACACAAGCTGAATCCTTCTAGAGGTGTGTAATATATTAAGATGATATAATGAATTATGAGTGGTCAGGACTAAAATATGACATTTGTCTAAAAATTCTCCATAATGCAGAGGTAAAAATGCTTTTAAGGGTCAGGACCTGAGTCATTCTTTTCTAATTATTCTCTCTTTTTTTTTTTTCCTCCTCTTCCTCTTTTTTTTTTTTTTTTTTTTTTTTTTCTTTTTTCTTTCTTCACACAACTGTCAGGGACTTAAGTGAGATTTACTTGTGTGAGAAAACATAAAAATAGCAAGATCTAGTATTCTTAAAAATGCTTCATCCAGCTGACTTTGTCATGCTCTACTTAATTTATGAAACTTGACAAAGTTGGGAAAAATGAAAGAATAGAGTTGTATTCATTCAGTCTAAACATACCTAATAAACCACTCTGGCTGGTAAGTGCTTCACTTTTTGATTAACTGTATTAGTCCAATACAGTGGAGTGACGTACACAGATAAATGATTGCACTGAAGCTTTGCAGTTGGAGTCTATTTGAAGAAAATGAAAAGGAAAAAAAAAATCCAAATTGAACATCTGTACACCTACAGTTACCAATGATTCTTTTAATTTATTTTGATGTATAGACAAAGAAAATCTTCAGAGATGGAGAAGGAAACTATGAATGAAATTTCTTCCAAATCTAGATATATTTCTCAAAAGCCAATGAATGATAAACACATTTCATGTGGCCATTGATCTATGTGGCCATTTACTATTAGAACTGACACTGTCTAACCTGTTTCAAGTTTCAAATGTGTCTTTTTAGTAAAATGCAAATTCAATTTGCCTCTAGAAAACATAAATGACCGTAATAATACCAGTATTGTTGATAGTATAACACACCAAATGTATATCTTGTTATGTGTAAATGGCATTTACTGATTTCACTGGGATCAATGAGCTTTGTGCTATGAAAAGCTTTGTGCTCAGCAATATGCTTAGCTTTGCCTGCCCCGGGGAGCACAACATATGAGATAATTATGTTGTTTTATTAGGTCTTATTAATCACATGCAAACACATCACACTGAAAGATTTCAAATTTTTCCATGCTGCTTCCTTCTTGGCACAACATGAGGAATGGCCTCTTCTTCATTAAATGCTGCGTGGCCCATATTTCAGATCTTACTTGCATCTCCTCTCTGAGAGAGGAGTACAGCATTCATATAGTTGTGTTCTGAGAACTTTGTCTTTAAAATGAAGAGAAAAACATAGGAGGACAGAGGTTAGTGGAGTGTCAGTAGAATTACAGACCTTTGCAATTTTGCAGTCTCGGTGACTCGTGCCTCTCACTGTATGTATTTTCATTCATGTCTATCCCTCGTGCTCTGCAGAGCTGCGATCTCAGCCACACCCTCACAGAGCAGTGCACAGGGAGTAGGAAAGGTAGAGCAGGGACGACTCAGGCAGCGATGAGCAGCAGATTTGTCTGCACAGATTATCCTTCTCACTCATGCACATGATTGTCTTAAGTACACATAAATAGATTTCTTTTCCCCTCCAGCCTTCTGTCAGACTCTCACTTTCACTGTGATCCAGCATCTAAGGTACTACATATTTAGTTATGTATTAGAGAGAAAGAGCTCCTGTTTATCACATCACATCACATGATGGATTTATGGCATAAAATAGCATCTGGGGAGGGTGTGCTTGCTAAATCAGATGCTGATTGTGGGTAATGCTAACCCATGAATGCAGGAATTGAAAACACCATTCTGCAAAAGAGTGAGATGGGACGCAAAGAGCGACCTTCAGACATAATATATGAAACCAGACACGCTGATACTCCCCTGTGTGTTTGCCTAATAGCTGGTCTATTTCTTTAGGCCTAGTGTTATAGTTTTATTTTGTTAGTAAATGCACATATTTCACATAAAAGGAAAGCATGAAACCATTGGCTTGTGGAGTCTAATCGCATCTTGGTACACGAAGAGCAGAAGGAACTTTAATGTAAATTACTTAGTCATGAAACAGCTAGGGCAGGAATCAGATGCTCCAGCTCACTGCAGAGACAAATGTTTCTGGCAACATGTAACTGGTACAGACCACCGGCTCTCAAAGACCAGGATTTTCACAACACCACCGAACCAGCTGAAGCATTGGCTAAGGATATTTTTCCAAGAACACCTTGAATATACAGCCCCTGTGACATAACTAGCAGCACTGACAGTGTTCACAGGCACTGCACTGTAAACAAGCTCCAACACTGTAAAGCGTGAAATGTATGTGTCAAGTTTATTATGCTTCCCTTGCCTCAAGCTGATTAGTGCAAATTAATATTTCACACTAATCAGCATGAGCAGTTAACACACAATTTGGATTTACGGAATTTAGCTGATTGCATTAAAAATGTATTTAGGCTATTTTTGCATTGTGCAAATAGAGCAAAACTATCTGAATAGTTTCCAGTAAAGGTTTATTAGTTTTAGTGTTAATGTCACCTTTCATATAGCAATATACTGTCAAAATGGTAGTGGCTTTATGGATATCCAACACTTACAAACTCTGCAGTTCATACTGAATGAAAAATGAATGTTTAATGTTTTTATAGGCAACCACTAGTCAAATTTTAAGTAATTAAAAATATATTTTAAACATTAAAAATATGCAAACAATAATAGGTATTCTGAAATTCAATTCTGAAACTACTTAAGAAACTCACTTCTCAGGTAAAATAGTTATTTGGGATGTTATGAATTTAGAACAGCATTTTCAATTAGCTGGATCAAACGGCATTTACATCAGTTTCCTGCTGTGAAGAAGAAACAGGAATGACCACTTGCCACACTAAAGACTAAATGCAAACCCCACCTGTTTATTCTGCCTGTCCAAAACCAGCACATTTATTCTCACACATCCTTTTAAAAACCAAACACAGTCTCAAGCAGATGTCCCCATCAAGTTTTTGGGAGCATAAACCCCACTGTTGTTCCTCGGAAAGTTACTAAAGAAGTTCTCACTGACTTCTGTGGAAGCTGGCTCAGGTGCAGTATTTTCAGAACTTAATTTAGCTCATAGCTCTTGTAGTTGTCTGGAAAATCTTTGCAACATTGATTTCAAACACCAATTGGATGGCACAGGAACTGTTAGATCAATTTTTTAGATACTGCATTGGATTTCCAACAAGGAGACATGTGAATACTTTGCACTAATCAAACACACATACATCATTCTGAATTAGGAATTAACTTTTGAAAATTAAACTCCCCACTTATTTGTACCAGTCTCCCATCATGACTACAGTAAATTATGTCTGAATACCAAGAGGATATATAGTCTTCTGTAGAAGGTCTGACCAGTGGTGATTCCATGCTTTACCTGGTACCAGACTCTTTGTTCACTGACATCTAGCTGAACTTTGATGTGTATCTGAACTTCCTTCGATCATTGGAGTAGCTCTGGATTCATAGTGGTATAACCAAGAACAGAACTTGCATCCTAGTTGATGTGGTGACACACATTGGTCCCCCAATGTTTAGAGTACGAGGTCTGAGTTTGGTGGTGTTTCTGAGGTAGCCTCAGGACATGAAGACTTCTGAGGTTTGTCTAAGGGCAGTATCTCCATTAGTCATAAACATGTACTATGTGGGGTTGTTTTTAAGTCCAGACGTGAGACATTTCTTCTTTGATTTGGTTTCTGGTTATGAGAGCCAATTCTTAATATATTCTTGCTGAAGTGCAAAAACCTCAGTACAATAAATGGAGGATTATATAAAAGAACTATTGTAGCTCTCTTTCTTCAGACAAATAAAAGACGTCTGTATTGGGCTGGTTGGATGCCAACCCAGAATCCTGAAAGGCTCCTCCCCTAATGTGGATAGCTATTGTATGTTGTGAAATGTCCCTGAACCATCTGCATCTCAGTATGAGGTCTGCTTTGTACCACAAAAAATCAAATAAATATATTTCATTACTTAATTGTTATTCATAATGCACATTCTACCATTATCATTTAAATGAAGTGTTTTCAATTTTCTTATTTGGTGATCCAAATCCAGCATTGCTCTTCCCTCTGATTTACTTAGTAATACATATAGAAAATTATGTAATTAAACTTGTCAGCACTAAAAAAGTGTAATGTTCTTACACATACTATAATTGTGGCCAATTTGTCAACAACTAACAGCTTTAGTAAGAGAAGCATTATCATCATATGGAATGTCCACACACTTCTTTAATAAACACTGATTGAAAAATTTACTGCCACAGGAAGTTTTTTTAGGACTTTAGCACAAGGAGGAGAAAAGTTCAACCATAACCGAAAACATATGTCTAGAGGAAAGAACCCAGCTCTCTACACCATCAAGTCTTATTGCTGATTTTAATTTAGGCAAGTACATATAGTGAAGTATGTTAAACCTGGAAATGTGACCTCATACATGACCAGCAAACCCAACTAGAACTGCTTGAATTGAAGCTGTGACATGGTGTTGTGTCTCCTCCAAACCCAAGCCGAGTTAATATTATTTGTGCTTTTTTGTACTGCTGACCTTTACACAGCTCTTTTACTCCTTTGAATCACTTCTGTGCTTAATGTGTGCATGCCAGTGAAAAGTAGACAAGGTGCCTGCCTTCATGGATTCCTCTCCATGTTTGGCAAAGTCAAGTATGAACTGCTGTGGAGCAGTTTTGATTCACCTTTTGTCTGAAGGTTTCCTATTTAATATATATACATGCTGATCTAGACATTACAAGCTAAATTTTGGTTAAAATGGCAGGCTCACAGAACATCATCCTGTGCAGTAAGCCTTCCTGTTTAGAAAATCTGACTTCAAGTTTTCAGCAGAGATTAGAAGTGTTACACAGCCAGCCAACTTGTGTTGGTTTTCCTAGGAATGCAACACTCACCTCCCTTAGGTGTTTTGAAAATCCTGGCATAATTTATTAATCTCTAATTTGTTTATTGAATTCTCTGTTAGAGCTGGGTAAGAATAATTTACAAAAGAAGAACATGAATTATGAGATTTATATGTTTTCAAATAGAAGGAACAATATAACAGCAAACTAAAGCTTTAATGAGAAGACAATGAATGATTAATTAGTCACCAGTACTTAACAGGACAGCTGATGACCGGTTAATGAGGTAAGAGAACAAAAATGTATGTACAAAAAGAAGTGTCTATCATATTTAACCTTAGCATAGTTACAATTATAAAGGTTAAATTGTATTGGTTAATCAATTTTATTTATTTATTTATTTTATAAATGATATAGGAGAATCTCAAATCCAATAACATTACTTATCTTTCCCTGGATTGTGTTGGTAGCTCGTCTCCAGTGTTGGAGTCCTTGGAATATCCTTCAGACAACTGTTTGTGAATTTTCTAGTTTTAAACACATAATTACATGTCCTTTGGACATTTTGAAATCTGCACTGTGCTGTAAAACTCATTCTGTATTTATCCATCCCCATGTAATTGAATAAGTAAAAAGAAAACACTGTGGAGCCCTCAGGGTCTCTTCACTGCTGTGGATGGTGGTAGACCCAGCTGGTTACTGTTGAAAGTGGCACAGGAATCCTTAAATAAAGTCACTCTAGTTGTGACCATGCCATGGGTGTTTATCGGGATGGTGGCCCAGAATTAACATGATCACTCCCAGAGCTACAAGCCTATTCTGTACCCTGTGTTCATCCATTTGAACAGGACCCTGAAAGGTCAAGGTGACTAATACATATATCACATGTATGACAAGCAGGGGTGTATTCAGTTGTCTTCCAAGTACATTTGCTGCAAATACATGAGTTGTATTCCTTTTCAAATGGAGACAAGGCCGTCATGTTTGTACTAGTCTTTTGAGCTTCATGAGAAAAAATCTAAAAACAGATGTACTTAATGGGTAGGTATTCATTTCTACATTCAAAATCTGAGTAGAAAAATAGGTAAATATGTGGCAGGTCTAGATAGGTATCCTATTAATGTGTGTCGAAAATATGAATCACATATAGAAAGCCTCAGTCTGAAGGTGTATGAGTGATGCATTCAAATCAAGCTTCAGATCCTAGTGCCAGAAGGTTTATATTTCCATAAGCTTCAACAGGAAGAGAAACAAATCCCGAAACAGAATGCCAAAAAACACCTCAACTCACCCCAGCTATTTATTTCTTACAGAAAACAAGTCACGAACAACCTATAGAATATACCCAAGCAATACCAAACCTATGACTTCTGAATTATTCAGCACTTCCTGAAAATCAGAAGGCTTGGAAGAATGTCTAAAGGAACTTGGTATGCTGGGACATCCAAAATCTCTAACCATTCAAAAAATAATGACCAAATTGAATCAGTTAAGAAACAATTAATACAGCTGAGAGAAATCAATGAGATCAGGATTATTTATTGAGAGAAAAAAAGATAAATTTTCAGTCATTTTCAGTCATTAAAATTACCTCTACCCCAAGAAAGTTAGAGATATGTGAGTATTAATCATGTATAATGATCAAGGGTACAGGATTTGAAGACTTCTCTGTAGTAAAGTACTACACTCTGGAAGCAGGTTATCTGAGGGAATTTGTGCCTGAAAAGTGTGGTTTAACTCTCCTATTTATAGGGAACACACAGAAAGTAATGAAAAGCTGTCTCAGCTGTGCTTTAAAAAGACAGAAATGTTTGTAAACTACGATATTGGAAAATTTCCATCTTGGCTTTTGAACTCTTGATATAGTAGTTTGCTAGTTAGTTACTATGGTGATAGTACCCAAAGCACCAGCAGCTGCAACATCCAAAAAACTGTGAAACACAAGATCACCTAAAAGAAACAGATAACCTTGTATAAAGAATTATTTGTTTTTCATTTATATATCTATCGCCTCATTCTTACAGTGTCATTGTTGTTAGTGTTCATTCTCTCAGTTAAATTCGGATACCTTTTAGTTATTATACAGGTAGCTATTCTGAGGTGAATAGCAGAGGAATGCCATCCACCCCACCTGTTTTTCATGTGTCTCTTCAGGTGATATGAATAATGTTCTGGAAACACCTCTCTCTCTCTCCCCCTACTAACTATAGTGTGAACTCATATAACTTATTTAGCTATCTGAAATGAGTAAAATGAATTGAACATAGGTCAACATTTGCTGCAGGCTTATAGATATTTTTTACCAAGAGACCCACTGGAGTTAACAACCATAGATTATAAAAATTGCTGTAAATATGATGATACTGTTACAGTCTATATAAAATTATGTAGCAAGTGTATATATTCACATACATACCCTTTCTCTAAAGAAATAGATTGTATAATGTAATTTTATGACCATGTGCATGCAGTAGTTATGGTTTACTACCCATTACATATTATCACTGGTTCAGTTCCAAGAAGTAATTTGAATGACTGGATTTTCTCCTCCTCTCTTTCATTTTCCTACTCTTATTTTACTTCTGTGACAAATCTGTCTCTCTGTATTTCAATAATATTGGTTATGACTAAAGAGGATACATGAAAGAGAAGCATGATCACCTCTCTGCTTCTTAGTACACGATAGTTAGGAATAGTTCAATGTAAAAAAAATCAAGCTGAGCAGAAAACGTACATATGTACAGAAAATATTTTTGTGATGATCAAACCTTATTTTGAGGGCACATTTTTCTGTTTTCTCTGTTTAATATGTAAGAGGCATTTTTTTTTTTTCTAAAAAATAGTGGAAAAGCATGAGGTTAGGACAAAAATCTACTTAAAATGTGTTTGCAGTGAGCAGAAGGCAAAGCCTTATAGAAGTAGGAAAAAACTAATATCCTTTTTGAACTGTAAAACTGTCATGAGTGGGATTCCTGAGGGGTCAATATTGAACCCAACACTGTTTAACATCTTTATAAGTGATCTGAATGATGGGATCAAGTGTACCCTGATTGATGAAGTTTGCTGATGACACCAGGCTGAGTGGGGAAGTGGACACTTTGGAATGGAGAGCTGCCCTGCAGGAAGACCTGGATAGGTTGATAGAGTTGGGCTAACAAAAACCTTCTGAAGTTCAACAAGGACAAGTTTAAGGTCGTGTACTTGGGAAAACATAATCCAGAAGTGCAGCACAGGCTGCACAGGGATCTACCTGGCTGAGAAGCAGCTCTATGGAAAAGGACCTGGGGGTCCAGGTGGACAACAAGATCAATATGAGTGACCAGTGCACTTCTGCTGCAGTAAAGAAAGCCACCAGGATGTTAGGCTGCATTCACCAGGGCATCACCAGCAGAGACAAATAAATCATTATCCCACTCCACTCAGCACTTGCCAGGCCACAACTGGAATCTTGTGTTCAGTTTTTGTCCCCTCTATACAAAAAGGATGTGGACAGGCTGGAGAGAGGGTCCAGAGAAAGTCCACAAAGGTGATCAAAGGACTGGGAAGCTACCATATGAGGAAAGGCTGAGAGAAATGTGTTTGTTCAGCCTTGAGAAAAGAAGCCTTTGGGGACATCCCATCACCATGGTCCAGTATTTAAAGGGTGGCTACAAAGAAGATGGAGACTCCCCTTTTTACAAGGAGTCGCACGGAAAAGATGAGGGGTAATGGGCACAAATTACTCCTGGGAAAATTCCAATTAGACACAAGAAAGAAATTTTTCATGAGAACAATCAGCCATTGGAATAATCTCCCCAGGGATGTGGGGGATTCCTCAACATTGGACACTTTGTGATTCAGATGGACAGGGCTCTGGGCCACCTTCTCTCGACTGTGCATTTGACAAGAAAGGTTGAACCAGGTGATCTTCGTGGTCCCTTCCAATCTGGTATTCTATTATTCTATGATTTAATATATTTAATGAAGGAAAATTAAAGAGTAAACAGAAGGATATGAAGATACCTGCTTTTTGAAAATAGTTTTAGAATATTGTTATTAGAGACACAATGTTCTGGCTGTATTATCTGATGCCCTGAGAACTGCTCCCATTCTTCTTAATCACTGCATTGCTCAGCATCTCTGACACTGTCCATTGGAATTCTAACTGCAAACCTTCTGAAATCAATTGGAGTAAAGGCACAGACCTTGATTAGCATGAGAGATTTGGTACTTAATTCTGAAAGCACCCGAAACCTCCACCGACATCTGAAGATTGTCAGAATAATATGTCCCTGAAAAAAGTATAGATCAAGCATGCTGAGAAGAATGAATATCTTCTAATTTTTTATGAGAATAACCTTAGTCTAGATATTTTTTTATATTAAACTAGCAACCTTTTTCTTGTGTTTGTCCAAGAAATGTGATTTTCATAAATGACTTTTTGTTTATTTATATAAAATAAAGCTGTTATACACACAATCAAGTCTGTTCTACAATATAAATATTTTCACACACAAAAAGTTTCAGGTAGTGATTCTGTGAGATGCAGATGTTTCTCATGCTGTGGAAGGGATTAATGTGGCCAGATGTGGACTACCACAGTGGAAACATCCATGTCTGAGCTAGCCACATTAGCTTCCCTCTTTGTGACTGAGAAAAAACAGGTATATTTATGACATGATAAAAGTTAGTCAGAGGTTTGTATTAAGTCAGATGACTCATGTCCTAAAATGCTTTTCATTCACCAACTATGGTAAGAGAGATCCAGATAAGACCAGTGAAATATGGATGGCTAGGGCTAGCTTAGGTGAATCACATCCTGAGTAGGGAATCTTGATTTTATGATGTCAACCACCTTGTGCCTTTGTGCTCGATTTCCTGTTCTTTTACTTTCCCTAAATTACTTGCTTCTCTTTTGAACCAGTTCTGAAGAGGACAAGAGGTGCACTGATTTTATCCAGTCATCCTGTTTCTAAACTGTGTTGCACTGGAAAACAGAGCGGTACAACAACATAGAGGTGTTAAACAGCTGCAACAATCTGTCAATAAACATGGCACACATTTTAACATGATGAATACTAAGATAAGCCTGAATAAAGCCTGTCAGAATTTCAAATATTTCATTCCACTTCAGCAATTCATCCCACCCTGAGCAGGAGTTGCCCTGTTGAGGCAGCTGTGTTTCTTTCCAAGGGCGAAGGATGAGACAAGCCTTTGGATCTCACCAGCTTATGGCTGACTGGTGAGGTGAGCCTTTTGACCAGTTACCTTGGGCCAATAGAGGTGGAGATAAAATCCTCAATCCTTATGAGAATTCTCCAGGATAAGAGTTAGTTCGACAGTAAATACTCTTCAGTCATTGAAATGTCAGGAGACCTGTCATAAGAAATTAAGTGTTTGTTGTTTGTTTTTTTGTTGTTGTTTTTGTTTTGTTTTTGTGGTTTTTTGTTTGTTTTTGTTTTTGTTTTTTTAAGAAAAGCAGGCTTCAGCCAAAATGTTTTTTCTCTACCTTTTTTTTGCCAATGTGGAAATGAGACAACACCAATGCCTAAAGAAGTAACTGATCAATTTTCCAGGCAAGTGGGATTTGCAGGGACGAGGTATCAAACTCACACAGTGTTCATTTTTATGCACTCAATTACCATTTACAACCTGGTCCTAAGCTCATCAGATGAAACTTCTGCTGAAGAGTTGTACTTATTTTCAGTGGGTGCAGGATGTGATCCAGATGGGTAATAAACTTGTGATTTACAGGCATGAGCTATAGTGCTTTATAGAATTATACATGAAGAAAAACCATTATGTGTGAGGATATTCCTTTTATTTCAGCATGTCTAAAGGAACACATATGCTGCCTTATTCATTCTTAGCAGCAAGGTCATTTCCCAAAGGACATGGAACAAAAAAAAAATTGATCTCCAAACAGCTCTTACAGCAGTTACTAAATATCTAGCCTTGAAAATCACTTCTAAAAGCAGAGGATGTATTGTGTTATTGTATATTGTATTCTCATCTTTCACTACCAGAGTCAATATTTCCACGACCATCAGTCAAAGAATTGCACTGAGTCCAGCTGTGTACATTCAATTGCATAAAAGATATTCAGGTGTTACTAGGAGATCTATTATCTATTTGAGCCTTTGTCTAGGAAAATAATAGGGAAAAAACCCCCACATTCTCAGTTAATTAGGAAATTTGATACTAGAGGGTTTAGTGATTAAATATGTTTCAAATATATTTTAGGACAGATGCTGCCATCCACCAAGAAACTGCAAAGCTGGGCTGAAAGCACAGACTGCCCGTCTAGTAACTGCAGCCACAACTGAATGAAGATTTGCTTGGCTGTCGAATGAGAGTAAAGGGATAGGCAGGAATTAAACTACAGTGGATATTGGTAGGGTGAGGAGCTTAAATGTGCTGCAGAAATCAAGTGGAATTGAGCATAAAGGAGAATTTAGAAAAAGATTTACATAAAAATGTGGGGATAGAAGAGGAATGGAAGCAAATCCTTCCTGAGTGTCAGAGGAGGAAGCAGATAAAATGAAACAGAATCAGCTGCTGTATCTGTGTGTGTGTGGATACTTGTGTGTGAGGGGAGGCGTTTTCACTCTTCTAGGTTAAAAAAAGTCTGAAATTTTATGGGAAATGTGCCATAACCACAACTGCAAATACTTTCATTTTCTATTTAAAGGAAGTAAGAATCCAAGATCTAGAGAGGGAAAAAGGTGCCCTAGGAGGTTTCAGGCTTTGCTTTGTGCTTCCTACATTCCCTGTAGCAATGGATTCTTTGTAATCTGTCTGAACTGTGTGTTTCTTTTGTTGGTCCTTTCTCCTCAAATAGTAGTAAAACACTGCAGGATTTTGCAGTAGGAGTGATTACAGATTACAAACTCAGGTGACAGACAAAATGGGTCATTACTTATGTGAACTTCATGTTCCACAAAAAAATTGTCTCTCTTTTTAAGGATCATTTTCAGACAATTCTGACAAGTATTTGGGGTTTTATCTAAAATTTGTTCATTTGGGGCATTTTGCCAAAAAAAAAAAAAAAAAAAGCAAAAAAAACAAAAAACCAAAGCATTTTCCATGAAGTAGAAAAAATGAAACAAAACATTTATCTTCTTTCAACATTTCCAATATCAGGCACACCAGCAAGACAAAGAAGCCTTCAGCAGGAAATTGTCTGGGTTCAGGAGCATGGGCCCTGCCTCAACCTGCATGAGCTGATGCAGCCATGCGGAGTATTTTCCCTTTCCAAGTAAGCTATGGGTGATGCTTTTGCTGTCCCTTATGACTTTATCATGAAATGTCCTGCAATTTAGCTTTTTGCTAGTTGACCTAGCAACTGCAACAAGGAAGATGTATCAGAATTTTCTATATTTTTTTTTAAATTTTTATTTTTATGGGTATTTCCAACCATAATGACACTTGAAAGAATCTGGAAGCAGTGAAATGGCAAGGAAGAATCAGAATGCAAAGACATCCAGAACTTATTATGTATAAATCTTTTAATTTTTATGTCAATCTTCTGATACTAGGGTTCTCATTTTTGAATGCTTTGGATTACCAAGGAGGATTATTCCTCTCTGTTTAACTTTAATAACTGGAGAATATTAAAATGTTATTACAGCTCAGTTTCCAACAATATATTTGATTGAAAGCAATAGGTGGGGCACTGAAGCTGGAATCCATTTCACAGAGGAGCAGGATGCACTTTTTCTCGCTCTGCGCTTGACAGAATTCTCCCTTTCATAACAAAGAAATCACAGCATGGGTTGGAGGGAAAAGCCGAGCTCACCAACACCTCATCTCATAGCCACAAGTCTGTAAGCTATGAGATCTGTCACTGGGCTGGTGACAGCTGCCTGGTCACCCTTCTCTTTTCTTCCCATGGGGACTGCCCTGGCAAACATGTTTGCTGTGGGAACTCTTGCCTTCCTGCCTGCAAACAAGGCTATTACACTCAGTTTGGGTTAAACCCAAAGACTTGTTGTGCCAGGTGTGTTCAGCATGGCCCCATCTTCTCATGTGTCCAGGTGTGGGGAGCCCCAGGCTGAGTGTGATGCTGCTTCTGGGTCTGCTCCACAAACCCTCCTCTTCCAGACATGCAGTCTCTCATCTCATAAGTTTGACCCAGCCCGCTGTCCTCAAACTTCACTGCGAAAGGATGAACCTAAAGAACAAGTATCACTATTAATTGTATTTCTGAATGTGGAGCTGCAGCTTTAGAGGACATGAATTTTAAAAGTGTCAAATTAATTTTGAAAGCCAGTGGGATATAGAGACTGACATGTCAAGGTATTTGGCTACTTTAAGACACAGAGAAGCACCTATTTCAAATCCAGAATTAGCCATGTATCTAAATCCCATGGAAAACTAAGTGAACTAGGTATTCAGGTATTTCTGAAATATTTAACTGCTCTCTCAGGACTCAATCATCACTACTGTTTTCTATAGCAGCTTTGAGAAATAAGTAAATACTTGTGTCTTTGCCCTCCCTCTCCCAAATTTCATCTAAATCAAGAAAGAATAATTACTTAATTGTAGGTTATTATTTGTGTTGCACTGTTGACTAGAGGCCAACAACATTGTATGAAATACAATAGATTATCTCAGTTCATAGTTTTGTTGTTGTCGTTGGGTTTTTTGTTTGTTTGTTTGTTTTGGTTTTTAATATGGCATAGAGACGTACCGAGTCTGGCAGTGGCCAGAGGGCTATATAACTCTGTACTGTTGAAGACAGTAATTTCCTGTCTGTTCTGTTGAGTGACTGGAACACACATCACTGTGTGGATGAGCATATTTTTAGTTTACAGCAGATGGCAGAAGATAAAATGTAAATACATTTAAATCACCAGGAGTTTCCCCTGCCAGTCATTAAGTTATTATATTTCCAGTCTTTCAAAAGCAGTTTACCTTTTATCAGCTTCTACTAACGAACCACCTACATCACATCGTCATGCAAATATGAAAAGACAGCTGTTGGAGTCAAAAAAGATAAATATCTCCTGAAACAGCCATTGTTTTGAGTTTCTGAGTCTACTAAGTAGATATTTCCAATGCAAATGAATGATGTAACCCAAAGTGAATCAAACAATACACTGGTAAAGTAACTTCTATGGTTTTCACAGAAGAATATTCAATCTGTGCAAATATACTACCATCTGCAAACAGTAACATAAATGAGAAGTGTACATTTGATGTGCCTGCTCACCAGATCTGATCCTTTAGAGTGCTGTGTACCCTTGTTTTCCTTTGATAGTTCTATAGGAGGATGTTTTCAAAGCATATAGTTTCACAATGAGACTTAGGAGTTCAGGATCGTTTCCAAATGGGACAGGTTTTTAAAGTCACATAGGTTTTTTAATGAAATCAAGCCCCTAGATTCCCTATAAAAAACACCCAAAAAACCAAACCACCACCACCACCAACAACAAAAAAACCACAAACAAAAGTCAGTTAATTATTCACTGCCAAATGCAGAGCAATAGTCAAAAGCAAATTAATCCACTTCTAGGGTTAAAAATAACACTGCTCGTATATTGGGCAGGACGTTTTTTAAAACAAAAATCTTGAACAACCACTATTACTTTAAACTTCCAAGACATAAAAAGCACTTGTAAAAATTCTTTTGGTTTACAAGGAGCTTGCATTACACAAAACCGATTAAAAATAGATTAAAAATTAAACATTTATGACCCAAGGAACTGCTGAGCAGACTTTGCTCTGAAGAACATCTGTAACAATAAAACCCAGACTCCTGAAATTTGAATTTGCCTGTTGTGCTTGCTTAATTACTGTACACACTAATTTTTTAGTCACTTATAGGGTAATGGTGGAGTTGTATAAAATATTATTCCCATAGGGCTTTTCATATACAATTCCTAGAAGGGAATATTCCCTTCTTGATGTGCACACACAACTGCTACTACCATTAATGGAAGTTATGCGCTCTATTCAAAGGGAGAGTACACCCCTGAGTATGTAACTAAATCAACAAAAAAACTATATTACAATAATGCTAGAGGTAGGACTTAATCTACCAGAGCAAAATATTCAGAGGTAAAGAGTGAGCACAATTTCAGCCTCATAATATGTATTAATGGTGATATTATCTTCTGTCAAGGGACTCAGTCTACTCTTTATATACCTAAGTTATAGAACTAAAGTACAATGGAATGAAATGATGGTCTTGCTGAATGCATGAAGGCTGTTTCAGTTTTACCTTTGTCTTTACTTGCTGATGTGGTACATATCAGAATCTCAACTCAATAACATTACTGAAACTTTCATCCTGTTTCTAATTTACACTTTGCTCTGGCAAATTGATTTTACACCCATGATCAGGCTATTTTTACAGTGCCGTAGTAACAAAGTGAAAAAGAGAATTAGGTTCACTTAGCGGCAAATTTTGCCTTCAGATATATTGAACCTGTGTAACTGAAAGCTTAACTGGAACCATTTAGTCTTTCTTCTATGTCTTTTAAGAAGAAATACAAATTCGAATGAAGATATGGTTCCTTTCTTAATATTAATTTCTGGTATTCTTTTTCAATACCACAATTAATTTTTTACTCTGTAACATAAATCCTGATTTAATGAATTGCTCCTATATTGGCTTTTATTAACAGCTCTTATTAAGTCATTGCCTTCTCGCTTCTGAGTTATGCACAGTTTAGTTCATATAGATGTTTTGCATGAAAAACTGACATGGATCATGATTCTATGTATAAAACTATCCAATATAAACAGACATTTAGGAAAGGAAAAGATGCAACTGGTAGAGGGAAAACACTTTTCCGGTTCAGAGTCTTCAGTTTACTATCAGTCACCAATAACAGATATGTAGCTTTGTGTGTCCAAGCCCTGCAATGACAATGTTTTTACTTTCTGAGTTTTAGAAGGTGACAGTTGTATAGAGATATACATATATACAAGACAGATTGTTTTTTCTTAAACCATCTCCCACATGCAAAACCCCCCTACATTACACATCTTTATGTGTGAACTAGAAATCTGAGTTTAAGATAGATGTCTAACTAGATAGTCATTCTAGTAGCTACTTTTCTAAGCAATGCTTGTAGCAGCGGGCAATTGAAGAAAAACATGTAAATACAAATAGGATTTTGAAAACTCCTGAGAGAACAAACACACTGCTGCGATATTAGGTGTAGACTTTCTAGGTGGCTTTTGGCAGAGTAATATATCCCACTAAAGTGCTGAATGAAGCTCAAATGAAAAGTCATAAAATGCATCTATATGAACAATACTTCTGCATTAAGACACAGTTAATAAGGTTACAAAGATAAAAGTCCTTTTGTTATTTAGTATGCATTTCCTAATTGCAAAACACCTTATGATTTATTATAAAGCCTATGATTAGATTAGGTCAAACAAATCAATATGCCTTTAATTAGTGGCATAACTACTGCTTCACTGTGTTCTGTGTTAACACTAAAGCTCAATGAGATTAAGATCCCAGGATTCTGTAATATGTTCTCTAACACTGAAACTTAAGCTTTTATCATACGTAGAGGGAACCACTATGCTAGCAAAAAAAATGAGAACAGTTTTGACTAAAATGCATGAGCTGCTGTGTATGTTGGAAGTAAAAATAATCTTTTATGTCCCATCCAATAGTTGTGGACATGCAATTGTATTTCAGCAAAGTATGAGCTTGTAGTACTGCAGGTTGGATAATATTTCATGATAATTAGTATTGCAGCCTACTAGCCTTTTCCTAAATAAGTCATTTTATGATTGGATGCCTCTGAGCCACATAATCAATGAATCAAAAATTACTAAGAGAGAACAATTAATGGTGACTAATCAGTCATGCTAAATTAGGAGAACAAGAATGGTCTCAGTTAACTGAGTGCACTCAGACAGTCACTGAACACAAATGTCTACATTTACAAATCAACATAAAGGTTATGGACAGGTACTTTTCTAAATGAATATATACCAATGGTGACCATCGTTTAATTTCAGAATTTTCCTTCTTGACTAGCTAATAATATTGTGATAATACGAAATTCCAGGATAATGGAAAATTATGACACCGAGGAAACTTGGGAATGTGAATTTTTAATAGTAAACAATATACATGCTTATGTTTCTGCAGAAAATACACTTTTTAAATGCATAAAACTGAGTTTGGCAATAGGAGGTCACATGGAGCTTGGGATTACTAGATGCAGAGGCCTCCCAGAAAGAGATTTGGTGGCTCCTTGGTCATTTTGTGATAAAGATCTTTCCTTTAGACTTGCAGATCGTGTTTAATTTGTTTATTAAGAGACAAGAGTTATTCTCTGCCACAGAGCTGTGCATTATTCAGTCAAATAACTACAAATGTGCTTGTTTTTCCCCTTTTGTGATCTATGATGGACAGATTATTCCTCTGTGAAAAAATAAGGTTGGGATTAAAACTGTGCTCAAACCCCAGCCATAAAAACATTGCCAATGTTTGCACAGAGGTGTTTTAAGGAGATAAACAGAGCAGGAGGATGTATTCAGAGGATACCCAAGGTCTCAAAACTTCCTCTCCTGCCCTTTTCCTCCACAACCAAGTCTCTTCCGGCCCTGATTCATATAACTTATGGGATCATAGCACCCCATTATCATGCCAAAAAAAGTTGCAATGTGTGGCAGAAACTCACCTCTTTAGCTGTTTTCCTTCTCTTGTGTGTCCTGAGGAACTATAGGAGCCTAAAATGCCTACAAACAATAACTATGAAAAACATTTTTGAGACATTTAAAATCTTGCTCAGTTCTGAGTGATCTGCTGTTTCCTTACTCTTTGGCTGGTGTCCAGTTCCTTCCCTGAGGGCTCATGGGCTCTGTTGTGCAAAATTATGTGCCCTCTCCTTCCTAGCTCTGAGTTTGCTCTCTGACTCTATTGCTTTTTTAAAATTCCTTCATACAAGTATTTCTCAATCTCCTGTGTGTCTTTAAGCTTTTATCTTTAGATTCAGGAAATTAATTATTGAAAATCCGCTTAAAATCTAAATAATTTCAAAACCATTTCTGCTTAGATGCTTTAGGTGAAATAAGATATGTACGTTTTTCACAAAATAATCAATGAGACATTTTAACCAACCCTAAACAATCTCTTTTAGCTTTACATAAAAAAGATAATACTCAAAGCTCTCAAAATCTGACTTGGAACAAAATTCAAAATTCTTTTTTAAGGTCATCCATTAACTCATGTGTTGTGTGCAAAATCTCAAAAGAGATAAAGTTTGTTTTGTCAAAAAACTACTGAGATGTCTTCATTAAAAACCACTTTATTTTAGAATGGTCTTTCACTATAGTAGAAATGTTTTTTTACTGAAATATCTAACTTTTAAATAAAATTCCTAAATTAAAAATGTTAAGGTTTTCTATTTCATCTTGTGTTAAAAAATACTTGTCTTTCTTATTTTACCTCCCTATGTAAAAGAAATTTTTATTAGAATTTAAAAGGTGAAAAAGTCACCCCCTTTTACTTTTTACTCTGCCCTATTTCCCCTTCGAGCGAGATGGAAAAAACATTAGAAAGCACTGATTTTCCTTTTCTTTATTCCGTATTCTCACTGCCATATTTTCTCTTTCCCCCACCCGCCAATGTCTATCCCCTATCCCTCTGGTCTGAAGGGGAAAAAACAAAACAAAACAAAACAAAGCAAAACAAAACCCCCCAAACTGTGTAGAGGTAGGATTCTCTGAGATTTTTTTTTTAATCTAAGGAAGAAAATATCATTAAACACTTCCAAAATACATATATTTTCTTCTACATTTCATTGTGAAGTACAGTTGGTTTTGAGAGTTATACCAAATTCCAGGTTTAACTTAAATTAGGCTGGCTTCCTCTTCTTTACATTCTCCTAAGGTATTAATCCACATGGATAAGATTCCCCTGAGTCTTTTCTTCTCTAGGCTGAACGGTTCCAGTTCTCTCAGCCTCTCCTTGACAGATACTCCTGAACATCTTTGTTACCCAGTGTTGGACTCACTCCAGTATGTCCAGGTCTCTTGTACTGGGGAACTCAGCACTGGACCAAGCACTTCAGAGCAGACCAAGTTGTTCCCTGCCTATCAGGCAACTCCTCCTCCTCACATTCCCAGCCTGTCCTTCCAGAGCACAGCTGAATTTTGTTTTACTTTTGTTATAAACACAGTTGTTTAGCTTAAATAATGTATCGTCCTGGTCAGAGGATATTAGCTAGTGTGCTAGTGCATCCACTTTTCAGCTTGATGCTTTAATTAAAATACATGCATGCACATGAGTGTATATATATGCATGAGAAAAGCAACTAGAAAGCCATGATGATATTTCTCACTCAGGTTGAATGCCAATTTACCTCCTGTGTAACTGGACCCATTCCCACTCAGGAACACTCCAAGCTTTTTACCTTCACTTTCAGACCAGAGCCTGCTGTGCTAAAAATGGCATCAGAAAGGGTATGAGTTTTATTCAGTCAGTATATGGATACATCTGGTTGTCATCTCTAAAATCAAAAGTGTTTTTTTTTTTCCCAGGTGTGGTGCTCCTGGCAGAGAAGGTTTTATTTCAGTGTCGGACAGGCTGCTCCAAATTTCAGGTCCCGTGTGAAGGTTCAGTGTCATCAGGTCACCTAAATGCCTCTCCTGATGCAGGTGAATGTGATGGGCAGCTCAAAGGACAGTCTGATATTATTTTCCATATAAACATAAAGGTAAGTAGCCTTTAAAATACTAGAGCTGGGTGTATAATAGCATCCCTGGAACAGTCTGATGGAGAGCTGTTGTTGCCCTAAATTGATCAGTAGGCAAACAGAGATCTTTACACATAAATGAGGCAGGAACTTGAGCAGGAGAGAGATACGTGTATCTATCTTCTTTGCTTGCATATTAACCTTACAAATTACAATTGAACTTATATGTTAACCTATTATTATATAAAGACTCATAAGTTCCAGTTCAGAGAAACTCTCCAGCCAGGAATACTAAAATTGCTTTTGAATAGCCTCACCATAATTACTAGAAATGAGAGCTACTTGGCCTTAAAGGATATCAGGTGAATATGAATAGCCTGTATGAAGTTTTAAAGGCAGCTCACACACATATCTTTATTCATTGTGTGTGTCTGCATTAGTTTTTGTGCTTGGATCAGGAGCGAGATCTTGAAGTAAACCTTCCTGTTATTCCCACATAGTTTGCTTTGATTCACACTGCTGAGCTGTCACAGCTCACAAACTGGATGTTCAAATGAACCTAAAACTTGTCTATATTAGCAAGCAGTGCAGTCAAATAAGAATGGACACACAGATCAAACCAGCTGGTGCTGATGTTCAGACTCTGTATATATCAGGAGTTTTACTGTGCACTACTTCCTGAGGGATTTCCATAGGAATTTTCTGAAAAGCTTTTATTTGATCACAGATTTAATATTTTGCCTATTTTTCCCCCTCAAAAAATCATGTGCTTTCTTTGTCAGGAAGATAGCATGGCCATTTGTATATGGGGCAATGATCTCCCTGGAACAATGTTTACTAAACTGCATTTTGTGCTATGGGAAATTATAAAATTATTTTTCCCCAGTAAAACCAACCTCTAGCTATACATTTCACCGAGGAACAGATAATTTTAAATTTCACTATTAGGCGACGGTTTCCCAAATATGCTAAAAATGAGTGCTTTCCACGCTGCCAGTGGATGCTTATAGCTCAGTGAAGAAATGAGTATGGATTCAGAAAAAATAGAATTACATTCACTGTCAATATGTAAAAGGCCTAAACCCCAAACCTACAAATATTCTGTGCTGATGCTGCTGAATTTAAACTTAGTGTTCTACTATCTGTTGATGCTTGAAGTCAGTGCCTTTACTTACTGCAGAAAATTAGTGCTGACTGTATTTAAGGAGACAACCCTACTTAGGCGGTATCAAAATGGTTCAAACTCTACAAAAAATTCTGTAGCTCTGGATTTTAAACCGGATCCTCCGAGACTATTGAGCCAGCAGTCAAAGGCCAGAGCTCTGACACATTATGGCTACTAGAACAAGCCTGTCATTAAGCATAAAGCTTGGTCATACTGAATTAGTGCAACAAACAGAAAAGCAAAAACCAATGTTACCCCACTTCTCATAAGCAGAAAACTAATTCTTGCAAATAGCACTGTGTACCACCTCCACCCTCTCTGCAGACAGTAAGTAAAAAGGCTTAAAAATATTTGCATGCAATTGACATATCTAGCTTGAAAATGCATCTATATTTGTCAGAATGTTAGCAGAGACAACAGAGATAGGGCAAGTGACTTGTTAGCACTTAAGCCTTTACCTGCGGTGAAGGTTTGATGCATGCAAAACTTGGACACACAATTGTACCAGTGATCCTACATCAAGACAGTGTTCCTGCTCCTTTGCTTAAAAATACATGCTTGAAAGATATGACAGATCCCCAATGCAGCAATTTCTGTTACCCCTGAGCCTGGTGTCAGTTGTGACAAAACACACACACAACTCTCTGCAACCCCCTGCCTGTTCCTTGGCTCATGCTCTGCCCTATCCCTCTTTATGTCAGGAGTAAAATCTCAGCCTTAATTAGATCCCAGTTCCTCTTCCCTGAGGTAGTAAAATTCAGGTTTTTGTGAACAGGTACAGTTTCACAAGAATTAGAGACCACAGCTCAATTTATGGCACTACTTTCAAGCTTCATTCAGCTCTGTCGTTGCATACATCTTGTCCTTGCTTTCTCAACAACTACTGTTTGTGTTACAAAAGACCAGTCCTTGGTCTTTCAAAGTCTTTAAAAAGAATTGTCCTTTCTTTGAAGTTGCAGTTCATAATGTATTTGTGATCATAGTTTATAGACATATTTCTAGTAGAATCTGAGCTTTTTCTTCCGTAAAACCTCTACTAGCAAATGACCCCAAAACCTTGTTACTTCAGTCCTATTAGCAGGAATACACTGGTTCTACCAGGTCCTGCCAATCTTCATGTACAATCAAATCTGGAATTCTGAGCTGCTTGTACAAGCTGTGTTGTTCACGCACAAAGTGACAATATTTCACACAGTAATTCTATTGACTACATTTAGATTATTCCATAAATTCATAAGACATATTAGTACTGCAGTTTCAAAGAAAGGGTGAAAGACTATTATGAAACTTTGAAGGTGATATTCCAGCATGGTGTATAGAATTAACAAGGGCCTTGGAAAAAGTTAAAATTGCCAGGGCAACACATTCAAATACACTTCATTACATCAACTGAAAAATATTTCTGCCTTGCAAGCAGACCAGTAGAAACATGAGCCATTCTGTTCCCGAAAACAAAGCTATTTCCCATTACCACCATTCACAACTGTCCGTGAAGCCATGTGGCTCTACAAGACACTTGTCACCTTGTCATTCCCTATAGAGCATGAGGCATCTGCGGTGTCCGGTGGCTATTTGCTTGCAGTGCGGGGCTGGCTGGGGCATCACTGCAGAGCCCCCAGACCACTTAAACACAGCACATTTGTACCTCTGGTGGAACTAAAACCCACAGAGTTGTAAATATTGACTCAGCAGCGTGGCTGCTGCTTTATTTTTTATTTTTTTTTAATTCACTGAACAATGCCATAGGAGATTATTAGGCTTAGCAGCTGATTTTTGCTTGTAGGATGGATCAATGATCATTGATAACAGAGCCACTTTTTAATACGCTTATTTTAGTCAACAAACTGTTGTAGCATGGCAACCATGATTATTCAGCTGTGCTGTAAATAGACTTTCCTTCCTCATACAAATAAAAGAGTATTTCCCTTCCTTTTTTACTCCATGGTTTACAATTATTAGTCCTATAAGGTAATTCATATGTTTGCCAACATTGGGAAGTAACAGGAAGAAAAGAGGTGTTTTCATTAAAACAATTCCTCTCTTCTTTGTATTATTCTTAGCATTTACCTCACATGTAGTTACACTCAGAAGTCCCAGCTCACCCAGGAGAGAGCTTATGGTACTTCTGGTTATATGGACTCTATAAAAGAAGGCAGCCTTCCTTCCACCAATCTGGTGTTAGTCAAATATTTTTGAACAATATTGTCTCTCTAGTCCCAGTGAATAAGTTAATTTGTTGTAGTGGTTTTGTGGCTGCTTTAAAGAACTCATTTCTTGGTTGGACCATCTTGAAACAGTAACATGTTAGATTAATAATAATAATTTTAAAATCTACCTAAGAAGACAATAGGAAAGGAATAAACATAAGCTTTCCCTTCGGAAAGTAGTTGTTCCTTGAGGATTCAGAGGGTGTTTTCACATGGTCTGTCAAATGTACCTAAGCAACACCTGCATAGTTAATATTTACAACAATGATAATAACTAGTCAGAATTTAATTTTCTGGAAAAAAAAAATTGTTACTGAAAAGTGAGAAATAATTCTTTAAATTGTAAGACAAATAACTGATTTTTGCACAAAGTATTTGGATTTTGCTTTTTGATGTGGAACACTTTTCTTATTACAATAGATGTTTGTAAACACTGTTTAGCAGAAAAAAAATATGAGGAAAAAAATCCACTGGTGGTTGCAAAGCATGCTTCAACCTTACTCCTCAAATTATAGATGAAGGAATAATTGCAGCAGTTCTTTGACGACTGATTTCTAGTAGGTTAATATGTCCATGAAAAAGTCATTGAAAATTCATAAATACTACAAGAATAAACGATTAGCTATTTATGACTAATTTTCTCAGCTTTGGTTATTAGTTAAATGATGTAACCATTAGATACAATAACTATTCAGGCATGAAAAGAGGCTATTTATCATAACTCTATACAGAAAAATTAAATGAAAGTATGTAGCTACTCAAGGAAAGAGATTTTTTTAATAGTATTCACAACAATGAAAGCCACTGTCCTGGTCTAAAGAACTGCCTCAGTTTCCATGTTTCGCATAAAAATGACTTAATGTCTTGTTTGATAAAGCCAAAAGAGACAGCTCAAGCACTCTCCCCTGCTTTCATCTCACTTAAACCCTTTTGAGATGTATGCGTAAACTGAGCTGCATGAAGATTCTTGATATCAGGAAATAATATCCTGTTCTTACAGTTACTAGTTTTCTGGAAACTGTATTTCATACAGTTTTGCTTCTGAGCAGCTATACTTGATTTACTCTGGCAAGGCAAGGGTGTTCTCCAGCCTTATGTGTGCTGTATGTCAATGACTGCTAGAGGTCTAAAGTGTGGCAGGGTGATACCCTGGACAGCTGCTAATAGGAGGCTTCCCTGTGGTTTACCTGTTGGTGGTACTGCCCACTCATCACAGAGACCTGGAGATTCCTGCTGGCTGCGATTTCACCAGCACAGCTTGTATGTCCAGGAAGAGGTCAAAAGAAAAATGTTCCATACAGTGGAAAACAATTATATTTTCATGAATGTAAATATAAATAGAAAGTGGAAAATATGTGGGGAATCTGGGTTTCAACTTGAAAGGGGACAGTAGTGTCTTTGTTACAGTTGTACTGTCTGCAATTCGCTCATGCTTACAGAATGTGTCAAATTCTGTCTTCATTTACTACCAGCTTACCCCCATGGACTAGTAAGGGGTGGACAGGTGTTTCTGGAAGCTGGATTTTTCTCAGATATGCTAGGCAGGAGAGGAAGGATTAATTTTGTTGTTTGAGTCTGAAAAGAACTCAACTTTCACACTTTCAGTCTGTGTGAAAATGCAGTATTATCTCCTGACTCTTTGTCCTTCAGAGTAAATGTCAGAGAACTGTATTGGGAAGGGGATTACTAAAGTGCTTATCTACTCCATTAGCTCCTCTCCTCCTTTATTTTCCGTATTCAGTTTGTCGAATATTTGTGTTTGTTTTGTGTACAGCCTCCTTTGGCACTGCCCCAACTGGTGTCCCTCATCTCTCTGCTATGCTGTATGCTCCACAAGATTCTGCAAAAGCCTGTGTGTGGGGTACAGCAGCTCTCAAACCAGTGGCTTCTAGGCATATGCCTAGGATGAGTGGATAACTCTGGTGTGGAGGGAGCTCAGGTGGTCTCTAGTCCAACGCATTGCTCAAAGCAAGATCAGCCATGAGATCAGACAAGATTACTCAGGGCCTTGAAAACACTCAAAAATGGAGAGTGAGCTGTGTCTCTGGGTAACCTTCTTCCTCTGCTTGACTTCTTCACCTATTTTTATCAGGACTCCTTACCAAAGGGGGGACATACTACGTTTTCGTGGCTAAGTGATCTCTTGTAGGTTCAAACATCAACCAAGCTAATTTTACAAGGCCTCAGGGAAGGTCTTTGTGTTACTCTCACAATAACAGGCCAATTATTCCTTCTTTGATTCTACAAGCAAGTTATCCAGCAGATAAAAGCCAACTTGCTCCACGGATATTTGCAAGAAGAAAAGGAGTGGCCAGCTTTAGCAATAACTGGCAAACCAAAGCCGTGTGTAGAAGAATGCAGTAATTTGCAAGAATGAATAAGTAAAACTGAAACTTCACTTGTTTTGCATGGCAAAAACAAGAATTTTGTAGCTGGGTCATTCATATGTCCTAGGAGCAAGTAAGGTGATGCCATCTTGCTGTCTTAGTCTCCTCCACTAGCCTTTACCTTACTGACTCATGTTTTTCTCATCTCCATCTCCCTCTTCTCTGTCTCTAGTTTTTCAGCCATGGGAATTAGAGAAAGAGAAGACAGACACATGAAAGCATTTGAGCTGGATAAAGATAAATCCTGAAACATAAGAAATTCTCACGAATTACTTTTTCCTCCCAGAAATGGGAATCAGTGGCAAGTGTCAGAAACAACAAGGTCCTCAAAGGCCCATTTTGAGTTTTAATAAACCCAACATAATTCTTCCTGTTTGACTTCTGTTTTTCACTGAAAAGATGACATCCTAACAGAGGGCCAGAGTAAGACCTGGCCACTGTATATTCCTGGGTGACTATCTGTAATATCAACTGCACACTGAGGATGCTTTGAAGATTACTTTTTAATGCTAACAATGATTTTTGTGATTCTTGAATGAAAGATGTTGAAAAAAAAATCAGCGCATTAATATTAGTAACATACACAATAGAGGCACGATGCTATCAGGTGGAACCAAGAGAAAGTCCTCTCTTTGAAGGGTATCAAGCCCCGGACTGTGTATGTATGGATAATTAGCTATCCTCTTATTTCTTTTCATCTCTTACTTGTAAGGATCATCTTATCTCTAGTTATTTCTCTTGAGGGGTACACTGTCATTTCAGTACTAGAAGCCTAAACAAATTGAATAAAATTGTTGATGTAAATCCCAAAGAGCAGCAATGCATCTTCATTACAGTAATTACGTGTTTTATGACTTTTTTCATATAAAAGAGTTAGTTGAGCTTTAATTTAAGTTCAAAAGACAGCCAAGTGTTCACGGCAGAGAAATCTAAGGGAAACTCAGTTTAAGTAACATAGGAATCACATTTAGGCATGTTAAAACTGGAACAAATTATTTGGATAAGGCCACCCTACCACAGTATTCTACCTGTGAAGGCACATAAGACCTACTGACCCCACTGCACAAAGTGAGGAGGTAGGAGCCAAAAAACAGCCTCTGGTTCCACAAACTAAAATGGTTTTAAGAGAAACAAAGCATCTTCCCCTCATAGCACACATACACATCTCTGACATGTCTAACTAATTTTCATTTTAGAGTCTTTGAACATGATCACTTGAAATTTTCATTTTTTAAATATTTCCTTAATTCTGCTGGCACCTGCTGTGTGTTACTGTCATTAATGGTCTGTCTGATTTTCACTGAAAAAAGAAAAGACCCTTGAGGCGTTTGTATGTTGCCTTAAATTCACTCTGTGTAACAACTTGGTAAGACCTTAGTGAGAGAATGGTAGAGAATAAAAGTGAAGGGGACAAAAATATGTGCAAAGATGAGGAGAAGGATATGAGTGGATCAAAAAGAAATGGAGCAGGGGTGAGAAAGATGAAGTCATAAAATCACAAATTACTTGAAAAATATTTCACATGCCTTTTTCTATTATCCAAACTCAGTCTATTTTTAAAATCACATTTCCATGTATTTTTAGAGTTTGAAGATTATGTATCAGAAATATCTTTTAAATATATTAAAGGATAGGAGGGTTTTCAGGAGAGGCATAGTAAACTCATGAGGGACCTAGGGCAATAGTATGATCTGAGTGATTTATTCATAAGTACATCTGTGCCATTCTTTGCATCTACATTGAGTTGGTAGAGTTAATAAAGAAAGCAGCACAAGTTAAAAACCATACCACCTGGTAGCTTTTCTCAGGTATATAATCAGTTATGATGACATGAGACTGATAAATATATACAAGAAATCCTAGCAGTGAGATCAACCTGCTTGCCTCCAGGAAAGAATTGTCGTAAACAATCATTCTAAATACACTGATTTTCCACGTTGGTGACAATTGTTATTTCATTAATTTCTTCCAAGCTTTTCTTATTTTTCCTTTTCTGTTTTTCCCCATGTATAGGCCATGGTTCTTGGTCTGGTCAGGAGAGCCATTATCCTCTGTTCATTCCAATTTCCCAAAAGAACTTCTTCTATGCTTCAAAGAAATTAACTAACAGCTATTCACAATAGAGACTGAAAATAATTTTTATCTGAAAAATATTAAGATAAATAACTCTCAAAAGAGATCTCTAAAAAGGAATATCAGAGTCAATGAAGTGGAGAATTAAGTTTTTATGTAAAAGAACTCATGTGGGAACTGTATAATTAAAGTAGGCAAATAATCTTGACTGTGTTTTGTAATCATGTCAACCAATAGCTGTACGATTATGGCATTTCAGTGTTTGTGTAAACACATTTTACAGACTTTTAAAAATACCTTAATTCAGTTTCCTGCATTTTTTTCCTTATAGAATCAAAGAATTTTGTGCTGAGGAGCCCTGAAAAGCAGGTTATTCACTGGTCACTCACACAAGATTTTTTTTTTTTTTAACTTTTGGTTCCTGTACAGCACATATTTTCTCCTCAAGGTCAAGGACACCTGAGAAAAAAGCTTCTCACTGGACTTGAACCTCGATTGGCTTTATCCTATCACTCAATTGATTGAGTTCGTCAAATCTACAATCATGAACTGTTAGTTCATCATACCCATAAAATACACCAGTAATCAGAACTGACCTAAAGTAAGGTCGAGCATGAATTGCTACTCAGCACGTTGGAGAGATGTCCTCTGTAAAAGGAATTGTCTTTATTCTCTGGAAGACAGACAAATAGGTGTTTTGTGGCAATCAGAGTTCTCTGGCAGACGGTTGAACATTTATCTCGACTGCTTTTTTAAGCACAAAAAAAGGAACACAGACTGGTAAGTTAATGTATTCAGAAAACATTGGCTGGATTTTGTTGGACCTGGCTTTCGACACCCACAATGCAGATGTTAACATCACATCCAGTGACCTAAATCTTTCTTAATAGTCAAAGGAGAGAAATAGATGTCTTAGAGATGTGATTCTTCTGACCTATTTCAGACAGATATTTACCTAGGAGATGAATTGCACCCTGGACTGCACTGAGTATATTGACTAGATCTTCACAGACTACAAAAATCATGGGCTGATCAGTTCAGAACAGTAAATTTCATCAAATGTATCCTACCTTGTGTCAAAGTGCTAAAGGCTGGTATAGAGCCAGTACTCCAGGTCTGTGGGCACAGTTTAGATAGTTTCCACCTGAATGTGAAGTTCCTTTATAGGACTATTATAAGGTGACTCATGACTGGTTTACATCGCTTACTAAACCAAATTAACCTTTCATAATACCTGCTATCCTCCAAACTATTGAGAAGAAATAGCTCCCAAAAAAGCTGGTGTTTGAAGTTGTCTGACACATCTACATTCAATTTGTAGTTTTAAAGGGTGCTAAGTTAGAAGGATAGTTTTCATGCAGTACCAATTCCGCAATTTTAAATTATTGCAATAATTTTTCCAAATTCTCTAAGAAAATTCAGAAAACTTCTTCCTGTCTGCCTGTCCTGTCATGCATTATTTGCAGAAAATGTGCTAGACTTAGCTAATAACTACTTGATCAATTTTTTTTTAAACCAAACTTCATTGTAATAAACACTGTGATAAACCTGAAATTGAAATTTCTTCAGATGTTAAATACTAGACAATGAACGTTTTTATTTTATTTTATTTTATTTATTTTTTTTTAATCACCAGAACTCTTAAAATATTGAGAGAAATATGATGTTTGTTTTATCTTTTTACAGGAATTAAAATACACAGTACTCTAGCAGCCTTTTGTTGTTGTTATTTATTTGTTTGAGTTGAAAACCACAGGATAAGAGCCTCATGAGAACTCAGCATACACTTCTTAGTTTTCTAATGCAGCAGAACAAGCAAGAGATACAGAGGGAAAGCAAGCAGAAATAATAACCAGAAGCTATAGGAATAATGGCAACATGAACCATTGGCATGCAGGTAGAATCTGAGTATCCACTCTCTTGACCTTATTATATTATACTGCAAGGTATCTAGCCAGTTTTTCTGTCTCAGCCTCTTACTTCAGTTGGTAGAGACTTTTGGAACTCCAGTGGTGTTAGATGAGGTAGTTTAATTTCCAGCTCTTTGAACAAGTTTATCTTTCATTATGTTGTCCTCTTTTTACATCTGTATAATGAAGTAAAATGATAAAATTTATGTAAAATAGAAAGAGCTTCCTTTAGAAAAGAAAACCCCATTTGAATATATATATATATGTGTATATATATATATATTTATTTTTTTTTTCCTTACATCAAAAATGTCACAGCTGTTGTGGTATGAGGTCTATACCCACATGCATGCAATTACAATTGAAATAGTTTCTTGGGTGTGAAGATTTGGTTGCTGTCTGGTAACACCTTTTGAGCTATGATTCCTACACATAGTAGAATAGCTTCTGATTGAGTCTTATGCACTACATTGGCAGAGCTTAACCCAGAGGCCAAGATAAGGTTATATATGCGCATGAATATGTGTGAATGTTCAGGTTTTCTTCATATTACAGAAGATGGAATAGCCAGAACACATACCAAAAGAGTGTCTTTTTAGAAGATGCTGGTATAAGAATGATCTTACAATATACCAGGAATGAAAAGCTATTTCACCAAAATATGGTCAGTTTGGATTAACAGTTCATTTCCAGGTTGAGGGTTTATGCATATTTCATACCATTTTAAATTTACTGTAGTGAATTACTGGCAAAGTTGCACTGGACAAAATTATGCTTACTGAGTGGCACTTAATCACATCAACATCTCACTGATGTTATTTGGGATATTCAAATGAGCAATGCACATTCAGGCTAAGAATCAGTCACTCAGTTCTGTCACTTTTAAATCCTTATAAATCCTATATATATACTCAATAATTTTGAGTCCAAAGCCAGCCACTCAAAATAAAAGAGAACGATAATTTATTGCGAAACTATTGCATGAACAGATTTGCTAACTAGTTTTCTTTAGTAAATATTTAACATAACTTCATAATTCTTCATTATGTCTTTAGGTTCCATAAGCCCAGGCAGAAACCACAGGGTTCAATATTGTAGTCCTGCTTGATCATAATGATACAAAGTACCTCATTAACTATTGCTAAGTTAATTTACAGGAAATTTTGGCAGCAGCCTTAGTCATATATTCAATGCAGAACAACTTGATTCTGGATTTGTTATCAGCATGCTTTCTGGTTTTCCTTTTACTTTACATAAATCAGGAGTTTGATAAAACAGATTATGATCTAGTTTACTATTGTATAGCATTGTTATCAAAACCAAAAGTGTATAATCTAGAAATGAATAAATTTATAGTGGAAATGAGACAAAGATTTCCATTCACTGAAGAAGCAAACTTCTAAACCAGCCTCACAACAGACCTAAGAAGAGCAAAAAATAAGCAGTTCTAAGACAGTTAAATCAATGTTACACCCAGACTAGTTATTGACACAATATAAAAAACCCTCTTGAGAATGAGAACTCAATTGTCTCTACTTGAAAACTGATCCCTGGCACAGTTCTGGCCCAGACCTTCCAGCCCTCTTCCCAAATAATTCTCGGGGCAGTTGGAGAGTTTACATGAACTGGGGACCATTCCTAATGCACAGTCTCTTTTGGAGAGGAAGAAAAAACACAAAATAAGCATGTATGATTCCTGTCAGGTGGCCCCAGCAACAGAGAACAGTTATAGGCATAGTGTATTTACCAGTATGAACATAATTGTATAACTAGGAACTGGACTTGATAAGACAGAAGGTCCCTTTCATTCCTACATTCATATTGAGTTATCTTCATTTAATTAATCTTCTCTTCCTTACTTTTATTAAACACAAGGAAACCTAAATTATGTTATTTAAATAAGGAGAAAGAGGGAGTGGAGGCAGAGGATGCTGTAACAGGAATATAACCATAGAGACTATTTTCCTACATTGATAACTTAAAGGAAGCTCAAGAAAACTCAAGTTTTTTTTTTAAAAAAATGATACATCTATAATCTTGAGTGGCAGGAAATATGTCACTGGATATTTCTCAAATGTGAAAAATATTGTCTTCTGCAATAGATACTATATCCACAGTATGCACTCCTGTCTAAGATTTCTTTTGGCTCCTTCTCTTGATAAATTATAGACATTTGGTTCCCTTTTGTCCTTAAAGTCACAAGAAACAACCAATGTGTAATTTACAACTTTCAGCGTTTTGTACACATAAGTAATGAAGAAACATGGAGGGAAAATAAAATATCCTTTTCTTGTATATTTTGATGCTGTTCCCACTCAGGGTACCCTCCGAGGTTGAAATTACCTGAGACTAATTTTTCTGGAACTTTGTTTTCAGTTAGAATAAAACACGTATTTCATACACTATTTAATTTTTTTATTATGCTTGTAAATATTTTTACTTGTAAATAATGTAAACTGGTACGATATTATAGAAAATTAGCCGAAGAAGCCTAAGAAATTCCCTGAATAAAAATAAATTACCTTAGAAAATGTAATTCTCTTATTCTCATCAGAATTTTTTCATTTGTATCAGTCAAAAAGTGCAATGTCAGTGAACATTGCAGTTCATTTATTTCAGAATAGTATTGTCCATTATAAAATAGTACTCCTGGAGTTCCCCTAGCTGTCTTTAATTAAAAATTGCATTTAATAAGAATTAGTGTTGATGCAAGTTACACTTCCACACCCTGGAACAAATGTTGTTAGAGTCAATGGGATTAGATTGGCAGGAAACTTTCAGAAACATAAGCACAGCCAAAGCATAAAATTAGTAATTTTTATACATGGAGGAATAACAAGAAAAAGAAAGTGATGCAAGTTATAAATAAAAGTCAGCCAATTGTTCCAATTTTCCATTTTTAAATCTAATATATCTTGGGACTGCATGCTGCCTTAAATCTACTAGTATTCTATTCTTTAGTTACTCCAGGTAAAATGCAGGTAGCCAGGTTGTCTCTTGCAGAGAGAACTATGTCTGGTATAAACATGTACCCTTCAAATAAAACTGTGGTGCATGCCTGATTTATATGATATCACCACAGCACATGACATACTAATAAAAGATTCATAGAGGAGTGATATTTTTATCATTTATTTCATTGTAAAATAACTGTAAGGGAAGTATAATGTACATGTAAATCAGCACTAACAAAAACACACAAAAACACCTGAAGCCCAGTTGTGCAGTAAAATATTAGAAACTACATTTTATTCCACAGATATTTCTAAATATTAATGATATTGCTTGGAAGATTCACAAATACCGTGGTGACTGGGAACAGTACAAACTCATAAGCAAGTAGCTAAATAATTTTCAATTTCATTTATGACATATATCAACATTTTACTTAATTTTTTTAAGCACCTACAGTATATTGGCCAGAAATTTCCACTGTGATTTTTTTTTTTCCTCAGTAATTGCTTAGAGTTAATTTACAACCTAGTAATGTGTGTAAGCAGTTCAAATTATTCCTTCCCGTGTTCATTACCTTGTATTTGTCATCAGAGAATTCCATCTGCTGCTGCAAATGCCCATTCATCTAAACAGCACTAATGGCATTGGAGAGCCAGCTACTTTTGAAGCAGTGTAAAATAAACTGTGAAGTAGATGTCAAAAGCTATTTCACCTGTTTTACATTCGAATCCTTGCTTTGCTTCACTCACTTTGCTACTGAGCAGAATCAATAACAGCATTCATGATGGGATACAGACATTCAGCTCATAAGCTTTCAAGATATTAGCTTTTTTCACTTATGAAGAGTGGATGGAGAGAAAATGAAATCGTTGGCAAATGTGCTTTTCCTCCTTCTCCAACGACATCTCTCTTGTATTTATTGCAGTTTGTGCAGATATTAAAGACATTTACTTTAAGGTAAATTTGCCAGCTTTGACAGTTTGGCAAAAAATAAAGGACAGCTTTTATAACTGAAGAAAACTATTTTCCCTACTTCTCTTTTTTCATTCATTATTCATTTGTAGGCATAAAAATTTTGTCTAGGTGTGTGTGTGTGTGTTATGTTGCAGTTACAAGGTAACAAACCTTACAGCGATTAGTAGTATTCAGACTAGCAAGATTTTCTTGGGCTACACAGTTACAGTGGGTGTCCCCACCTCCTTACTAAAATGCTAGTTTGCTGGAAGATTCTGCTCATGTATCAGATCGTATCCTGTGTTCCCTGGGTTCTCACCCCTAGCAGGTGTAACCACTAGAAAACAGGAGGGACATGAGGTGGTTGCTAACTCCATCTGACCCCCATCACCTTCCTACAGCATGCAGTGGGTAAGTTCCTGTAATAAATAATTGCTTTTGATTAACTTTGCAGAGTGGATTGACTGTGGGTGAGACTATTGGACCAGATTACTGTAAAAGGTTAGTAACATGAACCTGGAGGGTGGGCAAACTTGCAATGGAGGAAGGAGTCTAAATGTATCAAAATCTGGATGGGAAATTGTAGTTCGTCAAAATGTATAAAAAGTTTTCAGGGACTACATTCAGTTATCTACAGGCTAGTGACATCAGGACTGTGATGTAGAATAGCTCAAACCAGAATACTTTAAAAAAATGGATTACTGTTTGTTTGTTTTATAAGACTTTTTACTATTTTAATAGGGTTTGTGTTGCTTATTAAAAGTAAGTGTAGCTGTGGGCAGATATGCATTACTTTGTTATTTTATTTCTTTTGAAGCTTGGAGAATGACAATATAATGCAGCGCTCCATTGTACCCAGGTTAAAAGTTAGACTACACTGGAAAATTGAAAGGTAAAAATACATATAGTTTTTAAAAGCTAGTTCACTGGCTTAAATGGTATTTCTCCCCATGTCCTTTTCTCTTTCATTGTTTTCTTTGCTATTTCCAGAATGCAAACATTCCTGACCGTAAATCATGAGTAGAGTTATGTTCAGCTATTTGAAAGTTAGGTGTCTGGCCTTCTGCAGAAGTCCTCTTTCATGAACAAAGGCTTTCAATCACATACTTTCAACAACACATTTGATTGTATTCCAGAGTGTTGTTTAGCTTGATCATTAACAGCATAACGAATAGGAAGCAACAAAGCATAGATAGCAAATATCTAGAGAGCAGATAATATATCAAAAGGTCAAGTGATTTAGTCCAATAAGGAAAATGCAAAGTTCTCTTTACATGTTGTTATCAATTTCTTATGAACTGGTTCATTACTTTCGTTAAATACTAAAGCCTAGTTTAATACTTCAGCTCTTATTAATGTTAGTATATTTTGTTTTAGGCATTACTACACTTAACTTGAAATAGTAGATTGGAAGTTTCCCTGTCTGCATGTGCATCATCATCACATGGTACACTTTCTATGACTGATACAAGTCAGACACCAAATATATATTTATATATATAAAATCGTTTAATTGGTCTGTTTCAGTCATGCTTGCAGTCAGTTACACCACTGCTCAGGAAGAGCAAACCACATATAGAACAGCTCAGTACTCAGTAACATTTATATATTTCAGTTGACTACATAGATCCCAAAGGACATAAGACTTCCTGGTTTTAAGACTGTGTAACTTTATCATAGTTCTCTTGCCCCACATACCTCAGAAACATTTGTGTAGAAGACATTCAAGACCTGTTCACAGGACAGAGAAAAACAGCTCCAATTAGTGAGCTGGAACTTGGCTGGGAACACACTGCAGTCCTGGATCCATTGGTTCCTGCTATCTTACTGGAATGGGCAATTAGGGATTTGGAGTATTAAGCAGCCATTACACCAGAATAGCCTTGTTGTAGGTCATATGTTTCAACAGAAAGCAAAATCTGAGCTGTTTGTTATTTGCATGCATCTTAAGAGACTTGGGTTGGTCCATTGCTGTGATGGATTTGAATTGCCTTCTAGTTTCTACCTTACAATATATCCATATTTATTTCCACTTACTGTTGCACCAGCAACTTGAATTCTTCCTTTATTTACATAGCATCTGCTGTAAATAACAGCAAGATAACACACTTTTTTAGTTTCTTTAGATAATCAAACAGGTCAGGCTTAATTAGTTTGTTTATAGATATCATTCACCTCTGATTAAACAGAAGACCGCAAGTAAACCACAAGTACATGTTTCAGATTGAGTTCTTTATTCTTAAGTATCTATAACCAGAGTAGAAAAACAGTAATTCAGGTGACATCTCACAAAGTCTTTTAAAATTAGCATTAACATTTTTCTGTCTGTAATCATAAAAGGGGACAATTCTCCCATGCTAAAGATGCTTTAAAAGCTTCCTGGCATCATCCTAGAGACTATTCTGCATTTGCCTTTTTCATATCTACATCATATTTCATGGCTACATCTCATCATTAACCAATCCTCCTCTTTCTCATTTGTATTCAGCATACAGAAGGTAACATAAAATTCTGCCAAGTGCATGACCTAGCATTTTGCATGAGTTTTCAGGGCTGTCTGACATGTTCTGCATATATAGTCTCAATTCTCTCTGATACTGACACTGCTCCCAGTTTTATGACACCACTGACTTTCCTCGGGATACTTTTAATATCTATGTGAAATAATTAATGAAATCAAAGTATATTCCTTGGGGAACTCAGCTAGCATTTACTCTCCAGCCTGATGTTTCTCTTTTCAACAGTCCCCAGCACCATTTTCTTTTTTCTTAGTTCCCCACCTACCTTATAATTTTTCCTTAAATGTTATTCTTTAGATCAGTTAATAATTTTCTGTGTGGCACATCTGACTCTTTTACAGAAGTTTGGGTAGAAGGGAACTGCTGCATTCATTGTGTGAAGACGCAGTAGTTTATTTTGTTTGTGTGATTCTTTTGGCTTGTTTTTGTTTGTTTGTTTTTTCGGAAACAGCCTGCCATGATCTACCATTGGTGAGCTCTTTTTAGGTGACGTTTTACTTTCCTTTTAATATTATGCTTAACTATTTATATATTTAAGATATGATCTACAGTCTAATATATTTAAAGCATCAGAGTTCTAAAATGAGTTGTCATGAAAGAATTACCAAATTCAACATAAACAACAGCATTGCAAGGGACTTGATCTTTAGTTACCCTGTAAACTACAAAGAGAGGGGAAATTCCCTCTTGCAAACATAAGGGCAAATTCCCTCCTGGTAAGTAGAAGAGGTAGATAAAATTTAGCTGATTTTGATTATATTATGTCATTATTTAAAACACAGTCCTCAGTATTGCTGTCTTTAAATGAAAGACCAAAATAGACCAAGGACTGGACATAGGGAGGTCTCTTTCTTTTTGTGGTCTCAATTAAGTCTGTAGCCTACAGTATACACCCAAATGTTTGCTAAGATAGCCTAAGATATTTTAGAAGATACATTCTATACTTCTAAGAAGAAAACTTTAATGAGGCATTTTATTCTCAGCGCTGCATGCCTATTTGCTCAGAAACATTTTGCTCTCTGGCTTTTGAGTGCAGTCCAGTGCAGACAAGGAAACCAACAGAATATTTTTGAAACTTGTAATACAATTATTCTATGCTAAAGTAAGAACATATCAGCTACACTGCTGCAAGCCCAGGACATGAGGCTTTATTTAACAGAAAAAGAAAGCACCATGACCTTTATAGATGAAAAGATTTTCCATTAGTCAGGTATAATAAACTGTTATCTGTCAGTAGTTTATCTGAGACATTCAACAATACTTCAGGAAAAAAATGACCAATATTAAAGTACCCAAAGAAAGATTAAACACTCTACAGAAAGTTTACTGCTGTTCAGCTTCAACATAAAGCTCAACTATGAAAGAGGCAGATGCACTACTGAAAACAATGTTGAAGAGAGATTGAACTGAAACTTGGGAAATTCCTATTTTGATGCTGCCACTTGTCTGCTGAACTTCTTTAGGGAAATTATTTCAAGTCAATTTTTCTCTTTAAGCTCACTCTGTCTCTCCTATGATCTTGGTATCAGTCATGATCTCTCTTAAAAAAACCCAACCAAATAACAAAATGCAAAGAACGTGTGAAGTAAAAAAACTAATCAGTTACAAGTATTCAATTTTTTTTTTTTTTTTTTTTTCAGAATTATTCATCTAAAAGAACTCAATACAGCAGTAATAAAGTATCTATTCAGATTGCAATCTGGTAAAATGGTAGTGGGTCCTTTCACGGTTCGGATGAACTCACCTGTTCAGCCAAAGACAGCTATCTAATCAAACCAAATTTCATTCAGAGACTTTTGACTAGCCCAAACATGGTCAAAACATTTTCACATGCAATGCTGAAATTACCTCAGCTGCACAATATAAATCATACAGAATTCCACAATAAAAATATTAAGGAGAGAAACATTTCAGTAATGCAGGAGGCACAGTTAATATTATTATACTACTTAATGTTAATGTGCTCTAATAGCCCTAATAGCTCAGCATAAACCACATACTGTGTTAGAGCTGCATCTCTAGGATGGTGCCATTTGTGCTAACCTCAAATTTGTATTAAACAGAGCTATAAGGATAAAAGTATTGGCTAAATGTGTTCATGTTACAAGGTTTTCTGTTTTCAACTTGCGTGAGAAGTAAATTTATGACTAACTAGAGCATTCGGTATTATTAGAAGAAATAAAGAACAGCAATTTACAGAAAAATTAATCTGTAATTAATTCATTTTTTCTAAGCCACCCTTTTGTTAGTAATGAGAGAAATGACTGTGCTATTTATTGTAATATACATTTAAGCTGCTAAAAATTCTATCAGCTCAAAGTTTTCTACCTTCTACAAAGGGAGAACACCATGGAATCACGATCATCTTACATGCAGATGGAAAGCAACTGATCAGCTCAATGATTGACATGGAACAGCTGATTTTTTCTGAAGAATAGTATATTAAAAAACAAACAAACAAAACCCCATGATTTATACTGATTTATACTAGAATGGGTGACTCAAACAGTTAAAAGTAGAATCAGATGATCAACCTTTTCTGATACCTACACCCATTGGGATGGTATTTAATTGCCTGAATAGAAGAAAGGAATCTGCCCACCTCAGTTAGATAGGAAATGAGGATTTGAGTCTATCTTTTAATTTTCTTCCACATCTGCTAAGTGTGTCAACAGGGATCTGGGGTTAAGAACTGTGAAAAATAAAGATGGTCATTTGGATATGCCTCTGATCATTAACCAGGTCATCATTACCTTAAAAAATTATTCTAGTTCTACAATATTGTAGCAAAAGTGTATCTTAAGTCCTTTCTTGTCAGCAAAGTGAGAGGCTAAATTTTGTTGTCAAAAGCAGTGCACTGTCATATTATCTTATATTAGCTGATTTACTGAATCTAACTCACTTCAAACTTGCATAAATCATGATTTTAAGTGGTTTGTTAGGGGAAAAAACTCTACTTTGAGCACATATGCCACTGGAATGCTTTGTCTTTTCTTTACCTGTTGTGAACTCTGTGACAGCATTCCTTATTTAAAATATTAATGGCAGAAGCTATAGTAAGGATATATCACCATTTTCATGTGTTCTATTATTTTCTTGAAATCTTCTAAAGAGAAGAAAGATAATGGTATTAAGTTAAGATGCAGGGGTACAATTATAGTACCTTTGCATAGGAGTTAATATGTTTTTATTTTCCTTTTTCCCAGACTTGGGTCTTCAAACTAAACACAAACCAAAGCAGTGAAATACTTTCTCACACTGCATTACAGAGCTGTGGAACCTGTTGCTACAGATTATTATGGAGGAGAAGAGTATATTGTGTTCAAAAATGAACTGCACAGTTTAGTGGTGAACACATCCATTAGTGGATATTAGTATAAGAAGGTAGACAAAGTCTTTGGGTCAGGAAGGCATTTAGCTGCTGATTCCCAGCAACTGTGAGAGTACAGAAAAAAAGAGGATTAGCCAGTGCTCACATTGTTTTTCAATCTTTTCTTAAGCCTCTGTAATAGGCCATTTAGTCCAGAAAAAAATTATTGTGATGCACTTCTGATCCTTTCATTGCAAATACATCTTCTCATGCCTGGACTTCCTTGTTCACCTCCCTCTCTCCCACATGTTTAACAATTTGGGAATCGTGAAGAAAAACACTACACTTTTTGACATCTAAGAGAAGATTGACACAGGCTTTGATAAGAACAAGATGTAAATATATAAAGAACATGTATTATTTCAAGATTCTTGAATATGAAAGACTCTACATTATTATAATTATTATAATTAAACTAATGTAGTCCATTAGTTTTCTTACTGCTCAATTTCTAATTCCATTTCCATTTTTTTTCACAATACAGGCAAGGCAAGAGAAAGGGTAAACACTTGCAAAATATCCAGATGAAGATAAAAAGATCAGTGTTTTATTGTAGCAGGTGGTCAATGAAACTGGTTTTTAACAAGACTAGAGAAACACATGTCATATAAATTACAATACATTTAGCACTTATGTGTAGTAAGATTGGTATATAAACGATATCCTGCATCAAATTATTGCATACAAAACACACAATGCATAATAAATGAAAACACTTATTGTTTCATGCTCTGTGGCAAAAAACATCGATAGCATCTTGAGTTTAAGACTTGGAATAAGATTTTCTGTTCTCGACAATATCTCAAGAAATACCACGTTTTCCCTATAATTTTGTATTCACTTTATAGAAGTAGGCAGATTAATAGTTTAATGTCTAAAGCTTGAAAGAATTTGTGTCAGGTGACCAGATAAACTATTTATTGAATAACAAAATCAAACAGAAAACAAAAATTTAGGAACAGACTTTCTTATGACTTCATGTTCATCCTTCAGGTCACAGTTGGACATACACTAGAGAGGAAATATGATCCTATTACTTTTGATTAACAAGAAATACAAAAGGTGAAAGGAAAGACATAAAACACATTTGAAAACTTGGCCTATGTTTTGGTCTGGGTGGGTATAGACCTCTGTCATTTGAATTGCTGTTTTTTTGGAAACAGATTGTCCATACCTAATTAAAACCAGAACACTAGCAGATTATGTGCTTATTGGGTCATATAACAATCATATGCAATTGTCTCATTGACTTCAAAAGCAATTTCCCATGCACCCTCAGCTGCATGTTTTTGTCTTGAGCAATTTAGAAATAATGGAGAATGTCCAATAATGAAAAAAAGTTCTCTTTCCCTTCTACAAGACATGCAACATTTTGTTAAAAGATGTTTTGTCTCTGCCTGTATAATCTCGGTCCACATCAAAATTTTAAAACCCCAGGCACGACATGAATAATGAGTAATAGGATGACAGAAGGCAGGATTATTCAACGAGCACATTACAAGCTGGAGCAGTGGTCAAGGTGAGAAGCTGCAGTCATGCAATATCTTTCATATTCCTGCAGAAGAACGCAAACCGCTCCCCCACTCCAACACATGTGCTTTCCTGTCATATTTGGAAGTAGCTACAGCACTCTATCACAGTTCCAAGCCACCAAGCATCTTGGTATGCCTGGTTGGCCTAAAAGAATGAGAGTAAAATATTATTTCTGTTGAGTGGATTTTGATAAAATATCTGTAGGTATCAATGGAATCTCCCAGGTAAGCTGTTCTTGCCTGGGAGCCCTAGGGTTGATGACATGATGCTTGACTTCCCTTCACAGCTTTGCCACTGACCTGTTTTGTGACCCTCTTTTCTTTCTTTGCCTCCCACCCAGATGTCTGCTTAAATTGTAGATGTCTTAAGGGAGAAATTATCCCTTTCCATGTATTTTTAGCTAGCAAACATCGGTTTTGCCTGTGGGCTCTTGTATGCTTCTGGGAAAGGAAACCCCAGCCCCCTCAACCTGAAAATCCCAACACCAGGACCAAAATAACCAGAACCCACAATAGAGAAGGTTTTGGAACAGCTGTGTAAATATTTTAATCTGTATTTTATTTGCAATTTACATTTAACTGATATTGGGATGGGAAAAGATAAATTGTTTACTTGACTAATACAATTTAGCACACTGTTCTGTTCTCTGATCAGTCATTTAAATGCATTAATAAAATCATGTTGAAAACGGCTTCACTAGAATCTCCTTTATGACTTTATCTCATCAGGGAGAGAAAGCCCTTGTCACTAGAGAAGTCCTGACAAGACTTGTCATCTTTTTTCTCATCTTTCTTTTCAGTGTCACTGAATTTCTTTGTAGATATTGATAATTTAATAGCATGTCTTTCATATTGGACTGCATCAGATATTGTCTAGTGCTTCTGTTCTGAGACACAAAGAAATCCCCAAAGTATAACATACAGTTATTATGATCCTATACTGTATGTAAGTGTAGGATGAAACTAAAGAGCTATTTACCTGTTCTAGGGTTTTTGTTCCAATTTTGCCCCTTTATTTTAATTTAATACTTGATCCAAGAAAAATATACATGATCCAAGGAGAAACAGAGAAGCTGAACAGAAACGTAGAACTTCAAGCATTTTGTGAAATGTCCTAAGTCACTACGGTGATATTCAACTTTCCTTTTGTTTGAATCACTCTCTATTCACATAAATACATACATCATAATTGATTGTAATCAGTTCCATGCTACAAATTTACAAGATAATTTAGAAAATAGGAGAATTTACTTCCTGCCACCTCCAGATTATTATCTCAAGTATGCTCTGAAACATAAGGTAGATGGACTTTTATTCCAATTTTGTGTCTTTTATGGCTGTTCCTGTTGTCTTTGTTAATAACTAATTGCTTTGAAATTCCATAAAATAAAATCTGACAAATGGTTACAATGCTTCCTCAATAGCATTCTCCAATTATTCTGTATGTATCTCTATCTTCTCTTCCTTTTGTTGGTTCTTCTTTAAATTAAGAAATCCTTCCTTTTATTCTTCCTCATGTGTCTAATAATCTATCACTTGTTCCTGGACTACAAATAAAATGAATGCAATATTCCAAATCTGAATGTCTTATTGATTTAACCTGACATTAAAAGTACTTAACTCTATCTTGTCCTTTAATCAACCTCACAATTCCTTTTTAAAGCAAATTATTGTTGAGAAAAACATTTTAACTCCCTACAATGCAACAATGTTTTTTTCTTGAATAATTGTATCTCAATCACAGTGCTCATCTACCTAGCTGTTTTAAACATTCATGAAGTCCTTTAAAATATTATCAGGACCGAGTGGTTTAATATTTTTTTTTGTTCACATCTCAGATGCTGCCACTCCTGTAAGTTATGGTGTTGAGACAGTGCTAAAAAATATACCATGATCTGCCTTTTTTTTTTTTTTCTTTTTGAGGAGATCCGCTACTCCTGACATCCTGAAAAGTCTCTACACTTGAACAGTGACCTGATTTTCATGCAGGAATCTGACCATAGACATAATGGAAAAAGTCTGCACAGATCTGGACAAGCTGAAAGAATATGAAAACCAGCAGGTAACACCCAGCTGTTGTCTGTGGTAGCGGTTTTGCTGCTGATCATCAGGTCTGAGGGTACCAACAGACCTGTCCCTGCCCAGGGCTCCCCCAATCACCCATGGCACAGGACCCATTTCAGCCCCCCCAGAGCCCAGTCCCTGTTGCCGGTCCCCATTTCCCCACAGCCCTGCCCTGACTCGCCCCAGCCAAGCTGAGCCTGCTTGTGGGATGATGTCCTGGCCTGATCTCAGCCTGCCCCCATCCCCAGGGAGGTGGCTGATGCCCAGGGCTGGGACTGCCCCCAATGTCCCCTTGTCACCCTGCTCCTGGCTGGGCTGGGACAAGCCCCACCTGCCTGGGGGTCAGAGTCCACCATGGCCCCCAAGATCCTCAGCACACAATGTGCTCTGACACTGGTAACTGAGGCCAGAGAGGAACTTAATTTGAAAATACAATGAGATGTGGCGGGGAGCAGTGGAAGAGACAATGCATGTGGGTAGGATAAACCAGGAATATCTGAAACCAGATCCCTGCCAGCGCAGGCAGCATGGAGAAGCAGCCACATCTGGGGCCCTGCTAGGTCTATTCCTTCCATACACGTATGATCTTCACATCTTACATCTCAGAAACTTCTGCTTCCAAAAATGATACAGGAAGAGGACATTTAATTAAGATAGACCTGTCTTGATTGTGATCTGAAAGTGTTGCCAGATGAACTTTACTTTAGCAGAGCAGGCCAAGACTTCTTAATTATTTACCCAGAGGGCAATTAGTAAATATTTACCACTTAAAGTCTAATTAAAATAGAAGCAAGAGTACAGTCAAGTTAAGCAGCCTGTCTTGGAGGTCATTCCAGTGCTTTTTGGCAAAAGACATTTGTTGGAAAGCCTTGCAGATAAACAGATCTGAACACTGACTGTAGCAGACTTTTTTTTTATTACAGCTTGTAAATCATTTAACTCTAATCTCATTATTTTGCTTTGATAAAACTTTTTCTTTCACTTCATTTTGTTTTGTTCTGTTTTGTTTTGGTTTGTTTTCCAGGAAAAAGAACATGTTACAATACCTCAAGACAATTTAGCACTTTTTGTTTAGTCACAGAGTTTGGAGAAAGCAATACTGGCATGCTGATTTAATGTGCCAATTGCAGTAAACATAATGGTCATTCACTCTGCAGACTGTACCTCTGAACATGGGTAAAATACTGAGAAAGATTATGTAGGACCCCCAAAAAAGTCTTCAGAAATGTGTTGTGAGAAGATATGTTAGTTTAACATGGGATGGGCTAGAGATGGCCTTAAGCCAAAACCTTGTTTTGAAGCAATTCCAAACACACATGGAAATCATATCAGAACCTGAGCTTACACTATAAGGATATTTGGAATATAAACATCATATATGCACACACATGTAGCCAAAATCTGTATCCTAAAAGATCTGTACATTAGAGAAGTAATTTGAATGAACCTTTTATCAGACTTTGCAGCTTCTTGGACCACAGCACTGGTTTTACAATTGTCTGTCATTGATATATCTGAACAGATTTATGCCTGAGGAAATATATATGTATTTTAAAAAATTGTTTTGGTTGAGATTTAAATATACCTGTTGAAAGTTGGAGGAGAATGCTGATCAATATATTGATTTCTGTAGCTCTCTCCATTCTATTGGTCCCTATTGATTTGTTTTGCGACTAAATATGACCATAAATCCATATGTGGCAGTGGAAAGGTTGAGGAACTGCCTCTTCTCCCCCTAAAATGCACTTGCTGAAATGGAATAAAAGTTTCTAAATTTCTACTTCAGTGAGAACCAGAGAAAAAAAATTATTAGTTCATCTGAATAAATATCTTTAAAGTTCTGCTTTATTCTTCTTCAAGATGTAGGAGTTTAACTTGATTACATGGGCACACCACTTTCCTAGTAAAAAGCCATATACCACAGCAGTAGCATTTTGGTTTACCATAAATAGCCTTTCTACTGGCTATAAAACTGTCAGTTTCATAAACTGCATTGGGATGGGGGAGGTTTATACAGGAAATTAAGGAGTAGTGTCCTGTTTGCCAGCTCATGATTTGTAAAAATAAATGGTATGGATTGTCCCAATTACTGAAATAGAGTAGAAGAGCAACTGGAAAAAAACTGGTGACTTAATGGAAGAAGTTGAGTGAACAGGAACGCGAGGCATGCTTAAATTGTTATCACAGACATTGCTAAGCCCTTGAGGCATGTTCTTGTATATGTAGAACTCACAAATAATGGCTGAAAAAAACTAGCATTCTCTTGACCATCTTCATTGTTTCACAAACATGCTCGGTCTTTTGCTACTATGAGCAAAGTAAGTGACAGGTAAACATGGTCCAAATGAAAGCATGGACGGTAGCTGCCCTGACACTTTTTTTTTTCTTCTTCTTCTTTTGTTTTGAATACATTCATAGATTCTGCAGAGAATAGGTTGGGACATGGAGTTCCATATAGCTTTGTTTCTCTCTTGGAATGCAATGTTCCACGCAACAGCAAGCACAGGTGCCATTTCAGTACAGCAGCACTTAAAATAACAATAGCTCATTTCCACATATTTCAAGAGGGGGAGAAACTATTGTTTATTAGAAGAATTCTAAGTAATTGGCAGCCGTCACCAATTCTCCAGCTGGCTAAGTGCTAATGTGTTATTAGCTGGGTCTCTGAACATTTCATGAGCATTATAAATAGGCACAGGGCAAGTTGTTGTTGTTTATAATGGAAATATTAAAATTAACATACATATATAAGTATATAAATACACACACATGTATACTGCAGCAAACATTCTCTGCGTTTGATTACAGAGCTTCTGTTTTCGGATTGTGCCCTGAGCTATGTAATTGAGGATTTCAAATGAGAACAGATGAGAGGCTGATAATGGATTTGACATGCTGTGACTCTGAATTTAACATGTCAATGAAGCTATCAATGGGGTTTCCTATGCAAAAAGAGGAACCCTCAATATTGCATTGTGGTTTCTTTCTAGAATCTTGAAAAAGTTGGATTGTGGCCTTTGGTGATCAGCTAACAACAGTCTATTCATAAAGGCCATCAAAAGAGGAGAGTTATAGCTCTGATGGAACTATCAGACTACAAGTGGAAAAAATGAAATTAGTCTTTCAATTCAGAATAAGTACTTTTAAGGCTGATTTTCCTTGAAATGGATTTTTTAAGAGAAGGTTAAACTAATTATGGTATGATAGAACTTGTTTGACCTGAAAAGTGTCAGTCTACTTAGATAAGGTGAATAGTTACAGTACTATTATTTCAGCTTAACAAATGGGACACCAACAACTCACTTCTAGCTTGAAAAGATGGAGGCAAAAGATTGTCCCATCAAATCAATTTACTGCCTGCTATGTTAGGGCATTAAAAATTAGTCTCATAACTCTAATATCTTTCTTCCAATATATTTTTAGTAAATTAAATTATGGAATTGAATATTGCAGTTCAGTTCTTTCTCTTGGGACTCACATAATGCTGGAAAGCTTATTCAGGTCAGAAGAGAATTTAAAATATTTGCACCATTTTTGCATTTCCTGTGTAACTGCACCCTAAATATTAAATCATCTATCTGAATTTGACCAAGCTGACAGCTACAAAGTACAAAGGGACACTTCCTCTGCACACACAGTTTTAGCTTTCCAAACTGTTTCTCTCACAGACTGTGACTGTGATAATCATAGTCAATTTTGCTTGTGTCTGTTCAAACCTTTCTATTGCCTTTGATATTTTCAAAATCTAATAACTCATGTTAATAGGATGGCAAGCTCTGTCACTTCAGGTTGGGCTCTAAAAAATCAGTTGTTTTTATAGAATGTATATTGGTCCCATTCCCAAAGTCAAACAGTGGAGCTGTGACCTCAAGACTGTAATACGGTAGTAAGATACATCTTACTTAACCTGAGTTTATAGTAGATATCTACATTTTACTTTATTATTAGTGTGAACTCTTTCAAGGGTCAATGGACAGAAATTCAGTGTAATCTACTCCAGTTGTTTTAGGCACCTTTCTTAAGCTGGGAAACAAAATCTCTAAGTCTTTATCCAATTACTAAAGAGAAAAACTCTGACTCAATACACACCTAAAGATATGTGTCCTAAGATAATGTATACCTAAAGATGTTCAAAGTTAGATAAAGATAGGCGAGACTATTTTTAATACATGACCCACACAGTACAAACCCTACAAAGAATCTAAACCATGTAGATTGATCTTTGTTAAGATATCTTGGTTCACATAAGTCTTAATGACAGTCATTTTATTTAAACAAAGAGTTTCTTGTGGAAACACCCTTATGTGTACAGCCTGGATGTCATGCAGGCCCTAAAACCCAGCATTACAACACAGACTTTCAGGTGTTTGCACACCAGCTGGAATTTGCAACCCTCAGTAAGACGTCACATCATCTATATTAGGTAACTAGTTCAGAAAGAATTAAGAAGACAAAGGCAATGGATTAAATTCCTTGTATAGTCAGTAGGGAGATGAAAAAGCCTCTTTTGTCAAAATCTGCTTCCTTTTTTTATGGGATAATTAAACACTTATTGGACCGAGGGAGAATCTTAATGGCTTAGAAACTGGAGAGAGACTTCACCTGCAGGCAAAGTCTTACTTTTCAAATAGAATGGAGCATTTTCAACAACAGAGTAAGTGCTAACCTGAAAACACTTAACCTTAGCACTACAAAGCACTGTGCTCTTTAGATTCAGTCATCCAAATCAAAATACAAACTGGAGATCCAGTCATCTGTCTAAACAGAGATACCTGTGCTTCCATATCTGGGGCTCAATAAAAATTCTCTAACCATTAAATGCTTGGGCAGAATGAGAGGTATCTCTCTTCCCCATGAGCTAAGAGGAAGAATGCTCAGAGTTTTCTTATCAGACAAGGATTGTAAATTTTACTATTACTTGGGATATGTGCCAATACTTGCAGAGCCTTCAAAAACAAGGGTCCTGCTTGGGAATCAGCAAAACCTGTGGGGGCCATTCCTGAAACTAGTAGGCATGTCATTTCAAGTGGTTTTGTAAATTTTTAATTTTAGGCAAATATAGTAAAAGCTATATACCTAAATGAAAATGTATCTTATTTCAGTAGTTCCACAGGGATCAAAGCCTGTGTTCTTACAGAATCAACACAAGGGATGAGTCACTGCTTTCAGGGAACACCCCTCTCATGGCTTTCCCACATTGCTAAACATACAAAGAAACTCCCCTTTAAAATATTTCCCACCACCCGGGAGGGTTGAAACATCCCAGTAGTAATGGGAGAAGAAAAGCCGTAGGAGATATTTCAACACAATTCAGAAACATGCACTACCTTTCCCCCTTGACCTCTTAAAGATTTTCTGCATTTTCTAAGAAACACTCCCTTTTTTTTCAGCATTATCCAACTTGTGATCATTTCTTTTCTGTGAAGCATATTATCTGAGAAGCTCAAAGAACTAATGCTGATAAAGATAAGATCAAAGTCTCAACAAGTGCTGTTCTCCTCTCCTTATATGACATGAAACCAAATCCTGCAATAGTTTGCCTAATGCATTAGACAAACATTTATAATACCGATACCAATAGCACACTGTCAGAGTTTTATATTAAATATTGACTCATGTCTTGCTGAAACTAACATGTACAGAAAGAAAAAATGGTCAGATATAGAACTAAAAAAAAAAAGACTCATAATAAAACTTTAATTTACAGATTGCTTGTGCACAAGATAAAATATGCTCAACTTTCTGCAAGTAAGTTTCTTTTCTCCCCTTTTGTAAGAAAATGGAAGTGGTTTTGCTCCAACTTTGTGTTTCAGCTGAGCTTCTAAACCCAGATTAGAAAGAAATGTGGGTTTTCAAGGGTTATTATAAATATCTTCATCTCAGATAAACCTCCAGCTATGACTGCTTAAGTATTATTTAGGTTAATTTTACAAAAAAAAAAAAAAAAAAAGAAAAAGAAAAAGATTGACGTTTGCGGTGTTTGCTCATTGGTTTAACCCAGAAAACTGAACTGACCCATAAGATTCCATAGCACTGGCAACACAGTTAGTTATACTCAGTTTAATCATCTAATGTCCCTTGTGATCATCTGAAAAATGATGCTTTAATAGGAAAGGGAGCTATATCATACTAGATCGGGGGCAAAAAGCAAGTACTGAGAAGTGGGTAGGTATCTGAGTGATTTCAATGAGAGATTTAGAAAAATTACATAGGACATGTCCAACTGCATTTTGTAGACATTAATCTCCAAGAGCATTTTAAGGGTAAAAACATAGCACAGTTAGATCCCAGGTGCCTAAGCAGCAAGAAGAACTTTATAATATAGGATTTTAAGTAACTCAGTGATAATGGGAATTTAAAAACAAAGATGATCTACTCAGAATCTTATCTCCCAGAACAGTCCAGTATTTGAGTTCATAAGAATAGGGAGTGAAGTATAGTATTCTTTTATGTTCATGGTCATCTAGCTCACACAGGGAGAAAAATAGATTATCCTGTCTGAAGAATCAGAAACAGTTGAACCATGTGAGGGCCGGGTTTGCAAGAGGGGCAGAACAAGCTAACTTTAATCAAGCTAACTTTAATCCAAGTGGTAATTATAAAGGAATTAAAGAAATGCCTCAAGTACAAGTATGAGGATAGTTGCACCTAAGTAAAATTATTTTTGTCAGGATTTTTATTTCAAGCCAATCATATCTGATTCTCTGAGAGTTAGCAAACACTACAGCGATCTAAAAGCTTGTCAATGGAATGGGGTGTGTGGAACATTTACCTTTCTTGACAGCTCATACTTTCTTAGAAGAAAATAGTAAACCTTTGTGTAGACCCAAGATAGGGCTAATCCATTGCTTGGATGAGTCACCTTGTATATTTTGTTGAAATGACGAGAGTACAGCCAGTGCCATGGCTGGTTAGATATTAACCAGAAGTTAAATGCATAATTAACTTCAACCTCTATTAGTGTTTAGTTCTGAAGATATCACATTCCAATAAGTATCTGTTGATTTTTATTTTTGCCCAGTAGACAGCTCCACTTCCTGTAAGTCACCCGAAGTAGGAAAGAGAACACAGGAGCTGCCACACAGGTCAATCCAGCAGACTGTTTGCTTGTTTACCATGGTGACTAGCTCTGGTTGCTTTAGCAGAAAGTGAGTACAAAGAAAACTTCACCCAGAAAGTAGCCAATCCTAAGGTTTTCTTTCTGTTTACTTAAGAAGGAGAGAGTAGTGTAGAAGGAAAACATTTTTTGTGTATTTTACAAAGGACTTTTTAGTAAATATTATTATTGAATGCCTAAATATTTCCAGCCTGCACAACCATTATTTTGATACCCAAGATTTCAGATCTGGATTTTAAGGCATTCCATATCCAAAACACAAGTAATCAAAATCTAGGGGGAAATCTTCAGTCCTTGGGCAAAGGCACCGTTGAATGTGGAATAGCGGGCATGAGGCTCACACAGTTGACTGCTTCTGCAGCCAGGTCCTTTCCTCTCCTACCTACTGTGCAGTGCTGCTGTATAACCCCACATACCCAGTAGGCCGCTAGTATAATCTGTAATACAGACACCAAGAGCTGAAGTTATGAAGGACAGAAGACTCTACTTTTGGGAATGCAACCCTCATCAGAAGTTACACTCAAAACTGGTGGCCTGTCTCCAAGCAGTAGCTTAGTATCGGGGGCCTCACTCTCACATGAGGAAAATTCCTCCAACAACATGTGCTTTGATGTGGACAATGTCTTTAGGGTGTGAGGCAATGCTTCATTTGGTCATGTGGTGAAGGCAGACAAAGTTATCTAAGATAACTTCTTTGGGAATCTGATTTCACACAAATCTGTGAAGAAAGCCACAGAGTAACAAAGCAAGCTCTTCTTTATTAAGTCATAATCTAGCTATATCACCCAGTGAGACAAAAAGTTTAAGCCCTTCAAATGCATTCAAGCTCATTATCACAGCTGAGATGCATTTAGGTGGAAGAAACTAGGTATTGTGCTTTTTACAAATCTTCAGAGGATGTATCACTGTTGTGATTTACTGTCAGAGAAAATATTGCTTTGACCAATGGCCAACAGAGAAAAGTTTGTTTTGTTTTGTTTTGTTTTTCTGGTAAATGGAAGTTAATCATACAATTTGAGAAATAGCTGAAGTTTAGTCACTGAAGTAAGCTCAGGAGTTCATGTTTTACTGAATACAGCTGCAGGAAGTATCCTTAGAATAACTACGGTCAATTAGATCAGTTTGGATTACTGCATAAATGTCAGGAATAAGAAATGCAGATGGAAACCCCAGATAAACCAGAAACACAAGATAAAAATCACTTTTGCAACTTGTTAGGGTTCAAACATTTTACTTTTCCAGCAGAAACATCAAGTTACTGAAATTAATGTGGAGTTAATAATGCTTATGAAACCAAAAGACTATCTTCTATCACCATCTTTTTATTTAATTCCTGTCAAAGAAAGATTGGAGGGAAGTGGTTCCTGAAGAGTTGTTCCAAAACTCTCAGTTTTGAAAAAATCCAAACCCTAAGTTCTTTGTATAGTTATTAAATTAAAATAAAGAGGTTCAAGTCATGAGAATTTCCAGTATTTTTGAAACACATTTTAATCCTACCTTAGAGCAGAAATGTAAAATATCAAAAGTTGACAATCATCAAATTGTTCCATAAGTTCTAGAAATGGGAAAATGCTGTTTTGATGGAGATGGTACTTCCTCAGCATATGGATCTTGATCTTGTTTTACTATATTTTTATTACTTTAGAAAAGTAGTATCTTTTGTATTAGAAAGGAAATTCTGCAGCATGATTTTTGCTGATATTTACAATGTCACAGAAACTGCATCTTAGAGCTGATCACAGTGAAGGACATTTCTCAACTAGTTCTATAATTCCCTAAACAGTCACCCAAAAGTTAGATATCTATTCTGCTCCAGTTGTCTACGCTCCCTCTACAAGCAACAAATTGAGTTCCCTTGAAAATAATTCATTATTTCTTAAGACAAATGGGGAAGAAAAGTGGGCTGAATGACTACCTATCCATCTTTATCTTCCTCTCAACTATACAGGAAGACTGGATATCTAGTTCAGATTAAATATTTTGCTTTTAGACAGCCAATAGAAAACAAATATATACCATGTATTAGGTCAGTTGAAATAATTGTGATCTAGCAATATGGTACATACATACATTTTTTTTAGCAATGAAGCTTCATAATCAAATGGATGTGAAAGTAGTTCCCTTTTTCTGTAGTTTTCTCTTTCCATCCCTGTTCTCCCCACACCATTTTTTTGATCAAGAATTATGGTATTCATCCATAGCCCTTTGAAGGACTTGAGTCAAAAAGCAGTTTTATAAATAAGCCCTTTTCTTTCATTCTGAAGCATTTGGGATAAGTAATATCTTGATAACTCCATTGTGTGTATTTGAAATTTTTATTAGGATTTAATCTAAATATGCTTTTTAAAATGGAGGGCATGACCTGGCTTATATCTCTGGCAAAAATATGCATTTAGCAGCACAGACCCACACTTAGGAAAGAGACTTCAGAAAACAAACAAACAAACCCCACATAGTTTAGAAGAAGTCTCCTGTATTCATAAATACCTATAGTCATAGGCAGTAAGAGTGTGTGATAGGCTGCAGGTGAAAACCTTTCACAGATTTTTTTAAGAGCTGCTCAACAGTTTCAGTTGCCCTTGACCTGTCAGTGGAACTGCAACAATCTGATGTCTTCCAGATCTGAGCTTTCCCACACTGTACCATGCAGTGATGCTTGGGACAGCAACTGGCAAGGGAAGACCTACAGAAAATGTTTGGTGCTGTAGCTCTAGCTACCCACCCAAAAAACAAGATTCAATATACACAGTTTGCCCAAAGTCATTCCTTTAAGTAACACAAACCACCTCACAGGTGATGTGCTCTGGGTGGCTCACAGGGAGCGTGACGTTTATTCTCTACTGAATCACCAAAGCAGAGATAATAAACCTCCTGGTGCTATTTGTATAAACTCCACATACCTTATTGCCTCACTTTACAGTTTCTTCAGTACCTGGGGTGTAACTATGGCCAAATAGTTGAAGCTGTGTGTGACTACAAATGTGAATCATTGCTGTGGTGTATAGGCAGACATTTATCACACTAGCAATAAGGTTAGGAAATACATACATATCTGACTTTGCTGTACAGTTCCCAGAGTGATTCATGAGATTCCATCTACAAGCCAGCCCTTCCCTTTACCCCCCAACAAAACAAAGGAGACAAAAGTGGGTGTGTTAGGAATTCCTCTTGCGTTAAAAACTTAAGGAAATGACAGACAAATGCTCCCTTCTAGTGAAATGAGTAGTGGACTAATTGTGTCAGCCAAGTGATGAAAGCAGTAAAGTGCTTACCTGTGTGTGTTTCCATACAGAAGAAAAACATTATTTCACACTCATATCTAAACTGACAGACACTCCACTAGAATATTTGTTAAACTTAATTTGTACTTCAGATAAATAATTTGCTAAGAAGCAGTAGAAAATGGCTGAGTACTTTTAATACAAAAGAACTTTGCACAACTTCAAAGCATGTTAAAAATGCATTTCTCATTATTTTTTTTTCTTCTGCTTTTGTTAATGCTTGCTTTCTTAGGTCTCTAACTAGGAAAAATCAGAGCAGCCTGAGAAAAGCAAATCAACATTTACTCTTATCATAGTGATAAATCATTGTGAATAAGAGCTTATATGCTTTTCTGTTAAGCAAAACAAAAGATATTCTCAAATGCTACAAGACTCCACAAGCATTTCAAAATCACCACAAAAAATTTAAAGAGGGAAAAAATGTACATAGAAGCTCTGACTAGGCTAAAAACTTTTGGTTTATCCTTTATATGTTGTAATATTGAAGTGCTGAGCTTGCAGAAATATATGCTTATTTTTTAATTTTTGTTAAAGTAGAATAGAAAAAAAATGATCTTTTCTTAAAGCCTAGGAAAACAATTCTGTGGTGAGATGGACTATTATTAGATATGAAAGTGGAGGGGAAAATCTGAAAGAGTATTCGAAGTGAGGTTTTATGTACCATTAGTGCCAAATAAAATTTGGAAAAATTTCTTTCTGCTCATAGAACATATGCAATCAGGTGACAGAGTTCTTGAATTACCTTTGTATTTGTAATTTACAGGACAGATTTTTGTTCTCTTCCTTATTAATTCACTGTTGATGAACGAACAGTGAATACTATAACTGTGTTTTGGAGCTACTATTGTTCATACAAATCAGATGACATAATTTCTGTTCCTTGACTAAATATACTAAACTCTTAACATCAGGTTATATGGTTTGGAAAAGCCTATGGGGGCTTGAAATATCTCAAGGAGGAGAAGTAGCAGATAAAGGGGACTGGAAATTTTTGAAATATTTTAAACCTCTTTTCTTTCCAGGCAATGTAAGTTTTGCCTTAGGGATAGCTCCTAGAAAAAATTAGCCTACTTCAAAATCGCGTGGCTGAGAGCACACCAGTTTAAATTAATTTTCCATTGTCACATCCACACAATGCAATCATGTGTGCTTGTGTGGTCTCAACTGTAGAAAATGCAGAAGATTTTCGCATTTCACATGAAGTACTGAAAAGTTTGGAGCTCTGCTTGTTAGAAACATTTTCATCATCAAATGCCTCGTTTTGCTTTGATGGTCACCTGTACCATTTGAAGAGATGGACTGAGGAAATGAAAGAGAAGTCAAAGGCAAAATTTGCTAAGATATTTTCCATGAGACTCAGTGTAAGAAAAGATAATTGCAAACCATCAGGATATTTCAGGCTAATGCCCTTACATAGTTTATGTGATAAGCACATTGAGCAACAGGCTCATGTGAAGGTGGTTGAAACCAACATTGCAATGGACTATATGTGCAGACTTAGTACAGCTCACTGGCAAGGCGTTTAAAAGGTTAAATCTTGAGCACTTGTGGTTGTCATCTTATACACGCTGGTGACTGAGAGATATTCAAAAGAATAAAAGATCGTAAATTACTCAACTGCCTGAAGAAATGCTGGGGACAATTACATTGATCAACTTTTCACTTTCTTCAGCCATCTTTACCTCAAATTAAATATTTGCAAATTAAATATTTGCAAATTAAATATTTACAAATTACAGGGAATTTTCTATTTTATTATTTTTCATGTTATTATTTTATTATTTAAATTATTTTATTGTTATTTTAGTATTTTTTCTATTATTTTATTATTTTTAAAGTTATTTTAATTATTTTATTAAGAAAAAAAATATTTACAAATTACAGGGAGGTTTTTACTTGTTATTCAAGCAACAAGCCACTGTGGATTTGTGACTGAATGTGTAAGATGACGTTCTAATGTGTTTGAGTACTTCCTGTTAGAATGTGTTATGTTCACATTAGAAAATTGTTCCCTAATTAGTAATACTGCAAACTGAATCTGCAGTTTCCAAAAATCAAAGTGTTTTGACAAAGTATTAATGGTTGTGGGTTACTCGTTAATAAAGTCAAATGGAAGTCTTTTAACTAAAGTTGGAAAGCTTCAAGGCAAAATAGCAATTTCACAGGAGAGAGACTTCGATGAATTCTGATTTTCAAAGAAGGTTTCCAAGGAACATTCAAAAAAACCCCACCTCTTTAGACTAGATCACATCAGAAAATACTTCTACCTTTCTAAGATACAAAGATTGTTTTTTTGAGTGCAGTTGCAATGAAAGATCAGTCCTATTTGGCGTAATGCAGTTTAATGCAATGTTGCTTTGAAATCTTCTCATGGAAACAGCAGCTGAAATGTGACTAAAATACAAGTCACTGAAAAGAACCTACAGAGGAGCGTTAAGGCTGATTCTCCTCTTACTTGTGATGGTGTAGTTTGTTAGTTAATTAATTTGTACTAGGACTCTTATTTTAGGAACACAAATTTTATTGGTCTTTTCTGAACACAATGAGATTACAGGTAGCGAAAGATATCAGTGCATTCCATGAGAAGAAATGTTATATATATATTGGGGAGAGCCTTGGCACTTCAAAATCTTTTTTTATTACTATTATTTTTATCTTAAGCTTCTGAAATTCTGAATTTCTCAAATTACAGCCATTGCTGTGGAATAAAATGAAATTTATCAATCATATACTGTGAGTCTCACCAATATTAAACAATTAAGCCAGTTTAGTTTTAGAGCTGTATACACCTAGAAACTGCTTGTTCTAGTCCTGGAAAAAATAGGAACCATTTCTAACTTGCCTTAACATCCACACATCATGCTGACAAATAATATCAACATACTGGTCCCAAAAGAAACTCCCATATGTCTGATTATTCTGGAAGCACATCATACACACACCAGACTTTGGTCCCAAGCAAGTGCAAACCTCTTTATTTCTAAGCCAGTAGCCTCATCCTCAGGTTTGCTGGGTAAGCCTATCATGGAAGGTTTTGTGATAGGGTGTAACTTCCTGAATTTGATATTTTATGCCTATATATCTTCAGTTACCATAAGCATTGCTTTGTTAACTTTAGCATCATAACTTGGCATGTCATGAGAATTTAAAAGCTAGTTTTAAGACCAGTTGAACTTCGTGAAGTTATCTACCCATAGTAATATCAAGAGATCCTCAACTGAATGCACTTTTTATTAATGTTTCCACACTCTCTCTTTATACAAACACTGCAAAAGAGGTTCTGACATTCATTCACTATTTCAAGATTGAAGGTAACGTCCTCACCCAGCCTACACTTCTATTTTTAGAGACTCAGTAAACTTTGCTAAAATGCGATTAACAATAAGTCATCACCACAAGCAAAGCTCTCAGCAGCAATTTCCCTATTGGAAAAAGAATACTATATTTTTTAAACAGAGGAGATAATGTATTTATTTGAAATTGTGTGATAGGTTTTGAAAAAAAGTGCAGTGAGAGTTGCTGATAAATGTAGGATTTGGCATCAGATCGAAATAGTACTTCTGGCAGTACTCAGAAATTTTTAACTGCATATAAAATTACACTCTTTTACTATAAGCAAACACAATCAAAGTTTTATTGAATATGTTTACACACAAAGAGGCACATTTCTTTATTACTACAAGATATAGTAACATTTTTCACACAAAGCGCACAAGCTAAACTCTTTTCCTAACACCTTACTTGCATCCCCTGGATCCTATTAAGAAAGTTGCCTGGGCTTCATTAGGGGCCAGAATCTCACCCTTTGACTGTGTTGCTCTGCATTCAGTATAGGATGAATCCTAAAAGTCATACTGTGTTTCCAGGTACTTTAAATCCATAAATCCATATTTAATTAGAAGTGCATGAAATGCTGCAGAAGATAAGATCTCTGTTCGAAAAACGAAATAAAAAACTGGGCCTTTGGCTTTGTTCTCTGACATTGGGCCATAATTTAATTAAAACTGCATATCATATGCTAAAAATCTCATTGACAAGTCTTAGTTGAGGAATTCAGATTCCTTGTGGTACCTCAATCTGTGCCTTCTATTTTACTGTCATATTGTTCCATATTCTTATCCTCTCCCTCGCCCCTCTGCATTGCGCCCTGCTTCCTCTCTTGCTTCTCGTTAACAAAGTGAATTCCTTTGAGATTTAATGCTGTAATGTTGAAGTTTGAACACTGGCATCTTACTATCTTAATGGATATCTTACTTGACAGCTGTGTGAATTTTGGCTCTCTTATTTAACAGCATATATTTGTGGGAAAAAAAGCTGCTATTGAATTGAAGTGCAGGGAGCTCAGGCAGGCTTGAAATGGAAACCTAACTAAAATAACTGATTTTTTCCTATTGCATTTGAAACTGGAGTAACTTGAGAAATTAAAAAGAGCAGGGAATATCAATGGTGTAACTGGAAAGCCCATCACTTGTATCAAAACCCAGAATGTGATATTCATGTTTGATTATTCAAGTTTGTTACTTCCTCTTACAGCAAATTGATGGACAATGGTGACACTAAGGTAGATTTTGCTTGCTTCTCTGGGGACTTTCTTGTTTATGTGAAGAAACTACTTTTCTTGAATCCCTGAAATAGATTTTATATTTTGGCAGTGATAATATGTGAAGCAGAGACAATCACAAAAATGGGGTAAAGGTATTGTCATCAAAAATATTGCAGTTTTCAAAGAATAGCAAGATGCATTAGCATTACCAGTCCCTGGTACAGAGAGTAATGGTGGCATTGATTCTGTGATTTCAGACCTTTCCCATTTCAGAGGGATCATCTTTAGACAGTATGAAATAGTAGATGCCTGAGACTGTAAACTATTTAAAAGAACTACAGTGTGTTTGCAGTGTGTATATGCATTTATATTCTTGCCATTGAGTAGGAATATGGATATGACAGAAGATTGTTCTTTGACGGGAGACAACAGTGAAGCCTGCTCTATATCTGCCTATACCATGTAAAATGATGTTATTAAGCTATCTGGAACAGTGAAATGCTACTTCTCACATTAAAAAAGACTACTCACTTATAAAGACAATGTTGTCATAGTCTTAATTTATTTGATTTTGGCTGATCATTTGGCACTAGTCTATAAGAAGTCAATTCACATGGATTTTCCACGTAATTAGATCTACAGTGACTCTCAGACACTGGACCCACATGTATCATTTGCATGAGACGTCTTAATATAACTATTTCACAGTATATTTCCTCTTCACAGCTGTACTTCTGAAGCAGCACTCACACCTTCTGCTCTCGAAAAATTGCACTTTCTTTCCAACAGCTGAATTCTGCAAGTAGGAAAATTCATCTCTGCCCACTCCCCTTTCCCCCGTCAATTTTCAGGCAGAATCCAAAGCTCACTAATACTAATGAAAATCCATTCATTGACTCACAGGGTCTTTACTTATACGTCATCTTGTACCATCCTTAGGTGACATACTGCCGTGCTCCTCACATGGGGCCTGGCCAGGTTAGGTGTTGAGGATGCATGTCAGTCAAAAGTAAACTGACAGATAAATCAGGAGGCAGATCCCATGTTCATCTCAGTATGCTTTCATTTAAAGGCTTCCTCAGCTACATGTACATATCTACACACAGAAATTATGCTGTAGTGAAATCCACAACAAAAATCCTAAAACACTGCTCTCCTCTTTATTAAAAAAAAATTCCACGGTAAAAGAGCTGATGTAAAGATTGGAACAAGCAAGGGCAGAATATGTCCCTGTTAATTACAACCAGGGCAGGATTTGAGCTGAAAAGAGGGAAGGTAAGGTATTTTATTGGAATTACCTCTGGGAATTTAGCAACAAAGGTTTGGATTTTTTTTAGATATTTAGGTGTTTAAAGGTGAAAATAGGCACCATATATGGTGCTTTTTTGGATGAATACTATAATATTAAGGGGCAAGAAAGAAGCAAAGGAGCGTGACACAGTCTGGAGGCCTTTCATGAAGCTAAGCCAATTTACATTGTCAGGGGGATAGGGCCTTGCTTCTATATGACAGTTTTCATCTGCTTAGCATTTCACTTTCTGCTGATAATTATAACATGATTTGGAGAACTAGGGTTGGGTGCTTGTTTTTGGTAAAATCCATCATGTGGCAAATAATAGGCATTTTTGTTTAGGATTAAGTATAACATAAGGCAGTTCTCACAATGTTTCTGCTACAATGGTTTCAATAATCCTATTTTCAAAACAAAAAGGCAAAAAAATTTCCACCCTTTTATTTTTATGCAATATGTAATTCTCATCTTTTGCCACGGCTCTCAGTGCATTCTAGCTTGACATTTTTTCTGTGTTTTATTCTTGGTTTCATTATATTTCAAAAAATTAGCTTATCATAACTCTTTTTTTCTCTTTTTTGCTCATGCTGCTACTTTTTCTGTGATGTTCCCTTTCCACCTGTGCAAGATGCATACTTGTCTCCTCTATATGAAGGACTGAAATGACTGATACTGACTTGACATCTATTTCTTTCTGTGTGAGAAATCATCCCCTGCCCTTAGAATTAGATTAAAAATGGTCGCTAGGGCACATGTGACATTTAATAGACAGACCATGTATCCTGAAATACAAGATACAATACTGTAAGAGTGCTACATTTTTGCACATAGTCACTGCAAATATCTAGCCTTTAGAATGAAGCTCAGCATATCATAAGTCTAAGACCATAGGTCTAGTGGAAAAATATTGCAGTGCACATATCCCATCTCCAGCAAATGCCTAGCAAGGACACAAGGTTGGAGCATTAAAAGGCTGAGGTTCAATTCCCTGTTTAGCTTTTCCTTGTGACACTGAACACACTGCTTAGGCATCTGTAATAGTCAGTAAGACTGTGTTTGCAAGCAGGCATTAGCTTGGCTGTATTGCAAAAGGGCATCTCCTTGTGCTACAAGGCATACACAACATAAATACCTGCAGAATTCTGAGATACTGAGACACGAAGGTCACTGAAAGTGGAGAAAGGAACGAAAAAACAAAGATGGGCAGAAAAGGAAGATATAGCAGTTGATTCCTTTCTATAGTAGTGATATTTGCCCAAACATACCTTAATGTCTGAGATTTCTGATTTTGGATTTTTTTTTTTTCACTACCATGAGATGAATGAACATGATATTCATGTAAAATAAGCCAAGATTACCTTTTTTCAAGCTTAAAATCACTTCTTTATTTACATGCTGCATTAAAAAAAAACTTTTCCAAGTGTTCTCTACTGTGTTGCCATACAATTTAAATGAAGGAAAAAAAAAATGAACCCAAATACTGTAGTCGTGCCAGTGCCAATGAGAGTAGGATTTGGCTTCCTACCTGCATTTTATAGAAAAACTGTCACAACTGTATCCCACATAACTTTTATAGAAGGAAAGAGAAAACTGGACTTCAGTTCATGTTCCTCTCTCAGGAGATGCTCTTACTGATAGCATCAGTGTTCTGCATGCACTGTGAGTGATGCATCTTTATATTTCACAGTGATTTGCTTACTTGCAGTCCAGCATTCAACCCCTTGTTCTTTCTGTATCATCTGAAGTTGTACTGAAGCTTTAGCTAATAAATGAGAAGCAGAAGTGACACACAGACTCTCTGTGGTTTGTAGGTGGATTCATCAGTAAAAATCTCCCAGTTTATAGCAGACAGTTGTGTTATTTATCACAGCAGATAAAGTAAAGAAGAATTAGTAAAAATGGGGCAATGCCCCAAATTCTCCTGCATATATCTATCTAAAGTATTTCTTTGTATGAACTCACTTTCATCACTAAATATTTGCATCTCAGTTATTTGCCATGTCAGTGACTGTTTCAGAATGAGGCCTTTTCTGTTCTTGTCTTCACAGCTCATAACTTTTATTGCTAGGATCAACTCTCTTTCCTTCTCACCACATTTTTAAGAAACCAGTTTTTTATGATGTGGTAAGTAGTACTGAGCACAGCATAAGTGAAATCTTGCCAGAGATTTCATTACTGCTTCCTTACATTTACATCCTATATTTATAGCACTATGTTGGCTTTTAAATTTATTCTTAAAGTTGTCTAGACATTTATGGACAGAAGACCACTATTACATCAAAATCTTTGAGAACATGCTTTCCTCTGCTTAATTTTTATACTTTCCTTGCTTGTATTTGTAGAATGTGTGCTTTAGATTTTTCATTTTGAGTGAGAGAAAATTTTTTTTCCCTTTACAAACCTCTATGAAAGGAATTAAACAAGGTCACAAGGTCTTCTTTCCTTATTCTTTTGTCTAAGGTTTTACATAGACTGTGGTAAGGAATTACTATTTAATCTGATCTAAGTTATGTTCTGTGCTGACTGCTTGATAAAATGGACCAAGTATGTCTTCAAAAGATGGATGGTTTTGTGGTTAAGACAGTGGACTAAAACTCAAAACCCCTACATTTAACTTCATAGCTCTTTTGCAGACTTCCTGTGGGCTTGTCTACATTGCAGAAAATATTGTGTCATGAAGAAATCCTTGAGTTAATGCCAAACTAAGGTTGAATGTCCACAATGAATAGTGCAGTATTGGATAGATATATTAACTTGAGATTCAAAAGCAATACAGTTGTATTGGCCTGAAGATAATGAGCTTCTCAGCAAGGTATATTAACTGTAATACAGAACTGATGGAAATATCAGCTCCCAGTTTTGAAGCTGGCCTGGCTGTGGGTCCCCCCAACTCTGGCACTTTTGAATATTCCTGGTTCTGCAAGACAGAGGTGCTTTCAGGGAATTCCAGCAAGCAATTTTTCCACATTCTGCTTCTATTATTGTGCTTTCTATTACTCTTCTAAAATATTATTTTAGAAAATTGATGCAAATTTATTTCTGTTTGCCTGCTGAAGCTGCAACTGATCTGTCTAGAAATCCCTCTTTATATATTAGAGTCTTGTGTTATAGTACCTAAATGTCACTGTGAGAGAAATAATTAGCAATAATCAAAATAGTCAGAGGCTATGTGTGAGTAAAGTCTGTATGACACTGTGAAACATTCTGTCAGTGTTTCTCAGTCTATGGTCAAAGTAACACTGGTAGTAAAATGCTAGAAAATAGACAACAAAACAGAGAAAATGTGTGTATTTTATTTTTAAATAGATGCTTTCCCACTAATGTAAGCCAGGAAACAAAACAATATGATGGAAAATATAAACATTATAGTTTAATTTAGTTTTTACTTTGTTAACAAGAAAAAAAAGAAAAAAATGATGTTGTGACAATATTTAAGTTATTACATTATATGGTTTGGTTTTGGCTTTGTTTTTCAATGATTGAGTAATCCTTTAATTATAATGGGCTGAGAAACTCTACTCAGGCTATGCTCTAGCTATAAAAGGCACCACAGAATATCTTTCCAGGAAAAGAGGGACATTGGAATCTATACTAACTTCCAGACAAACACTTTTCTAACATTTTTTGCCATTTATAAGCTTCAGACAACTTGTAGAAAAGCTCATCTAAACAACTTTTGGGTTAATAATAACCACTTAGAAATAAAAATTGTATGAGTTTATATTATAAGAATATAATAATAATAATTACAATTAGAATAACTTCTAAAACATAACAATCCCTCTCTTATCAGCATGAGGCTTGTGCAGTGTATCTAGTTTGCATTAGAGAAGGAATTCCTATTCTTAGCTAGCCTTTATTTTTTCTCGCAATTTCACATTTGTGCTTTGTGGTGCCGGTTCAGATGCACCTCAAAGAACTTTTCAAACATGCTTAGTAACCAGCCATGTTTAAAGCGTCAGTGGAGTACAAAGAGCATTACTAAATGTTTCTTTTGACCCAAGGATAGCCTCCTTGAAATGAACACACACAGCTGAAACCCAAGAGAACACTTTGCCACTTTAGAATATGATTAGTTTATCACCATCCAGCACAGCCAGCTGCTTCAATACAAACACCACACATCCCCTGCACACACCTCAGTTTGTTCAGGAGGGCCAAACTGTGAGAACTACTGAAATCAGCGCAAGCCGCTAGGAGCTCACACCCTGTGTGTCATTCAAGGCTTCTCTCTCTATTAGTGTCATACATCATTAGAAGTGTTCTGGGGCTCAGTACTGGCTTAGAAGAAGGCATGACATATCTTGAGTCACACTATTTCTTTCAGTGCATGAGTATCCAGGCATTGCCTTTTCCCCTGGAAGTCTCCCTTCTAAGCATAGTCAGAGTCAAATAATTTTAACATACAAGATCTGAGACCAGCCTTGCTTTTACTATGTTCCCTCCCAATGTGATCATTACTTTGGGCTTTAGCTGGGCTAGTTTTTTGTTAATGCAATGAAAGCAGATCTTACCTGCTTTTATAAAATAGACTGGAATAAACATTAAAATGTATAAAATAACTTTATGTGGTTAAGGGAAAACATACTTTTACCTACTATGGTTAGAATTTTAAAAAGGGGAACTTAATTTCATTGCATTAGAACCATTGCTCAGAGATTTGCACTGCGGTCTGATGGACGACTACACACAAACCATGCCATTAACCATCCCAGCTAAGCAAGGCATTTGGACTTTTTACAGAACAGCAATGGTAATTGATTGCAGGTGTTTCAGACAACAAGCAGTGCTGGGATACTTCAGCTTGCCTCGAACAACACTACACCAGCAGGGATGCATGGGGCTGGTCTGTTGGCAGGTACTGAATACACAAAGTGTTTGGGTAATAACTAACTCATAACTTGCTGGAAGATCTTGTTTTCAGTAATATTTCTTCTATGACTTTATACAGTGTATGATTTTCTCTTCCTTTCTCAATAGGAATCTCCTGTATTTAGGAAGATTCAAATAAAGGTTTTTAGTAAAATGTAGACCAGGGAAGGAAGTCCTGGACATCTATGAGGCTAAAGAAAGAAAAGTATGGGAGGTATTTGGTCAGGTCTGGCAGAGGTGGGATGAGACTAAATTGTAATGGAATATCAACCTTGACCAGATGAAAAGTGCCTAGGGCCCTCTTGACTCTTTTGCTATATACTTGTCCCTCCATGGTATATGATCTAATGCTTTGATTTGTTTAAGAACCATAACTGAGTTTGCTTAGGGATCAATGTCTCACTTAAAAAAAAAAATAAAAAAATATCTAAAACGTAAAGAAATATCTCATTTAATACAATGATATACTTTGTTTAATATTACAGAATCTTATTTCACCATACACATATCCAAGGAATACTGCTCTTTGAAATTAAAACTGAAAATCTTGTACTAAAAATCACAGAAACAAGCCAAACTTCTGGAGAAGAGTAGATGAAGAAGGTTTGTTGCTGAGTTACTTGTGATTGAAGCAAACGGATTACAATGAGTTAGCTCTATGGGTGGGAGAACTGCTCTTCTCACACAAAAAATATTTCTTGAATTTGATTAAAATTCACAATTGTATTCTTGGTAAGCATATCAACACAGAAAAAAGGTCATGAATCTATTCAGTCTTCTAGCAAGGTCTGTGTGGTTTTGCTGCCTCTTCTCTAGGGGTTATTTTGAAACCCAATCAGTTCAGAGCCCAGGATGAGATTATTCTTCTGTAGTGCCCAGCAGTGCCTTAATTCAGCACCATTCCAATCTTATGGCAGAAAGTGACAAAAAATGTGGCTCATCTCTCTAATAATGTAGCTTTGTGTTCAGCATTATTGGGACTAGCTAAGTGCTATGAACTGCATGGGAGTTATATAGGAATTAACCTGGACTAAAGAATGATTTCTGGATTTAGGTAAACCTGGGAGGAAGCACGCATACAAGAGCGTGATAGAACACAAAAGCAATGGTAAGATGACTGCTTCACTAGGTCCCGATGAGTTACTGCTAAAACCAAAAAGGATTTCTCTTACTGATATTGATAGACGTCAGAAAACTCCAAGGATTGAAGGATAAAAAGTAGAAATGAAGAAAGGGAGTGGAGTCATGCTAGTTCTTGATACTGCGAGTTAAAATTGGTGAAGATGAGACAACATGGAGAGAAACATTTGGAAAGGAGAGTGACATGGTCTGGTCTTATGAGCGAACTATGATTACAGAGTCCTAATTTTCTCCCAGACAAAACAGAGGTAGACTGAACTCACTGTGTCACTTGGGGAATCTACAATCAGTCAGTAAATTTTTACCCCGTAACTGGAGCAGAGAATGAATACAGAAAAAGGAGGAAGAATCTACAGACTAGGAAAACTTCATTCTTGCACATTTGTATGCCATAGCTTCTTCTGCTTGGATTTTAGTAAATTTGTACCTGCTATGGAGTGGTTATTAATTATTTGTCTTGCACCTAAGACCTGGGGGCCTTCAGCTGTGTACAGGACAAAGCTGTATTCCAAATGATATCTTTATATGGTTGTGCTGTTTCAGGGGTTCCAAGGACCCAGCAGGTGCAGGCGTTTCTGCAGTCATTGTGATTCTTTACAGCTTGTCAGGAAGAATTTTCTGTTCCTGGGTTTTCTAACTATGTCTCTGAGTGCAGGTCCCTGGAGGAGATCTGAATGTGCAAGCTGGCTTGCCTTCTTCATTTCTGGGAGGATGAAGCACACAGTTTTTCTGTGATTCACCCTGACTCTGCGCTCTAAGCTTGACACCAAAAAAAGACTATAATGAGTAACATACAAGGTTGAGTCCTTAGTTACAAGACTGAAAGTAAAAGATCGTAAGAGAGATAAATACATAACAAAATTCTAGTTTCTGCTTTAACAGCAGCTGGCTTGCTTAGCTGGTTCAGTGTCCCTCACCTGCATGCTCGTGGCCAGTCAGGACTACACAAGCCAGGGACTCAGATTAAGCTGCCTCTGCCAGGTGGATCTTACCTCCAAAGGAACTCCTGTTCCAAAGACTCCCACTTATTTTTCCCTGGAGTTATACTCTAGGTACAAATGCCCATGACTTTTTTCCCTCTAATTTTTGTAACTATGCAAATGTAATTGAGAAAACTTTTAGGTGTTAGTACCACAGGTGTTCTTGTTCCTAGTTATCAGTCTTCCCAAAACCAATTAAGGCCACTAATAAACATTGATTACCTGTTATACAACATAGTAGTTATGCATGTTTTATGGTGCTATGGATTGTGGTTATGCTTGCAGCTTTCCAGAGAAACTACGAAATACCTAATGCAGTAACAGATGGTGAGAGATGAGTTGACATACGCAGCTGTATTAGCTCAGACTTCAGCAACATGGGAGAAAGGAGCCTGGTTGTGACTGGCATTCCCCACTGGATGTCTGCTTAATGATTAAATGCCAATGCAGGAAACCCTGACAGGATTCAGAGATTTCCAGTTTTCAATGTCCTGAGAATTTTTACACCATCTCTGCTGAGGGCTGACAACGTGGCTACCAGCTTTTTATTGGGGAAAATTGTTTTTAAGAAACATCAAATTTGTTGGACTTCAGTATTAAAGTAGCAATGTGAGTTGAACTTTACTGAAAGATTTAGCTAATGCTTGTTACATTTATCTCAGCTGTTGTGCAAGACACTACAGAAAGAAACAATTTTTGTCAAAAGACTTCAAAATCTGATTATAGAAAACTAGTACCCAAGTTATTTAGTTGAAAAATTGTCAAGTTCATTTTTATGATGGACTTAAAGAATTGTCCTGATTTACTGAAATTTGATAAGTGTGGAAGACTGGTTGGAATCTTTGATAATATTGTGAGCAAATGATTTCATTGCTATAGCTGCAAAAAACAAATACCCACTATAGAAATGTGACATCAAGAGTAAAGGAACTGAAAAGAATTCCATGACTTACTGCCTGCATTAGATTAACAGCTCAACCATTTGAGGAAAAAAGGGACAGGTTGTTGAAAATAAATCATTGATATAACTTTCATAACAGTACATATACTTCTGTAAGCCATAAATTACAGTGTTTTAACTTTGCTACATTCTCATAATCTGTATATCTGTCACTCTCTCCTTTACTGGTTATATAATGAAATAAGTTGTGTTACTGACATTTTTCTTTATCTTCAATAAAAGCTTGCAAACAGAAACTTAGTTTGCAAGAAGATGTTTTAATTAATGATAACAAAACTGAAGATCATTCCACTGGGAGAATATTAGATAAAGTTATTTTTCTCATCTAATACGAAATATATTACAAAGAAACACCAGAAATTCTGGCTTGTTCGGCTGCCTCAAATATTTGGAAACTGAAAAAACACACTTTGTTGACTAAGAGCATGTTGGCTCATGGACCTTTTCTAATGAGACAAAAATATACTCTTAACACTGTTAAATCAGTTGGAATCAATAAAGTTAGATCTTAGATTAATTTAGTTGGTCTATGTTTTCCCTCAACTTTTGTTGATTCCACTTGGACTGGTAGGAGTGATAAGTTTTACAAATACTGGTACACAGTTATTCTAGGGCCTTTGCAGAATAACATATGCATGTGTCACCACAGATGTTACAAGACAGTGAGAAAAAGTAAATATTGTCCCTTCTCACAGATGGCAAACTAAGGAATAAAAGGTTATTTTGCTTTTATTTTTTTCCCCTTTTGTCATTCTTGTTCAGAACAACACATTACCATGAATTTAATACCAAGTCAAGTGTAATGAGCGGACAAACCGTGGTCTCAACTCAACAAGGGAAGTACTTCCAGATCTTTAATTACATTGGCATTCCCTTTGACTTTTTAACTGGCTGTTGTTGACAATAAAGTAAATCAGCAGCAGATCTGGAAACTGAATCCAGCTTCCAACCATCATGCTATAAACACAATTATGAAAGCTTTGAAGTTGCCTTAATTTACAGTAGACACCAAAGCCACCCTAAAGACTTTCTTTGTACCAGGAAGAGTGGACTCTTCCTGAGCATTTGTGGGACATACTTTTAAGTGTGTCCCATTAACCCAGTCCAGGTTAGAAGCATACTTTTGAAGTGAATCTCCTGATCATCCCTTATTGACATGCTTTCATCTTCAATGAGTGTATGAACAGGGCTGCTTTCAGATTATGTGCTCTAGAGGGCACCTAGAGTACTGCAAGCATTAATGGATGTTAACCTACAGTAAAATCCAGTTGCAGAGAACATGGACAGGATGTTCTCAGGATCAGCTGCTCCATTCTGTAGACTCTCTCCTGTTGCCCTGCACTAACTGCAGAAGGCGACTTAGGCTTTATCTCTATTTCTAAGTTTGTCCCTAGGTACCAGTGGTTGACAGAAAAGAGATTGCATGGAAGAGTTGACTAATGTGGTCAATAAATTATTCTCATCCTTGGCACTTTTACAGTGTCCACAAGATTGGACAATACAAAAGAGAGAGTTTACAAGATTAGCCATAAGGTGCCTGTAGACTTGATTTTACATGGGATCAGACATTTTAATGGACCACGCTCATGTAAAAATTCCCTACCTACAGCAAACCAAGTCAAACATGGTGTTAGATAAATACTCTCTGTAGTTGATACTAGAGAATGTGCACAGTTTTCTGGATGACAAAACACTAATTTTGTGTACCTTAACAAGGAAGCTTGTGTTAAAACCGTTCTCATTAAAACTGTATCAAAATTGGACACAAAGCACATGGTGTGTAACTAATTGCAGAGTAAGTCCCTCAGTCTTTTGCTTTACATTCACTAAACAAGACGGTTATTGCTCCTTGTATGTTTTAAATTAAATGTTGAGCTTTGTTCTTTAAGAATAGCAATATTTATGATAATTGGCTGTTGTTTGAAAGATATTTCTTCTTTTTTCCTTGTTGGGATAGCATGTGGGCTTGGCATAGTTACTGAGAATGGCTACATTTTCCTTACATCATAATCAAGATTAGAGGAACATTAAAACCGAATTCTACTCAAAATAAGACATACTACAGGTGGCAAAGATGTGAAAAGTTCATTCAAAAGGTAAGTCCATATAAAATATCTGCTTTTTGAAAATTTGGTAGGAAAGATCAATCAATATGAGAAAAAAATGTTTCTCTTGTTGGTACAGATTTACAAGGAGAAGAGGGCACAAGTGACATTAGAATCCTTGTCAAATCAAGTTCCTGCAATACACTCTGCTATGTCATGTGATAGGGAGGTATTCTGCTTGCACAACTTCCTTTTAAATGAGTTAGTGATACCCACATCTTTTAGCTTTCATGGAAGCAGCTGGCTTTGGACTGTGCTTCCTCTGCAGGTGTGGAAACAGGAAAGCCTGAGGCAGCAGAATTTGCTCTGGATATAGCAGTGTAGTGTTAGACCAGCAACTTCCAGCAAAACACTAATTGATTTGAGCTTGCTCCCTTTAAAGCTTGCTGATTTGCTTAAGATGTTGCATAAACATTAGATCTTTTTCAAAGGCCAGATTTGATCTTTTTTTTTTGCCTATATTTTGCTGACTTCTGAATTAATCTACTCAAAGATTTCCTTTTTTTTTTTTTTTTTTCAGAGAGCAATCACAAGAACTGTCAAGTATTATTCATTTTGAATTTTACACTCAGCCTTATTCCAATGCCACTGGAAGCAAAAGGAGGTTTTTCAGATTATTTTAGTGTTACGGACCCATACTGAGCTGGAGATTGGGACATACTGAGTGCCATTTATTGGCACTGAAGTTAAAAGCACATCCAGTGTTTCATAAGCTGTTAGACAGAACTGATTTAAAGTTTGAGTTGAAGATTGGGGAATGAATTTAAAATTGAATCTAACCTCTCTGATTATTATTCTTCATATTTATTGAATTGATTTAGGATGTCTATTTAGAATTAAATAGCTTCTTACTCTATCAAGCTGTCATTTTTACATGCTATAATAATACTTGCTCTGTCCCAGGAAACTTTTGAACTAAGGGCAAAACATCTGTAAGAAAAGATACCATCGTATGAAATACATGCTGTGGGAAACTGAGAGACAGAGGCAGGAGAAAAAATTATAAAATGTAGTCAGAAAACTGTCAAAGAAAGAAAAAATAATAAGAACCCCAAATTTAGATTAGAACTTCCTGGTAAAACCTATCATAAAATTTTTGGAGCCATGGACATACTTACATATATGTATATATATAAGTTTTGTAGGCATGGACTTTTTTTTCTTTTTAATGTAGGTAACTTTCTTCATTCAAGCTGCAGATATTTCTTCCTAGTCCTACCACACATCTAGAGGATTAACTCATTTTATCTTATGACTCATAGTTTTCCAGTGACAAATATTTTATGATTTTTTTTTGTTAGAACCTCATTAAAGGCACTTGACTTTGGGCAAGTGACATCAATATACTGTTTAAAAATAAAGTAGTATCCCTGTCCTGATCCACTCAAATACACGTGTGCACTTGAGACATCAGCTGAGCTGCTCCTTCATTCTTCCATCTCTAAAACAAGTGGTAGGACTGAGGAATTAAGGATATGGAACATCTAAGCCACGTGGAAAGAACTATGGAGTCAACAGTTGTCAATAGGAGAGGCAAACTAGGAGAGATGAATACAAAGATGTCATTTTCTTCAAAGTGAGAAGGAAAAAAAAATAATAAGATTTTGAAAGCGAAAGGATGATATTTCCCTGCCTGTATTCAGAATTTGCACATTCAAAACTCAAACACTGTAAAATACATGTGGGGTCATTGTTAGACACAGTAAATTTGGTGTTTACCATGCTGCAGATGTTCAGGAGTAGAACTGTTAAGATATTACTTCCATCACCTGACAATCTTCTGCTCTTTTGAGGCTCCTTTTTTCCCAGATTTATGTAGACAGTGTCCACCTTAAGCTATACTTGTGATGAGTTATTAATCTGGCTACATTGTTACTAAAAAAAGTATATACAGAAATAAGTAAAAATTTAGACCTGTACTGTTGTTGTGCAATCAGAAACTTTTATAGTAAAACTTCTTTATGGATAGAAAAATGTCATCAAAAAAAGAACTGTTAGGGAAGTTCATTTTGATGAAGTACTCATTTAAAAATATATTTAAAAAGAATTTCCAAATTGTTAGAATTCCTAAACAAATAATTTCTTAGTCTAGCTTTGATATACAAGATACTTACCCAAAAATTTTATAAATCAAAACTGACAAAGAAATCCAAATAAAATCATCAGTATTTTGGAGCACAAGGTGGCATTTAGATGTGGCACATCTGTCTGCCAGCCATTGCCACACAATCGTGCCTTGCTCCAGCAGACTGAGTTTCTGTCATTGCCAACATCCTTTGACTTATTCCACATGCCAAGACTCTAATGATAATCAGTCATTTGGCCACTACTTGCAGGACTAGTTTCAATGCCCCCAAAAGGTTTCCTGAGAGCGAATCCCTGCCCACTCTTGTCCCTCAAAAAAAACCCAACACCCAAAAACATTCATTCTCAGAAGGATGACAGGTTTTCTGAAGGAGGTCAAAAGGTTGATACATGTGGTATAGTACAGCTTTACTGTGAAAGCTCTTTTTCATGAAATATGCTGTGCCTAAAGTCTGCTTCACTAGTGCTCCAAATGGTGCTAATGTTGAAAGACCATTCATGTGACAGACAGAAAAAACATGCCTTTGTGAAGCATCTCCTGCGTTTCCTTCCACAGCTGAGCTTGTTCTCCAAGATAGCTCTTATATAATATTACATGCAATGGAGAAATTGTAGAATTTATTGGTTTTAAGGGATTTGAATGGAAACAAACAAAAAAATAACTTCAGTTTGCAGTAGATAAGGAAGATGATTTTGCCATTTTTTTTTTCTGACTGCTCTTCTTTTTCTTGACAAAGGGAATGTACTTTAAGGTTTTCTACTCTCATAAAAAGTGCTATATTTTTTCATTACTGGACAATTCTTTGAAACATCCATTCCTCTGCCTATAGATATTCTGTGTTTGGAGCTGATCCTGGCTCAGGGAAAAACATGGAGAAAATTGAGTCCCTTACCAGAGTCTGAGGGTGTCTTCTCTCTCTCCATTGGTCAGTACTAAGGTGTCTCCAGGCTATTAAGCAAAATCCTGGGTTTCTTTAGCCTCTGGTGATTACAAATGAGATCTTTTTAATGCCTTGATTTGATGATAAACCTGCCACGCAGTGCAATTCAACCTAATCTAGTCAAATCTAATCCAATGGATGTTCCTGAATGAGCGTGAACATTCAGGGTAACCTTTACAGTAACAGGTTCCAGGCTTTTGAATGTAAGCGTTTTCCCCACAAATTAGTTTTGTAGATTTTTATGCTCACAATTCCTTAATACTTACACCCACAAGCAAACTACATAGCATAGTGACATCACAAAATAACATCTCTCCATGGTTTTACATACAATCCAATGAAGCTTTGCCATTTTTTTTTTTTAAAATTTTTGCCTTTCTTAAGGGACTTCAAAACAAGTATAATGTTCAGGTCATTCTTCACAAACTATTCAGTTGCTGAAAGAAACATTGACTTTTAAAAATCTTTCAATTAGTCTTGCTACTTGATCCATTTTAGCAATATTATTGAACTAATAACATTGTTCTCCGTGGATTACGATTCCAAGGGAGACCGAGATTCAAAGCATTAAAAGAAGTTGAATGAAATCATTCATATGATCAAAGTGTCTCATCTGCGTATGTTTTTGCAAGCTTAATCCACAAAAACAGATGCTATTAGTTTATTAATAATACACAATAGCTAACTAGCTCCTAGCAGAATGGAAAACAACACTAGGAAAGAATCTATTTGCTTTTATACTAACAATCAAACAGTACTAAATAAATTTTCATAAGATTAAAAAAAAACCAAAAAGGATAAAAGCAACAATATGTTGTCCTTTAAATATTCTGGTATCTAAAAGGCTGCTTACTAGACCAAATCCAATAAAATGAACTAGGTAGATTAGCTCAGTTCATTGCCTTTAATTAAATACATCCTGAGCTATGCTCTCAATGAATTAGCAAGGAACATTTGCTGCTTCTCATTTAAACCCTTGTTAAAGTAGCAGTTGTAAAAACTCTATTCTGACCAAATACTGGGAAGGAATGGTATATAAGCAGCCAGGTATGAGCTTTGAAAACTCAAAGAATTAATCCCAAGGGGAGGGGAAGGATGATCCAGGTGAATTTTAACTTGGAAGTACCATATTTCAAAAGCTTGTAATCCACAATGTAATCCTGAATCCTTCCTAAGGGCAGGCTTTCCTGCAGAAATACTATCCTGACCTTTCTCTTACTGTTGCTATGGAAAGCAACGCTTCCTGGTTTCTGGCAAAGGGCCAGTAATTGTGTTTAAATGGGGTGTTGAACAACCATAATATGTGCAGCATGCTATTATTTCTTTGTGGGAGGTTTATTATAGGCTTCTGGTATATAATCTAAATCAGATGTCTGAGGAAAAATAATGCTTTTAAGTTTAGAAATTGTATTCTGTCTTTAAAATTCCCTGATTTCGTGATAGTCTTTTGAAGTTCTTCTGAAGCTGTAAATGTTATCTATATTCCTTAATCAAACCATCCTTTCAACCAGCTGCAGCAGAATGTCTCTCTTTTATGTTTATGGGAACTTGGATGCAATTATTTTACAGAGATGGATTTGCTATAAACAACGCTATCATTTCTAGATTTTCAAATTTCATTATCTTAAGCACAAATCAACATTGATGCTGCTCTAGGCTGGCTCGGATGTGCTGTTTAGAATTAACGTGGGTGGGTGATCTTTTATTCAATTTCATTGTATTAGTGAGTAAATTTAACGAGTAAGTAAGCACAGGTTGGGGAATGAAATTTTTCAAGCTATTCACAGTACTTAAACCTGAACAGATTAGTGGACACAGAAAAATGGAATTGACCATATTATCCTTGTCTGCAACAGGTGCCTGGAATTGAATAAATTTTAGATTAAAATGCTAGTAACTGAGTGATTATTAGTATCTGGGATTTTATCTTTTCTGTGTTGTTTATAAATATTAATGCACATTGTGCATTTGATTTACAGTCAGCACTTTCTTGTTTTTTTTTTTTAAGACGAGATAGTACATAATTAATCATATGGCTAAACAAGGTGTATTTGACTGTTAATAAACTTAGAAACAAAAGTCAGTTAGACAGACATTAATGGTGCTAGCACAGGCTTCTCATCCCACTGAAACCGAGTGGTCTTGATTTTGTTTTCAATAGATGTTGGATAATTCCAGATAGTGCTGTTTTCTCTAGCATCTTCTACAGTCAAGATACACTCATACATCCATGAAATGCCATGGAAAAGCAATTCAACTTCTCATAAAGTTGCATATGATCTGAACTTGTCACGTCTTGTTCCTCTTTTCCTGACTTTTTGCTTGCAGTGACTTTTCAGCAAAGGTTATATTTCTTGACTTTCTCTTAAAAAACACTTTCCTGCTGTTCCCATCCTCAGTGCCTCTGAAGGAGCCACTTCTACTACAATCTGCTGTGAATCAGCCACGTAATTATATTCGGTAAAAAGATAATATATACACCTGCTATTTTCCATTTTCCCTAGCACTGTTGTACTCAGTGATTAAACATCCTCCACTGCAGGCCTACTAAGTAGTGTATATCTTTTGTGTGTACCAGGGCTGCTAAACACTATCTAAATTGAATTGGAACTTTTCTGGTCTCCATAATCAGGAAACAATAATTTTCGGCACTTCTACTCAGCTTCTGAAAGAGGACAGTTTGACCTGGTAATTACAGACAGGAGAAATACAATGGGCCAACATTCACAGAGTCTCTAACATATGCCTGGCAATGTCATTACACCTTCTGTCTAATGCATCATGATGAAGGGTTTAGTAATGCAGCATGTAGGTATGTAAATGAGTGTAAGACTGGTCTACTGAGTAAGATCAAAGCTTCACCCAGCTCAGGATTTGTCCCATGACAGTTACCAATTATAGAAGCACAGGGGAAGGTATAAGAACCTGCAGGCAGGTTGTGACACAATTTCCAAGAATGCTGAATATGTGCAGCTTCAGGTCTTCCTGGTCCAAAAGTGCATCTTTATATTTAACAGTTATCAATTTACTCCTTCTTTTTCTTTGTAACTCTAACATGTAAACTTCCCAGAAACACAGGTTTCTACATCTCAACCCCATGTGGTCTGGAAACTTGCTTTCTTCTTTCATTTCAAAATTATGCACTGGCTTCATTTGAAATACACTAACGCTTGTCTTGGAGGAGAAATAAAACATAATTTCATTCATATTCTTCATACATTGTGATTCTGAAGATATTCAGCAATTTATTCATCAGCTAGACCATACTCATTATTTCCTTACTGCCTTCTTCTGGTTAGTCATACTGAGCTGCCTGACCATTACTAATTATAAATGTTGTGCAAATTATGAGAAATTAAAAAAAAAAAAATTATAAAATTAAAAAAAGTAGAAATTATGAGAAAAACACTTATCTTCTAAAACCAATTACTAGCTATCAAATTTAAAAGTCAATATAAATCTACTTTATCACTACTGAATAAACTTTAGTCACATTAATATTATAACAAGCAAGGATTGCTGCTTTATGTGTTTATTTTGATCAGATAATATGCATGTGTCCTACAAAATCATTTTCATAATTATTTAAGCTAATGAATATTGTTTTGTAATTGATCTAGACCAACAGAGAATAGAGGGTTCTCTCCAAATGTATGTGTTTACCAGCAGTTTTGTAGTATACAGTAACTAGATGATTCATGATTACCTGATACATACTGGTTTGTTACTTAATGTACCATGTTAATTAATTCTCTGAATAAGAAGATGCAGTTTTACAAATTCATTTTAACAGTACTCTTCATAAGGACTTTACACTATTCAAAAGGTTGATAAAGTTTTTGAAGTCTTCAGACAAACATGCATTTTACTGCTGGTACTTCAATCTTCAAAGAGTGGCTAATATAACTATTTTGTCTTTCACAAGATACGGCATGGAGAAGAACTTTAAGAATGTTGTTGAGTTGTATTTTACTGGCTGCTGCAAGGTTTCTATGCATGAAGCATGCCATTGACATCACTCACAATGTATGGTCTGAAGCAATCAGACTTAGCAAATCTAGAGATAAAAGTAGGAAAGCAGCAGGGGGACTAGAGTGAGTGAAGCAAAACATATCAATCTGTGGAAGATGCCTGACTGCTTCCAATTGTACTGTCATCATCTTCTGATTTATCCTCCAGGGAGGAAGGATTGCAATTATACTGTACCAAAAGGTACAAAAAATGGAAGGAAAAATACTTCTATAGCATAGTTAAAGATTTGTCAGTTTTATACAAAATCTCCTTTGGGGCCTTCTTAAACCTGTGTTAGAATCAAAATAAAATTCAACCAAGCTAGTTTTATATAGTTCACAAATGTTAAAATGCATCAAGTTTGTGTAGACTTAAAAGCCCAAATGCATATGGATGAATATGTACTGCTCTGGGCTCAAATATCAGGAACACAAACACTACCTGTAATTGGGAGGTTTGGGAGTGAATTAAATAATAAATACTGTAGGGTTTACCACTGTAAAGGTCTGATTCTTATCTGTGTTAGTAAGGAGTGTATCAAGAATAATGCCAAGAAATAAATATAATTGCATTAATTTTATGCCTGTGTCAGAGGAGTCATGCTTTCTATGTTATAAGTACCTAATAAATATTCTTCAGAAATCTTCTCTGACCTAGGAAATTATTGCTATTTTACTAAGTAGATAATAAAGGAGAAGTAAGATAACTGATTTGCATAAGTAATAATAGCATGTCAATGGTGAGAGTTAGTCAAAAGGCACAAGGAATCCCAGTGCTGTAAGTGGCAGTCAGAATCCGTTGCCAGGAAAAGGAAAAAAAATCCTGCCAAAATTAGTCTGTGATAATTTTTAGAGGGCTGTAATTTCAAGCAAACCTATCAGTCTCTAGTAAAAATGTGTAAAAGTCATTTGAATGGACTTTTAAAAGAAACTAATGTTTATATTTTGCCTAATTTTAAAAATTAATTCCACTCTTTCTGACTGAACAATAAAACACAGGAAAACTATCCAATTCAAAACTAGAATGAAGGAAACCTCTTTGTTAGAAACAAGAGCTGAAAATACCCTTTTAAATTTGAAATGGTTTAAAACTTCTAGCCAAAATAATTATTTATTTCCCATGCAGAATTTTTGATTACATTTATTTGTTCATAAAATCATAAGGGATTCCCATAGCAATTTTCTGAGCATTTCTACTTCTGAACAATTCGCTAATTCAGTTCAATGCATTATCTCTACAGTTATCGAAAAGATGTATTTGCTCCTTCCAACAAGGATATTTGAATTTCACCATTTTCAGCTTTTCTATGTAGTCTGCTTCTGTACGTGGTTTTGAGCCTGACCTCCATCAGCCCTTGGGTCTTTGGTCTATTCTAAAACAGACGTCATGCAGGACTGGGTGTCTCCTTGCTAAATCCCACTGCATATCTTTTCCATTCATATGGTAAATGGCCAGTTGCTGTTGAGTCTGACCTTAAGACAACCCCATCATGCTAAGGAGGAATCATATCCATGATTTCTACTGCTCTTTTTGGCTATACCTTGTTTGTCTTCATCTGTAGCTTGATTTTCTGGACAACAATAATGAAGGCATGGTGCTGTGATTACTTCTTGAATGTGTATGGACTTTTCTGCTCAGGGCTTCAGCCCTCAAGCTTGTGGAGGTGATCACAGGTTACCTAGTGACTGGTTGGTGAACATGGTTGTGGCAGTCACCTTGAACGCACACTTATCCAATTTCATAGAATCACAGAAAGTCCTCAGTTGGAAGGGACCCACAAGGATCATCGAGTCCAACTCCTGTTCCTGCATATGACAACCCCATACATTTATCTCTAGTGTCACCCTCTCACAGTCCCTCGCAGAGCTGGATGGTTTCAGGCTTTTAAAGACAAAACTACTTTGCTTTTCCAAATGTATTTTGCTTTTCCTAATGCACTTTGCTTATTTTTATCTTGTAAACATGCACAGGTATGGAATACAGCTGAGTCTGAATATTTAAAGGGAGAAAGACGTGTCAGATCCTAGTGCTTTCAAAAGGATCTGGATCTGAAACTTCTTCAAATAAGAACCAGAATAATGGATGCAGAAATAAACCTTGGTGCTTTTGGAAAAGAAGACCCATAAGAAATGAGGTATATGAAGAATGTATCTCAGAGGAAAATCTTGCTGAAAACAGTTCTTGTTGCAGCTACTAAGAATCTGTTATATTTTCTGTGGAACCTTATGCTGCCATTAATTGGACACACCAAGAGTGTGAGTTGTTTAAAGCACAGCTCCTGTCTCTCAGTGTAGTGCAGTCAAAATAAAACCTTCCAAACAACCCTTTCAACTTGCACTGTCATCACCTGCCAATGTGACTCTTTGAAATGGTTTTTGTTTTAGTAGCTGTTTGAGATGAAAGCAGGACAGTCATATCCACAGATAAAACTCCTGTGATGAATTTCTGTTGCCATTTGGGCAAGAAGGAGTGCTTTTCTTCCCAAGATTTTAATGATTGTTTGTGAACTCATTGATAAAACAGGCTGTGTGCCTCGCTGCAAAATGCTGCCAGCTCTGCATGCCGTCTGGTTTAACAATGAATCCAATACTAAATGTCCTATTTATGACAGAAGCCTTATGAAAAAACATGCTTTTAAAATAACAAATGGTACTTTGTGCATCATTTTACTGAGGGGATGTTATTCAAAGAAAACATGAATTAGGGTTGTAATACTATTTGTTTTTTAAATCTAGCAAATGTATTTTGTAAGTTCATCAGCAGGAAGTCAAAAAAGCAAATGACATTAAGACTGAAATCATGGAGAAAAGGTACTTGAGGTTACACTGTCCTGCCTGGAAAGAGAATTATGTATTCTTTTATCTCATATCAGAGAAATTAAAAGTCTTAAACTTCATAAGATCCTAGATGGAATTAATCAACAGGATTCCAAACATTCCAAGTATCACTTTGTATTAGCGAGGCTTAGCTGTGTGCATTGGAGTACAGTTAATCTGGAAATATCAGCGAAATTCAGAGTTACCCACTGCTGCAGACAGGAAAGACCAGCAAATTGTGATCAGCATTTGTCCTCATGTTTGCTGTGAGTGATGGAGGCAAGTCAACATAAGCGTACACACGCAAATAATCAGTTACCTGACAGGGCTTTGGATGATGAAAAGTCTTTTCTCTGTCTCCAGAGAACACAAGGCTTATTTCAGCATTTCTTGGAAGAGAAAGGAATGGACGAAGAGCCTTTAGATTACTCTGGGATGACAGAGTTCTGCTAATAAAAATGTAAAGGTCAAAAGGCTTCATCCTCCTCTGGTGTAAACCAGCACAACTTCAGCTATGACATCGACTTACACCTGCTGCGGATCTTGATTACCAACTTAGTTTCTGTGTCGTTTTTCCTTTACTTGTCACACAAAGGCCATGCAGGAGCCACACAAGCACAGTTATGTCCCAGATAAAAGCATTTTCTGTTAACACAACAAACGTAGTACTCAAGGTGAGATTAGTAGGCAGTTTTCTGGCAGTTAACAGAAAAAAAAACCAAACACCAACAACCTTCAAACTCAAGGACAGCAGCAAGGACATTAATTGATAGGCCATATCTCACATACTTGGCTTTGAGTAGTTCAGACCATCACCACTCCTAAGGATGGTTGCATACAGGACCTGAAGGTGGAGCTGGCACTTGCATGACATATCAAGAAAAATAAAATAGCATCCTTGTGAATTTGATAGTCTTTGGCAATTGATTATCTACATAACAAAGCAAATTACACTTCTCTCAAATACACACTTTCATTATTTAAGTGGCTACAAAGACTCCCTGAAGCTGTACGTAATATTTCTCAGATATTCAGTCATATTTATGTTTTATTTTGCACTTATTTTTCAATTGGTGTTCCTCTCAAATAGAGAGAAACACTAAGGGGACATTATGTAAGAAAAAAAAAAAAAAACCAACAACCAAAAATGTGGACTTCCACTATTATGTAGATGACATTCAAATGTATTTTCTCAAAACCTGGCATACTGCTTTCTTGCTAAATAATCTGAATTCATTCTGGAATGGACAGAAAGTCAATTGACTTTGCTTAAATCTGTCTTCAAATGAATTACTGTTGATTGGTACGTGACATAAGTTCAGAAGGGTGATTTCTCCATACTTTTTTTTTTTTTTAATTATTATTTGAAGGATGTAACAAATTAAGTGCTCATTAGCTGCAGATGAGTGGAAATCTTTATTCCTACTTTCATTAAAAGCAAGTCTGATCAGCACAAGACTTTTTGTGTTGGCCTTCCTGCCCCTATGTGCCCTCTCCAGCAGCTTGGAATTCACTGGACAGCCTAAAATTGCTGATCATATCACTCCTGCTCGGCTGTCCTCACAGTGCCTCTCTGTTTGACAGTAACCAGTTGCCATGGAAATAATTGTGGTGTCACAAATTCAATGTTATGATTTCAATAAACGATCATGTAAAGTGGAAGAAATGCTCTGCAAGAGTAACTAACACAAATGGCAAAGGAAACAATAAAAACATATCAAAGAGAAAAACACTGTCTGGGTAACTGTCTGCAAGGTTTTTCTGACTACTCCTTTGGTAGATTTTTCAGGTCAGATTTTTTTCTTCAGTATGTCTGTTGATGGGAACTCCGTGCTCCCTGCCATATTTTCTATTAATCCTTAGGCAGTTAGGTATTCAGTGAAGCGACAGCAGCATTCCACAACAGCAGGTATCTAGGGCTGGACAAAATGCACCAGACAGCACCTCATTTGTATTCTGCCCCACTTATGGTCGAGACACTGCTTACACGAGGCACTGGTACATGGCCACGGCCCTTCTGTCATTACACACAGGCTAAGAAGTCACGTGCATCAGATATGGAGGGAGGTGACACGGTGGTTTTCTGCCAGCCACTGCACCTGCTGCTACTTGTTGGATCAGATGTATCTCATTTATTTGTCTCTCTGTCCTTTCTTTTTGTTAGATTTACTGGAATATTTTCTGTTTGAACTGTACTCATGGAAAAACTCTTCACAGACTTTTTTTTTACATCTGGAAAAGCTTCTCATCTACAAAGAGACACAAAATATTTGTTAATGATGTAAATCAATTTATTACAATCTCCATGCTTCCTATCTGAGCCTGTCCTGATAGAATGTTTAGAGTCAGGTAGGAGCCCTAAACATGCATGAAGGCATAAGGGCATAGAATGTATAGTATTTATAGTAGACATATTATAGATTGCTAGCCAAGAAGTCTATTAAGGTATATGAAATAGGTCTCCCCACATTTTATTTAATCATCCGTAGAATGATGGCATTATCTTCCTACGTCATAGGCATATTGTGAGGGCAAATACATTCATGGCTGCATAGTACTTAGATTGGTGTCCTGGGACAACACAATATCTAGATAGTATTGCGGAGGCAGGGAGGGAGGAGTTTCAGTTTTACTAGAATGAACTACTTAATTCCTGGTATAATGCCATTGATTCTAAAGGAGCAAATTTGGTCATCGAATTTTAATAGTTTCAAAACAAGGCTTTGAAGGTTTCTCTAGTGCTGCCCACAATATCTCAAACCTGTGGGTTAAGTTGCATTTGAAATATATCCAGGGTGTCCCCAGCACATACTCTGTTTTCCTCATTCTCTCCTCTTTGTAGATCTGTTGAAATAATCAACTTTCTCCTTGAGAGCATTTGCATACAAGAATTAGTTTTCTCATGCATGGAGAGTGTGTTTCATTTCTGAGAGAAATTCAAGGAAAGATTGAGAAATGTTTTCATTTATGCAAAGCTGTGAATGTTTTTGGAATTAATTTTTAAATTTAGCTATAACGACCTTACAGTGATATAATTTGTTCTAGACCTTGTCTACACAGAAATAATAAACTGGTTTAAAAAAAGGGACTAGGTAACAATAGGATTCTAATGCCAGCACTAATCTTGGCCATAATCACAAGAAAACTGATAAGGAATACATGAAGATTTACAGAGCAGTACCACAATCAATGTAAATAAAGCAGGGTGGGTTTCTTTGGTAGAAAATAGGCCTTGTCAGACAAACTAGAGATTGGGGTTTTTTATGGTATTACATGTATGGTTGTCAAAGATAAGTGGTGGTACAATAGCTGGGCTATAATTCAAAATAAGATTTAGGAGTGCTGTTCAGGATGGAAATGGCTGAAAGTTAAGGCCTTAGCTCTGTAAATCAAATTTTCAAAGCAGAGGTAGGTCTATATATTGTATGGAAAAGAGCTAAATTCTTACCAGTAGGAATCCCAAACTCCACACATTGATTCTGGGAATGTTAAAGAAATTTGTGTTGAAAAGTAAAGATGTGCAACTCAAAGGAAGAGATGGGAAAAGAGAGATCTCCACTATCCTTCTGAAGGCAAATGCAATAATTCTGCCTTTCAAGACAGTAAGAAGCTTTATTGGAGTGAGTCAGGATGGGAATTCCTCTTGCTTTGGAATAACCTTCTCAGTCCCCTGACAACAGGGAAAGCAGGGAGGAAAAGAGCATCCTTTGGCTTTGCTGCCTCTGTGGGAAATATTATGTACTTCAGGCCATGGCTAAGAACATCTAAAGCTGTTTCACACTCAAAGCCAGCTGGGATAGTGCTGGTGGACCATGTGTGGCAGAATGAGCCATAGTGAGGGAGCCTGTCTCATCCATGCTGCCTTTGGAGACCACAATCTGGAGTGAATTATCACCAGCGCTGTGCCAGGATATAGCTAACTGGAGAGGTCCAAAACTGATGAGGAGTGAACTGAAAAATGAGAAGTGTAGATAGATGATGGGAGGTCTAAGAATCAAACTTACTCCATGTCACTCTTTATTTAGGATTATAGATGTACCAACATACACAAACCACAGTAATGCCTGAATGGATGCGGAGGCAGTGACACATCCATCTCTCTCCTGACTATCTTCATGACAAGAAAAGTTGTTTAGACTCTATCCAAGAAGCTTTCCACGAGGTACAACTCTTTTGATATTAACTCAGTGTAGTCTAAGCAAGTTAGTTACTGTCTGAACAGAAACCATTAGGTTTTTGGTGGTTTTTTTTGGTTTTTGTTTGTTTGTTTGTTTGTTTTGTTTGTTTGTTTTTTGTTTGTTTTTGTTTTGTTTTCTTTTTGTTTTTGTTTTGTGTTGTTGTTGTTGTTGTTTTTTTTCCAATTTAGGCAAAAGATTGCTTTCTGTTTGCACACCAAATGGCATGAGTTGGGTAAACGGTGTGTTTCAGGGGATCTTGGAGGATTTGGAAAAGTAACCTGAATTCTAGTGGACTCCTGTCCTGAACTACAGGTTATAAATAACACATTAGGTATCTAAACTGTTCACTGAACATCTATCTCCTTGATATCTCTCAGGCATTTGATGTGGTCTTGTATGACATTTTGATAACAAAATTACGACTATACAAAAATCAGTGAAGATGTCTTAAATTAATTAAAACTAACTCAGTTTGGCAAGTGACAGCTTGCCAAAACTACAGCCTTTGTGAGGGGGAGAGATGCTTTTGATTAGTTATTTTTAAGCTTTGATATTATCTCTGCTTTTTTATGTATTTCACCATTTTTCAGTGGAAGATTCTATTTTTCATGCATTTTGGTGATTGTTGTTCAGAAATGTAGGAAAATATTTTTACAATAAAGATCTGTATAAGTATAAAAACTATCCAAGCTTTGAAACCAGAAGAATTTATTCAGCCAGTTTTCAATTTTTTTTTTAATTTGTATTTTTTTAAATTTCCCCCTCCCCCTAATCTGGAATTTGAGATTTCAGCATCTTGGTCTATTTCAGGAAAGGAGAAAAAACCATGAAATACTGAGGTTTCTGCAATGTGGAAAAATCATTTACCATCCAGCTCTAATTAAAAACTTCCCTAATTAAATTTCACTTAATTGGCAGATCTCAAAAAAATGTAATAATGAATCATCATACTATGGAGCAAGTCCCAGTGCAATCTGTTCTTGACCAAATGTTATACAACATCCTTATCTGTAGTCCTGAGAGAGTATAGTTAATGCTAGTAAAATTTACAGATGACAGGAATGAGTGGTATAGTAAATAATAAGGATGATTAATTTCTAGGAACTAATTTGATAATTCCTTGAGCAGTTGTGTTCATTTAAAACACACAAAAAGCTACACCTTAAGGAAAGAAGTAGTTAGATCATGAATGCAAATAGGTGGTCAGTACCTGAAATGCTGAAATACTCATAACTGTTGTGGTAGTAAAGCAGTTTAACATGAGCCCTCTGTGTGATGCTGCAGGTAACAGGGCAAAACAGTTTTGGTGTCTACATAAAGATAGAATATCAATAGGCATGTGACACTGACATTGCCCCCTTCCCCGTGATGATTTCCACTGTAGTGACTAGGTCTTGTGTCCATACTGCAGAAAAAATGATGTAATCTTAGGTGGTTCAGAAAGGACCCATGAAGATGCTACTAGTTCTGGAAAGCTGATAGTGTAACGAAAGATTGAGGAGTTTAAGGAGTTTGCTAATCCTTATCCAAGAGTTGCTAAGTTGATTATTGATACAACTACAAATCAAGGGATATCAAGCTGTAGCTGGTTTTTAGTCTAGCAGAAATAGAAGCTGAAGTCAGAAAAGTCTGGGCTGGAAAAAAGGACACAATTTTTTAACATTGAGTGAAAATAACAACTGGACTAATATTTCCTAGAGTGTAGTGGCTTCCCTAGCTTTTAAAGTCTTTAACCCAAGGCCAGTTGCTTGCTAAAATGCATGCCTGGCTGCAGAGAGATTCATACAAGTGTTAATGTGATGTCTAAACAGTTTTTGGATGTGCTTTCAAAACACAATACAATGACTATCGGACATCTGTGCCCCAGGCAGGATGAGATCCATCAGGGGCCTTCCCCCTGCCCCCATTTTGTCCTCTTTAATTTTTCCTCCCTCTTTTGTGCCATCAATACCGATCATTTGGCTGCAGGATGTGGCATGTGAGCTCACTGATCTGTCTGGAAACCAACCTAAAACCAATAAAAATGCAGCCCCAGTGACTGAAATGGCATGTTCAGAGCAGTGAGCAACCTGAGACCACACCTACTTGCACAGACCTTCCTAAACTTGCTCCTTTCCTTGCTCAAAAAGAGATTCTAACTGTTTTTGTCCCTGCCATCTCAGACAAGATGTCATTTCACATAAGCTACAGTAGTAACAGGGCAATACAGTCCAGACCACAACAACTAAAAGAATATTTACTACTTTCATTAGGCAGTGTACAGCCCAGAGGGTAACTGGACCATGAAGAGACCTGCATCACAAAATACTTCTTTGTCAGAGCTTTCAGAGCTTTCTACAATCTCTCCATCTCTAGACTGGACTTTTTTAAAATAAAATTTTGTTGCTGAGGGTTTGGGAGAAGTAGGAGGTCTTGTTGCTTTCCTGACCCAAGAAAAGATAACAACCTCTGCTAAACAAGCACTTATAAAGTTAGCCAAGCCAAAAGGCCTGTACTTGAGGCATAGAAGTAAGCCTTTAACCTTTAGCTTGCTAGGGAATGTTTTTGCCAGAAAACTTAAATGAATGTGGCATTTATACAGCTATATGTTTTTTTGATTTTTTTGTGTGTTTGTTTTTGTTTTTTTTACACCTCTCAATGAAGTTAAGAAGATAAATTAATAGCTAAAATATTATTTCAAATTTTACCCTAAATTGGCTAGATACAAGCCAACATGCTGATTTTAGATGTCTATGTACTGCAGCCATGGGGGATTAGGACAGAGGTCTGGAATCTGTCCTTTCTAACACAAGAACTGGGGGGTAACAGGTGAACTATTATAGGGGGTGGCAGGTTCAAAACAAAGATATTGGTTCATCATACAAAGTTTACTAAAGAAACAGCAATCCTCCCTGGAGTTTATGAATGACAAAAGCTGACATGGGTTCAGATAGACACACTTGTGGAATAAAAGTCCAATAAAGGCAATTTAGAAATCATTTCTGGTTCAGGAAGCCCCTAAGCAGCCAACTGCTGGAAATTAAAAGAATACTGGCATATTCCCAAGACATACTCTTGGAAAACTATATGTTTGCCTCCTTCCTATGCTCTTCTGTAAGCATCCGCTACCACACACTGCCAGGAACAGAGCACCGTTCTTGGTGAAGCTTTACTTCGACTTCACTCTTAAGCTCATCTGGTAAAAACTGTGTGATTCAATGGATATACATTCAGCATCTTACCCTGACTGCAGGAATTTATCATCTGAGGAGGTGATTCTTGGTATCAGCCTACCATTTCTGACTATCAACTTTAATCTGATATTCCATCAGAGTTGATTTGCAACCAGCCTCAGCTGTTCAAAATCCTCACATCCTACTACAAATTCCTTGCGACTCCTTGTATCTGAAAAGCTTCCAAAAGTATACATGGAATTTACTACGAGAATTTTCTTCCCAAAGAAGTGGCTCTAAGCTTTTGGCTAGATTTTCCCGGGTCTTGTGATGCCCTGCAGTTTGCCTTGTCATGTGACAGTATTGAACAACTGAACTGTGAAGAGAAAAACACTGGCTCATTTGTATGGTCTGGAATTAAGTACATCAGTGTTTTTCAAAGTGATAAGTAGAGCTTACATGTACAGTAAATCAGCCAGCACAGCATGATAAATTAGGCTTTCCTCTCTGTCAAAGGATTTTCAAATCACAATTGAAATATTTTTCCATGTTCAAAGTCTGGATATGGGAGATAGACATAGAAGTTAATGGCCCCCACCCCAGACCTTGGTTTACACCTTAAGTGATAGTGTAGTTTTAAATACATTAAGGGTTTTGTCTACTTGGAAATCTTTTCTTCTAAAATAAGGTATTTCTAAATAACTTGAAGCACATATCTCCTCATTTAAGAGTGCATTAAACTGAAAAAACAAACAAACAAACAAAACCAACCAACCAACCTACCAACCAAACCACAAAAAGAAACAGGCACTTCTGGAATAGGAGTATCTATGAAGAGACACATTCTTACGAGGAAGTTATTCTGGTCAAATTTCCCATGTAGGCAGACCTTTAATTAATTCACTGTAAAACCATGTGTGGAAACTCTTATTCTGATTTAAACTTGAATCAGTTCAATTTGTTTCCCTAAACTGACAGGTGTAAATGATATAACTAATTCTAATTTGGATACTAGAACACTTCAACATTTCAGCGTACTTGGCTTCAGCATCAATTTTGGGGCTTGTCTATATTCACAGTTATATGGGTTTAATTTGAGATGTTAACAAACTTAGGCAACCAGTGCAAGAGATTATGAAGCAAGCTCATATTATCATCTGCCCAAATGTCACTTGATTGCAGCTACACTTAAACTGAAGAAAAATGCACTTTTGACAAAAAAGAATGTCCATTAAGGAATCTACATAATTTTAGAGATGTGCAAGTTTGTGTGTAGACTGCCTCTCACTTACACTTGCTCATCTCTTATCTGTGGATAAAATACATGCAAATTGAAGCTCAGCTGTCTGCTTTTTCTTAGATTTAAGTGATACAAATTCAAAAAACAATGTTCCATCAAGTCTAATATAGGACACGAGTGGTTAGCAGGGTGTGGACAGCTGAGGGCAGAAACTTCAAATGCTCCGTTTCACTACAGAAAGTGAACGAGTAATGAGTAATTATGTATCTTGTATGTCTCCCCTGAGCAGAGCAAAATTCAGATCTACAGTTACAGCATCATCCTGCCAGGAGCACATAAACCTTTCCACCTAGTTCTCACTCTGCTATAGATCAGTACACAAGGTAGCCCAGACCAGTCAGTACATCAGATGCTCTCCTTGCCACATGCGGTATCTTTTTTAACATGGAAATCCTAATGCTTAATGTCATTTATGGGTCGTTGTGGTAATTAGCATTTTTCTGCTGAACTGCTTCAAATGCAATCCATGAAACCCACATAGTCAAAACAGTGCTGTATCTCTCTGAACCCAATGCTCACGGTCTAATATTCTGCTCACTCCTCTGTTGTGTGAGAATGTTACAAATGAACCTTCTCCCCAATAAGAAAAAAAGATACTTACAATTACAATGGGTTTTGAAAAGGGGAGTGAGGAATATAAATGAGCAGAAAGGTGCCAAGATATCAAGACTAAACCATCTGGTTTAGTGATAGTTGTAAAGTGAATTTGCAATGTGGCAGTTTGTTTTTTGTTGTTTGTTTGTTTGTTTGTTTGTTTTGATCCTGATTTGAATAGGACCTGTTTTCATGTCCTGTGTTGCATAAACCCCTTTCAAAAAGGTCAAGTCAGACTAAATGAAACATTATCAAGAGGGTCTGTATTTTTCTTTCTTGAAGTTACTTGATCACAAATACTTATATAATCCACATGCTAGTTAGAAAATAGGGAGAAAGAGAGAAAAAGAGAGACAAGACAGGAAGAAAGGACATTCTTTTCATACGTGGGTCTTTTGTTTTGTAATGAATTCCTGCATTTCTGCAGTCACACTCAGGAGAATGCTGGAAGGTTACTTCCTATAATGAACACAATCTGACATGTGAAGGGCACATCTGCAAATGCTGCTGTGAATCTGAAGGTGAAAGCCAAGTGAGAGGCATGAGGGATGCTGAATGAGGGGAAGGAGATGAGGGGGGGAGAGACAAGGCATCTTAAGTGAAAAAAGGCACAGGCTGCTGAAAAGGTAATGGGACAGTGGCTTTCCATATGAAAGATCAGTTGTATTGTTATACAGAAGGTTTTTATTATTGCTGTGAAGAGACATGGTACAAGAGCTTCTGTCCTCTTCTGCTTGCTTTCACTTAGAGTCGTGTATCCTGCTTCCCTTGAGAAATTCTTCCAGCTCTGTATTGCAGCCAGTTCAATTAAAATCCTGCTGAATGGTATTATTTATTTTTGAGAGTGCCACAATTATCAGTAGGAAATCACGGGAATAAGCAAGTGTCATTAATTGCTGTGATCTTGAGGCTGGATTGTCTTGGACACAGGCTGCATAACAAAGACAATGCAAGATGTGAGGGCAGAGTTTTAGTTGCTTTCTCCTTCTGTGATATTGTCTGTGACATAAGAAAATAACTTTTAAGGCTTGGTTGGTATAGTGTCTTTGAAAAACCCACAGTATATGAGTTTTTCTTTTAATATTCAGAGGAAGAAAATATTTTTTTTTCTTTTGTTGGGTGGATTCATATGTCTTCCTGTCTAGTCATGTTCTTACATTGCCATGAGGCATTAAAATAATCAGTGTATTTCTTCTATATTTGAGTTTCTTCATTACGTTTGTGGTCTATGAATATTTTAGCATGCAGTTTTTCCTGGAAGGAAAGTAAATTGATAAGTTTTAAGCAAGTATCAGATAATAACTGCTAGTTCTCAACTCATAAATGTTACCATCTACAATATTCTTCCAGCAGTCACACTTACTTATCCAGAGACCAGGGACAATGTCTTGTAACCCATCAGTCAGCAAGACAAACAACGCAGCATAACTCTCTTTTTTTATTCCCACCTGCATGTGAGAAATTATTTCCGAGAAATACTTAGCAACAAATTAAGATAAATATATCTGAGACACTCATAACCTGCTAATGGAAAACCCACCAGCAAAAGTATAAGCTAACTCTGCCCCTATTAAAAGCTATGTGCTTCTTCACTGTAGAGTGCGTGTGTGTGAAGTAGATTTCTACATTAGAAATAGCAGGTATCTATAAACTGTCCCCCATTGTATAACTTCTATTAAGAGTTTTTTTTGAGGAAACATGATTTTATTTTTCTTCTGTATACAATTTCAATGAAAGTATCATTTAAGGAAACACTTCTTTTTGTTTGTTTGTTTGTTTGTTTGTTTTTTCTCTTAAAATGTTATTTAAATCTTGATGTTTTAAAGGAAAATAGCAACCAAGCTTTATAAGCAAAATGTTACATCAGCAGTAAACTTCACAGTACTCTTCATTATATTGGGTTAGATTTTCAGTTTCATGCAGATTTTTAGGACTCAATCTTCTTTCAGCAAAAGAAATATCCAAAATTATGACCAAGATCAGTAAATAGGAGACCTACCTTTAAAGGTAAATGCCATGGTAAAGCAAACTATCTGAAAGAGGAGAAATCAATTAAATTATCTTTAGTCAAAGACACTAAACCTATTTCTCCAGTATGGAAAGTAAACACAACAGAACATTTTACTGCAGCTTAATGGGTTACTGTCATTTAGGGAGTTCAGTCTAATCTGTTTTACATCGGCACAGTTGGGATGGGCTAAGCCCATTCACATTTTCAGTTGTCAGGACATACCTAAAGAGTGACAATTTGCTATATAGTGATAGCACAATCAGTTATTGTCATTAGCAATCACTAGTTATCAGTGCCTTCTGTCTTTTATTGTTTGGATTGAAATGGCAAAAATGTTAGTTGGCTTAGATAAGATTTTTATTCTATCGGTGAAATTTGCCACTGAACAGTCTGCCAGATTCCAGAGTGTTAATGTAACTCTGCCTATTGAAACATCAATGTGTTCAGACCTTATTTTTAATTTTCGTACAAGAGCAAACTATATCCAAAGACAGCCTTCTTCCACAGCTTTGAGAAATACACTTACACTGAGTATCATGATACAAGGTCAGCAGTATGAAAGTTAGGTGTTTGTCTAAGCTCAATACCTAACTTCCATCTCTTGCAGATGGAAAGCAAATATCTCTTCCAGAAGCTGATTCATCCCCAGCTATCCTAAGAAATCAGTATGATGTGGAAAAGCGTATCACAATACATGCTATTGATAAGAGTATTCTAATGCTGGCATAAACCGGTTAGCATGAAATAGAATAAAATCATTGCTTTTCCCCTTGTCTGAATATAGAATATTGCTGAGTTTTGAGACTTAAGGAATTTTCATGAGGATGAAACTTCTGCTTATATAGACTTCCATTAGCTTAGTTCCAACAATTTACCTTAAAGCTGGAACTGAACAACATTTTTTCTTTTCCCAAAAGTAAGCGATTTGTAGTTGAGTCACAATAGTATTTATTTCACTTTGCCCGCATTTTTCAAAAAGGGACATATATTAAGATTGGCTGTGTCTTCTGTTGTGCTCAGTTGGTTTTTTTTTTTTTTTTTTTTTTTTTTTTTAATTGCCTTTTTCCAGGAATGAAAATCTAGTTTCCAAACTGCGGACAAACAAGATAGTCCTTCCTCCTCCACTCCCACCCTGCTTTTCGGTGCTGCCTTTGTCTAAGAATCCTCTGTATTAGGTTCTGTGTCAAATCATGGGTTGACACTACACGATGACTCTCATTAGCCTAATGCCTAACAACAGTACTATAAATCTGGAAACAGACTGTAGCAATAGGTATTTCCTGCTGTTGCCCAGATATTAACAGTAAATTTTTTTCTGTGAGACAGGTAAAGTGAACTCTAGTATATTTCTGAGTTTTTATAGTAGAGAAACACTGCCTAAAACATAACCCAGCATTTGAAGGCATGGACCATGAAACAGTTCATGGTAAATTCAGTAAATAAAATCCTTTTATATTATGGGTGTCAAATTCATTTTCACTGGGGGTCACGTCAGCCTCGCAGTTGTCTTCAAAGGGCCGAATGTAATTTTAGGACTGTATAAATGTAACTACTCCCACAGTGAAAATGAGTTTGACACCCCTGTTTTATATGCCTGATTTACACTATAGATCTCTATGTGTTTTTCAAAGGAGATTAGTAAAGACTTGATGCAGAGAAACTGAGGAAAAAATAGTCAAGTGCATACTTATGCCTGTTTCTTCTGGTAGCCCAGTAGAGTAATCTAGAACCATAGTTGCTGCCGTCTCTTAGCACAATGAGAATTGCGCTGCCAGTAAAGCGTATTGAACATGAGTGAGAAAAATGACTGCTCTTTAGAGTCTTTGACTCAGGTCTAAACACAAAAAAAAGCCTCCACAGAAGGGGGTAATTCAGGTGCCTTCATCAAAAATGTACCTCTTCAGATGATGCGCTCAGCTCTTGAAATTTCCAGGCAGCGAGTCTTCCTTGGAACTCAGTCCCATCCCAGTGAACTCAGCTGGAATCTTCCCATTTGTAACAGGTTTGGGGAGAATCTTCAGGATGAAGAAATAATTGTTAAAATGCAGAATAGCTCAGTTCTGTTGTCAGCAGTGCATTTCTCTTATAACAAGCAGCATTCCTTGCCCGAAGTGAGAAAATCCCTCGTACACCCAAGCTTAGCAGTGAACCTTGAATTAATCTACTACTGATTTTATATTAAATACCCTTACAGATGGTGGTGTTTGGTAACACTCTAAGTATACTTTGTTAACTGTGAATTTAAATAAAATCCCTGCACCATTCAAATAAATAACAAATAAAACTAATTTATATTATCTTTTTTCTGATAGAAGATGTCACCTAATCACATGTTTTTTTTTTTTTTATATATTTAAGGGAAGGAGGAAAAACAGATAAAGAATAGTCAAATAACTATTCCTATGTTAAATCAGAAATGTTTTCACCCACATCTGTTAACTGTGAAAATCACATCTAGCTGCTACAAAATATCTTTTTCTCATCTGTATATTCTTTGCTGGCATCAGATATACCTCACCTCCCTTTCGTCTCAATTTAATATTATTCACTTATGCATGCATCACACGTGCAAGAGTGAAAAAATAACTTCTTCTCTTGTAGGAGCTTAAGGTGGATAAATCTTTGATGTATACTGGTAAGCTATTCTAATCTTTGCAGGCACTGTATGAGTTATCAACTCTTCAATATTCATTCCTCTTGGAAAGCTGCACAATTGATCTCGTGAAGATCTAAGTAAATCTAGGATTTACTGCTAAAATAAATTGATACACATCTTTTTAAAAGATACTTATAATAATCAGAATTCCTCCATAATAGGCATAACTGCATTATGCCATGTTAAAAAGTAACATATTTATCACCAATTTTTTAAAAATGAATGTGAAGAATATTTCTACATTCTTCCAGTTTGGAGTGCACCATCAAGCCAATGAACATACAACAGATCCTCAGTGTGTGAAAACTGACAGACTTCCAGGACTCTGATATTATTATTTTGTTCAGTTTGGAACTTTATTAGAAATTAAAATAACCATTAATTATATCATATTTTGCTTATTATTTAACTGTACAGACAGAGACTTTGAAATTCTAATGCATCTCATTATTTTTACATTTCTTCTGCATTTTGCTTAATTAGGCAAAAGAAACAAATGTATTTAGTAGCTTTCACCTTTACTTCTAAAGTGTTTGTACAAGAATGATACTGAAGCATGGTGTAAGTTTTATTTTTATCAGAGCTACCAAAACATTATGAAAACATACCTACCTAGATCATTTTTTTCTGAAACAATAGTCCCTTCCCAAAACTAGACCAATACATTCCTATAAGGAGTGCAACAAATCATCACAAATGGTTACAAACTAAGTAGTGAAATATGACTTAATATGCTGTCTTTTTCAATTACTATGCCCAGATGACTTTGTCCATGTAATGGCATGTAACGACATTTTTATTACGAGTGAAACAAGCCTTTAGCCCTTGTATATCAAAACCATTGGTAGCTGTTTTGCCCAAATGTTGTGTGTAGTGTATGTTACAAGCAATTAAAATGTCTAGATAGGAACTGCTTCTTTTCTACATACTGGTATACTGCCTAGCACAAATTATGTCTTTGATTCAGAAATGGGTAGAACTATAATAGATAAGCAATGAAAGATAATAAACAGTGGGATTTTTAATTGTCAATGTTTGCATCATTAATACAGAAAGTGTCTCAAAGATATTCAGCCATCTCACTTGTATCCTCTGGTACCAATTGATCCTCTGCCATTCTTTCTTCATCAATTAGGCAAGGCTATGTAGCAAATTAGGATGAATTCCAGCTCTGCCCACATTATTTGATTGGTTCCTCCCATTCTCATTCAGTGTTTTATACACTCTTGATGAGGGAGTTGGAATTAATGCATCTGGCCCCATAGCCTGGATAAATACAGAAACAGCCCTCAAAAGGGTATTCTGATTGAGAGACACAGACATTAAGGAAAAAAAAAAAAAAAAAAGAACAAAAAAACCCAAACCAAACCAAACGACAACAAAAACATGACAGTATAATGAGTTCAGTTTATGCAGTAGCTGTATGAGCATAAATGTCAGGGATTTTTTTTCCCCTTCTTACTTTGCTTTGTTTTCACTCACAAACCTTTCTGGCAGGATGGGTCATTTCCTAAATAATCTCAGCAGTCCAGAACCAATGGTATACTCAATCAAATCACACCCTGCTGATCCTTTTCACTTCAAACTTTGAGACATTCTGGTTAATTATCATTTACAGTTTCTCCACGACACATACAGTATTATTGCTAGTGAAGCCAGACTGTATGTCTTTTGATTTCGTTTGCATTCCTGGCTTGCTCAAGCTGGTCTTATTCAGATCACTAAAGAACATCATTTCCTTATTTAAATAGGATTTGCATTTCTCAGGCTTCTTTAACAGCGTCTCTTTTGAACATTGCTTTTTGAAGATTTGCCCTGACATTACTACCAAGCAAGCCTACAAAAGAGCATTGTGGGCTCCAAATGTCCTGCGTGCTGTTATACTAGTGGAGGACATCATGACATGTGGGGTAAATAAAAGTTAACAGAGATAACAAGGACCTTAATACAGGGAAGCATTAAGATCTCTAGAACAGTTCTACTGTAAAATCTCAATGACAGTCCTGGGTTTCTGTCAAACTAGAGCAGCTGCAGCAAATTGCTGATGATATTAGTTCACAATAGAGTAGTGGTAAGTCTAGGCAAACATACACCCAAAGATCAATTTATTTGTGCTTTTGCATAAGCTCTCAAGGTGGTTAGACTCCAGTTGTGTGCTCGAGGAGATCCTCTGAATTGAGTTTCCTTTCTTTTCCAGGCTGACCGATATGGCTGGAATTCAAAACACCTTGAAATCAATGTAAGTGAAACTTCACACAAAGGATTACTTATTAACTTAAATACCGTTTCAGAACACCAGGTGCTGAGATTAAGATATAAGGTCAGATTCAACCTGCTGCTTCCATTAGTAGATTTACCCAAATATACATATATAAGCTGGAGTCTTGGGCCAAAACATTTTGAATTCTACATGAATTCTGTTCATACAAAATATTGAATTCCAGGAGCTGAGTCCACAGAAAGTAGGTCACCCTGGTTGCTGAAAGTGCTGAGAGCTCTGTGCTTAGCTCAGGTCTTGCCTAATTGCCCAAACTAGGAACTATAACTGTGTCTGATCTATCACATATGTCGTTATCTCTTCAAGCCTTATTCTCCCCATAGAGATAATTTGGGGAATTGTGTCCATAACTATTAGGCAATTCCTTATTTCCAGGACTGCGTGACCCACTTTGATCTTGTGGGTTAGTAGGTGGTGGAAGAAGAGATGAGATATTAACTTTATAGCTTCTCAGACAACCTCAGAAATTAAACTATTGTCCTGTATTATCATATATCTTTGTAATTCCTCTGTACTTCTGAACCCCAGGTCACAAACTAGCACACTATGAAGTGTTCAGCAATTTCCATACCATAAATCCTGCTAAGGATGAAAGATTCTCTTCTGAGCATTACTGTCCGATTTCTGAAACATCAGGATTAGCTTATTTAGGTAAGCTACTAAGTCTGTGGATATTTAACCACAAATTAATCTCAGAGTTTTGGGAAAATCTCTGAATAACAGCTATTTCCAGAAATGCAGGATTACTTGCTTTCTATGGCAATGCTGTCTGCACTGAAAATTCCTCTCATTACCACTTCTTTGAATAGGAGTGAACAACACTGGGACCAGATCCAAGTTTTATGTAGCACTGAGCATCAGTGATGATTTTTATGGGGAACAATGTTAAATATGGTATTTGACTCCTAATGAAAAAGCAAGTTCTTGGGCTTCATCAGAAACTGATTTTTATTCTAAGGACAAAAGCAGAAAAGGGGATTTTGAAAATAAAACACCAAACCAAGAAAATTTCAAAAACACATGAGTTCATCTAACAAAAGATTGTAAAACTCCAACTGGAATATTCTGAGTATTTTGACAACTGAAGGCATAAAAAAAAAAAAAAACACAAAAAACAAAAAACAAAAAACAAACCAACAAACCCACCACAAAAACAAACAAACAAACAAAAAAAACATTGACCCCATAACATTTTCAGTAAAAAAATAATTTCAATAAAATAGCTATTTCTTGAGGATGTTCCTATCTGACAGGAAAAAAAATCGAAACCAAGCAAAAGCTTATAAAATACTTTAAATTCTATTTCATCAGCCCTAATCACAAGTTGCATAAATATCACAAAAATAACTATACTGTGTGGCTTATTCAGAAGGTGTTGGAAACCCACCTAGCCCTGTAGAGAAACTGGCCCCCTAATAACAATCTACCAATTTAGAAATCTCAAGCTGATATTATGCACATTTTACCTACATTTCCAAAAATAAAGGGGTCACACACTTTCTTCTTTAAAAGGGCACATGGAGATACTTAATGAAAAGCTGCTGAGAATCTAAAGCAGTTAAAGGCAACTGTGACTAGAGGAAACCAATTTGTAACCATTGGTTTCACAGCAGGCTGTCATCTCTCTGCCTCTATTCATTTGCTTGTTTTCTGGTTCAGTAAAAACTCTGTTCTACTATTATGATTTAATGGCAGGGTAATCTTTATAAACCTACTAGATTTTTCTGGAATATATTTAAGAAAAATGTATAGGGGTTGGTGGCATACTGCTTAATTAAGATTCCCCAGGCGTGTGGGCGGATGCGTGTGTGTGTGTGTGTGTGTGTGTGTGTGTGTGGAATCCAAACCCATTCACACTTCCTACTCATAATCAAGGCTCTGGTTGGAGGTAAGAAGCTGATGATAATGTTTCCTAACACCCCACATTTTAATAAACAAAAAAAAAAAAAAAATCCAAGCTGGAAGTATTTTAACACAGATTTAAAATCTCAGATGTGTCAGAGACTCTCAGAGTGATAATGAAGAGTTATGCTGCTACAATTGCATGGTCTGCAGTGAAATGTGGGGTTACTTGAAGTTGTGAATTCAAGCTGCAGTAGCAATGGGTGAGGGGATGCATGTGGACCACTTGTCACAGCAGTTCCCATACTGCCAGCAAGGAAATTCTTGAAATTCAGAGAGGCACACAGTCAAAACCCTAGATATGCCACCAAGAGTGGATTTGCCAGGGGATATGCACTGTTTTCCAGAGGTTAAATCAAAGTGCTGTGTCAGAGGTGTACTCAAATTAACAAGGATGGTGTATTTCAACCTCTTTCTCCTTCTTCCATTCAGGATAAACACCATGCCATGACAGAGAGGAGAAAAAAGAAAGAGAAGCAGAAATTAAAATACCACAACTGCCCAGAAAAAATAACTTTGGTGGCAAAACCTATGGCAAGCTCTCATGAGTACAATTGTATGTGAAAGGGAAAACAGTACAAAACATCCTCTATTTCCTTATCCCTTATTCTCCGATACAATGAAGCCAAAATTTGCCCTAACAAGCTACCATTGCAGTGGGGAGATTCATTAATCTAGCATAGTCACTACTGGATGTTGTTTACATTTCTTAGGTACTGGGTGTTGTAAGTCATTTAAGTCCATATTCTTACAGAACTAAGGAGATGCATTCAATCATGTACAAGCCCAGCACTCAGGCTGGCACTCTGCTGGCTGTTTCAGCAGCATTAACTACCTTCCACCTTCCTCGACAGTGAAATGCCTAGGTGCACAGGCAGGAATATACAAAGATTTTTTCACACTTGTTCATGCTCTTCCCAAGCTGGCAGCCTAGAACCAAGGAAGAAAGTTAACATTACAAAATATTACTTATAATTTTTAATCCATCCTTGCAAGACTATTAACTTTTAAATACATTTTATTCTGCCTTGTCCACATCTCCAGAAATCCTTGTTTATTAAATCAAACAGATCACTTTGGCTGATTGCATAGTAAATCAGTGGCACAGCATTACTTACATACCATGCATTGCATACTTTAAAATGTCAACCTCATTTTTGCTATGAGACAAGCAACACAACAGTCTCCAAAAATGTCAAGTTTGGTTTGTTTTTTATCCTTCTGCCTTCACACTGAATGGACAAACAACCTGGTCACACAAAAACTCCTCCGTCAGAATGTCCAGAAAGTATCAGCAGTTTTCCCAGAAATAATGTTAAAAGCCGCATGATGTTATTGATCTACTTGGAGAATGCCAAAAGCCATAAACATTAATTAAAAAACCCCACAAGTCACGGTAAATGAAGGCTAAAACAAGAGAAAATAAAATCTATATACTATTCCATATCAGCCATACAAGCACTCAATAATTTTTTGAAGTCTTATATCAATCTCTGATCCCCTGATTGCTTTACTGTTTTGAATGACATGAACCTGCTGGTAGAAAGTCAACATAAAACCTGAGCACCTCATAGGCCTATTTAAGTCAATTTTTACAGCAGTGAATATCAACAACTGAATGTTCAACCTGTGAAGGCAACCAAAGAAAAACAAAATCAAAAACCTAAGCAGGTTCCTACTGTATTTACAACATTACAAATGTCTTTTCTGCTTGCTGTAATTCAATTTATAATTGGCCCTGGGGAGAAAATCAACATGAACAAATTACAGCTGGCAACACTGAAAAAAATTTAAAAGACATTTTCTGAATACATACCAATCCATTAATAGTAGAAAAAGAGCAAACTGAAAGAAACAAACACAGAAGTAGTGAAAACTCTGGGGAGACACTATTGCTTGTACTCTGATCTTTGCTCACTCAGGCCAGATGTTGAAGGGGAGTTTTGGGGAGCGTGTCCCTTCCAGAAAGGATTTTGCAGCTGAAAACCTCTGAACCACACTCTGGAGGAGCAGCTACCTGGAGATTTTAGAAAAAGAGGTGCTTTTCCCTACCTGCTGTGATACCAACCACAGCTTCAATACCAGTTGTAACAACTTGTTCCCAAATGCCTTGACGTTTTGAGTAGGCAAAAATCACCTGGGCTGACTGTCACTGTACACTGAGCCACAAAAGGAAACTACCTGAACACCAAGGTGAGCACTAAGGGTTTCATGTCACAGGTAATATCAGAATCTGCATCAGGGAAAGTGGTTCCTGAGTCTGCTCTGTAATGAGAACTCATATATTTCACTTTGCTCTTCAGTTAGATGCCTTCACTGATGCTGTCACTTTGTTAATGTTGTTTCATCACTAAAAATTAACACAATATTAGGAATTGTCTAAACATTTCTTCTGTAAAAAGAGATGGTCAAAACACAGGGAACCTTAACCCACGTTTCTCTGACTGCCCCATTCCTTCTGAGTGTTGGGAGAACTGCTCTGACTGCAACTTTCTAACAGCTCTTCAGTTTTTTTGCTCCCTCATTTACCTTCTAGTCAGTAAATCTATTATTGGTAAAATGCGTTGGCCTGGGATAAGCTTATTCCCGTTATCAACATTTCTCCTATTCTAAAAAGGACTTAAATGGTGACTAATAGCATTTGTCTTAATCATTTTTGCAATTAACTCTGCAAACCTATCTAGTCGAAAGATATGGAAATAATTAAAGTGGACATTTACATTCTTTTTAATTTTTCTTCTTTTCTTCTTTCTGTTATCTTTGGCAAGACATTCCAGGGTCGTAAATACTTTTTTTTTTTTTCCCCTGAAAAAAAATCAGAGGTAAAAAAGCATTTTAGAAAGTACACTGGGAAAATTTTACAGGCTACAAGCCTCTTTCAGTTATTCTACAGCATCTTTGTGCAACTCAAGGCATCTTTATTAAGCCAAATCTTACTGTAAATAAGAATAAGATCCAAAGTCTCTTATATAGTCAATTATTAATCCTTATTCCACTCTTCTATTTGTTTGCATTGTCTAAGTGTCTGAGTCACAGGTCAAGATCCCACTCTACTGTGTTCTGTACAGACATGGGGATTTAGGCGTATGCTGTTGGCTGCCTGCCAAATGGTTGCCTATTCCTATAACCTGGAAACAGATAATGATTTTGCAAGCATAATGGCAATGCTTGTCGCTGTTCATTCAGCCAGCCTCTGCTCCCTCTTGCCACTTGCACTCCACAATCTGTGTGGAAGTGAAGATAAATTGCTGGCTGAAGAGTGCAAGGAAGACAGCTTGGTCCTGCACCTGAGGATGCCCAGGTACCAAGAAGGGAGGGAGAGGCCATAATGAGGTTGCTCACCCAACTGTCCTTCTCATTGCCAGTGGGGCAGTAGGAATGAGGAATCCACCTGAGGAGCTATAGGAAAAGCATATTTGAGAGGTCTTCATTTCACCCTTTCCCACTGTGCAGATACAATGTGGAGACCGTGCCCTAGGTTTGTAGATAACCAGTCATCAGTCACCAAAGATGGTTGCTCTTCACATAAGATGTTGGATGGAAACCCGGCTTTACGCTTTATGTTTAAGCCTTGAACAGCTGCAGAATAGTTTAGTTCTGCAAGGAGAATCCATGGGTGTGATCTCAAAGACTAGTTGAAGCTTATGAGGCCACCCCTCTCAGAGGTTCACCTGCACTACTAAGATGAGAAATAGGTCTCCAGCAGGGCATTCAGGGAAGAAGACTGACTTGGACTCCTTCAGGCAACAGTCCAGTCTACCTTTATCTCTACTTACTGTGGAAGGGAGCCTAGGAAGATTAACCTCACTGGGCTAAAATTAGCCTTTGAGTATCTCTCCCTCAAGCTTTACAACACATGTTAAAGCTAATAGTTATTCTCCCTCTCTATTAATTGTAACACTTATCGAATTATCAAGTCCTCCTGCCCACACTCTTTTGTTACGTACAGTACTTTGTAGGAAGAAAAGCTGCATCTATGAGCACATCTCCAGTAAAAAAAAAAAAAAAAAAGGAGTTTTATTTATCAGCTCACTAATACATTTTTTGAAAGAGCTGTTTTCCATAGGTTGTGCTTTTGGGAACTGATGGATTAAATCTGAAAAAAAAAAAAATAATCTTCTTCTACCTTTCTTCTGAAGGTGTGAAGGTCTTGACATGCTTAGCTAAGACAGTTCTATTGTTTATGTCCTTGGCATTAATTTGTACAAATATATTAAAAATCAAACAACAACAAAAAAATAAAACAACAAATCTCTTTTTTGTCCTATTAGAAAAGCTCATCTTCTCAATTCGATCAATGTCGGCAGCAAATCCATAAAAAGTAACAATATATAAAACATGTCATAGATTTGGCTCCAACAGTTTAATTAATCTAGTCCATTTGGGAGTAGATGACAAGGCTTTTTCTTCAGAAACCTTCATTGATTCATTTTAAATTGTGCTGACACAAGTGGAAGTAATTCAAATTAATGACAGACAAAGTTCTACTTTGGGTCGAGATTCCTTAAACAGTTCAGACTATAATCAGTATTAATCCACTGAGACTTAACACTTGTGTTAAATATAAACAGAGTTGAGAGGTGTTTTTAGCAAGAAATTAAAATAATGAGGAAGAACCTCCTTTTTTTCCTTCCACTTCCCTTAATGTTCATATGATTAGTTGTCTGGCCTAATCTCTGTGTAATGATAGAAAAAAACCCACAACTTTCCCCACAATTTTGAAGGGGAATCTGTGAAGAGGAAATCAAAACTTGGAGGATACATAAATAGCCTACATTATTTACTAGAAACTGTTTTGTGTCTGGAATTAAGAAGGATAAAACATTTCAGAAAAAAGAAGGATCTCACTTCCTTTGATTATGATGGTAATTAATAGTTATTTGAATTATGGTAACAAAGTGGGTTTATATGTGTACACACAAAAAAATGGTGTTGCCCCAAATCTTAAGTCTCTATTTGTAAATATACTAAATTAATTTGTTTGTTGACACAGAGCTATTTCGCTCATTTTCAAAGGATGAAAATCAAAACAGCTCCTCATCTGAAGTTTGACACAAAACATTAGTGGGTGGGAGAAAGACCAATTTCACTGCAGCCTATTTTATACTCCCAATCCTCACCAGCACCTAACTCCGAAGATGAGTGCCTTAGCATGACGCTCCTGCCCAGACTGGCAGAACTGAAGTCATTAGCAGCATTGACACTCAGTTGATCACCCACTTAAGCTTTGGAGTGGACCCTCCATTGAGATGAATAGGACAGATAGGTGCTTCCTCAGAGCTGTGGCTTTCCCTTATGCTCACCCAGGAGGACCACACCTCTGCTTAGCATGTTTGAGGAGGTAGCACCACACAGATGTCAACTGCAACAGCAGTGATCTGGAAGAGAGCATTATATAGTTTTAAGGATAGTTTGGTGAACAGGTTTCCTAAGAAAACTAGAGTATTTAAAAAAAAAAAAAAAAAAAAAAGTTTGAAAATGCTGTTAGGAGCTGAGCTTGAACTGAGGGAGAAATTGGACTGAATGACCTCTCAAGGTCTCTGAAATACTATTTCTGATTCACAAACAGAGAAAAATGAATTCTGCCTGTGGAATGAAAGCCTAAATTGTGAAGAAATTTACATAGTAGGGAGAGGATTTAAAGCTTTGCAGAAGGATTAAAATTTACTATGAGCTCCAGCTTAAAAGTGGTACTGTTAAGTGAAACCCTTTATGCAGTTAAACAGCACCCTCATCCTTCACAGAAATACCAGTTACATATAAGAGGCCTGGTCTTCCAGATCAGACCAAAGGTCACTTTCACGGTGAGTTTGAATGAAGATTTAGACTTGCCTTTGGATTTTAATTTGTTATTGTACGTACCTGTTTCTCCACTTTCATGGGGGATAATTTTTTTTTTACAAGACTATCGCATTAAGAAAACATGCTTGAGAAGGTGAAGACAGCCCAGTGATAGTGCACGGAGCAACAGGAAGCACTCAGAATGTGAAGTGAGTCAAAGAAATCTCAGCTGTGCACCAAAGAGAATAACATATCACTGAGATAAATTCCCTCGCTCACACCAGGGAGCACAATCATCCTTCATTACACACTCAGGCCCAGGTTTGCAAAGTGGGTAGTGATTCCAGTTGCCTGTGTTCCTGTTACTTTGAGCTGACCTAGATTTGAAAGAGGAAGGAGGGGGAAACGAGGAGTGGATATCCAGACCTTAGAGTAAACCTCCTGGGATCAAACTTTTGCAAGTCTGTTGCAGAGTTATTTTAGGTTGAACACAGTAAAGCTGATGCATTAAAGAACACTGCCACCAGGTAACTAAAGTTACATCTTTTTAGCTGGTCTAGAAGTTGATCTTATACTGACTTCACCTGTTGTGATGATAGAAAAATTAAACTGGGGTCCGTACAAGAACAGGTGACCCGACAGCTTACCTCAGTTAAGCCATAGCAGGATCCAAGGCAACAGCACAAATGAAAATAAGATGGTTACCAATTCTTGTGTCACCTTTGTCTTCCCAGTTCAAATTACTTTCTTCTCATTTATTAACTCATATATAGGCATGTTTATTGGGAAAGCCTTCAACGTGACACTGGAGCAAGGCTAAACCACCTCCATAATAAGATACCTTCCTCCATGAGGCTCTTGTCAGATAAATCATGTTGTCCCCAGTTCAAAACAGTAAAGGATGAACCTATCTTGTTTTTTTGCCATAATTCAAATGCAGACATGTTCTCAAATTATGCTAAAGCTTTAAGACTTTCTACTAAAGATCCATAGCATAATCTGAATATTCAAGTACTGGCACACCTCTCTTGCATAGGAAATGTTAAGATCAGGGAACGTAGCCAATAATGCCAGCCATCTCACACTCTCTTAAAGGGCGGCAGCAAATCATGAGAATTCATGCAGAGAGAGGTTTAAAAAAAATCTATTCTCTCTCTGATCGGAAAATTTTTATTTTTCAACATCCTCCCAAATATTTAAGCGTTTGTTTCACTTTGCCCCAAATCAAGATATTGCTCACAAGATCTGTGACATTTCTTTTGACATAAACACTGATTTTTGCCAAGGCAATCAGTGATTTTGTTCCTTAAAAAAAAAAAAAATCACTTTGTTGGAATACAAATTTTCTGCATAACATAGATTTGGTAGTGGTAAAAAAAGAATAACAGAACTAGGACTGACCCTTCCCTTCCCCTTCTTCAGCTACTGCCAGGATCTGGGAGCTTCACACTCTCCTGTACTTCTTTAAAAGAAAGGATAAAAATAGCCTTAATGAGCAGCTCTGTAACTACTAACAGCAAGTATTTCAGTCAGAAAGAAATGTCACTGTTAAGCTTTCAGTGGTTGTTATATATAACAGCAATTTAAAAACATATAGTGTAAAAATGATGAAAGCTACCTTGACAGGGGTGCTTTTAAATCTGCAAGATTTATGGAAATATGAAATAAATATTTAGCATGTTGATTTTACATGCAAGAAGGAGTCAAATGCATGCCATTACCAACATCTTTCCTCCCTCCCCCCACTACTGTTTTCAAGACAGTAAAACACACCTCATCATTGCACATATTCTGTTTTTCCTTTGTGCCTGGAGACACTCATATGATTTATTATTTAACAATAAATAAATAAAATCTGGTGCATTAATTGTGTGGCATAGAAGATTTCAAATGTAATTGAAAGTCTATTCTCATCACCAGCTACATTGTGTAGTAGGTGACGGTTTCAAATATTAAATAACTCTGGAGACAAGGGAACAAATATTCCCTGTGAATAGGTATGGAGTTAATTGAAAGCTGCCCTATTGTTCTACTACTGTAATCCAAAACACACCTGCAAGGGCTTCCTTCCTCTTTCAATTCATATACACAACCATTTGTGGGGAAAAAAAAAAAAAAAGTAAAATGAAGGGAAGGGAAGGAAGACAAGAATATGAGAATAATCTTGTTTTTCCCACCATCTAAAAAGAGTTAATCAAAGTAAAATGCATGTTGCAATATCAAGGGGGGGAGGGGAAAAGAGCTTAAGAGATTAAGTGCATAAATGGAATGGAATTTAGCCACATACCATTACAGTCAGTAATAGAGATTTTTTTTTTCCTCCTCCAAACAAATATCACAAATAGAACCAAACAGTAAAGGATAATTTGGGGTGGTAGTTCTGAAGTCCTCTATTCAATGTCAAGAGAATGCATGAACAGTGATGCATGCTATCTGGCTGAGAAAAGGGAATTCTAAAGTAGGCTCCGTTCTTCATGGTCAGACAATTTCTTTTTTGTGTTCTGCCAGAACTCTAATTGTAAAGCTCTTTTCAATCGCACCAATCAGCCATGTCTTTCAAGTTGGCTCCCCCCATTCTATTATTCAGCTGACAAGCAGTTATAAAAAGAGATTTTTTTTTCCACATAGGCAGAAGCTATACGAAGATAAGTGACTCCAGTTACATTTGAATTTTAAAAACAGATTCTTTCATAAATTTGTAAGTTGCTGTCAATGACTTTTTTTTTTTTTTATCTGGCAACTGGAAACACTTTCTCCCCTTAAACAATAATAAAATGAGATAAGCTAGTGAAATACCTCTGAGTAGGAGTACAGACAAAACAGAATGCCGTCAGAAAGGGACAGATTTTAGCCAACCCAGAATAAAAGGCCTGTAGAATATTTCATGCCCTGGAAAAAAAAAATGACCACACAACTTTAGATAACTAGATATCACATTTTCATGTTTGATAAAAATCTGAGGCTGGAGGGAAAAAGAAGTGTTGGGTGGAACAGGTTTATTTTAGTTGGGTGGAGTCGTAACATACCTTTTCTTGTTACAAAGGTGTCTGAATTTTCTGAAGCCAGATCCTTCTCTTATCCTGAATTAATAAATGGCTCATTTGATTTCAGTGGTTTTATTTGAGATAGACTTCAGAAAAGGGCAAGAAAGCAAGTGGAAGCTGCCAGTGTGATTCAAAACTTTGTGTGTATAATATTCTTCCACACAGTATTCCTAGACTATGGACTGTTCAGAGAGGTTTGCAAGACAGCTTCCTGAAAATAAAACAAAAAGGAACATTAGGGGAGATATCATCTCCTGTTTTCAACATTCCAAGGTAAGATCAGCTGCTTCAGACAACCTTTGGATACTTGAAAATTTCAGAGTGGTCATTCTGCTGACATGAGAAAAATCACATTGGGTTTTCTGCATTAGTTCAATAAAGAACAAAAAAAGTGAAATGGAAATGACTGAAGATATGCCACAAATAGGAAGTTACATCAGAGTATGTTGGAAAGTGTTTTCAGGAAAAGAATTAACAAAATGTAAGGAAATGCAACTGTTGGATGCTATGTGCAAAACAAGAAATGCATTTAAAGAAGTCAAAAGGCCTTCTCCAGTCTGGAAAGAGACTATAATTCAGGCAGGCCATAAGGGGAGACACATTCTAGACAGTATAGTTACCAACAAGCTATAGTCATCTTATGACCAGTCACAGTATGCAAACCAAAGGACTAGAGACAGTCGAGGAGTGATGAAGTATCATGGAAACCAAATGTCTAAATAAAAACAAAACTCATAATACAGACCAAGTTGTCAAGGACCAAATAATAAGAATCACAGAATCATAGAATCATAGAATGTCCTGAGTTGGAAGGGACCCACAAGCAGTATTGAGTCTGTCCCTGCACAGGACAACCCCAAAATTCTCAATGTGTCTGAGAGCGTTGTCCAATCACTTCTTCAATACAGCCAGGCTTGGGGCCATGACTGCCTCCCTGGGAGCCTGTTCTAGTGTTCCACCACACTCTGGGTGAAGAAGGTTTTTCTAATGTCCAACCTAAACCTCCCCCGACGCATTTTCCTGCCATTCCCTTGGGTTGTGTCATTGGTCACTAAAGAGAAGAGTTTGCCACCTGCCCTTCCTCCTCCCCTTGTGAGGAAGCTGCAGCTGCCATGAGGTATCTCCTCAGTCTCCGGTCCTCATATGGCTTCCCCTCCAAACCCTTCACTAACTTTGTGTCCCTCTTCTGGACACTCTCCAGTAGCTTTGCATCATTTTTATCCTGTGTCACCCAGCCCTGCACACAGAGCTCCAGGTGAGGCCGCACCAGTGCAGAGCAGAGCAGGACAATCCCCTCCCTGCCCAGCTGGCCATGCTGTGCTGGATGCACCCAGGACACAATTGACCCTCTTTGCTGCTAGGGACACTGCTGGCTCATGTTCAATTTGCTGTTGACCAGAACTTCCAGATTCCTCTCTGCCTAGGCATGATACCCTAGGCAAAGAAAATATTTGAACAAATGTCCTCAATATTTTCCACAGTGTCATTTAAAAAAAAAATGGTATAAGATGGGAAAAATCTAAAAGGTTCAAGGAGCTTACAGTTTCAGTATGTCAGACAAATAGTTCAGGCACAACATTCTCCAAACATAATGCTGATTTTTTTTTTTTCTAATGAGCATTTGCAATACCAGCATGCATCCCCTCAAAGAAGAAGAAAATTAAGACAGCCAAGGCCCTTAAAAACCCAAATGGACCAAAAGAAAAAGTTTACATTCCTTCATTTCCAGAGTTAGCTTTCTGAATGATAGTAAAGCCAAAGTGAGATAAATAATTCATCCAAGACTGTAAAGTAGGTCAGTGCAGACTCAAGACCACAAGGTTCCTTGTGTGTCCTTTAACTGTTAGAAATTAATTCTTTGACAAAGCTGTCACTATGCAATTAGCTAAAACAGTCTTAGTTGCTACTATTTATTAAAAATTGGTTTCAAATGTCTTCCTGTGACTCTTCCCCTTCATTTTATCCAAACAGAGAATGTGTCTATCACATAAGCTGTTATCAGACCAGACAGAGAAACAGAAAATTGCATTCTATGGGTAAAGAACTCAAGTCAGATACATTACAAATTTAGAAAACAGCCAGGCATGATTGATTGACTGGTTATTCATCTGAACCCACTAGGAAATGCAACATCATTTTATCAGCATGTTCTCATTTCAAGAGTGCAAGAGTGCTATGGCTCTTGGTTTAAGTGAGCTATTTTTCGTCAATATATATATATATATATATTTTTTTTTTTTTAATTTAAGCAGAATTTTGAGGCAGAGCCTCAGAAATTAGCCTGCAGGACTCCATGGCTCTATTTGACTTCTCAGCATTTCCCAGAGGGCTGTATACGTGTTTGCTAGTTAGCTTTCCACACCATTTTTAGGTGCTTAGGAAAACTACTTATCTCTATGCATCAGTGAAGAGTCCAGGTATTTGACTGGACTTATGGATGTTGTTAAGTGGAGAAGGACCTAAAAAGTACTTAGTTCATAATTTCAGTCTCACCTTGCTCTTCTAGGACAAGAGACGCAACTGACAGCACCTGTAGTGACACAAAACACAAGCTCATAAGGAGCAAAAAGCCTACAGGAGAGAGAGAAGGTATCTTTTTTTTCCAGGCTTTTCTTTACTTGTTTACCCCACTCAGCACTGCAGCTCAATGCTTGCTGTATTTTCTGAAGTTTTCTAAGATTGTGAAGCATTTTCCTTTGCATGTGTAGTTTTATGTGCTTGCAATGGTTTGACATTTGGCATGTGGTGCACCACATTATGAAAGGTCCTTAACAAGACTGCTGAAATATGAAAGTAATACAATAGATTGAATCTTGTCAGTATACCAGTTTTGGTACACAAGATATCATAATCTGTCAATTGACAGATTATGAGTACAAAGATTTTTTGTGTTTGTGAATGAAAAGCCACTAGAGAGAGGGAGGAAAATAAGTCAGTTAAAGAAAATGAGACCAGAAATCAGAATAGGAATCTCAAAAGATGGAAAACTGCTTAAAGAACTTGTTTCATATGTCATTAGAATCAGATTGCTTTGTTTCCCTAACTGTGGCTTTCTACAACCACCTTGCTAATAAACACACAGCAAGGAAGGACACAGCACTGTCAAAATTTCTGAGACTCATGTCCTAGCTCATCCTATACCTCCTTCTGTCAGTGGTAGGTGACAGAGGCTCTGGAGGAGGGTTCTTGCTCTATTTTGCAGCTGAGTGCCCTCAGTGCTGTTTCATACCACCCTGGAACCAGCAGAGCCAAGTGAACACATCACGGAGCCAAGGAAACACGTTGCCCCTCACTGTTAGTAAACTCATATCTCATCTGAGAGACTTCCATCATGTCTTGGGAACCACAGCTACAACAGCTCCTAGACCAGCAGTTCTGAGAAGCATTTTCACTTGTTAGTGGAAAAACAAGGAATTAATGAGTGTGTGCGAAAGCAAACCTGAAAAATTTTAACTGCACTATTGCTGTGTTATAGTTGGAAAAAGACCAGAAAGCTTGACAGAATAAGATACAAGGCATCCATCAATAGCAGATATGGAATAACCCATCCACAAGAGAAGAGATCAGTATAATTTGATTTATTGTCTGAATGATATGGAAATACTTCTCCAGATACATTTAATCACACAGATATTTTTGCTATCCATAAAAACACACGTGTTTTCTACAGTCCTGCTTACAATCCACCATTGGCTGTAGCAGTGACTTCCACAAGGAAATAATGAGCTGTGTGAAAAAATATTTCTGTTAAATGCTTGTGAATGCCATTGCATAACCTTTGCTTATACTTTGAAAAAAAACAGATGAGTAAAAGGTCACGATCTGCCTTTTTACACTTACTTTGTGTACATTACAGTGTTTCCTCATCCATTTCCTCTGACAGATTTTTGAAGTTCTCTTTTGACAGGCAAATCAGTATTTTCAAACAATCTCAACAAAATTAGATTCACATGACAACCTTCTTAATGCTGACTTAACAAGTGTGCTAACCATGCTAATGCATTTCAAGCAAACGCATGTGACTGTTTTGTAGTCCAGAAGCATTAAGACAGGGCCACAGATAGCAATATTTGCTGTCCTGGGCCCATTTTCTTCTTCACAGCGTATAGATACCATGCCTGTCAAACCTGTGCGTGTGGTAGAATAGTATCAGGATTTCTCTACAATGAACAATTAAATGAAATTTAGAAGTGGCGTATTTTAATTAGAGTGATTCCAGACACCACCAGCCATCTTAAAACTTCACAAAATAGTTGTGAATAAATTGTATTTGGTTGGTATTCAAGAAAAACATTAAAAGTCTTGAAGGGATGTAGTACTCTACCTAAAATTAACATTTTTTTAAGTTATGAATTTGTCACAAATACTCAATGACATTTCTCTGTCATGTCTATAAACATTTTTTCTTCTCAAAACTGTACTAGTTTGTTATGCTTGCCCTTAGTGTTCATATAACTACCTTCATCTGCACGCAGTGCTATAAACTGTTTATAAACATGGAAAGGGAGCCAATGGGAGCCTTTACTATTTAGGTCACTGCTGAAGAGTTAAGCCAATGCAATGAACTCCTGAAATTCCCAGCCTCAGAGTGTCACAGGGCATGTTTTAGAGAGCGTCCACAGTAATAACGGAATCTAACCTATGCAAACAAATAATGCTTAATAAAACAATTACATCATGCATGAGAAACAGCTGTGGCAGCAAATACTCTGTGGTTACTTGTGCAATAAGGAAGGTTTAAGAAAGATGAATTAGGCACAAAATGTTCAGAAGGTCTCAATTATTTCTTCCTTTTTCTGTAGCATAACTTGAATACTGTTAACCTAAAATTGTTTCACAATAGCACATTTCTGTTTCTGGATGACTTTTTAAAAGAGAAGTTAACCTGTACTGTACCGTAATAATAGAGTATTGAGTATTCCTTTTGTGCATGTATATACATATGAACAGAGGATGTTATGTTTGTGAATGCTTTCAATCAATCTACTTTCTTTCAGCAAAATTCTAAGCTAAACATATGGACACATATAAACACTATGAAAAGAAAAATTACACAGCAATATGTATCCATACCAACACTTGTTGAAGGCAACGAAGGGGGCTGTTTGGAAGCATTTTATCCCAAGGCAGAGAAGCCCATGCAGCAGCCTTGGCACTCAGAGTCACAGGGTAGCCAGGACTCCACATTGTGAGGATCTCCAGAGAAATTCAGGCTTGGCTTCCAACTCTGTAGCACTACATGCGAATGCTTTCAGCAGTGGTGCCAACACGGCATCTAACCCCCTGGGGCGTAGAAGTCTGGAAGAGCTTGAAAAGACTTTAAACGTGCACTATGTGGAACAAAGTACCCAAGTGACACCCAGGAAGCCATGGGGTAGTTTCAGAGTCCAAGGAATATTTCTATTTTGTTTGCACATTAACATGGGGTGAGAAGGGCTTTGGTATGTCAGATACACCAGAGGACTGTGCTGCCATTCAGCGAGACCTGGACAAACTAGAGGGCTGAGCAGAGAAGAATCTGATGAAGTTCCATATGGGCAAGTGTAGGGTCCTGCACCTGGGGAGGAATAACCACAGGCACCAGTACAGTTTAGAGGCTGACCTGCTGGAAAGCAGCTCTGTGGAGAAGGACCTGGGAGTCCTGGTGATGGACCATGAGCCAGCAATGTGCCCATGTGGCCAAGAAGGCCAGTGGTATCCTCGAATGATTAGGAATAGTGTGACCAGCAGGTCAAAGGAGGTTGCCTTTGCCTTCTACTCTGCTCTGGTGAGGCTGTATCTGATGTACTGTGTCCATTTCTGGGCTCCCCAGGTCAAGAAAGGCAAGGAATTACTGGAGAAAGTCCAGTAGAGAGCTACAAAGGTTATCAGGGAGCTGGAGCATCTTTCTGATGAAGAAAGACTGAGACAGCTGGGTCTGTTCAGCCTGGAGAAGAGAGAGCTGAGAGGGGATCTCATTAATGCTTATAAATATCTTAAAGATAGGTGTCACAAAGATGGCGCCAAACTCTTTTCAGTGGTGCCCAGTTACAGGATAAAGGGCAATGGGCAAAACCTAAACACAGGAAGTTCCATCTGAATATGAGGAGAAACTTTTTTGCGTTGAGGGTAACAGAGCACTGGAACCGGCTGCCCAGAAACTTTTTGGACTTTCCTTCTCTGGAGACATTCAAAACCTGCCTGGACACACTCCTGTGCAATCTGCTTCGGGTGAACCTGCCTTAGTGGGAAGGTTTGACCAGATGATCTCCAGAGGCCCCTTCCAACCCCAACCATTCTGTGATTCTGACCTGTGGAGACTTTGGTAGCAAAGCAATCTTAATCAAAAAGAAAAAAAGCCATTGCGTCAAATTAAATATCACATTCTTCTACCACTATGTGGAGTAAATCAGCACAAACCTTTTCATACAAAGAAGAGAAATAGCTAAAATAGGTTGGATGCTCATATTCTATCTTCTCAACAGTATTAATAACACTGATTATATTAACTAGACTTCTAGGGTGACTACCTCAGATGAATATTACCCCTATATCCTTCCCTCTTAAGAAGCAGAGTTGTCATTTGTTTACAGTTATGATCTAAGTCATATAATAATATGTCACATGCTGCCAAGGAGATGTTTTAATGAAGAACTATTAAAAAAAATGTTAAAAAACCTCTAAAGAAAGTATTTCCTACTCAAATATATATATGTGTATATATATATATAGTATTTGACTTGGCGAGGAGTTTTCTTTGAAAATTATTTTAAAAGGAAAATATAGCTTCTGTTAAAGTGCATCGGTACTCCAAGGTCAGGAAAATAATCTCAGTCCAGATGAAACAAACATTTTGATTTATTGAACTGAACCAACACATGTTATATATTCTATTTTGGAATCTGCCAGTTTCTGGTGACAAGATGTTCTGTGGAAGTTGTTATTTGGATGCCCCATGTCTGTGGTCTCTCCTGCAGCCTGACCTTGGCCGACCTGCATTTCCTATGGCATACCACACAATTGTTCTCTTGGGGCCCATCAGGAGACAGTAAGATTTCCCTTGATTCTCTTTTTCATGCAGATTTGCCCACTCTCTCACTCATCTCATTTTTCTGTGCCCCAAAGTAGGAAAACTCAACTTCATTGCATACTTTTCTATACCATGATGATCAAAGCCATGTTTTCTATTTCCCACTTTCTATAAATATGAACTAACATTCTTTTGTCTCAGTGTGCACTAGTTTACCTTTGCTTTTGCTGTCCTAATGCTTCTCTCTGTAATTGTTATTTGAGGTTGTTGCTTCTCCAAGCAGCTAACCAACCAAGTAGGAAGGGAAGAGCAGAGGTGGTACTGCTGGTCTCACGGATGCATACTGAAGTTCTTCTGTGATCACAGTAAAGGACTCCCAGTACCAGTAATTCATAGCAATTCCTAAAGACTGAGACCCATGGATAAGCTTAGAAAAGGGTTTCAGCATCAAGAATTTTCAGTATAACATTTTTTAAGACCCTCCATACTCTGCCATTCATTAATTTATTTTCCTTTAGGGATGGGTGGGAAGCAGAAGGAAGACCTGGATCTCACAGAAGGCATGCAGTCATACTTTTTGACATTTTTTTTTTCTACAGTGGAGAAACAAAACATTCATTGTCTTCTCATGCTGTGGCAGGAATATGGGGCAATACACATGGCTCATTCCTTCCTCCTCTGGACAAACTGCACCTTTCTGGCAACATAAAGGCAAAGGGAAGTCTGGTCTTGAATTAAGAAATTAGAAATGTAGTAATTTAATCAAGTGTCTCACTCAGGAAGAATGTTTCAACAATGAAAGCAATCCTGGCAATGAAAGTTTTGAAGATATTCCACAGAACATCTACCAGTGACTGGTAGAGTCTCAGAAAACTGCTGTTGCATTCAATTAAGGGTTGTAATTTGGGATTTTTTCTTTTTTTCCCTCCCACTCATATAGTCAGTAGTAGCACCCTATAGCTGCATCACTTTAGTACTGATGCATGTAAAGCATGGAAAAAATTAGATGATGGAGAAGAGGAAACTTGCCTTGAAATCATTTGGTAAATGAGACACTAAGGTAGAACAAAAAATTAATGTTTTCTGGATATGTGCTTTGAATAGTATATATACACTTAAGCAATTTATCCTCAATTGTCCTCCAAATTTCCTTAGTACAGCATACACTTTCTATGCCTCAATTCTTCAACACCTAATGGAAGGAAACAAAAAAATGTTATTACATCACAGGATGCAGTTTATCAGTCCTTAAAAGAGAGGACAGAAGCTCTGTTGATAGTGAGCACTAGTATGTACTGGGTTATGCAGCTGTGTATGGAGTAAAATGTTTCCATACACTTGAAAAAGTTAATTAAGATTAACTTAAACTTTGGTTTAAGTAGAGCTCAAAACTTATGATTTCTGGTCTTAATTACTTAATTGAGTCCAATACCTAGGAATGAGCCAAAAAAAGAACTGCTGACAGACAGCTATGGGTGAAAAGGGAACAATCTTTATATTTTCCACGGCTAAGGAAAACTTCTCATGCCACACAAGGCAAAAGAGAATATGTTACAGCTCCTTGAGGGATAACCTTTCTAACACTTGTGGAGAAAATAGAGGGAAAATGTCACTCTTCCTGGGAACAGAAAAATTTACTGTGCTTCTCCAACTTTGCTTATAAAAGGCTCATGAGTCTCATACATGTTTTTAGTCTAGTATTGGGCATTACTATTCTAATCAAAGCAATGTCTGACTAGGATCAGTTTAGTACTCATGGCTGTAAACCTTCATATTACTAAAGCTAATTAGAAAGTAGTTTTGTTTCATAGAAAAAGGTGTTGTTTGGGGTTTTTTTGTTTGGTTGTTTTTTGTTGTTTTTTGTTTTTGTTTTGTTTTGTTTTGTTTTTTTTGTTTGGTTGTGTTTTTTTTTTGGGTTTTTTTTTTTTTAGTTTTATTTTAAAGCTTAAAAAAAAACCAAACCCCAACTCTTCCTTTTTAAGGTTCTCTCTCAAAGACTCCTTCATTCTTAATTTGTTTTCCAGAAATTAAAAATAAAAATAGGTTTGATACTGAACAAATAATAGGTTTTTAAGGATAATAAGGATTTTAAGGATAATAAGGATTTTAAAGGATATTTCTCAAATTTCTGTGCAGTTGCAAAAATGCTTTTCTTTTAAAGAAACACTTCAAGTAACTTAATTCTCTAATTCAGACTATGAGTAAAAAAAAAGCAAATAACACATCAAAATAATCAATAACTTCCATACTTCCTTTCATAGGAAGACTATCATTGGAATGTAAATAGACAAAATACATGTTTGATAAGCACAACAAGAAGAGTTTAAAATTCATTAATACTTAAGGTCTGAAGAATTTACGTAAAGGTTCTTTTCAAAGATTCACATTACTAGAGCTCTTCCAAATGGGCACATCTTGCTCAGAACAAAGAAGCATTAAAATGAAAGGACTGCTTAGTTGTTGTTGTTGTTTTTTTAAGAAAAAAAAAAAAAATATGTTTTTTCAGGTCCTTGCTAGGACATAATGTGTAAGGGCTCAGCAGTTATTTGATCTTGCTGCTACTCGCGGTTAAGGGTTTTGGACAGACCAGCAGATTGGCATCCAGTAGCTGGATGGTGGATGTCAGTCTTCTCCTATAAAGTAGAATAAGGAACTGCATTCTGTATGTATAGGATGGGCTCAGAGTGAGAAAGAAAAGAACAGAGGTATGACCTTACCTTTTGTCATAATTATGGGAGAATCTTAAATGTAATCACTTCATATTGAAAGAGTTTAATTTGAACAATTAGGTTTTAATTTGCACTTTTTTTTGTATGCAAGGCAAGAAAAAAACCAACTTCTTTGCTCTTCAAAAATGTAAAGTTAGCACAAGTTCACTGAGATTTCATGATAAGATTCTCTCAGGTTTTGTCTAGAAAAATAAAAGGATTTTCTAAAACTTTGCTGCAAAATTGAGTGCTCTTCATGCTAAAAGGTCCCAGCTTTTACTTGTGAAGGCATATCCCAGCTAAAGAGTATGAAAATGCAAAACTTGCTAGTCTCTTGCGTGTGCTTGATTTCTCACCAAGAACTGTTAATTTATGTTTTTCTTCAGAAAAAAAGTAATTTCATTATTTACCTCAAATGAAGAAGCCAACATAGCTCTGAATACACCAAATTCAGCCTGATTTTATGTATTATGCATTTTGAGATAAAGTTTAAATGCTGACTTGTAGCTACAATGATTTCTAGTTAATTTAAATAGCTTTTTAATTCTATTTTCCTGTAGTCATGAGGTATATTCAAAAAATTAAAACTTTTGAAAATAAACATAGGAATATTTGTCTAAATATTTCTGGCCTTGACTTACGTTTCTTCACAGCTGGTGAAATATTTCCATCAGTTTTTCAGGACCTTTTGGAAACTGGATGGAAGTTCATAGTACTCCTTACTTGAAAGGGTAATGTCACTGTATTAATGTCTTTCCCCATTAACAGAGAATTTCTTCAGGGAACTGGTTGCTGTGAACTTGTGCCACATCTTTGCAAACATGCTAAATTCATCCAGTCTTTTTAAAGGATAAGTATTTAAACTAAGTTGCATTTACCCCATTGGTTATCATCAGCAACATCCTTAGTCACTTTTTCCAGAGAACTTTGTTCTTGTTCAAATTAAAAAAGTAACATTTTAAAAGAAATACTCCTTGGTACATTATGTTGCAGTTTGCCTTCATTTTTCAGTGTCTCCTGATAATTACCATGATTTTCATGTTTGTGACCATGTTTTCATGTTTGTGAAGTATGCAGGCAAGGGGAATATCCAACTAAAGTCAGAGTTATGATGCTTAAGGTGAAATAAATTTCAGAGGTCATTAGACTCCAGGTGAAAGAAGAATGATTTCCATCCTGGATTCTAGAAGACTGTTAAATGCTACTGGTCAATGCTACCGGTTGGTTAAACACATCTAATGCATCAAGTAGTAAACATACCTGAAGAACAGTAGAATAACAGAATCATAGAACAGTTTGCGTTGGAAAGGACTTTCAAAGGTCATCTAGTCCAACCCCCCTACAATGAGCAGGGACAAATTTAACTAGATCAGGTTGCTCAGAGCCTCGGCCTTCAGTGTCTCCAGGGATGGGGCATTCACCACCTCTTTGGGCAACCTGAGCCAGTGTTTCACCACCCTCATTGTAAAAAAATTCTTCCTCATGTGCAGCCTGATACTCCCTTTTTTTAGTTTAAAACCATCACCCCTTTTCCTATCACAACAAGCCCTGCTGAAAAGCCTGTCCCCATCTTTCTTATTGGCCCCTTTTAAGTACTGAAAGGCTGCAATAAGGTTGCCGTGGAGCCTTCTCTTTTCCAGGCTGAATAACCCAAATTCTCTCAGCCTGTCTTCATGGTAGAGGTGTTCCAGCCATGTGATCATTTTTGTGGTCCTCCTCTGGACCCTCTCCAATGGTTTAATCTCTTTCCTGTGCCAAGGCCTTCAGAACACAAGGATAAATTAATTAGACAACTCTGAAACAAGAAACAAAAATGTAGCAGAGAAAAACATTTTGAAAAACAAATTACAGACCAAGACAAACTGAAAGCAGAGTAAACCATGATATGGGTTTACCAAGAACTACTCTGATTGCTTTCTAATAACTGCCAACACAAATAGCACTTTTCACCACTCACTCTGGCTGAGCGATGCCTTGCACTGGCACTGAAACTCCTCTGATCAATTAGTAAAGCAACGCAGCTCACTTAACTGGCACATAACTCCTTTTCTAGTGGGTGAGGAAAAAATTAAAGCTAAGAGTTTAGCAAACTGAGTCAACTGGTTCTTCAGCCAGGTGTATCAGAACTGACATAAGCAGGAAGAGCTTGCAACTGCAAAACTAAAGCAAAGCAGGATGCCACCATTCTATAACCACAAACCTAAGATAAACCAACTGATTTCATAGGGGTAAAAAAAAACAAAAACCAAAACCAAAACAAAAAACACAACCCAAAAATAAAATAAATAATAAAAAAAGCAGAATAGATCTAATCTTACTGGGTTTCAATAAAACATTTGATGTGCAAAATCAGTTCCAAGGAAAAATACCACAGAAGTTAACATGCAGGTAATGAACAGGCAAGCAAGGAGACAGCAATGGCTGCAATTTAACTCAGTGGTCTGGTTTCAAAAGCACAAACAGGTAGGGAAAGGAGATATCTTTTCATCATTGCATGCACAGCTCTTCAGGCTGTTCATACAATGGTGGTTGTTATTTCACCCAAGACAAGTCTCCAGGTGACGAGGGAGGAGCTGCTCATAAAGGCAGTTGGCAAACCAGAAAGATGTGCAGCATTTCTCTTGGCCAGGATGATATTTCTGTAGCTGCTCTGAGAGTTGCAGGGAAAAGAGGAAGTATTCAGGGAGTCCCTGAGAGAACCTATTTGTCTTTATTGCATATGATAAAAGAAGGGGATGGAGTATCTTAAATTTCCTTCTCTATAATGCTATGTCTATGCACTCTGAAACATCTTGATAATCCAATTTGAGCCATTTACCTCAAGAGAACTTAACCTTAATAAACTTGGAGTACATTACCGTATCTGTTTTATTGATTTTTTTAAAAAACTTTCTTTACCTCCTATATCCTACCATACACATCTATTGTGCAACATGTGCAACATTTAACTCGTATATTGCTGAAAATTTGTGGGTAAAGGGTAGAAACAAAGTCACAAGAAAAAGATAAAAGAAAGATCACTGAGACGGAGATGTCTCTCTCCAATATAGCTGTGCAGTATACACAGGTTTCTTAAGACCACATCCAATATGACTGTGAGCAGAGTCCTTCCACAACATTGAAGTTTGTTAGCTCGTACAGCTCTTGACTGCAGAGAAAAATCTCCTCAGATGACCATCCATGTCTATTCTTTTTGCATTAGCTGTGTTGATGCTGTATTTGACATCAGTAGCATCACTTCAAAGTACGCAGTCCACTTACTTCTGAGAGCACAAACACATGCCCTACTGGGAGTTTGTCCCTATTTCTGCCAGTGCTCCTCTGGATATGGAGATCGAGGCTTTGGGGAGGCCCTTTATGTCAACGCTGTCTTATTAACACAAGCATCCAAAGATCCTTCTCTTGAAGAAAGTAACTGTATGTATTTCCCTGTAGACCTCAAGTGCTGATCATAAGCATAGGAGGTGTGAAGTGACACAGAAAGGGCAGTGGATAGAGTAGTCAGCAGTAAAACTGCTCAGTGATGTCAACACCTTAATAGAAAGCTGATTACAAAGCATAAAAAGTCCTGGTTAACAAAGCCAAATAACTTCATCTCAAGACAAGTAGTCTACAAATACAGTGCACTTTAGGGCAGGCTAACCACTGCTAACACCTTATCTATGTAGACTTTGTAGGTGGCTTACAGCAGGAAGAGAGCTGTAGTGCCTTGCCAAGCAGAGACCTCAAGACAACAGAGGAATACATGGAGATAAGTATCCAGAGGACACATGATTATGTGAACTAAAAGCTAGACCTCTAACTGGAGCAAGTCAGCAAAACTATAACAAACTAGCCTAAAGACTTTAACCTTCTGGTTCCCAAAATAAGGGATTTCAATATGAAGCCACAGTGTTGCCATGGGCCTTAAAAAATAATTCTGTTGTGGGGCTTGAATCACAAAGTGGAGTCATGAGCCCAAGAGCACTGCTGGCAAAAAGGTCAAAGGCATGGAAAGAAGGATTAGCAGGAGAAATATTTAAAAAAACCTGTCTATACATAACATCAAGAATCAATTTTCTTACCCCAAACTGAACTTTAAAAAAAAAAAAATGTTTGCGCTGCAACCTGTGCAGAAACAAGCTGCGTATGAAGCCTGATAAAAAAGTCTCAAACTAGGCAAATACTGACCATTGGCCTCACATAATTTGACAGGCAATAAGATAGAGGCATCTGTTACAGATCATATAGCTCAACAGTTTTTCAGTTCTTCAAAGGCCAACACTAAAGTGGACTGCTCCACAAATCAACCAGCATGCTACAGCATTTTATTCTGGATTCAATTCTTTTTACTTCTATCAAAGTAAATAATGAACTCTACTAAGACAAAAGAAAAATCACATCAGAAGTCTGTTTTTTCTCATAATTGCTAGACAGGATAAGAAAAAGAATGCTCATTCATGACTAAGGCTGTTGTTTCTTTGTTATTTTTAGAACTTTAGATATCAGTCCTGACTTTTAGTCTAGAGAAAGTTATCGTGCAGGATATAGTGTAGTTTAGAGCTTAAGTTTCTTGTACAGTCTTTTTTAAGGAGATCTTAGATTTTTACATTCGAAGGTCTATCTTTAAATGCAATCAAATATTTTTTAGCCAATCAGGTATAATAAATATTCAAAAGCCTCAGTTTGAACATTACACATAATTGACGTTACAGATATCTGTTTACACTGGCATGACATCAGAGATTGTCAGACTGGGAAATCAGGAGGATGGGCTTCACATTTGCCAACCTGAGCCACTAATCTGTGTTAACAAATCCCAGCAACGCCACCCCTCCTCCCAATCCTATCGCTGTCTCTACAACAAGAAAGAAAGGCTGTTGGCCTGCATTTCTCTACTACCTAAGAACAGGCAGTTATTTTGAAAGCTTTTCTTTGTTGTGTATAATCCTGTTCCTTACATTCTGCTTTAGGGTCACCAGGCCACAAGATTGCAGAAACAGGTATGCTGACAGTTCTATGTAGCAGCATATGATTGTTTAATTTCCGTTCCCGCCCATCAAGAAGAAGAAAATTAAGGGAAGTTAAATCTTCTTTAAGGAACTTCTTTTGAGTCAGCTTAGTGACAGTCCTCATCACTGTACTGTGTCTCATAGTCAGTGTTTTGGGCTCCACAACTGATGGCTACAACCAATTCAGTAAAAAAATGAAGGCTTTCTTCCCACTGTTACAAATAATTGCAAAAAATGACAGAGGTGTGCAGGATCTGGTGCCCTCGTCCCCAACCCTGCAGCTCACTCCCCCAAGAAGTCCATCTGTTTTCTTCCTCACTGTCTCCCACTAACCTCTGGGCACTGTAGTATTCCCACCACAGGCCACACCATGGTACCAACCCTCCTGTTCCCTTTCCCAGGATGACCCAGCTCTGTCCATCCCTTACAGGCATGGAACCAGATAGTTTTGTCTGACTTGCCTGCAGCCCAGGGAAGCAGAGAGCAGGCAGAGATATGCCCTGTTGCAGCAAGGGCCAGAATATCCCAGGGGTAATGCATTACTACCCTCCGAGATATTCCCCTCCTGAGAGCTGGGAGAAGGAGTGAGATAAAGTAGTTTAACTGAGGGATATAGGAAGCTACGAACAGATTTATTAAAAAGCTTTTATAGCAAGCATCTATTTACTTCCTAGCAGAAGTCAAATGCTATAACCTCTTGTATCTGTGTCACCACTTTTTGAACCCCCAAAACTTTGACAGTATTCCACAAATTACAAGCATGTCTTGGGTACGAAAAGGTGTGTGAACCAGTGATGCAGTGCAAGTTCTGTTCACAGAAGTGAACTAATGCAGCCCAACCAGATGTGGCTGGAGGACAGAAAGCCTACAAAGCAGAAGACCTCCAGCAGACCTGCCTGTTTGAGCTCACTGCAACAGCACATCAAGGCCACAGCAAGTATTTACACACAGTGGCTTCAACTCTTCCAGCTCCAGAAGAAGCAGGTAACTTACTCTGCCTCTCAGCCTGATCAGATAGTCAGGTTTGGGGCACCATGCTGCTAAACAGGGTAAACAAGGACAGTCAAATAATTTAATACAGACTGTTTTAACCACTGGTCTGAGAGACAATAAATAAGTGGGCTCTGAATACAGTATTGATTTTTCTATACACTAAGTACAATTGATGGTAAAAGCCTAGTTATATTTAAGTTTGGTTTAAATAACGTACTCCATACATTATTATAAAATACTTGTTTGTAGCTGTCATATTTATTTGTAGTGCTTCTTTTAAGCTGCTCCAAAATAGAAACAGAAAGTTCTGCTGAAGTCCATCAGAAGTCAAGCTTTGTCTTTTGTACCGGCATGAAACAAAACTTTTAACATCATTATATGGTATAGCCCCCCAAATTGCATTTAAAAAAACAAAACAAAACAAAAAGACAACAAAAAAAACACCCACAGGATCCAAAGCTACCTCCAGAAATTCTTGAACTTACTACACTGTGCAGCCAACCCTGTATAAAGTACAGCAGCTGTATAAAGAAACACAGCAGGAGCACCAGGCATGAAAAATACCTTGCTCAAATGTTGCTGAAAGAGAAAAAACCAAACCAAAACAAAACAAAAACAAAAACAAACCACCAAACAAAAACAAAACCACAAAACCCAACCAAATATCTCTATAAACACAATAATCGCTACTCCCTGTAACAGGTCTGATCTACAGCCTCCGACTATGACTACTACTACTTTAAGTTAACTGAATTTCACAAAACTAACCAAACATTTCGGGCAGTCTGAAAAAAATAAACAAAAAAATCCTACCATCCATATGAAGCATGAGCAAGAACAGATTCAAAGCACAACAGACACCCCTATCACCACCTTTGCTTAGGCAAGACAATGTGCAATTTCTACTTCCCCCCACTGGCTTCCAAGCTCCTTAATTTGCTGTCATCTGGTACTTAAGTCTTTCAGCCTGGGCTTATGCCTGGTAACTGATTTTCCACACCTTCATGCTGCTTCCTACATTCTTCAGAGATCACACTATTTTTCATTGACTACTTACTCAACAAGGGTAAAAATATCAGACTATGGTCTAGAACAAACAGAGCAACTCAGTACTTACTCCTCATCTTGTTTACTAATGCTTATTGTAATGATTTCTGTTAAATATTCATGAAATATTAGTACACACATTGTACTAACCAGTACATAAAGACATAAAATGAAGACATCTTCACTGAAAAAAAACAAAACCACAAAACACAACAACAAAAAACAAACCACAACAAAAAGCAAACCACAACAAAAAGGACAGCTGAAAAATCTTTGTCCTGGTTGGCATGCTATCAGTGCAAAATTTTAAAGCCTCGAGAATTGCTTAAATTCCCATCTGTTGCAGAAAAACACATGAAACAAGCAGAAGATTAATAAAAGTTAGAATAAAAGAGCATAAAAGACAATACAAAGTCAGAATATGGTATGTGCCAATACGAACAAAATTAGAGTAATAATTTGGGTAGGTTATAGGCCAGAGATAAAAGCCCGATAAGTTCCCAGAAAACCAGATTACTGAGAAAGCTATTAGAAATGAAAAAGAAAGATAAATGAAAACTGTATGAATGACATTTGTATAATTTTATTGGACTGATTAAATTAACTTTTAGTTAGTAGAATAGTGTGGTAATAAAAAGAGGTACAATAAGTATAAATTATTTGTACAGCTATAAACAAAACAATTGATGAATCTAATGTCAATTTCTTACTTTATTTGATCTGTTTATTATTGTTATAATGGTAACATTTTTTATACTATTATTTAAGAAACTGTTCAGAAATTGTTCCAATTTTCATGGTAAGTGTACTTATGCCTAGGTCAATGTTGAAATTATTTGCCTAAGACAATTCAGCTGAATATTGAATTAATTTACTTTAAAACTGCTTTGCATGAAATATGAGTATGTTCCCCATCACATTTCTTAGCAGTCAGGTTTGCAAGAACTGTGGATTTGAAATGAATTATAGAGAATATGAATAATCAGCAAATTTGGCTCTAATAAATGTAAATATTTGCATCCCAAACCATTTTCATTTATTCATATTAAAGCAGTATCACATGACTTACCAATGCAACCAATGCCAAACATATTTCAGAGTCTGAATATGAAATAACTATAAATGTTCTTCAAAGCTTCAGTAGCCTATGAATTATTTGCAAATTATTGTCAAAGAATAAATGTATTAAAACTAATTGTAGAGTGTTCAGACATAATTCACAAATACAAAAAAGAAGCCTAATTTGTCATTTCTATTATTTCCTCCCACTTTTCCTGTCAGCTTCAGTTAACATGAAGTAGTAATAGTAGCAAGAATGAGATTTGTAAGGTTGTTTTCTTCCCGTGCAAAACAGACCCATGTCAACATGCTAGAGCTTTCCAATAACTTCGCATCCAGCTCTTTGATGTGTGGCAAAAGGTTGGAATATTGCTGACTGTTAATTACCTCTGTGATGTAAAACTTAGGCATAACTTGGGCAATTTCTTCATCTAGCCTAGGGAGGATAGGTATCTAAGTGAGAGCCAAGGAGCAGCAACTGACCACACCGGTAGGCAGCAACAAGAAATCTCATGAATCATGGTGAAGAGAAAGGATGGTAGTAGGAGTTTTTCCTAGAACTGTTGCAGAAGGTACAAGATTCTGCATGATACAGTTAATCTGTCCTGATACTTCTATGCTTATTGTGGATGTATGATGAGTTCTTTATTGTGACTAGTGTTTATAGACATGTGGATGAAGGACTAGTACTGTTGCTATTTTCACTTTTATTAATATTTTTTGAGGAGTTTAAAGAATTTTTATTCTGTTGCAGATAATGAAAGACAGCATTTTTTCTTCCTGGAGGGATTTTGGGTCTTCAGCTCAGACTTGCGAGGTCCAGTACAGACTGGAAGTCACACAAGCTGTCCTTTCATGGGCAAGGAGGAGGCTCAGTGTCAGTTCCTCACACTCAGGCAAGCAGAGGGACTGTGCTACCAGCAACATTTCTCTGAGTGGGTGGGCTGGGCAAGGCAGACGTTGAGGACATGTCTGCTTTTCCCTAAGCACTCATTCTGGGCTGCTGCCCTGGGCTGATCTACCTGCAAATACATAGTTAATAATTAGGAGGTATGTGAACGGTTGTTATGACCATGAAACAATTTTGGCATTACATTATTGTGTGGTTTCCCCTTGACTGCAGTTCTCAACACAACAGTATTTGTGGTGCTAAGGAACAGATCACCATGGACATTCATCCTTTTAGGGGAAGGGTAATGGTTACAAAGTTTAAGACAACTATCTCAAACAGAGTCACTATTAGCTGCAAAGTGTGAAGGCTCCAAGGATTATGTAATAGAAGGAGTCAGAGTACAGTACTTCTGAATATAAGAGTACTTTTGCTTTTACAGGAAGCACTTTTATCAACTAGCTATTAATGTTTAAATACAGTAATTGGCAAAAAAAATCCCTCCTCGTTGATGTCCGTTCATCTGGCCTTTTTCTTCATGAAATAGTTCTTTTGGAATCTCGTTAAATCACATGAACAACTGCATCGAGTTGTCATGGCAACTGGAATTTTAAAAGTAAATTATTTTTGCCACAAGTTGTTATTAAGAACAGGTAAGGATGGCCTTGAATAGTAATAGCTTCTTATTGTTTAGAGAGGATATTCTATCTCAGACTTTAACACTGAGCTTTGCTTAAGAAAACACTCTTTTTAGTACATCAACAATCTTTAGAACAAATGGACAAGAAATTGTTTCAGTTTTGCTACAAATTCTTAAATCAGACTTTTATCAGCAACATCGTCTTTTAATAAAAGGGATTCTATACTTGATGCATAAGTAGTTTGTACTGTGCTTAGTGAAATCAGACAAGATCAGTTTTCTAAACTAGCATTAATCTAGAGCAACCCTGCTGATTTCACTGAAAAAAAAAAGTGTGATATCTGCTGTATCCACCTACTGACATTGGACTTGCACCTCCCTTACTTGGGTAATGTAATACTTTCTCCAAGCAATACTCTCTTAAGAACTACTGGAATAAAATGAGGACAGAAATGTAATTGCAGTTAATAATGCACTTAATAAAAGAGGCCTTTTGTAAATTTTAATTTTGTAGGACATTGAAACCTGCTAAGATACAGTAACTCTCTTCAAAAGTGATAGTTATGACTGTAGCATTTCTATCCCAGTGGACATGCCACCAGAGAGGACAGAGCTTGTCTCTCAGATCCGGTCTCATGTCTCAGTTCTGCAGCGTGGTCTCACAAACATTCTCCATGGCAAAAAGGAGAGGTTTCTCACTGCGTAGCCATCCTGACTTGATGCCCTCATGTTCCCTGCCTCTTATTTCTGCCATTTTGTAATGATAGAGCACACCAGCAATGAGATCATGAAACTGATTCTGTGAAATTTAAAATATATATATATGTACGTATCCATGTGTGTACATACATTTTTTGAGTTTTTTAAAAAAGTGGGACTGTTATTTTGATTAGCCTGCTGTGTAACTCTTATGGCGGTATTGCAGAAAGAACTTCCCTGTCTCCAAAGGCCAGAGAAGTATCTTACATTGAGAGTCTTGTGTCTCTGTCAATAAACGAGGGAAGTAGGTACCTCCAAGCAGCAGTTACGATGGCCCATATACAACTGACACTTCAATCAAGTGCTCGGTATCATCTCTTGAAAGCACCAATTTCCATTCAATAAACATACAAAGACAGTGCCAAATCTTCCAGAAAGCAAATCTCACTTCATCCTCTTTGTTCATCAATTCCTCTTTGAGGTGTATAGCATTTCTGGGAGTGTTATGGGGACATATATTTTAGGCATTGTAAGTTACTGAGATACTGTGATAGTGTAGAGAAAGTGCTGTGAGGTAGGTCTACACTGACATTTGGGATTAGGCCTGAAGATTTCCTTCAGCTCACCTTTGTGAATGTTAATTCATGGCTCCACAGAGTGACAAAGATCTTCACAGTTTCACAGTTTCACAGTATGTTTGGGATTGGAAGGGACCTCAAAAGATCATCTAGTCCAATCCCCCTGCTGGAGCAGGAACGCCTGGGTGAGGTCGCACAGGAACATGTCCAGGCGGGTTTTGAATGTCTCCAGAGAAGGAGACTCCACAACCCCCCCTGGGCAGCCTGTTCCAGTGCTCTGTCACCCTTACTGAGAAGAAGTTTTTTCTCAAATTTAAGTGGAACCTCTTGTGTTCCAGCTTGATCCCATTACCCCTTGTCCTATCATTGTTTGCCACCGAGAAGAGCCTGGCTCCATCCTCGTGGCACTCACCCTTTATATATTTATAAACATTAATAAGGTCACCCCTCAGTCTCCTCCAAACTAAAGAGACCCAGCTCCCTCAGCCTTTCTTCATAAGGGAGGTGCTCCACTCCCTTAATCATCTTTGTTGCCCTATGCTGGACCCTCTCCAGCAGTTCCCTGTCCTTCTTGAACTGAGGGGCCCAGAACTGGACACAAGAATCCACATTCAAATGGAGAATAGTTTTTCCATCTTGCTTTGCAAGTGTCTGAAGTAGACAATGGAGAGAAAACTTCAAATCAGGGTTTCCAATGAGGTTTTTGCTTAATCAAGAAAAAGGATGCCATTGTGCCTTCTCTACCCCGGAATACTCTGATATTGGTTCCTGTTAGCTTCCTCAGATGTACTATATCTAACTTTGGCCTCTCAGGTTTTAATTCTTTCCCTTCCCCACAGACTGAATAATTTAACTTATGTCTTTTAATTTTTTTTTTTTTTTTTATTTTTGTCTTCTTCTGAAACGTTGGAGACCAACCACAGATGGAAACAGGCTGTAGGTTCATGTCTTGGTTCCTATTAGATCCTCTCAGATCTTGGAATTAAAGCTTTGAGTGGAAAGAAAAGAATGTCTCCCAGAGGTTGGATAGGTGGGGACTGCTGCTTTTCTCATTTGGCCTCCTTTGTAGCAGGGATATGACTTCCCTCTTAGCATCACCTGGAAGTAAAAAAAAAAAATAAATTACTAGTAAGGTTCTTAATCCTGCCTCACCTCCTTCTGTGGCAAACTATAGTTCTGGATTTTAGTCTTTTACTTCAGGTTTAATGTTTCCTATAGGCTGCTGGTGAGTATTTTGAAGTCTGTGATGTTGGTGCTAAGTTGTGTAGAAGAGAATCCTTCTAAAGGAGACATTAACTGAAATTATTTCTTCCCATTCTAGGGAAGTAGATTCAGTGACCTGCAAGGCTCTATCCAGTCTAGCGATTATATGTCCCAGCTGATTGTAGAAAAATGTCTAATATTACTCTAAGTTAGTATTTTATCATTGGAAAAGATTGTGAATTGTGATTTTAAGCCAAGATGTTAACACAGATGTCCTTAATATTTTTGATGGGGACTTCAACTTTGAGGGGCTCAGCTTGATTTCCGGGTCTAGATGCTTATTCTAAATTGCTAGAAACTGAACATGGAAATAACTGAAAATTCATGCTTTGAAATAAAGAAACTGTTAACTTCATGTTGGTGTAGGGAGTAAGTCTGCATAAATGATCAACTTGATGTTTAATTTCATTTCTATAGATGAATGTTCAATGATGAAGTTTGTGCACTTGAGAGGGAAGCCTGACATAAGGTAACCAGATTGTTGCAGTAGAAATGACTCCAGTTATGGTCCAACTCTAGTTAAAATCAGTGGAAACTTTCCAAGTGGGAGTTGAATGAGACCACAATAATATAACTCTAGACTGAAGTCAACAGACTTGCTTTGGATTCACACAGTTAAAAGTGAGAGTAGAATTTTGTCCCCAGTGTTTAACAGCCACAGTAGAAGGCCGGCAGTGATGTTTCACCTTAGGTGGAGTTTTGCTGTGTAACAGTGATTCACAGATATCCCTCTTAGTCACCAAAGTACCTCATCAGTCCAAGCAAACTTCCCTCTGCGCTTGCTTAGGCAGTCAGCGTGGCAGTGACTAATTTCCTCTGTGAGTGTGGGTCTCACTGCTAACAGCAGCAAAGTGTGGAAAAGCAGCAAAATTACAGAAGTTAACTTTTGTACAGACAGAAAGTAACAAATGCAAAAGATTTAACTCCACAGAAAGCAGGTGCTTGGGAAGCTCTGGCTAGTCCCACCGTACCACAGAAGGAACAATCTATTAAAAAACAACAACCACCAATCAATCAAACAAACAAACAAACCAAACAAACAAAAAACCAAATAACAACAACAACAAAAACCACCAAAAACCAAAACCCAAACCAAACCAACAAACAAAAACCCCACACTATACAGGAAAAAATTTATTACAAGTTTTAAGCAGGAAGTAATAAAATAAACAATATAAATAGAGCAGATAAGCAAAGAACAGTCTCAGACTAACCACGGCACTTTAGTAAATCGCATTAGACAACTATTTTCACCTCTAAGTAACTGAGTGTTTTAAAAGCCTGGCCTTCAAGCACTCAAGTTTTATTGAAAGTGAATGGAACTTGGGCTTTTAGAGTACTCAGGATTTCTCAGAATTTCCACCCACCATGCTTTAGTTCTGTAAAAGATTTAAAGGTTTGCATGAAGTCCTATAAATCAAGGAAAACTCAGAGTAACTAATGTGGAACTTCAGCACACAGCAAGAGAAATTGTATTAGGTGTCCCCAAAGGAAGAGACTTAGAGGAAAAGCTTAACGTATAAATGCTTTCAAAAACCTCTTAAGACATGTAGTTAACTGTGATATTACAGTTAAACTCATGAAACTTAGCTTTATGCCTGTAAACAGTATGTTCAACTCCCAAACATGAGATGAGAAAGGCAGGTCAGGGCACTGATTTTCTCCTGTATTCTTGGAAGTAAGATGTTTCAGATTCAGCTTCATTCTTCCTAACTTCAGAAACCTAATGGGCAGCTTACATATGCAATTTTGTCTCTACAGTTGTTCCGTAACATAAACAGAGATGGTTAATTGCACATCTTTGTCTTTTCCATTCGCCATACAAGCAAATGGCTATATAGTGTAGCTGCCCTGTGCTCCTGGGACAAGTTCCGCAAATAAGTACCTACAGGTATGCTGGATTAGTTCATGCTGAAGTTAAACATTTAAGGAAATATATCATTATATCTCAAGAACTACCATCTGGAAGCTATAATTCCAGGAATTTCACTCTATTCCTTTTATTTGACATAGCAAATTTAGGCATAATGCTATGTTTTGCTCATATACTTCATAGTTTACTAGAAGACCTAAAAATCTCTCAGTAGAGTGTAAAGACTCAGAAATGTGGAAGTCCCACTATAAGACCAAACATAAGGGACTTTTGTAAGTAACACAGACATGTTTATATACACATCTGAAGGTTGCAGGTTGCAGGAGCAAAAATCATAACGCTGACTTAGATGACAAGCATTTATTAGCCACCACATGCAGGCTTGTAAAAATCTTCCACAGCAGTTCACAGCTGCTACTGCACTGATTGCTAGGACACTTCAGCCAGCCTGCTGGAAGTCCTTAAGAAAGACTGCATATCAGAAAACTTTTCCTGCTTGGACCTAGTGCTTATCTGATAGTTGCAGCTGGCTGACTTGAGGGCACTGGGATTCAGTGTCATGGTACAGCTTAGATTTCATTTATTTTAACATTGCATAGGTAGAAGAGTTGCCTAAGTTGCAAAAGTGGCAGGAATACTTGCCCAGAAACAGCAACTCCCCCAGCAGAGTCCCTAAATTGAGGGATTAAATGAATGTACACCTTCCCTTTTGAGGGGCTGAGCCATTGTGCAGCCTGGAACATCAGAGAGTCAGAGACCTGGGAGGCCATGCAGAAGGGAATCTGGCTTTACCCTGACAGATGATGTCCTCAACGTATTTTGGAAGCCCACGCCCCCAGGATGTGCACCACTCTTTTTCCTCAGCACCACAAACATGGACACCTAGAGTTTTCTTACACTTCTATATACAGAATTCTTGATTTTCCCCTAGAGGGCACTTCAGGATACATCTGAGCTATACTCTCTGTAATGCCTGCAGCTCATTTAGACCCCTCCAAATGGCTTCACGTTTGCTGGCTCAGACAATGGTCATAGCACAGCTACAGCAGCAGTAGGTACCTGTGTGTGGGTTGCAAAAATAATCCAGGGAGAAAGGCAGATTATAAGGAAACTAGTCTAGTCTAGACCAAGATTTATCACTACTTCACCCACTAGTGAAAAGAACAGGTTCCAGCAGGGCTGTCCACATCTGAGGTCGATCTCAGACACCTGCATGTGGTCTGGAACATCTCTTCCAGTTGTTACCCCTACAGATACACCTACCCTGCCACCCTTGTCAGAAGGACAGTAAGATACTCTGTACCTCTTACCATACTTAGATAGAAGGATTCTGAAGTTAGGTAGATAAAAAGCAAACTTGAAAGAAAGTAATTAAAAACAGGAAGCAGAACACCAGGGGACCAGAGGGATCACAGTTATAAAGATGTGTAGATGTGGCGAGGGAGACAGCACTTCAGACAGAGAAAGAGAAGTCACGAACATTTGGTACAACTGCAGAACAAATAACACAGGACCTGCTACATCAACTGAGATAACAAAGGCCCCATTTTGCTCTTCTGGAGAAAGCTGAGAAGTTCTTGACAAGAGTAGAAAAAAAGATGTGGCTAGAAACAGCTTTTTTACTTTCTTCTTGAATTTTTATCTAATTGGCATAATTTACATGAAAATTATATTAATGTTTTATATATAAAAGGACATCAGAAATTATATAATTTTACCACGATGTAAAACACATCTCCATTGAGCACTATATAACACCCAGTGTATATGGGAAGTGGGTAGACTGCCAAAGACACTTCAGACCTCTGCCTCAACCTGGAAAAGATATACTGAAACACAACTGATTTACGTCAGCTGAAGAGTTGGGCCTTTAGAAAGCAAAAGAACAAAGGAATAATTAATGGCCCCAGCCGTGGGTTCTACATAATAATTGATGATACCTTTCACACCACAAGAATTTTTCATTTTGGATATTCTCATACCAGTGCTCTCTAATTAATTAGAAAATAGAGAGATGGAATCTTCTGGTTAGTTATCAGCTTCTGTTTTTGTTTTTTTGTTTGTTTAGTTTTTTGTGTGTGTTTGTTTTTTGTTGCTTTGTTTTGTTTTGTTTTTTATTGTTTTTGTTTGGTTTTTTGTTTTGTTTTTGCTTTTGTTTTTCTGGGGCCCCCCTCTTATAAAATGTATTTCTAAGACTGGTGGAACTACCAGTGGAGGTTTAGATGCTCTGTCCACTGCAGAATATTTCTAAAATACACCAGAAAACAAACTTTTGAGGTCATATGTGTTAGTAATGCAAGATGTGGGGGTTTTGTTTGTTTGTTTTAAATTAAATAATTACCTACCTTAGAGAAATTTGTGAATTGGTGGAAGTTGTTGCTTGATTCAATAATTGACTATTACCATTTAATTATAATGTAGTCACACTAGAAACAATCAAATGCACTTTGGGTAAGGAGGTGGAATGAAGGCTGGAAAAGAAGAATAAGAAAAAAAAAAAAAACGCCACAAACTGTTTAGTCTTAATATTCCACACAAGACTACTGTCTATGGAAGGTAAAAATAGTACATGGTCATATTATTAAGAATTGTATCATAATGTCTTGGCACCAAAGAACATACTTATCCTTGCCTGGCTATCTTTAGCTTGTCATTTCTTGACTTTGGAGTATTTTAGAGTTATGTACACCTAGGACTGATGTGAATGTGGAAGATTAAAGATAGTAACATCTCCATGCCTGTTCTGCCCAATAAAGTAAATAAAACCCAATACAACGTAATTGTGTCTTCATGTGTTGGGCTTTTGTGAGTGCCCATAAGGAAGTGTGTGAAATAAAGTATCTGTGGAAAACCTCAGCCCTTGGGGATCCTGCCTTAACTGGTCAGAAAGGATCATGAGGAAGAGTAAACAAAGATTATCTGTTTCTTGCTTTATAACTTACCTCAGGTTGTATGCATTTGTGTTCAAAACACTTTGTAAAGAAGTTTTGCTAGGTAATAGAAATGTCTTATCCTCTATTTACCACTTGGAAAATTATAATTAAGAAAGATGAGGTGACTGGCTGAGGTAACTGACAAAGTCAGTAGTACAAGCAGAAATGGAAACCAATACCTACTATAGTCCTCTATACACAAAGCCATTTTTGCTTATTTAGGTACTGCATAAACATTTAAATAACCAGAATATATTTTCTTTCTAGTGCAAATTGTGTTCTTTTCTATAACTTTGTTTAAATAAAATGATAGAGTCCTTCATATCCTAAGAAATATCTAAAATAACAGGTTTGGGTTATTTTGATGTTAAAATGTATCTAATGTATCTAATAATATATCTAATATTGTGCTGATCAGTCTTTGCATCTTTATGTATATGAGTATCTATCATGTCAAAAATTTCCTTTTTTCTTTTCATATTAGAAGGTTTTTGAAACCGCTTTTGTCCTTTACGATATGCATAACACGGCACAGTAATTTAGCTTAATATTAATAAAGATAAAGAATATATATATATGTATATACAAAATCACTCATATTCTACCATTACGACTCAAAGACTTGGACCTCAATGTGATTGTTCCTTTCCTCATTACTGTTCCCCCCTTCAAAAAAGGTACCCTAAAAGCATCTTTTAACAAGATGGAACAAGAAACTTGTAAAAGGAATGAAGACAAAAGGTATTCAGATAAAGCTCTATTATATGCAGATGGTGTACTTTTTTGATAAAAGGCCTTGAAGAATCCATGACTTTTATCAAAGTCGGTAATAGAATTCAGTTGTATTTTATAATAATACATTAACCAAGTGTAATTAAAAGTGTTTCCTTTTTAATTTTCTTTTTCTTAGCTGTCTTAGCTCAGAACTGGAACTGTCAGCTAAAAGAAATACATGAGGTCATGAAAACAAAATTAAAGTTAACTTCATAGTTTAAAATTAACATGGTACCATAACAAAAATAAAGAAACAACAGAAGGAATATTTTGAACTTTTATGAAAGAGTAAACTGGATCTGACAAATCAACTGACTGGTTTATTTTTTTTTTTTTTTTTTACCAGGATATTAATTCATTGCGGTGTGTGAATAAGAATTAAACAGCTACAAAAAGAACCAAAAACCTCAATGGTCAACACTGAGTTTATTTAAGCATTAGTACACTAAGTAATGTTCACAGGAGCCAGAAACATGGCTAAATAGGAGTAGAATTTTAGAATTAATTAATGTACAAAAAGATTATAGACTAGTCACAACAATGAAATGAAATGAAATGAAATGAAATGAAATGAAATGAAATGAAATGAAATGAAATGAAATGAAGAATGACATAAGAAACAGAAAAGAAGTGAAAGCATCTTTCTGTGTTGCAAACAGCAGTTTTGTGCAAAGATCAGTTAGACTGAGTTTGCAGTTCTATTGTATTTTCTGATCTATTATTTATTTGGGATTCATTTTGCAGTGTTCAGTTCCTCTACCCCTTGGGCTTCCTCCATCTAAATTAGATCTGTGTGACATGTCATCTGTTTAAATACTCCACTGCAACATGGATTTTTTTTTTTTTTCCCATGACAGAAATTAAAAGAATTATCATTTAAGGAAAGTGAAATTAATGACCCTTCCAGGCCTTTTCATTACAATATGTGAAAACGGACCTTTTCAAATCTCAGAGTTAAATTTATATTTCAGAACCATATAAGAGTTGAACTTGAATTCACCATTTGGAATCCTCCAACCCTGACTGGTTTAGATATGGCTCTTACAATTCTGTTAAATTTAAGGCTGGGAGACAGCTGAAGTAACTTCTTAGTCCAGCTTCCTAACTGGCATGGTAACTGAGATATCACCCAAGAATGTAATCACTGAGTAAGGTTTTGTGTAGCATAGAAGTAAGATGAGGACCAATCTTGTTTGCAGTGACAGACGTACATCCTTTCAGATGTCTGAAGTGTGTACTTGTTACATTTTTACTTAAGGCTTTAAGAGACTTAATGAATGTTTGCATAGATCCCATCTTGATATTTTGCATAGTATGAGGAAAAGACACACCCAGGATTGTCTTATGGGAAACACTAAAGAACAATGGACCGGAAAAGAGGACATAAATTTCTAATACCACCACAGGAAGTTATTCTTTCTTACAGATTACAGTCCTGGTGGGGGTGATGTTCCTTCCTAACGAGGTCACCACCATGATTTGAATATTTCCAGTGCCTGTTTCAGTAACAGAGAAAGAAGTAAACAACTGTAGTTATTGAGGGTAAGCTAGTGAGAGTACTGAGTGTATTACTGAATTTTCAAAAGGCGTGCTTAGGACTCCATTTTACAAGGCCAGGACAGTTATGAAAAGGGACCTATGTTGATATTTGTAAGCAATCTCCTTTGTCTGATTGACTCAAATGCTTGACACAGGTACTGATCTGATAGGAAGACCAGACTGAGAGTCCCTCAAGGCTGAGCACTTACAGCTCCCCATGCATGCTCTTTCTCACTCTCTGTCACACTCAAACTTGTCTTTTCCCTCTCAGGAGGGCAGGGGATACCATATAGGTGACTCAAAATTAGAATAATATTTTCTAATGGCAGATGATCCTGATGCAGCCATTAATACCTTACAATACCCTGTTAGATTTTCCTTATCTTTTTGCATTTAGCATAGTCTGTAGGGGTGTGTTCTGTTTTACCGTGTGTCCCTGATGGCTGTGCTCTACTTCCACTGAGAAGTGATGGAGTGACCCCATAGCTGTTGCATGGTTCAGACTGATGTCTCCTATTTGGAAGGATGTCTCCTCATCCCATCACCGCACCACCCTCAGTCTCTGAACTCTTCAGATCACATAAACCAAACAGCCCTTCCTACAGGGAGATGAAAGATTTTTTTGCAGGCTGTTTTTTTTGTTTGTTTTTTTAATGGATATTTTCACACTTAATAAACTAAGGGTTTGATCCTGGAAGGTGCTGAACAGCCTGGCTGTGTGCCAGAAGAGCATGTGCTGTGCTTAAAATGGAAGTGAAATCGCCCACCTCTTCCTGTAAAGTGCCTGACCTCAATGGATGTGAAGGTCGCACAGCAACTAACGTGTTCTGGTTTGAAACAATGAAAAGCTGACTGAAAAGTAAAAGAAAACAGTGACTTGCCCACAGTAGATGTGTAAGCAGAGCACAGGCAGTTGAAGCTATAGACGTATTTAGTGTATGTCACTCACATGTTGCAGCTCTTATATGTCTCTGTCTTGCAAAATTTAAAACAAACCACAGTCAATAACAACAGAAAGGAGATAATTTCCCAGAGGAAAACATTTCTTAAGCAAAGTTTTTTGTTTTGTTTTGTTTTGTTTTAATATAATATGCATGAATAAGAAGTAAAACATACTCCCATGTGATCTTTGGAAATATTTTGTTAATTATTAACTTACATGCACACATACACAGTTTCCCAAGTTGGTGCTTTTCCTTTTCCATCTAGTATTTGTCACCTTTTTTCTATGCCATTTTGATACTTACAAAGAGAGAATTATTGTCCACAGCATATGCCTGGAGGGAAGTTTATGTTTTCCCATTCATCTAGTTATCAGTTGAAGTGAAAAGTATTGGTCATTTTGAAGAGGAATCCCATGCATTTGAACAAGATGTGTTTTGCTACCGCAGGAAGATTAGAATAATGGTAACAATACTTTCCTCAGCTGGTGTTTTTCCTGTGCCGTGTGTGTACTGTTGACCTCCGCTATGGATCCCCACCATCACCTCTGCTTCCCATAACTGCAACTGTCTCCCAGGGTGTCTCTCAGGAGTGCATCATGTTATCGGGCCCACGAGCAAAGAAATTTCTCAGCTGCATGTTCCCAGACACAGTTTAATTCCGTCTTCCCACCCACACAATGTGATCTGCTGTGCCCTGTGTGGGAATCAGCCATGTCCACATCTCACTCCCTAGGAGACAAGACAGCCCCAGGATCTGCTTGAGAGATTTCTCAGTTACACTGACCTGGACAGGGTTTGTCTGCTCAGGAGTGATGGTGTGACATGGTTATTGTCTCCTGTCAACTCAGGGCTTCCAAAAGCAGCAGTTCTGCTCCCTGCTACTTCTGCCACAGAATCACAGAATCACAGATTGGTTGGGGTTGGAAGTGACCTCTGGAGATCATCAAGTCCAACCCACCTGCTAAAGCAGGTTCACCAGAGCAGATTGCACAGGAATGTGTCCAGGTGAGTTTTGAATGTCTCCAGGGAAGAAGACTACACAGACTCTCTGGCAGCCTGTTCCAGTGCTCTGGCACCCTCAAAGTAAAGAAGTTTCTCCTCATATTCAGACAGAACCTCCCATGCTTCAGTCTGTGCCCACTGCCCCTGATCCCATTGTTGGGCACCACTGAAAAGAGTCTGGTCCCAGACTCACGACACCCACCCTTGAGATATTTATAAGGATTGATAAGATCCCCTCTCAGCCTTCTCTTCTCCAGCCTGAACAGCCGAGCTGTCTCAGTTTCTTCTCATATGAAAGATGCTCCAGACCCCTAAGCATCTTTGTAGCCTGCCACTGGACTCCCTTCAGTAATTCCTTGTCCTTCTTCAACTGGGGAGCCCAGAACTGGACTCACTACTCCAGATGCAGCCTCACCAGGGCAGAGTAGAGGGGAGGAGAACCTCCCTCTACCTGCTGGTCACACTCTTCTTAATGCACCCCAGGATACTGTTGGCCTCCTTGGCCACATGGGCACATTGTTTACTCATGGTCAACCTGTTGTCAGCCAGAACTCCCAGGTACTTCTCTGCAGTGCTGCTTTCCAGCAGGTCAGCCCGTAATCTGTACTGGTGCCTGGAGTTATTCCTCCCCAGGTGCAGGACCCTACACTTGCCCTTACTGAACTTCATCAGATTCTTCTCTGCCCAGACCTCCAGCCTGTCCAGGTCTCACTGAATGGCAGCACAGCCTTCTGGTGTGTCAGCCCTTCCTCCCAGTTTGGTATCATCAGTAGACTTGTTGAGGATGCAATCTGTCTCTTCATCCAGGTAGTTGATGAACAGGTGGAACAGACTAGACCTAATACTGACCCCTGGGGAACTCCAGTAACTGCAGGTCTCCAACCAGACTCTGCACCATTGATCACAACCCTCTGAGCTCTGTCATGCAGCCAGTTCTCAATCCATCTCACCATGCACCCGCACTTCCTGAGCTTCTCCTTCTCCCAGCTTTCTTTCCAGTCCTGTACTAGTTCTGGAGGTTCTCTGATCCCTTGACAAGGTAATTCAGGTCACTAATTCAGCATACAACTATTTCCAATTTTTGTGGCTCCAGGTATCTGCCAATGCAGTTCCCCAGTGGTTTGGGTGCTGGGACACCAACGCTGGGGTGCAAAGAGGGGAGAGATCCTGTAGCAGAGAGCAGGGGCAGCAGGTGACCTGAGAAAGAAGCAGCAGGGTTGCTCCCGTTCAAGATCAATGAGCTGCCGTGCTTGTCACCCTGTCCCATCTGGCCTAGGGTGCCCAGATAAGCAAACCATGCACTACACTGTGGGATCTGCACCTCATTTAGGGTGTCTAGGTCTTAAATAAAACTTCCAATGGGGTTGCACTTTGGATTTAAGCATAAAGATGGAAGATTGTGTCTCAATGGCAGTGGCTTGGCTTCTTTTTTGTTTTATATTGCTTCTCTTATACTAATTGCAGGAAAACCTGGGTGCCTTCCAAAAGAGCAATAATCAACAGAATTTATATTTGTCAGGTTGTCTTCCTCTCCACAGGGAGAAATCTGTGTGCAAGAGAATGATCTGTCTGAATTAAAACAAACCCCAAACATTTATACATGGACTAATATCCAAGCACAAAAACATATTTATTCTTCTTTTAAGGGAGGCAAGGACAAAAAGAAGCTTGATACAATTACAGTGCAATGAGATGAAGCTGACAATGATCCTGCATGTGCCTCTGAAAGTTTTTCTGCTGCTTTTGGATAGTTGTCCAGGAGCATACTTCACTGGAGCTGCAGGAAAGAACATGTGCTACAGAAAAAACTCATTTGGAAGTCACGAGAAAATCCATTCTGCATGTATTGCATGGCTTCTGTGCCAGCTGCAATTACTTCACCTCTTTAAATAGTTCTCTTACTGAGAAGTTGATTTTTACAAGCACAGGCCTCCTATGCTATTATTAGGATTACCAGACAGCCCATGTAATACAGGATTTCCCATATTGCAGTTGGAAGACCCACATCCCATACAGAAATAATTTAGGATATCACTTTACTGATATTTTTAGCAGATCCAAGCAGCGATACATGGGAGCAATCCAGGTCACAGTGTAATGGGGATGACTGTGGGCATGATGGCTTGGCTTCCTCCTCAGCAGAAGGACAATGTTAATGGAGAGCAGCAGCATCTTGCTGGGTGCACCTCCTTTCTCCCAGAACCACTGCTCTCCAGACTGGGTTCCCCAAGCCCTCATTGTGTCCACCTGTGCAAGCTTTCATCTTCCTCCAGTTTTTCATCCAAAGGTTGTGATCATGTCTCAACAAGTTTCTGACTCAAAGAGGCAGTAAGCAATAGGTGAGGACAAACAGGAGGATCCTTAAAAAACCTTTTTATTGCCAGACAATGCTCAGTGACAACCCTGCGGGTGGGGAGCTAGAACTGTCCTCATTGATCAAAATTTTGCAGTCTCAGCTGCTAAGGTCTGTTGATGGTGGGAGCTTATGAAAAACTTGTGTCAGCTTAGTTGTGCCCAAGAATAAGTGGACATGTTTGAATAAGGTTGTAATGCATCCATAGCTGAAAAATAGCTAGCGGCCATTTTTATTTTTGTTTTATGACAACAAATGGCTAAAACAATGTGTCTTTTTAAAAAGCAGAAAACCACCATTGGCCCAAGATGAAACTTGGGAAATTCCATGCCAAAGGGCAAATGATCTGGAGACTTTTTATATAGCCTGACCAGTTCTTGTGCTTTGTTATTGCAGATTGTCCAATATTAATGTTTTTCACTTAAATTCTTGGATTGATAAATGAAAAATTCTGCTCTCATTTTAAAAATAAGTTGTTATTACTTGGATAAACAGAAACAACAATAAAATAGATAAAGCCCAGAGGTCATTACAACACTAGTAACTCATATTTTTCCAGTTCCATTTTAATCCATTGCTTTGGGTTGGCATGAAGATATTTTTTACTGGAATGGAATGAAAAAATAGCACTATAAGCTCAAGTCCCAAAAGTCAGAGAAATGCAAGTTACTTCTCATTCCTTTCTTCTAGACTTGCTTTATTTCCAAAGTCAAAACATGAGGACAATGCAATTCCTGTTCCTGTACCCTAACTGTAATGCTCAAAAGCTACAGAGGAGACAAAACAAATCTTCTTTCTTTTTACAGCCCAGTCTAGATAAACCATAACAGGAAAAAAAATAACACCTTACCTGCTGGATGCTTTACATCTTGCCACTGAGAGTATTACAAAATAAGGTCTGTTTGGAAAACACTCCACTCTACACTGGTATAAAATGTTCATGCTTCGGGGACAAATATTCTTAAACATGAAAACTAATGCACATTAAATGAAATTGTTTTCAGGTGATAATTTATTATTCCTTTTTCACTCAGGTATTTAACTTTCAACATCAGACAGGATGTAAAAACCTTTTCTCCCACAAATAGCATTGAAGCATACCAATAAACACCTTGCGTTTGGCCTTTTTTGTAGAACTACTGAGTGCTCAATAAACTGAAAAACAAATGTTATTAGTATTAAGTGGCTAATAAAGTCTGATTTATGTACTCATGTTAATCTGCTTGTGGAGTATGCATGCTACCCTATTATCAACTTAGAACATGATTTTAAAGAATACTGGATTGCTTCAAAGAAATAATAGCCAGACCGCAGTCTAGGCTTTACTGGTAAATGGATAAAATGATCACTGGCTTAATTAGGCCAAACATCATCTATTTCACTGCTTAAAAGCTGCAGAGGAAGAGAGGAAGCTCCAGAGATTTTCCCAGAGTAAAATAAATTAAAAACCAAGGGATTTTTATATATATGCTTTACCTGTATTCCTTTTTCTTTAAAGAGGAGTTCAACAAGGAGATTATATATAAATTATTTTGAAACTGCTTTGAGAAATGTACTGGTAAGGTGAGAGTCACTATAAACATATTTGAATACACTGCGAAAAACAGATAAATTAACCCTTAAAACCACTTAATGCAAATAAGGTAGTCTTATCTTCATGATGAGTTATTAGGTTACACTGCTCACTGAAGCATTATGGGAAACCTACCATAATATCCTACCCCAAGCCCAGGCTAGTAAAGGTATGCTGCCATTTTGAGAAGCAAACAAACTAACAGATTTTTTTAAGGACAATGAATGGCTTTAGTAGCAAGTGGTGAAAATTGTGTGGTTCCACTCAACAAACACCCCTGCCAAATCCTGCTATGAAGGATGCAACTAGGATCCTCTCATGGGCAGACAATGAAGGGTGTTTTAAATCGAGCTCACAACAGAGATGAGGCTTTACCAGTCAGGACTGGTGCAACTTTTCTCAGTACGGTGTCAGCTTGTGTCATCTGACATAACCTCAGCCATGTAGTTGTTTTGGCCTTGACTGCTATTGTTATTTATAGTTGTCTATTGTGCAGACAGTGTCATATTCTATTTACTCATGTCCATCTTTTGTCTTTTTCCTCACAGTTAGACTTGCCTATACTTGCAAATCAGCCTAGAAGAAGGTATGCTAGTTTAGACAAGGCTGTATACAGTCAGACACTGTAAGTATTTAACACTCTGCCAGGTTCCTGTGTGCATATGTTGTGAAAGTATGACTTAGTTACATTCAAGTTTAACAATAGTTTAGACCTTCTTTCAGATTCTTGACACAACAAAATAATTTTTAGTTCATTAACACTGGTTTGAATGAAACCTGGATTCCTAGACTTGCTAAATACAAGGATTATTATGTTTTTTTCTTTCGTTAGTGATCAAATCTCTGGTTGAATTTTTTTTTTTGCCCAGGTAGAAGCAAATTTGTCTTTTGTCTGAGCACTGGTCTTACAGAGTAAGAGTTCATGTTCAGGCATTTCTCTCCAACATGAAACTCAGTGATGAAGTCCCATTCCCCTTCTTGGTTATCACATGCTGCCATATTACTCGAAACTCGCCTTCCTATTAAGAAATTAATTACAATAAGGAGACAGACAGGCAGCACACTCTTGATCCATTTTCCTTAAGAAATAAAAAAAATTTTGAATTTCTATCTTGTAAGAAATTCTAATATTTTGATAGAACTTCAAATGAAAAATTTGAAGTCCTAAACTTAACAGGAAAAGGAAAATCCTACAATCTTTTGATTAAAAAAGGTTTTGTTCCATTTCTACTCAAGGTTAGCTTTAAAACTGATGGAAATCCAATGGTGATACCCTGAATCGACCAGACTTTTGAGGCAGCCTTTATAATGATTTTTTCCATATACTGAGTTGCCCAAAGAAGTGCAAATTGTATTAATGGAAAAAAGAAAACACATAGAGCCCTCCTTCCCTCCAAACAAACAAAAAGCCCAATGAACTCTTATTGTATTAGAATATAAATGAGAACACTGAGTTTTCAAAGAAAGCTCAAAGTCACTAGATCAGGAAGAAGGACTTTATATTTAAATCTCCCTTGCACTCTGCATCTTCACTAACAGTTTGGGTTTCAGTTCACTTGTGGGCTTTCTGAGTTGCAGCTCACCCTGCACAGCACCCTCACAGCAGGGCTCCTTCCATTGCTTCTGACTTTTGTTGCTCTCTCCCTCCTCATCGCAGAGGCCCCTCAGTCTCCGCTGCCCTGGGTTGCAGTTTCTGTGAGTCTCCCTTCTCTGTAGCAGCCTTGAGTTTGGCTGGCCTTCTCCTTTGCTCATCCTCAGTTGGTTCCCAGGGACAGCCAAATCAGAGTTCCTACCTGATCCTGGCATTTTTGTCTAGGATAAACATAACGTGTAAAAAAGATACACCCATATCTAAGGGATTATTTCCTTCAAAGGGCCAAAGATGTTTACAATGATGGGATGCATGCAGGAGGATTTTGTGGTTTGGGTCTTGACCTGGTTTGCAAACTCCCAAACTGGGAGCAATGTTACAGACAGCTGCTCTATCTCTGAAAACTAAAGCGTGTGTGAAAACTAAGGAAGGCACCAGTGCAGACAGGAGGCACCAGTTTCCTTGTTAATGAGCAACAATGATGTTAGATATAGAGGCAATAGTAGCCCCACAAAAAGTGCTTGGTTTGCAGTTTCTAACCCCTACTGAAATGCTACACTTGAGTAGGTCTCAACCAAAATGTTTTTAAATGACAACTTCTTTGCTCTCATGCTGTAAGTTCTTTCTATTTTAACAAAACTGTCTTCTGATAGGAAAATGTTTCATACACATTTTTTTAAGTAACCCTAGTAAACACATGGTATGTTTACATACTGTATTTACTTTAATTGACAGCTATTTTATACATCCTGGGACGTATCTCTACCATTTTATCTTTGTAAGGTTTAAAAACAGTTTCTTGTTTTCTATTTCTTTTTAAATGAAGGTAAGTTTAAAACCTTCTGAAGCAAAACTGCTTGACCTTAATATTGATTCAATAGTCAAAATAGGAAAAATTAAACTAATCATTCATACTGATATTAATCTAACCAGATGTCTTCTTCATAAACTAGTTTTGATTAACAATTTTTTGAAAAATTTCTTTTCACTTCTACATTAGCTCAATTCCCAGGTTCTTTGGAAATGTGCAGTTTCATTGGCTCATACATTTTATGGTATATAACAGAATGATATTTCGTTTTTCATATTTTCCAGTTTTATTACTGCAAAGTAGTTTTATTACCTGTTAGCATGATCTGAAAGAGAGAAAGAGGAAAAGAAGGAAAAGGAAAAGGAAAAAGGAAAAAGGAAAAAGGAAAAAGGAAAAGGAAAAGGAAAAGGAAAAGGAAAAGGAAAAGGAAAAGGAAAAGGAAAAGGAAAAGGAAAAGGAAAAGGAAAAGGAAAGGAAAAAGAAAAGGAAAAAGGAAAAGGAAAAGGAAAAGAAAAAGGAAAAGAAAAAGAAAAGGAAAAAGAAAAAGAACAAGAAAAAGAACAAGAAAAAGAAAAAGAAAAAGAAAAAGAAAAAGAAAAAGAAAAAGAAAAAGAAAAAGAAAAAGAAAAAGAAAAAGAAAAAGAAAAAGAAAAGGAAAAAGGAAAATAAAAAGGAAAAGAAAAAGAAAAAGAAAAAGAAAAAGAAAAAGAAAAAGAAAAAGAAAAAGAAAAAGAAAAAGAAAAAGAAAAAGAAAAAGAAAAAGAAAAAGAAAAAGAAAAAGAAAAAGAAAAAGAAAAAGAAAAAGAAAAAGAAAAAGAGAAAAGAAGCTATTACAGCTCTTTTTCATAGGAGCCTTTGTTACTTTTTATCTTGTCCAGCTCCTACTCAACAATGTACAGAGGAAAACACTTCAGGAAGACCAAAGGCTGTTTGGCAAAGCATCTAAAAATTGACCTAAGCTGTTACATTGTTTGGGAACCAGTTATGGAAATAATTTCTCATTAAAGCCCTTCCAATAAAGAGGTTCATATATTCTTAAAATATAAGTAATCTGAATTTAAGAAATTTTTTTGAAAATAAAAAGTTCCTCAAGAGAAAGATGCTGTGACTTCGTGGCATTTACCTGTGATAAAATATTTGGGATTGAATTTCAGTTTAACACAGGCAGCACAGAAATGCCTACTAATGTTTGAGACAGTACCTTGTTTTTTGTCACACATGCTGTATTTCAAAGCGGGGCTGAACTTTATTCCCAAGACCACAACACACACTACTCCACCCTGCTTTTTTTAAAAAAAATCAGAATTACCCAGTACCCAGCTCTCTTTAGAAAGCTCTTAATGATCTTGAGTATCTTTCTGACAGGAAGTTATTTTATAAATGGGCAAGGAGAGGGTTGTTCGTTTTTTTTTAGTTACACAGTACAGGCTATTAAAATAAATATGAACATGAATTTCTAGGAGCAAACTGGTAGAAGGGAACCAGGTATTCAGCTGAATCCTGCTGAATAAGGGAGAGTTAGCTGGTTTCCACCAGCTGAGGATCTGACTCACTGCTGTCTTCTTTAGGATTACACATATTTGTCTGACAGGCAGACACATAGCTTAATTTAACAGCTTCTCATGCTCCTTCTCTCCTTTCTATATTTGTATTAAACATCAGTTGGGTTCTTTGAATATTCATATTGAGTTTACATGCCCTTACTTTTCACATTCAGCTTTTGAATAATTATGTTCTGAGAACTTCAACAAAGGCAACAAAATAATTTGCAAATCTGAGGAGCCTTGTACACTCTCTGTTACCTTGAGGCCCTAGTCCTTCAGTTCATGATTTCTGAAGCTTTTATGCTGGCAGAAGGTAAAAGTTTAAATAACTTCATGGTGTGACTTCTTTTCTTCTTGTGGAGCTTAATCAAGCTGCCTATAAGTGATATGATTCTAGTTTTATTTTCCTTTTTGTTGTTGTTTTTTTTTTGTTTTGGTTTGGTTTGGTTTTTGTTTGTTTGGTTGGTTGGTTGGTTTGGTTTTTTGTGTTTTTTTTTTTTTTTTAATTGATTTGGTTTTTGGTTGCTTGTTTGTTTGTTTTTGTTAACCATGTATTCCGAGTAATGTAAACCACTGTATGTAAAAAAGCACCTGGGCCTGCCATGACAGATCTTGGGTAACCAATTAACATAGGGTTGAAAGAATGTTTTTGCAAATGACTTTGGTGTTGTCTCAGTATGGGTTGCCATGCTTAAAATTTAGGCACTGTGGTCTGGGAATGAAATGTGGAGCTGCTAGTTCACTGGAGGAAGTTGAGGTTTTGAGTTTGTGCCAGTCTAGATGTATTTGGGAGTTTCAGTGGGAAATCTCCTGAAACATTTGGCATCTGAAGCATTCCTTTAGATGTGGACCACTCTATCATATTTAGCCCAACCAAAGCAATCCCCTGAGGAAAGAACTTCCTTCTGTGCTCTAGACCCTCTTGACCACAGATTTATGAGTCTCAAGATATTTAGCTCAGCTAAAATATTGTAGATTTAGGGCAGGGAACAGCTAAAGACGACCTGAAAGAAGACAAATATGCCCCTACACAATCAGTTGTTATCCAGACAAAGAGGCTGCAGATCTATGCACAGGTAAATTACTGGGTCTTGAAAGGGAGGACTGGAGGTAGGGAAGTACCTTGGAAGTGAAAGAGACCTCAGCACAACAGAATAGTTGCTTATGAGTGTGTGGAGGAGGACTGATTGAAAGAGGGTTGTAAGCAGCTATATAAGATCTCGTGAAAGACTTCCTACAGCTGCATTAGGTGATCTCCAAAAGTGCAATGTGTTTATGGGGAGGATCTCATCCCTGGCCACTCATTCTCGACCTCTCCAAGTGCACTAACACCATTGTGGGGCTGATGTGAAAAACAACTGACTGGTTAAAACCCCGTCTTAGGAATAGTTAGTGATGTGAAGCTGGGGGAAAAATCACAACTTTCTAAAGATTACTTTATTTCTGAAAGAAACATCTTGTTCAACTACATTTTACTCCTACCCAGGGCCCAGCTTAGCAAAGAGAAATAAATTAGTAGGCTTTCTTCTAGCTGCCTGAAAAAAGAGTGAAATGCCTGCTTTCTGAAAAGCATTAAAACAGCATTACGTTGAAGAGTTTCCTGAGGCTTTCTCATTGAAAAGATGTTGTGCAATCTTGTTACAAATTCTGACTAAATTTTTACACTCCTTTCTGCTATCAGCCCCATTGTATTTTAAGTAGAAACAGTCTACTAGTTAGGCTCTAGAAGAAACCTGAAAATCAAACATTTCAGTTTGTCTCTGTGATTGACATTCTGCCAAACATAAATGATTAATTCTTGGAAAAACAGCCAACTAATTGAGGGACTGAAAACAAATTGTGTTACCCTAAGAGAACATGGTACTGCTGTCAGCTCATATATGAACTTTCTGCTCTGGCAGAAGCACTGCTGGCTCTTTAGCAAAGGTTTTCCCACCAGGAACACAAGACGGTTTAGGTGTTAATTCAGCATAACTTCAGTCTTGTGCAACAACTTTGGTGTAATGCATCAATTTTATGATCTGACCCTGGATCTTTAAGAACTGGTGGTCTAAGCAACCCTTGGAAAAAATGTATTTTTTTGTGCCAGTTGTGCAGTGCATTAAACATGAAACTGAAGAGTGGAAGGAGTAATTGTAGTGAATTCCAACCCTGCAAGAGTAGGAGCAATGGTAGCAGTGAAGGCAGAACATACAGAGCAAAAATATTATTTCATATGCCAGTCACAGATTAATTGAGATGGAACATAAATACTTGCAAGAAGACAAAGTACTTTCTGTAGTCTGTGGATGCAACAGTCACTTTTATGTTTCTATTTGCGAAGTTCACCTCCATGTAGTTATAGATCACAGAGCTTTGGTTTTGCTGTTTGGAAACCCAAAGATAAAATACGCAGCATAGAGGGATAGGGCTGAGATTATGAGCCTTCTGAAGACAGTATCATTGTATGTAATTCGTCTATATGACTGCTGCACAATGCAACAAGTAAAACCTTTCATAGCAGAAATATATGCATGACATTTTGACTTAAAAACTAAACCAGAAGCTGATTTAAGGTCTGCTCCAAAGCCTGTGAAATCAGTAAGAATTTTTCTATTGATTCCAATGGGATCAAACTTTGAAGATTATATATCTTCAATGAAGGCACAGAAATCCACAGTAGCGGTGTAATCAATAAGAGTCCCAAATATGCATAGAAGCAGCCTGTGTGAAGACAAAAGACAGTATGAATAGATATTTTAGTGGATATTGACAAGAAATTCATCTGATTTCAAGAGGGTGCCAGACTCTTGAAAGAGTTGAAAGAGCACATACAAGGCTGAAGGCAGGAAGTTTGTTCAGCATCTCTTAAAGTGATCATCCAAATGGCTCAGAGACACAGACTATCGAAGAGACAACCACAGATGATGGAAAAAAAAAAAAAAAAGAAAATGAGAGTCTGGAAAAAGGTGCATATTAAAAAGTGTACTCATTTGGTTCTGTCTGTGCGTGACCGAGTTATACTGCAGAGTCCTAACTGACTTCATGGCCATGTATAAACCAAAATGAATGATTGCAACATAGCTACTAGGACCTCCCTTATTCTCACAATGAATCTTTGCAATGATTTGGAAAGAACACTGCAGGGCCGTATTCAACCTCCTTCTCAATATGTCCCGCTGATCTTGGAGTACTGGCAATTATAACAGTGCTAGCTTGCACTTCTCGGATTAAGAAGAATCTTTTCTTACAATGTAAACTCTTTTGGCAAGGACTATTTGCTCAGTATTTGTGCAGTCCCAAAATGCTTTGAGAGTACAAATAAAAAATACCAGCTCCTCTCCCATTGGCACACTCATATGTGAATGGTTCCTCTTTGTCTTTTAATATCATTTGCTGAATTGTGATGAGTAACTAATATTTGATGTGCTTGCTAACATTGCAAGACTAGAGAGATGACTTTGTACAGAATAATCTACTGAAAAAGGTGCTTGAAGAGCAGGTTATTATGAATCCTTTGTTTAAGTCATCCCTTTATACAAGAGAGGTTTTTTAAGGATTTTTTAAGGCAGGAATCTAATCTAATCTAACCTAATCTAATAACTTCATATAAATATCTTAAGGAATTTGTTGTCTGAGTGAAAACAAAGTGCAACTTCCAGTTGACAAAAGATCTCCCATCACTGAATTAGCAGCTCAAAACAACCTCCTCTTTCAGAAAATCCTGAATAACATTTCTTTAGTTGATAATATAGGAATGGTGTGAATCTTGGCTGTACTGCACGTTGTGCTGAAGTACAGGTCTGCAGGCTTTTTCACAGAAATGCTTTGGGATCAATTGCCTGTGAATATATCATTAGCCATATATGAAGTACCATACCCTGGCATGGTGGCCTGGCACATACACTGAGCCTGGCCATGGGGTCCATCACAGCAGCAGGGCTCAGGAGCCCCCTCCCCACTGTAAGCTGGGAACAGCTCTGGGAGCATTTTAGTGTCACATATTCTCAAAAGTTGTCAGTGGTTGTTTTGAACATCAGACTTTTCCTTTTTCCTCAATGTTTTTTCTGAGGAAAATGAGAGAGAGAGAGAGAAAGAGAGTGCCCGGGGAAAGCAGTAAAATAAGCAATGTACATGATACTGAATTTGTGCTTTTTTTGAATAAAGAGAGCTCCAGGGATTCTGGAGATCTCCCAGTCTACTTACATATTTTAAAGAATATTATAATGTGACTTTGGAAACTAACCAATGTTGGAAACTGATGGCACCAATTTTACAGCAACAGATACTGTTTGAAAGGTCCAGGTAGACTAGATATATAGTTGGTAAACTGCAAGGGTGGGGTGGGAGAAGTGTATTATACAATAGAGCACAAGATATACTGAGTTACTTTATGACCTTTTTCTTCTCTAGTGAAGAAAGACCTAATAAGTCACTTCTAGCTGTGCCAGTCATGAATTATTGCTGTCTGCACAAAGGAAGATAAATATCGTAACACATCATAGAACATCTCTCCCTTTAAATACAGTAAATGGATAAAGATGTAAAATCCAGGGAGATACAAGAGGAGCCTAAAGCTGTAAGTGAAAAACTAAGCCAAAGGATAAGAACTGGATTAATCCAGAGGATATCGCTGTGGAAATAAACCTTTGATATGAAATTTCTCCTATCTAATGGTGACTTCTGCCATCAAACCTGCAAGGGACATTATGTGGCACTCTTCTAGTTTTGCAGTTACTGGTCTGTTTTCCTTATCGAAGGTTCTTTGAGTGTCTTGTCTGAAGACTTCACCATCCCCTCTGCTCAGCCCCACTCCTGGCAGAAACTGTCTGCAGCAGAACAGGCAGAGGAGCTGCTTGTATGAGTAATCCCCTAACTTGTTTTACCAGCCCACGTCTTTTGAAATGAAACAGGTACCTAAAGAGCGATTTAAGCTGTTTAAGCAAATATGGTTTGTGTTTGCTGAAAGGGATTAGGAGGAGCAGCATGGACGAATTACAGGTTTGAGGAGTTAATAAATTGTAGTAGGAATGATGACAAGTGTCTAAGGGGACAGTTCCCTTCTCAGCCATCAAAATTGCAGTTGAGGAGAATATCTGGTTGAATACTTCCTCTTGCTTTGCTCACCAGAAGCAGTAATAATGCTAGTCTATATCACAAAACTGGAACAGAAACAGCAGGGACCCTCAAAAAGAATCTAGAAAGTAGAAATAATGGTAATTTGTGATTTCTGTGAAAACTCCATCTAATTGCTGTCCTGAAATGATAGTTAAGAAAGTATATAATTCATGGACAGAACCTTGGATGAATATCTTTATATCAAAAAGCTCCAAAGCATCACTAATATCAACCTGCTTACAGATTGGCAAGTTTTGGTATTATGTCAGAAGACTGTCAAATACAGAGAGAACAACTGGTATGACAATGAGATTAAAATTAAAATCACATTAAAAAACAGTAGGAGTGAGCTTTAAAATGTAATATTACTATTTTAGCAATAAAAGTCATTACTTATTATTTAGAAATAAGTTATTTATTATCTAACATATTCTAAATACATTCAATTTATACAGTGCAACAGTGCTATTCAGGTAAATGTTTAATAGGAATTATGCATCTGATATGAAAAAAAAGAAAATTTGTGTTTAGTTTCATAGGTAGAGGGAAGTTTCAGGAAAGTCTTGTAGAGGTGCATGCTCACACATTCTTAACTGAACTTTTAGTCTGTCAGTATTACTTAGGACAGATTAATAGTCCTAATTTTAAAGGATGTTTGGAAGTTTTGAAATTTTAGAGGCACAATAAAACTGATCTCCTGAAACTCAAACTGCAGAGTGAAACTCAAGGTAACTTCTGCTGTTTACTTTGAGCAGGGCGTTGGACCGGATGATTTCCAGAGATCCTTTCCTGTATTGTTCTATGATTTTACAGCATAAAATATTGACAAACTGCATAAGGTGAACATTTTTTTTTCAGATTTTTTTGCAAGGCTTGTGTGAGGAAAACAAAAAAATCGTAAAATTACAGTTTCCCAAGTGACTCTATATGAAGACCCTGATTTTTCCTTTTCACTGTGGTGCAGTGAGACCTCATCTGTTGTATATTGACGAAGTCTCATTCTCCCTGTTTTGGAAAAACAAAGGTTATTGGACGAGAGGGTGGGTGGCCATGGAGCAAACATCCTGCCCTGCAAAGCTATGTCCTCTTTCTGTCTGGGAGGAACTGCAACAGTGTCTAAAGATGTTCCCTGAGTCTTGGCCTGTCCCTGTGACATATACCTTGAGGTACACCCTGGGAAATTTTCAGAGCAGTTGAATTTGTTGGCTAACTTATTCAAAGTGTTTAAGCTTTAAAAAAGACCAAAATGTGTAAGAACTTTCCCTGTTTCATGTTTTCCTTGATAATCATTATGAGAATAATATGCTCTTTTTTTTTTTTCTTTGTTCTATGACTTTTATTAATTATATATCAAAAATACTGGAGTTTTTAAAGTGTTATCTCCATCAGGCTGCTTTATTCATGCCCATACCAAAACAATAGGAAAACCGTTTACTCTGCATAACCTTGAAAGTGGTAACTTATGCTCTCAGCCATTGTTTATAGTGACCAGCTCCAAACCTGAGCAAAATATTTAGGTTGTGGTTGGATTCGATGATTTAAATGGTCTCTTCCAGCCAAAATGATTCTTTTTCTAAACACATGTAGATACAGGATAATATATTTCCTCACACATCCATGAATAATACTGCTGCAGGTTGACAATCCATAATTTCTTTGATAAGTCTACAGTAAAATCAAAGACAGTGTTGCATCATAATCACTTTCAAATTTTAGATAGCATATTTCTGTTTCAGAAGGTATCAAGGAAAATTTTGAGATAACAATACAAATTTTCTGACCTTTACACCAACAATAAAACAAGAGTTCTCAAAAATGTGTACATTACAATGAAACATGTGGCATAATGAAAGATATATCAACGTTATTTCTATTATAGAAATTCCTAGAGGCTGTTTTCAATCTGTTTTGTCCTGGAATCACCACAGGTATGTTCTTAATTTGAATGGCTAGTTTATTCAGATTGTAATGGAAACTGGCACCATGTGGCTAAATCTATTCAAGCAAATGATTTCATCATTATGGTTTAGAAAAAGATCTGCCTGATCTATTAAGAATACTTCACTGTTTGTAAGGACAATTTCAATGATCCAACTCAGGAATTATGTCGCCTATTTAGAAAGTGACTAATTATGATAAAAGGAATCTGCTGAGTCAGTGGTCTCCCACAATTTATGAATCACTGTCTTCATTTTTCTACTGCTTCATATTAAAGATTAGCCAAAAGTAAACTTCAATATTTGTAGCTTTACTTATTTTTAATATCTTACATTGCTATGGGTCTGGGGTGTTTTTTTGTTTGTTTGCTTGCCTTTTTTTTTTTTTTTTTTTTTGATTTTTTTTACTTGATTACTTTTAGCCCCTTTTTAAGTGTACGCAATTTCACTACATTAGCCATTTTGATCTTTTTTTTTTCTCTTACATTCCTAGTTAGCTTCATTGTGAACTTTTTGTGAACCAGGTGGTGAAGCTGTAGACATACCAGGAGTATTTGGTTGTCTAAGAAGACAAGACCACGGTCATCAACTCCTTATGGTTGTATGCACTACTCCACTGTGGCAAAATTATCATAAATTCAGTTTAAATTGATTTTTAAGGAAAGTATCTCCCTAGTGAATCTGGTCCATAGCATCTACTGAAATCTTGGGACTGATGTAGTCTCACTTTTCTGGTGTTTAAAACAGTCAAAAATTCCAGCCAGGGGTTTAGGTTGCCTATTTTTCAGGTCTGAAATATCTAACCCTGTAGGTTGTCTAATTTCACTGGGTGCCAGAAGAATTCTGAGTACTTTTATTCAACTACAGATACTCTAGGGAAATCTATATTAATCTCTCCACTAGAGTCCTCCAATTATCAGGATTAAGTCAATAAACACTTGATTCCTCAAAAATAACTCAGAGAAGTGCAAAAAGTTAGATGTCATTACAACTATGGTTAACTTAGTTTAATATCATCATAGTAATAATATTGCTTCTCAGCTTTTGTGTAATAATTCCATGGTCAGAACACTCACCCAAGAAATGATACATTTTATTATTCATATTTAATGGAATTAACCCCATATTATTTGGAAAATGTCCTAACCACAGACTATGAGATATCCTAATTAAAACTGCTCTTTGCTTTTGTACCTGAAACTAGCCTATTACGTGAAGAGATGCGCAAGAGTTCTTGCTCCATGAGGAAGAGGGAAAGAGGAAAGATGGTTTTAACTTAGGTGCTGGGACACTCATCTGAAACTATGGTCTTTGTTGGAAGATTTATGAATTTTACATTATATTGTCTTCAAAAAGAAATAAAAGCAGTCCTAGAGACAGGGACCAAATCTATACAAGCCTTTGCAACTGAGAGCTGTAGATGAGGATCAGGCTCCCCTTTGCCTGTAGTCTTTTTTGGCACATTGTTCTTCTACATCTACCAGAAAAGTGGCCCAGCTCTGATCAGATGACTGGAGACATTCTCCCTAAGGATACCCCACAGCTCAGTCATGGGGGCCCTTTTGAAGGTTATGTAGATTTAATTCCCCCGAGTGCTGAGCATCTGTGTCCTCCCAGCTCACGGATGACTGTGCAAAACCACTCAGCAAGTACCAGAAAAAAAATGTTAATAGAGAAAACTAGCATATTTTATAGTTTCTCTTTAGAGCAAGATCTCTACTGTTTCGTTCAATGGTGTGAGGAGGAAGCTAAAACAAGAAAATTAGATTGCCTCCTTTAGATCTTTAGAATCACTTCTATCTTCCTTAGTTTAGAACATCCTGTAGGCTGCTCTGTTATATTGGAATTGCTCTGGGAGTTGGGTATTTAAAATTCTTGTGGGGCTTTGCCCCAGTCAGTGACCAAACTTGGGTGGAGAGCAATCTATGCTTTGCAAAAATATAGAACAGATATGTAATTTGCCAGCTGTAGTCTATTAGTAGACTTTTCTCACAGGCCTAACACTGAGCCAAAGTTGTATCACCTGATGACTTTTTAAGCTCCAGCATAGAACACCTGACACCAAAGGATAATATTTATTTAGTTCAAAATATTCATATTTCACTGAATATGAAGTGAAATATGATCACAACTTTGAAATAATACTATGACAGTCAACACACAAGTAAAGCAATATTTTGCACACAAATATGATACTACTACTTTCAAAAATAACTGATCAAAACAATGTGTAGAAAAAGTCTTAACAAGCACGCAGGATAGTTTTGTTCCTGATTCTCACTAGAGCTAAGAGTCCATGAAAGTAACTGGATGTTGTCGATGCATGTCTGTATGAACACATATACTTCTACATACATATATATTTCCTCTTTAGCTCCTGTGGAAAAACAGGTAGGATGTTCATATCACTCTATGAGTGATATGAGGTCAGAGTCCAGCTGCAAACTGTGGCCTGCTGTAGTTCCGATGTGGTTGGCGGATCCAGTGGATGAAATCTGTTCATGCACAGCAAGATTTGATGAAAACTAAAGTGTTTACAACAGTGGTCGTCCAGTCACCCTAAACAGTTTTGTGACTACATAGAATTTTGAAGGTTAAAATCATTTCAATATTGTATTTTGGTAGAAATATGCTATTTGTGCCATGTTTTTTCATAATCTCAGAAGGACTTCTATCAGATGATCAATTTATTCTTTTCACCTCAAATTGACATGTGAAGTGACCCAGGGGCTAAAGAAACCAAGATTAATTTGGCAGTTTGCTTTCAGATAAGCAAAAAACACAATGTCTATAAGATTTTCCAAGGATAGGGTTTAATTTTAGACAGTGAGCATCAGAAACCCCAAGTTATTCTTGTAATTTTGATACATTTTGTAGCTAAAAAAATCCCAGAATGGAAAAGGAAGGCAGGAAAGGAAAAGAAAATGAAAGTCCAAATACTTGAGTTAAAGTCCTGCTTTAATATTTTCCATTGACTTGACCTTTGTGTTTTATTATTGGACAGAGATGGAGAGTAGTCAGTACCTAGACCAGAATCTGAAAGTGGATAATTTAATGGAAAAAAAAAAAAAAAAACAAAAAAAAAAAAAAAAACAAAAAAAAAAAAAAAGAAACCCCACAAACTTTTATTCTAATTGATCATTTACAGAGTTCTAAAGAGCTTTTCTTACTTTCATGTGCAGGTGATAGGATAATGCTCCAGAAACCAGTTGCCTGGAGCCAAGTGTATATGGTAAAAGGCCAGAAATGTTGCTCAATGTGTGCCATCTCGCAGTTCACAGAACTATCCACTTTGTTTCCAGATCATAACCAATTCCATTCTGGATTTCCCATAATTGTTTTCCCCAATGCAATTAGTATAACTAAAAAAAAAAAAAGAAAAAGTGTGTGTTCTCATCATCTTCATATTTATGCATTGTTTTCGTTGTGTAAACCAAATGAAATAACATCTTGTCCATGAAGTGTAAATTCTAATCTAAATCAAGGTATAAGTTTCATGGATGCATTAAACCCACCAGAAACTTGAAATTTTAGTGAATGGCTATGTTCCTGTGTGGAACAAATTACAAATCAGGTTCTGGAACTACCACTTATGTGATATAAATGGAAAGAAACTACACTATAGTTCCTGTTGGATTGTACTGGAGTTTTGAACATATCTAGATTTGGACTGTCGTCTGTTGGCAGATCAAAATATAGGACTGCTCCTGAAAAAAGTGTTCTTTTAAATAGATCCTTACTTAATGTCTGTGTGAATGTCTGCCTTGACCATATCATGCCTGCTGAATTCAGCAAACCTTTTCTGTATTGCCTGGGAATCAGGAGTTGGAAAAAAGAAGGTAGGGCTATAACAGTGTCTCTTAGTTTACACAACCTTCTCTCCTGTCCTCTCCTCTTTGACTGATGCCCTGAGAGGTCTACCTTTTACTTCAGTCTTCTTTAACTGTGTAGAAAATGAAACTATACCTAAAACAGTAGACAAAAGAAACATTCTGCTCTAGATGGTAAATTGCACACAAGTTCCCACATAGTGATGAATGACAACACTAGCAAATTTGACTAAGGAATACCTAAATACCTGGCTGTGAATTTACCCCCTTTTCTTGGAAACAATTTCACATTGGCTGTTCAAACTGAGGTAATATTTTTGTATATCAAAAAATTGCATTAAAAAAAATCAGCTTCCTCTCTGTTTGCTAACATTCAGGCTAAATTTATATTTTTTATATTTGTATATATTTATATTTGTCCTTGTTCCTGGATAAATGCACAGAAATTATTTGTTGTTTCAGATCACTAACAATAAAATTCTACGGTTGATCAGCTTTGTCATTACCCTGCAGCTACATGGAGAGGTTGGCTGCTGGCCATATTTTAATATAGTAATAATAATACTTAGCACTGTTCATCTCAAAAGCAATTTACACACATTAACTAATTAGTTCTCAGAACATTTACATGATAGGTGAATAGCATTCATCCCACTTTAAAGAGGGGTAAGTGGAGAAACAGAAAATAAAATCACACTTTCAGCAAGAGCCACTAACTCTGAATGTCTGGCTGGTGATACCTTCACTTGATTTTCTGAATTGTTAAGCAACTTCAGCCACAGCTGTAGTCAAAAAGAGGCAGCTGGTGGTCTTCATCTCTGTATGTCATGATAAAGGTACATTTCAGCTGTCATTTGTGAATAGAAACCTTCAGTGAGTGTTTTGGAAGGTATTAGTTTTCATGCAGATTCTCTCTGATACGTTGTAATTTTCTGATTACTGATCTTTTAGGTACCCAAAAGATTGCTTCTTTCCCTGTATTTTTGCACATCTGCATACTGGGTCATCTGAAATGTAGGTGCCAGAGCTTAGGACAAACACTGGTGTGAGCCAGCAATGTATGATAAAGTTGCCAGCTATAAAATTATTGTTTATGAAAAAGAGTAAAAAGCACCTCTAGTTGCATAAAGATGAGCTCACCTGATTTGTGGTTTAAAAAAAAAAAAAATTAAGGCAAGAATTTACCTCCCATCTTGTTGGTTGGGCTTTTGTTTGTTTGTTTGTTTGTTTGTTTGTTTGTTTTTACAATAAGTCCAAGATGGATTCCTGAGGTCTAGCCTGAGGTCTTAGATTTATGGTAAGAAACGATAAATGAATATATAACAAAGTCAGTATTTCACACCTCAAGAATTTCCAATCCAGGATAAAAGCACAAAAGAGAAAATGTTATAGCACACAGAAAGTAAAAAGAAGTACCTTTTTTTTTTTTTTCTGCATTCCTCCATACAGGTCTTGCATTCTAAAACAAATAACAAAAGAAATATACTCAAGGACTGGATGAAGAAGAGAATTGCTAATTCTTTGGAACTGACACAGAGATTTTCACTCTTGTCTGTGGAGTTCAGACACCAAGGAGACTGGTACCTAGGTAGACTCTTAAAAGTTGGCCCTACTCTGCACTTTGATCCTCCTGTCACACTTCCCTGCCTGACGTAAATTGATTTTGAGACTATAATACTTGCTGCTTGCTCTTATAAGAGTATTTGCATTCTCCTTCTTTGCTCTGCATTTAGAAAAAACATCCTTCTTCCGTCATGGGTAATGCTTCAGCGTTTTTGATAGATGGAGATTCGTGATGCTAGTGTGTTACTTATAGATAAATCTCCCTTAAACAGAGTTCCACATGGAGAGCTGTCAGCTTCCACCAGCAACAAATAAAAATAGGGAGATAAGAGCTCACCTAGTGCTGCTTCACCATTGTCGATGTCCTGTATCAAGAACTGGCTGCCAGGACATCCCACCATATAGGAAGCAGCTTTTTTTTTTTTTTTTAATGAATCTTGTGGAAGCCTTAATCTGTACTTAATTACACATTTTCTACCCTTTCATTACCTGACAGACAGATAACACAAATGTTTTGACCCTTCAGCTTTTATCAAGGTAAACACAATAATGTCCTGCAGTTCAGGGTGAGAAACTAGAAGGTTAGTGTCAGTCTCCTATTGTAAATAATTTAAAAAAGAGAAGATTATTTAATTAACCAAGATCTAAGTCTTCTTCATTTGCTTTTAAAGGAAGCATTACTCATTGTAATGGAGTGTGCTGGCAGAAATCCTTTGGAGTGCTATAGAGACAACATAAATACACCTTGAGAACACTTGTTCTATTGAAGTTCACTGGCAGTTTGCAGAGTTTAAAGAATATCTTTTGAATTCTCAGAAAAAGAAGCCATTTGCTGGAACCCCTGCCTTGGTTTAAAGAACTGCTGAGACCTCCTGGAAAACATTAAGAGTCATCTTATTAAAATATCCCGACAAATGTCTTTTTTTTTTGTCATGCTGGGCCTGCATCTTGTATCACTTTTAAATTATTAAGGGCTGACAAAACACAAGCAGTTCTAAAGCACTGAAAACAGCCTGCTGGGGGGTTGGCTGTTTACCTGGATGTTGGTTTTGGAAAGATTTGTATCCTGTCGCCAAGGTGTATTGTGTGATTTGTACAAAATCCTGAGTTGCAGATGCCCTTTAGGGAATCCACAGGAGGAGGTGGTGCTATCAGAGATACTTGGTGGGGCAAGCAGGATTTTATTGATTTGCCAAGGCCAAACAAGAAGCTTTTGCCACGACCCCATAGTCCTTCTGGAATTTACTGAGTGTCTGGAGAATTGGAAAGAAAAATGAGAGGAATCTGTCTTGTGTTTGTCAGGGCTGTAAACATCTTTAAAGGTACACACTGTTTACACAAGAATGTACACTGGTGGGTTTATTTCCAATCCCTTTAGTTCCTGCTAGTGGTGGTGGTACCTGCTCTGAAAGCCTAGTTGTTTTACTTATTGCCAGCCATGAAGGAAACAGATTTTTGGACAAAAGAAGAACCAGTGCCACAAAATGGGATGATAACACTAATATAAAGAAGGATTAAAAGACTAGACTTTATTCATCACTATTATGGTGAAAAACATTAGTTCCTCCCAGTCACAGCTGAAAAAAAATCAAGTTTTCCAGGTGAAAAATAATTCAAAATTTTAGGCCTTATTTCTGCCATGCTTTTCTTTTACTGTTGGATCCTCACACTCGCAGCCATTCCCCTTGCGTGCACCTGGCACCCACCATGTATATTGGTTTAACCGTACAGAACGTACAGGAGGACTGAAACCTGATGCTGGACACAGAAGTTTGCAGCCTTGCAGTGGTGCAATGTCACGCAGGAGTGAGGAGAAAACTCCTTAAAAAAGTGTTCCTATGTCATTGAAGAGAAAATCTCTTTCCCTCTCATAGGCTTAAGACAATCAGGGAATAGAGTAAAATGTAGGACTGCAATGGCCTACCTGGGTTATTCAGTGCAATACCCTCTAATTAGGGGCACAACTGAATACAGGCTTAGTGTCCAGTATTAACAAAATCTCCACTCTGCACTGCTACATATCATTGGCTACAAAGAACTTCTTAAAAATCTATAAAAAAATGTAAAATATTATGTAAAAGGGACAAAAATAACAAAAAACAAAACAAAACAAAACAACAAAAAAAACCCAAAAAACAACAAAAAACAAACAAACAAACAAAAAAACCAAAAAAAACCAAAAAAAAAAAACCCACAAACTCCACCACCCTAGTATGTGAAATGGGAAGAGAGGAGGAAAGCTTGAAAGTCCAACTGCCTCCAGCACCTGAGTACTGGTTTGGTGAAAATCCTCAGAGCAAAAGGGCTTAAAACACTCCCTAAAACATTATAGCCTCCCTAAAACAATGGTTACCAATAAGATTTTTGGAGATATTTCTTATGCCAGGTGAATAAGACACAGCATGGAGATCATCACAAGACTGCTCAAAATTCTTGGGAGTGTCTGCACTGTCCATTCAACATCATCTCACTCATCACTTCTCCAGGAGTCACTGGCAGAAAATCCTTCAGTATGCATTACTGAAATAGAAAGATACCACAACAAATTCAATTAGCAGATGAAAACCAAGACTACTGTTAGGCCACAAAGGCAGTGCCAGCAAACTGGCTACCCAAAAGCTCTGTCACAGGTTTTGTTTTCTGTCTCCCTGCAGTTTAAAATCATCTGGTTCCTTAACCCCACCAGCCTGCTCAGAAGCAGAAAACTTCGAACTGTGAGACTCATATGGACTCCACAGCAGGGGTACAAGGAGAAGGAGGGAATGGATTTTCACCTCATCTGAAGAAAAAGATACTGTGAATAGGGGAGAGCAAGAAAAATAGGGACTGAAGCAGGGCAGAGAAGGAAATAGTAGGGGAATGCTAGGGATGTTATCAATAGCAAAGGACAGTGTCATAATAACAAGGTCATAGAAGTAGGTCACAGAGTATGGATCTCCTTCTGCATACTGCTGCTGCACCACCAATGTAGTGAGGCAGTGTCACCAAGAGCCCAAAACATCACTTACCCAGCTCCTGGCCTTGCCCTCTGTCAGCTGAGGTTTTGAGTTGTGTGGCTGAGTGCCAGCCAGGAAAGGGTCCCACAGCCTGAATTGTGCCATGAGTTTTGTTGTTGCTGTTGTTGTTTTAAGAAGTGCCTCTGCTATCAGAGCATCATGTACAAGTTTGACCTATATAACAGACCAAGTAGGTCACTGAGTGCACATTGGACCATGACAAATTGATTTTGAACCATCACTTATCTGGCTCTGTTGCTGTCAAGGAGGATACATCAGTATGATTAATAAATTATTTACGAAATAGATAAAAGCATCCTTCCTCCACCAGAGATTCTGGAGGGTTTATTGTTCGAAGCTGCTGCGCTAATTGGGCTGTACATTCACTTGCAGTTCCAAGAGACATCAACATTAGAGGAACAATGCTCTTTACTGCACACAGTGGTGATACAGCAGAGGCATCCCATGAATGCCTCCAACAAATGATGCTCAGTTTAGTGTTTTTCTGGCACAACTCCCAGCACCCCCTCCTCGCACTGGTCACCATCCAGAGCTGCCTCCAGCACAGGGGGGAGAACTGGCCTCATGGAGGCACTGAAACATTTTACCTCAAGCTTCACTAAAACATGAGGGACAGCTTTGAGACTCCACTCTGTAGCCTTCCTCTGTTTATCTCAGCAATGATCCTAGATTGCTTCCCCTGGGATCTAAACCATCACAGTTGAAAAAACACCCTAACAGGCAGGAAACGAAAGAGAGGGCAGAGCCTTTTCCCCAGCTAAGAAGCCTTTGCTCTGTCTTCCTCTGCACTCATGAAAAAAAGACAAAATAAAATAAATAAAATATATTCTGCAGACAGTCAGGAGGGGGAAAAAAAAAAAAAAGGAAACCCTTCTACTCTCAAGGTATATATCATCTGTCTGTAGGGTGCCAGTTAGTAATAATGACTCCTGGGGGGTTATTTGTACCCTTGGGTAAAATAACAGATCTCCAAAGAGGCTTAAAGCAAATGAAGCTCTTAGCAACTTAATGATTTTTGAGGAGGAGGAAAGAGGGAAGGCAGAAGAGAGGGGAAAAAAAGCAATAAAGAGAAAATAAGGAAACTACTTTTTTAATTATAGTACAGAGGGAGAAATAGAATGTTTGTTAATGCCAGAAACTATTTGTAGCATCCAAGCATTCAGGTTTTTCCAAGCATTCAGGTTTTTCTTTCTGCTGTGCCTTGAAAACCTCTACAAAGAAATTTTGACTGTGTCAGATTCTCACAGGAGACAGAGTCTGCATGGATTTAGGATTATTGAAGAAAAGTGCTTGGGAACCACAGTCCTAGATAAAGATGTGTGATATCCTGGCATTTGCATCTATTTATTATCCTCTTTCCTGTGGGGTATCCACTAAAACCTGATTGCTAGAGAAAAAGACTATATTATAATGATTCTTAATTAGATACAGATGCAACAGATTGATTCATTATTTCCATGTGCTGCTGTCAGTGTATTGTGCAGTGTTTTCAGTTTCATTAAGCTAGTGTGCTAAATTCCTGCATGAGCTGTCTCTGTCATTTAAGACAGCTCCTCTGTCCTCAGCAACAGGTTTTGCCCAAGAATCTCTACTTCTCATTTCTGTTATAAGTCTTGTCTGTGGCATTTCTCTTCACTGCTCTTGTTTTATAGTGGAGGATTATTGTTCACCTTCAGAACTTGAATCTGTCCTCAGTGAAAAAAACTTTTAAGGAAGGGAAACTGCAGTGTAATCTAAAATGCATTTTAATCACTGCAACTAATTATGAAGAGTGGTAAATCAGTAAGGGTCAGGGCTCTAGCACGTTACTGCAAATGACAAACAGTAGTGTAGCTGATTGTAATGGAATTACTCCTGTGAGTAGCTGCCCATTAGTTTCACTGAGATTCATAGTCTCTTTGAAAAACTATCTGAAAGATCATTAATAGAAGAATAATTAACACAGACACTGAAGCCATTATTTCAAGAATTTCTGCAAACAATGGAGAAACTTCATTTATGGTGGAGACAATGAATCAGGGAAGTGAAAATTTGGGTAGCTCTGTATTGTTGATTGATACCAATGGACATAATCTCATTTTGGGGTCAGGCAGGGTAGGAGGAAAAGGAGATTTCTTTATGGATACATGCACTAAATTGATTGTTAAATCAGAGGAGAAAACAAACATTAAGACAAGAAATGACCTTTTGTAGGTATTAAATGCTTTGATCCTCAGGAATTTTGAAAGGGGTCAGATTTTCTCAACCCTCATTGCTTTTGTGAAACAACATCTGAGATTTTTCCATTGAAACAAATTATATGTTTCAGAGAATCTTATATTAATTAAACTGTTGTTGAACATAAGGTAGGTGAATGTCAAAACTTGACCTGACTCATCAGTTCACGTGGGAGGTTCTTTGGAAGATGGGAGGGTAGCTCCAGGTCAAACTAGTCAAGTGAAGCGCCTTGGGAGAGCAATTCTGGGTTTCCCAGACTGCTGAGCTCCATGCAGAGCTACCAGTGTGAAACTGGACATCTCATGGCTGTGGTTGATCAGCTCCTGGGCAATGCTGCATGAATGCAATTGCCTGGTGCATGCCTGAAGTCCTTCCACTAGTGGACGGACAAGCCATTTCTGCTCTGCACTTGAAGTTGTCACATTACCCTGAGTAGAACCAGACCCCACTGCCTTCATTCATTTGTGTAGACCTGCAGCCTGTCTGTATTATCTCTTTACAGCATGAATGTATAAAAATCTAGGAATGTCTACTTTAAACATGTCAGTTATTATACTCTTCCCTAAAGTTCATAGAGATGGCATACTGGGCTGGATGGACCACTTGATAGCTGGGCCACTCCTACTGTTGGAATACCATACTTGTTTAAGGAAACAAAAGGCACAGGTTTGATTTTTTCAGCAGGATTCATGCAACCTGTCAGGAAGACAAGTTGAGCAAGGTTGTGAGGATGCCTGCTCAAGATGTACTTAAAATTCACCACCCCTTGCAAAACAAAAATCACTAGAGGCTCCCTTTGACTCCCTGACTAAACATCCTTGTGGCTCCACATTTTAGATGGTTATTTAAAGAGTGAACCAGATCAAAAAAATACATATGAAGACGTAGAGACATAGCCACTTCTTTGGCTTCTCCCACACTTTTTTTTTTTCCTCAGCAATGTGGCTCTGACCTTTTACCAGAACATTTCTTGCTGGAAAAGTGTGAAAGGAAACTAGTTGTCCACCAGCAGAGGAAGCTCCATAGTATGTGATTCCCTCAGCCCTGAGGGTTTGCTACAAACAAGTGTGAAGATTTGAAACCTGTATTGATGCCACCAATGACTGCCACTTCCTTGTGGCATAATCCAGTCTTGTGTTCACACATTTAGTATAATAAGATTGCATAATGTGTGTGATCTTGCAGCCTTATTGGCTAACAAATCACCTGATCTGGAGTCCTGAATTTGTTTGATATGCCAGAGTCTAATATCCCTAGAGGATGCATGAAATACGTGCTCTATTCTCTCAAGATCTCTGCACAATATTATCTTCAGACACACAAGACAGAAAGAAAACTTAAGGTAATGCAAATGTGAATTCACGTTTTATTCTATAAAAAGCTTCAGTCAATACACATGGAAAACTTCTGGCCAGGCTTCACATCCAAATCACTGAAGATATTTAGCTATTAGAACATACTATATGGATAATATGTACAAGTAATTAGCTATAGAGAAAAGAAGAAGCATTATATTATGAACTTTTGCAACTCATTTCAGTTGCTTATTTTTAACATGATAATCCAATTTTAAAACAAAACAAAACAAAACTGAACAAAAAAACAAAACCAGCCAACCAAACAAAACCAAACGCCCCCCAAAACCCAAACACACAAGACAAATGGCACTTGCAACATTTACAAAGAAACACCTATTTCTAAAAAAAAAAATCCAGGAAAACTGTAATTAGGAAAAGGCACCTTGTGAAAAAAGATGATGAAGGCATTATACTGGATTTTAGATCATGTCAGTCAAAAATGTCAAGCACATTGGTTGTCGCAGAGAAATGGGCTTTTGTCTCTTAAAGACCTGATCTATAATTAAGAATTTTTTGTAGTAGATGGTGTTACTGTGTTCAGTTCCCATGAATCTCAGTGCTGTTTTCCCTAAAGCTACTGCATCAAGACAAAGCCAAGGAATAAGTGAACAGCAAGCAGGAAAAAAATATAAAGTGTCATTAGATGTCTTGTTTATAATGTTTGACCAAGGAGTTTGCATTTCTTCTTTTTTTTTTAATCTTGATTTTTTTTTTTTTTTTGGTCTTTCATTAAAATGCAATGTCCTCTAGTTGATAGTATTTGGGCATTTTTCCCAAGTCTGCCTGACAACATCAGTGGTTAGCTGTTGAGCTGCAGTGACCCTGTAAGCAAGCTGTCCTCTGGTGTTCTGGCTGCACCTAATATTACTCAAGCAGTGGGAGCCAAACAAATATGACATTTGGATCTCTCCTACTTGTTCTGCGGAGCGCCCCACCAAGCCTGGTGCACGAACACGCTGTATAAGGCATCGACAATTCCCTGCGATTACACAGCAGGACACGAGCACTGGCAGCAGAGCTGAGAACTTAACTCTGGGGTATACAGGGCTGACAAATGCAGAGACATATTGATCCTCGGCAGTCTGTCTCATCAGCAAAGTAGCAATGGTCTGCATATTAACACAACAGCCTCTGAGGTTACAAAAGACAAGAAAGGACGCTGGAGCTTAGTGCCTAGAGGATGAGCATGCTGTGCTACTTCTACATGTAACATGGAAGGTTAACCAGCCGCCACTGCCCAGCTCAGAGGCCAACCTCAACAATGTTTATTTAAGCAGAAGGATTAAAAATGACCACTTTTTAGGAAAAGTTTGTGCCAGGCTGGGAATCATCAGGGTAAGCAAGTAAACTGCAAACTAGCAAAGGGCTAACAAATAAAGCAAAAAGAAAATGAGATCCATGGATGATGGACAAAAGTATTGGTTAAAATGTGCTGATTACAAAGCTACTATTGCTTAATGAATGCACAAGTCTCCAGCTGGCATCAAGGAGAGAATAATTTCTTACTTGGTTCCCAGACATGCAGATGACAGATGATCATTCTCTGCTTTCTAAGTACAAACCGGAGGTATCATTGTAATCACCAGCCCAAAGCCAGTCCAGTGTCAGGGACATGCTTAAATGACACTGAGGAATGGTGCTGCGGTGTTTGCTGATTTTGAGTGATTAATACTGCAAATGGCTCTTGCACTCATCCTCCATGTATAGAATCTGTATAAGTCTTAAAATTGTGCAAGAATCAGGCTGCACAATCAGAACTTTAGAGAAGTTTAATTATTTTATTGGTGTACACATCTATTACCTGTAGAAAGAGGAGTGTAAAAAACACTGATATCCTATGATGTTTCAGGTTTTTATAAAAAATCCTGAGCGAGCTTGAAACAAGGCATTGTGGAAAACTGTGGGTTTTGACAGATTATTGCTAGTAAAATGTGAGCACTGAGATACTAATTTAGCAGTGTTATCATAAACAATAGTATTTTTAAATGGAAACACTGTGATACTGTTATTATATGATTAATTTTGTCATAAGTATATCTCATATATTATAATATTATATACTGTTAAGATAAATACTATAGTTAATGATCAAAGAACACTACAGAATTATTTTAATTCTTGATTATCAGTATCTTTTCATAATAATAACACTGGTTGGGTACTGTTTAACACTTTGTATTATAATTTCAGGATGCACATTCACTATGTCACAATTTCTCATGAAACAGAAATTCTGTTTCCCAGGAAACCCCAGAGACTTTTTCTGTATGTTTTTGCACTTTTTCTACTTGCTTTTGTTTATGATTTTCTAGAGATTTGTAGGCAGATTCTTGCCTGGACTCCAGGATAAAGAGGTCTTCAGGCTATATGCAGGGTGTCTGGAAACATGGTTTACATTTGATAGAGAGATATTTATTATTTCATCAAAAAACTAGGGATTTTAACATTAAGGAAAACTGAAAAAAATCTTTTCTAGCACACAGTAATCATGGCTGGTGGTTAGGGCTCTTAGTCATCATGCTGACATAAATGTAACCTCTCTGCATCGATAGCCAAGTACACCTGGGTTCTAAATTAACTGCTAAGTAGTTTGATGACATTCTGCACTGGATGATGAAGATAAAAGAAGATGAATTCGATGATTTTATTATGATTTTAGTATCATAGTGCATCACTCTTGCACTTCTGGATGCCAGAGATAATGGAAAGAAACTAAAAATATATAAAAAAATACTATATTTAGGCCTACTGAATACTGTTTAACCTCATCATACTGCTTACAGTCTCTGCTGTCTTCTGAACTGGGGAAACTCAAGGGCTGCACTTTACCCATCATCAGGAACGAAAAAGCTCTGGAAAGAAATGGAAAGGGAGAAGGTGGAGCAGCCTGATGCTGAGCCATCGCTGCTGCTTGCAGATCTCCATGGGAGGAGCAGCAGGAGATGAACATGGTCAGCAAGATTTAGAGTAGGGCTCATTTCAGAGCAGGAAAGGTACCGCTGTGTCAGTACCGTATGCTGTGTCACTCTCCCCACACAGAGCTAGGAATGTCTTCCTGATCCAGAGCCCCTGGAGGATGAATTCAGTCCATTTTGATTAGAGGTTGTTTACACAGCCCAGTGAGAAATGTCTTCTAGCCCCTACCTGCTGCTCTGGTACATTGATTTCAACAGCAACGTCTCAATATAAGTGAGATCAAAATCTGCCCTTGCAGGATAAGACAGATTTTCAAATTGTAGTATTTCTATTATGGGCTTTAATCATATTCTTGATATTTTCTCTATGCATTCTTGCGCCTGGATGAGATATTTTCATGTGTTTTTTATAGAAGCAAGGAACACTGCAGAGTCAGTTGGATCAATTACATTATAGCCAATAATATTGATTCTACTGTATTCAGCAAGGTAATATCCAGCACTGTAAATGTTAACATTCAACACTTAGATTATTAGACATATCAATAGCAACCCAACATAATTAATAATTTAAAGTTCAATTCTATTGCCGATGAAGTAGGTTAGTTGCACATTCTGAGATGAAATCAAAGCTCAGATAGCAACCCGTTTCATAGCTTTAGCAAAGAACGCATTGAAATAATAATAAAATATAAACTCCTGTTGATTGCTCACTAGAAGTTAGAAGAACAGTTAAAACTCAGTTTTAATTCAAAATTTTTTTTTTTTAATTTATGAAAACCTAATTGTTCTCCAGCAGCAGGAACAGAAACCTGTCCCAGTTATAGGTGATATTTATGGTACAGAGCAGCTCCTTGAGCCTCAGGTGTTCCTTCCATTCCTCATGTCAGTCTGGGTCTTTCCTTGGGGATAGTGGGATCTGTCCCTAACAACTATTTGTTGTATTATTTTGTTCTGACATGAAGCACAGACGCTGTGTGTGCTGACACCAACCCTAGCAGCACAGGACACTGGGCAGGAAGGGGGAGTGCCCTGACCCTGCACAGGAGCCATCCGTCAGTGGGGCTGAACCCAGATTTATAGGGGCAGGCAGCGAGGTCTGAGATCAATAAGGGGCACTCAGGAAAAAGTCACAAGATCTTTTACAATTAAATGTCCATTTTCTATTTTCCTGATGGGTAACAACAAAATATTCTCATTTTGTTTCTGTTTCCTGTTGATTAATAACCTGTGCTGTTCTTGTTTTGTAGAATATTGTTCTTTTAAGCTGCTGCATGCCCTTATATATCAAATATTTACAAATTGAATAATAGTTACTGGCACACACATATGCACAAAAAGTACACCACAAATTTTCTGTCACAATCTCCAGCAGCTAAGAAGCATTAAACCTTTCACTGATTCAGGTGACAGCCCTAAACACTAGGTTAGATGCTTGACTCAAACTACACAATATCTTTTCCTACACGTCCTCATTTTTAATTATTTGTACAAAGCAGACCTGCTACAACAGTGCCCTCACCTAAAAAAAGTGTCAAAGCCAAACCAAATATAGACACATCAGCAGTTTTTGCAAAACACAAGGTCTATGTCATTTTTCATTCCTCTGCCAGTTCTGTCTGTAACTTACCCTTTGGCTTTGCAGAGATTTAAAGTGGCCATTTGCGAGCTAACAGGCAGCACACAGTTCTTCCCCTGAAAAAGCTGCCAGCAACTGCAGACCTATTTAAATGTGAATGTGTAGCTGGTCTCCTGCATGCAAAATAAAGCAGGTGCTAAAATATTAAACTCTGCCACTGTCCGCTATTCATTGCATCCAACTGGTGCTGTCAGAAGCAAGCTGCTTGACTAACCAAGGCCTGTGATTTAGTATGACATCTCAACTCTAATTACTCCCTCCTCCTGATTCATTTTCTCAGCCTCCAATTTTCAAATGTGGAGAGCCTGGATTCAAGGTGTTGTGGGTACGGTTTTGTGCAAGAGAGCTAGAAATGGGCTTGCCCCTGAATGCAGGAGATAGTGAATCACCTTGGGGCCCATGAAAGGATTTGCTACAAAGCTAAAGCTTTCAAGGGGCAATTTAACCTGTTGTTGAGTCCTGGAAGATTCATCAAGTCTCATGTACCAAACATGGGTGTTACGCAGCTGGGTCTTTCCCTAACTACTTGCACAAACCACTGTCACCCACATCATCCCTCTGTGGCTCTGCCCCATCTGCCAGGCATCTTCTGGCATGAAGGACCACAAAAGTGACAGCACTGACATCTTTCCCTTGTGCAATGCTGCATTCAGATTTGTGACAGAGGATGGATCTTGGGTCACGCGGCAGGGCAGACCCAGACTCCCCTTGCACATCTGGACCATGAGCAAACCACAGATAACAAATTGCAATGAAAATAATCAGAAACATTTTGAATAAGTATATTCTGCTGCAAGGTTAACCTGCCCCTATGCCTTACATCTCATCAAGAATAGTCCCCAACGTCCTATGAATCAACAGCACAGGCAATAAGAAACAACAGCATCTTTAAAGCTCTCAGCAAGCCATTATTTTCTCTAGTAGTATGTTTTTCTGTGTTGAAGAAAGTGAACATTTTGTTGACCTTACTAAAATAGGGTGATCTTTTTTTCTGGAATTTACCAGTGAAATAAAAAATAATAGAGACTTTCTTTTTGGAAAGAAGAGGGGGAATAGTTTTCCTCTACTTTCTTTTATTTCTTGTTTATTTTTCAGAGGAGAAAGTAAAAAATTGAAACTGTTTACTATTAAAAGGAAAACAAGATTTTTTTCAGACTATTGAGAAATGTTCTACCATTTTCTTTTTTAACCTCCACACACTTTAGAAGGTTAAAATTGAAATTCCAATGATATTCAGGGTTGATTTTGGACGGCAAACTTGTATTAATTACATTTTCCCAACGTTTTTAGGTTAGGTTGGTTTCAGTGTTACCTAATGTGCAGGAAGACAATACCTTTCTCCGAGGGAAATACATCTCATAGACCATTAAAGCTGTCAGTTATTAAACAGTGAGGTATGGGACCTAGAGAACGTTTCCCTGAAGTTCTCATTTCAGGTTACGTGACAGGAGCATGCCCCATGTCAGGTAATGTAATTTGAGGCAGGTGCCATGCCACTGCTGTTTGGATTGATCATGTGAAATACTTCCTTGCTACCTGTGAGTTGTCAGTTCATTGCAAATGCCTCCTGATACTGAAGTATTGCATTTAACTTTTACAGCCCTCTTCCTAAGAACTACTGCAGCCTGAAGAAGGACTGAGGACCTGCCTTCTACTTCCTGAGTAAACCAACCTGCCTTCCCTCCTGCTAGAAATATTTTTTGCTGTAGGCAGCAGATTTGTGACCAAATAATAATAATAATTTTAAAAAGTCGTGAAGCTGCAACGGGAAAATCTGATATTAAATTTTTATTCTGTAGAGTGCAGCAATCAGGCTTGCCTCTGCAGCTCCCAAGCAGCTCTGGACACCTTCCACTCTTTCTTCAGATAGAAGGGCATCTTCTTTGTAAGCTATAAATAATTGTTTCTTCAGCTGCCACCACTGCCACATATGCTGGGTTTACTAAGAAGTATGTGCAAGATGGAGAATTTCTCAGAGAACAGTATCAAAAACATGTGCTATAAATTGGGAAATTGAAAGCATCTGAAGTAAAGCTGGACAAATCAGGTCCATATCATTTATCACTCACGATGGGCACCTAAGCCTTCACAGCTCTTTTGTATGAAAATTTTCTTTGGTAATCCACCATCTCACTCCATGCATAGGTGATTTGCACGCAATTTGCAAATTAATTGTCTCTAATAATAGGCCCAAACTAGAAACAAATTAACATGTCAGCATTTTTCCAAAGCCAAGACTGCAGATTTCCAGTATTTCCTCCCCTATGTGGGACAACTCACAGGATATTCTTTTGCATTTTTTGTTCTTTTTCTTTATTTATTATTTCCTTATTGTCTTTCTCTGTGAACTCACTGGTCTTGTTTTCCATTGCAAAACACTGATTTTACAAACAAATAATGTCAGTTTGAATGTGTCAAAATTTCATTTTGCGTAAATCAAAATAATTCCTCTACATTGAATTTGTTATAATTATTTATTAAGTTCAATCTGCTACTTCTGAGGATTTCGTCAAGCTAAGGGCCCTTTTCTGCTGTGCATTTTACAAATATACAACAATATATTGTTCCTGCTCCAGACCATTTATTGTCCAGACAGACAAAGGACAAGGCAAAAGGAAAAAACATACAAGGAAGTCAAAAATAAAGGAAAAAAATGCCATCAGTTTTGGTTCTGGCTATTTACATTGTTTAGGAATAGGATTGCATTTTTATTACCAGATCGGAATGTACAAGCTTCTCTCTTGATGTTTAGTCCTATTAAGGCAAGTAAGAGAGACATCTATACCCATTTTCTGCTACATATTTATTTTGTGCAATGGCGTGTGAAAGAAAATGCTGACTGTTTTTTCTAGCTCTGAAGTCTTTTCCCAGTGTGTGGGGGAAACAACAGAGACTGAAATTTAATGCTGTGGTTGAATTTACAAATACTGTTAAATCTCATACTATAGCACCATTTTAAACCTTGGACAGTGAGTGGCAGCTGGGAAGCTTTAGACAGCCTTCTCCCTGGCTTCAGAGCTAGGATGGAGTTTCTGGATGTCTCTGATGTGCCTTTACCAGGCGCTGGTCCCCATGGGAGGGATGGGGCTGGGGCAGTTTGCAGCAGCTGAGGTGCAGTGGGTTCAGCGTGGGCGAAAGGAAGAGGCACCGTCTTCCTCAGACAAGGCAGAGGTCTCCCGGGTGAGCCTGAATGGCTCTGCCACTCTGTTGTGAATCCCATGAAAGCTCATAACATGTTTTATACTTACATTTCTGGCTGGAAATAGTGGAGGAGAAAGCTACCTTTCATTTTCTTGCTTCAAAATCTGTCTGTAATATACATCAGGGAAGTGCTCTAGTGTATAAAAGTGGAACTGACTCAAGGTGAAAGCTAAAACCAAAAAATTGGTGTTGTGTTCATTGCACCCTGCCTGCTCTTTTCCCTGTGTGCCAGCCTGTATATATATAAGCTTGATTAAAGACCACAATACAAATAACTTAAAAATTTATTTTTCTATCTTTTTCAATACTGTCAGACAGCATAATTATAGGATTTGTAGAAGGAACTTAAAAATGAATTATAGAGTGTTTTCTTCACATTCTTGGTCGTAACTGAGCTACCAAGCCTAATATTGCCTTCTGTAAATACCATTCCAAATAAATGTGAAACATTCTATAGTTCACTTATAAATAACCTCTGAGAACCAGAAAATGATGTATTCTATGCCGGTGACACAAACAGATGTATTTGCCATCCTGACTGTAAAATGGAACCTAAAACAAACCCAGTATTTTTACTTGCTTTTGATCCATAATGTGCTTTTGTGCATGAAAAATATAATTGAGCCTATACAGCCTGTAATGCCCTCCTTAGAATTAGTCCTTCTCAGAATAACGAAGTTGAAATCAAAACAAAAAAAAATCCATATGTTTCCCATTAAAAATAAATAATAAAGGCTTTGAGAGCAGGAAGAATAAACAACCATTACAGGAAAAGGTGCGTTTTTCTGACAATTATTACAAAAATCTTGATGTAATATTTTTAAGGATAATGTTTTACTGTTACTTATATACTAACTTCTAAGGCTTCCTCATCCTGATGTTTGGCACAAGAAGCCCTCTTTGAACTACCAAAAGGTAAAACAGGGATTTAGAATAAATAAAAAATGGGATAAATCAATGGGGCAAATCTAAGTTGGGAAGGAGAAGGACTATTCTTCACCAGGTGACCAAAAAATAAAGCTGTGCTTAACACAGACATCTTCTGTCAAATTTTGTCTTAAAAGGCAAGACAAAAAATCATAGACATCAGAGTAAGCAGGCATTTAAAATACAAAGGCATTGATGGTGCTGTTTAACTCAATTCTTGAGATGGTCAGATGAAAAATGACATGCAATAGTTAGATCACACAGGACCAGGAGATGGATGCATGTTTATATTGTAAAGCAAAGCTTTGAAAGAAGCCAATAAGTAGCACCCAGGGTTGCATTAAACATGGTGAAAAGCTATATTTTGGCAGAGACCCCCATTACATGGTGTGAAACGCACATAATACTAACCCTTAGGCTCTGCCCCTTGCAGCAATCATCTCCACCTCCACCATGGCCTGAGGGTCTTACAGCTATGAGGAGACTGCTCATGAGCATGAACCTCACAAGCACGGGTGGTCACGCAAGGGTCAGAGCCAAAGCCGTCTGAACTACTTGTGTCATCAGAGCAGAATAGAGCTGTGCATATTTTGATAAGATGTGCAAAAAGATTAGTTGTTTAAGCACAAGACAGCATACTGGGCTAAGTGAGTTTGATTCCTAAAAATCCTAGGTGAAGCCTCATAAATGTGTCATCTTGGGTGCCACTGTGGCACTCAACACCACTCTCTTTTTAGCTCTGTTGCCAAGTGGGAGGAATAAAATTGATGATCTCCTTGCACCTTTGATAAATAAGTGCTACTGGTTTCCTGAAAGCACCTGTTTCCTTCCTACAACTCTTCTTGGGAGACTTTTAAAATAATTTTTTGCCTGAGAAGCAGCTGAATTCCAAATCCCAGGTCACCACCCATCTGTTTGCAGAAAACAAGTTAGTTAATTTTGGGAATGCTAAAAAAGGGTTCTAAAAAGCCTCTTTCACACTGATGCTCCCCAACACTGGAAGACAAGGCATATGAGGGAGCAGCAGTTGGTGCAACAATTTTATTTATGGTATGAGAAACTGGATAAAAGTGTTCTTGTGAGGACATATGATAAATGTTACAGGAAGATTTGATGATCACCTTTTCCCTCTTGGGCTACTATTACCTACATATTGTGCAGCTGGTACTTACTACCAGTAATGTGTGTTTAGCTATTTTAATATTCATTTTTGGAATAGGGTGGCAGAGACTCCTCCCTTTGTGGTTTGTAGATCTGTAGGTGTGTGTAACTTTGCAGCTTTCCATCTGCAAGAAAACTCATGCTCACTTCTGGGCACAGCATTGCCAGGAAGACAGAGATAAGCAAAGGGAGCTTGGAGAAAAAGAACAAAATTTATTGTGAGGCTGGAAGGAATGATATATAAAAGAGATAAGTATGCACAGCTTGACTAAACAACGACTAATTGCTAGGGCATAATAACAATTCTGAAAGGAGTCCTAATTGATTTATCTGAAGAATGCTCAAGGCTTTTTTTTAAGATCCTTTACTATTAGGATTATTTATCTGTCTAGGTTAAGGGTACAATTGAAGACTTCTGTCCTTATTCAATAGTTGAAATTAGGGAAAACTGAGTACACACAGAACCATAAGCATCACAGGGTTATTCAGATGCTGTTAAAATATTCTACCATGAATAGTAGTTTTGTGTGTCACCAAAGGAAGCTAATGGGTGTCCTAGAGTCTCCAATGGTGATAAACAAAGACATTAAGCAATAATGGGTACAGGACTCTTAACAGTAAATTAGTCTAATCCAATATACAGAAAGACATGGCCTGTGAATTGCTGTATACCAAGGTGTACCAGTCATGAAATCTGGGTAAGGTGGATGGCATAAAACCTGCAATGAAACTTATTAAATGTGGGGAGAAAAGATATGGTATTCCTTCCCTTTGGAATTAAAAATATTAGTTCATAATACTCAGATGATATAAAATGTCATAGCTGCATTAACTTCAGCAGCACTGTGTTGATTTGCATTAGCTGAAGTTCTGTCCCTAAATTCTTTAAGAAAACCCAGAATGAAACTATAATGAAGTTATTTTTGGAAGGACACCATCTGGTGTTTTACTGCTAGCTGACAAGAAGTAGCAAAGGGTAGTCTGACTGCTGGTTGCTAGAGTAGTGCAGGATTTGCTTTTAACAGGGACTAGTGAGGATGTGGTTAACCACATATCTCTTTTAACAGATCCCCTCACAATCAAGCTGAAGATGAGCTTGAGCTAAGTCCAGTGACCTGGATATCATAAACTGTGTCTCTTTAAAAGTGGTGTAAACCAGGAATCTGGCACAATTCTGTCATGCTTGAGAAACAAATTAACCAAATTCTGTCTAGATCTCTATTGTACCTAACCAATCATCTCCATTTAATGGCTTCAATATTTCTGTTGATTATAAAACTGTCTCTGAATATAAGCTAAGCTACCTTTCAGGATTCATATCTCAGTGTAAAACTGAGGAACTTGAATCTTTGCCTGGATATTGATTTCATTGCACTCTCTGATTCTCTTCATTTTTTTCCATGACTCTTCTTCTACAGTATAAATATTTTTTCCAGTTGTTCCACCATATAATTCTCTGTAGAGCTAACTCTCATGCCACATTACATCAAGGTAAAGGTAGTTTTCTGTAATATTGTTGATTAATTTTGGGAAAAAAACATTTAAGGGGTGATTTAAATTTTTTAAATACTGTAACTCTGTCAGATGCAAATCCTTTGATTCCTTTTCAATGAAAATTTCAGCAGAGCCTTTAGGCAGAGACGTCAGATAGAGGGAGAGCAAAAGCTTTCAGAGAACAATTAAGTAATGGTGCTCCGAGAGGCAGCCAGTTTGTTCCTCATCTCAAGCAACAGCCAGTCACAAAGCAAATGCCAAAACAGTATCTGAGAAGATGAGTGTGAGCTACTTAGTAAGGGAGAGGTATAAAACCAAAATGTTTGTTTTATTTACTTATCTTTATAATGAATGCAGACATGGCTGAGTGGTGGGTCTACAACAGAAAGTGAGGGCACAACTTCTCTTATGGAAATACACATGCTAGAGGCTCAGCAAAAGAACATTTGTTTCAGGTCATTTGTATTAATTTACATGATTAGTAAGCACCAGTTGTATGATATATTTTTTTAGTAAGAATGAAAACAACTGTGGTAGGTGATTTGAAGTCTCCTCATTGCTTGTGAAGTACAGTTTTCCCTGACAAGGCAAGGATTTTGCTATTCCCCATCAGCAAGGGTTGGGTCACTGGTCTTCCTGCTGCTGGAGCCCATATCCACTCATCCCAGGCTGCAGTTTGGTGCAAGAGCCCCCAGTGAGGACCCATGGCAGGGAGCAGAACAGCCATTCCGAGCTTTGAGCTGTGACACAGAGGTTATGTCACACTGTTTTCACTGACCTCTGCAGAGCTGTTCTCAGCTGAGACTGGGGAGGGGGATGTGCTGTCTGAGCTGAATTTGAAGGCATTTGATCTCCAGGAGCTCCTGAAATCATGGTTACCTCGTCTGACTCTATAAAGTACTGCTATGACAAAGTAGGTGCTCTTCTTTCCACTAGACACTGGTGTCAGGCTGTTTGGAGTTAAATTGTGATCAGTTGCCAAAGAAATGCCAGACCGCAGGAGTTATATGCAGTCAGAAGACTGTGTATAACTTCTGGTTTCTAAGGAACAGTACATAAGGATAATCCCATAGCTTCAGCATTAAGACAGCTAATACATTTATTACCTTTATTTCTATTAATGCTGCTTAGAAAATATAATATTAATATATAACTATAGGTCTGCAATTATAAATAAGACCATAAATATTTCTTCTTAGTCAGATTTGAGAATACAGAAAACAACATGCTTTCCCTTCTGTATTAACGTACTTAAAAGGAGATAGTTCTGATGGAAAGCAGACACATAGAGATTGAAGTGAATAAGGTAGACAGAGCCTCATGTTTGCTTCCCAATATCATAAGCATCCAAAATTCACAGACAAGAAAGAGACGACACAAAGAACATCTTCCTAAAGGCAGATACAGGGAGATCCAAGCTCCTCTGTCCCTGTGGGCACTGAAGCAGGAGCTGTGGGCAAGTGCAGCTGAGAGCACTTGAGGTGGCACTTGAGCCAGGCTATGATTGCAGCCCAAACTTCTTCATGTGGCTGTGGTTCCAGCTCGTGAGCCATGCTGAACCCAAGGTTTATCAACTAGGGTGCCACAAGGGGCCAACAAACTGAAGTCAAACTGGAAAATGAGCCAGCGAGAACAGATTGCACTTTTCTGTGCTAACAGATTAACTGGTTCAAGCTTCCACTGCTCTGCACTCACTTTTGTGCATGCATCCCCATTTAAATAGCAGGTAACTTAAATAATTAATGTGCTTTAGCATCTCCGTGACTTTGCCATAGAATTCTTGTGTGTCCTTGGGCAATTCATTTCCCTTCTCTGGCCTTCAGTTCACCAATTGCAAAATAACTGTGGAGTCAGAACTCAATTAACAGAGATAATAGAGAGGTGGGATAACCCATATAAAGTGAAAATATGGGTAATTGAAGCCATGTGCTGCAACAACTGTACAATGAGAGGATGGAGATATGAGAGACCTGTGACAGTGTTGACTGCGGAACGCAGGGAACCCTGAACTATCCCAGACCCAAGGTGTTTGGTCCACCCTGCACACTCCTGCCCAAACACAGCTACACCAGTGCACGACTCCACGGACCTACCCTGCCTGTTCCTGCACCCTCTGTACGAGTAGTATAAAAAAAAACAAAAATTCCAGCAACAACAACAACAAAAATCACAAACAAAACAAAACAAAATAAAACAATCCACAAAAACCACAACAACAACAAAACCAAACCAAAGCAAACCAAACCAAACAAAACAAAGGATACTATGCTGAAGAGTGCTATAAAGTACTCAAATAAACATAAAAGATGGATAGTATCTTACTGTACTGAAGAGTATTGTGATTGAGATGGCTCAATGTGTGATACTTTAACCTTAAGTGATAAAATGTTCTTGTGCTGCAAAGTGCCTTATGAGAAGCAGCAGATACAGCAAACAGGGCACACCTCTTGCTCCAATCTCTTTATTTTATTTTTTATTTTTTTAATAGATCAAATACTGGGTTTTGTGAAGGAGCCTGAATGTATCTAAATTAAGTCCAGTTAGACACTAAGTGTAGCCTTTCTCCATGTGAGAGTGATGAGCTGTAACAGAGAGACTTTCCTGGAAATGTTTTTTTCACTTTGTATCTTAAGTATGTAAGCATGTAAGTCATAGCCTTTGCAACAAAGGCAAAAGTGGAATGTACTATCAACTGAGTAAATGGTTGAAGTGAAAATATTTTCCAAGCACTGGGTGATTTAGGAGCTTATATATAACTTCAGTGTGGGATTTATGGTCATACACCCTTATATATTATATGCACATAACAAAAATATTATCCAAATGGCAAAGTTAGAGAAAGAATGGGTGATGAGGAGAAAAAATTCCCAATATCCTGAACTATGATTAAGCTGGTGGAAGTGCTGCTGTGAGAATTACATTCACAACAAAAGTAACTCAGTTTTATCTCTTCTGGGTAATTCAGTACATTTTCACTTTGCTGTTACAGCTATCTGTAACTTCTTTTCCTCTGTAATTCATTCAAATATCCCAAAGGTCAGATAAGAAAATTGCACTTACTTTCTTGGAACCAATAATGAAGATGAGGTCACTCAATGCAAAACAATAAAGTATTTTACCAACAAATATTCTGCATATCAAAACAATGGCTGCCTCTAATGATGTTTTTAATCATTCTTTCAAAAACTGGAGGATCTGCACTACGTTCATGTTTACAGGGTTCTGTTATAGATGTAAAATATCTGCTTAGCCTTCCCACTTGTCCTGAAAGCCTGTTTTTCTGTGAAACATTTCTCTTTGCTTCTTTGAAGCAAAAGGCACAATCCCACAGACTTACTAGAACCCTCCTGATTTGTAGCTGGACATTTCCCGAACTCCCATACATTCATCTGAAACTGAAGGTTCTTGGTGTCTTTGGTCACAACATGACAGAAAATCATGGAAAGGAAGCTTATCAAAGACATTTCTGAATGCCTTTTAGACTGCCTGCAGTCTAAAAACACCCAAGACTTAGAGATTTTTGAAAATAAAAGTTTCCAATGTCTTATCTTACCTTTCCTATGATATTAAGAAAATCTCACTTTTCAGGCCAGGTGAATTCTTCCTTATGTATCGGTGTCTCCTTATGCAGCGCAGCACCCTGATCTTAAGCCCTTTTATTTCTCTGTGCTTCTACTCATATGGACAGTGACTTCAGCCTACATCAGACCTTTCCCAGATCTTTCCCATACTCCTTATTAGTATCTGTATAGAAAGAATATTTTTCTACAGGGGTAGGCCAGCAGGTGAGAGGTGGTCAAGAGCTCTAATCATGCCTTCTCAGTGTAGACCTTCAAGGAAGCTTCAAGAACCTTCCATGTGTAGAGCAGCTGACTTAGCTGAATTCAGTGCAAAGTGTTAATTCAGCAGAGAGACATGCCAGTCTGTCACAGCAGTCAAAGCAGTGCTAGTGGAAGGGAAGGAATGAGGAGTCTGATTTGTATTCTGTTCTGCTGCAAGCTGTTTTTCCAATTGCACCACTTCCTATTTCTGATGTCTCTTACAAGAGCAGAATCAGGCTATTTCAGCTGAAGTCAGTAGTCACTTGATATGAAATCTCAAACAAATCTACTGTGGATTCTGGATTCTCACTTTTCCAAATCAATCTCGCTATGTGGAAATGCTTGTTTGGTGCGTCTCTGGGTTTGGCCTGCGAATATTACATAAAAGACAAGGGATATGCAAGTGTAAACACACTGTTAACTTCCTTAATTCTGATTCTTTGTGCTTGTGATTATTGCAAAAGACATATATCCCAATGGAAGAAACATAATGCAAAAAATATGTTATCAACTGTACAAATGAGATTTAGTATGGAAGCAGTTCCTTGGTGCTGGACAAATGCAATAGTTCTTTCTACATCATAATGTTTCAACTGGAGAAACAATAGAGAGATCTAAAATAAAACAACGGATTAAAAAGTATCTTTCATTTGACCTTTTTCAAGGTACACTACCATCATACTGTCATGTGATGGTGATCTTTGATTTTCTTTTCATGATGTTTTATTTGACACAGCTGATGAAAAAAATCCATATTTATTGAATATTGCACTGCAGTCGATTCTGATGTCAAGCTGCAGCCATCATCTCAAATTTCATGTTCTTAAGCGTAAATACCTATACAAAATGTTTGATGTTTAAATCTTCAGAATCAATTTGGCCTCGCAAATCAAGAAAAAACTCTTGGATGCTACTGGCTTCGATTAAAAATATAATGGACGTTTTCCTTGTCCATTTCAGAAAAAAAAAAAAAAAAAAAGGTGGAAAAATAGATTATTGTGAGCTTCCACCCAAGGATGGAAACATTCCTGAGCTTTCCTTGAAGAAACAGCAGTTGAGAACCTCAGAGAACTCTCAGCACTAATGAATAAATTCCAAGGTTGGTCTTATATCAGAGCAGTACCCAAATGGTGATGCATGATCCCCAGGTGGCTTTCAAGCAGACATGACTGTGACACAATGACCATGTCATTTGATCAGCAGACTGAACTGCCTGAGGAAGGTATGAGTTGGCATGTGCTGCTGTCCCAGGCTTACTCCAGGATTCCTGTTCATATTTGTGCTGTACAAACCGAAAGCAGTGAAACCTCGAGCAAATACTTGTCATCACCTTCTTGAGATGTTCTCTCTGAGCTCTTCCTTCCCTTGTCTTGCAGTTCTTGGTGAGATAAGGATTTTACCAGCTCGTTTAGTAAGGGAAATTTGCCAACTCTGATACGATAGTATATGTCTCATGTTATGGATGCAGAAACTGGTGAGAAATGAAATGATTTGCCTAAAATCAAACTGAAAGTGGCAGAATCAGGATGCCAAATAAAGATGGGGGTCACTTATCAGGTTGAAGTCTCAGAAATCTTTATCCTTCACTGTAAATGGCACATAATATTTCTTGTCCTTTAAATCCAGTTTTGTCACAATCTTTTTTCCCAGAGATCCATCTATTAATTGTAATAGTAACATGACTGTGGGTCCTTAGAAGGAACACACAGGAAGGTTCTGGAGGAGGGAGATGACCCATAAACTCACTGTGTACAGTATCCTAAGGATAAATGTCATTCACCACAACTCTAGCAACACAATACTGACATTTCAAATTTTATCCCCATCAGAATGTTTGTTTTATTTGTTGTTATTCATTCAAACAATCTCTTTTACCAGGTCTGTGCTTTCAGTGTTATTAGATGTTCTCAAGTCTTGGATTTGTTAAACGACAGGTGGAATAGATGTAATTCATGGTATTGACTGCAGGTAATTTGGCCATTCTGTATATAATTATGTTATGATTATCTTAATAATTAATGGACCCATCTATGTTCCATAATAGCATCACTGAGAATCTTCGTGATCAGTCATGTTGTGTCCTTGCCCTCAAGTATACGACTCATAATAAATAGTGCTTGGAACAGCAAGGGTCAAATCTTCAGTTTTTGTAAACAGGCATAATTCCACTGAGTAAATGTAAATTTAAAAAATCAATTATTCTCATTTGCATAAGGGTAAACGAATTCTGTGCTATGTGTATCTGCCTTAACATACACATTAACACTTAACATTAAGTGCTGACCTTGTTTACAGCAAATTAAGCTAGGTACAGCTCCACTATGGAGGAAGAGTTATACGAACAGCTCTTATAGAAGTACGGTGTAAATGTTGAAGAGAGGAGAACAAAAAAGAAAAAGGCCAGGAAGACAATATAATTTGCTCAACAAGCCTGTTGCAAAATCAGGCAAAAAAAAAGGGATGGATTGGCACTGGATGAGAACTGCCACGGCTCCCTTCACAAAGAGGTTGGGATCTTGCTCTGCTTCACAGTGTACAATCTTAAGAACTGATCTTGCAAATATCCATAGCAATCACGGACCTTACCACCCCACATCTGTCAATTGTATTACTGTGAGCAGCAAGTTAAGAATTGTTTGAAAACTTATTTGAGAAATTAGGTGAAGAAATCTAAATATCAATGAACTGTAAAAGAAAAAAGATTAAAATATTTGAGAGGAAAAAGCATTGCTGGATAGCAGTATCTCTATGATGTGAGATAAACTTATTGTTGATGTTTTGTATTATTTTAATGTATTTTTATATGCATATGGTATTATTTTCCTATATTAGATATTTGGTGATAATTCACTGAATTTGGAAGTGTCAAACCTGACATCGTGGACAAAATCAGTGGCTTAGGGTCCCATATCTGATCTGAAACTGGATAGTTGCTTCAGAGGTGTACTGATCACAACCAGTGCCTAAAGTATACAGAACCATAAAAGAAGGGAATCCAGAGAGAGTAAGAGGAAAGGCCATTAGCCAATACCCCACACAAGTCAATTGCTCCATCTCTGAGAAAGGGCTATCACAGAAATGTTATTGTTCCCATTTAGGACTCACTTATTGCCTGCACTTAAGACTAATTCAGCAAATCACTGACATGCATTAAGTCAATGGGGTTTAAATACAAGTTTGAGTGTTTTTCTGATTTAAGTCTTTATGCCCTTTTAAATTATTGTGGAATGGAATACTTAAGTACAGAGGAAATCCATCAACATAATGGACAGCAGAACTGGACTGAACACAGAACAAAACCCAGTAATCCTGAAACCAACAAATGAGAAAAGAAACAAATCTACTATGAATAGAGAGTAAGAAGATGTCTGAACCCAAGAAATAACCTTCAGAGAATGAAAATGCAGTCCCAGTGATCTCCCTGGAGAGATATCTAAACAAGGGCAACCAAATTACAGAGTACAATTTATGAGATAATTTAAAGAGCAAAAGGACTCAAAGAAGAAAACAGAAGAGCTAATCTAAATATATATGTTTTTAAAGGATAAACCATGAAACCGTGAGGGAGCTAAGGAGCAATTAAGGAGGAAAGAAAAAAAAAATATATATATATATATGTAAGAACATAAGTGGATTCTTGGCACTGGTCTCCTTTTACTCTAAAGGATGACTGCATGTAGCTGGCCTGCTCTTTCAGACGGTAATGCTGAGGTACTCTCAGAGATTGTAGTGTTCACAAAAAATGCTGGAACAGGCTGATATAGAAAGAAAAGCAGCAAGTCGTCTACACTGGAGTATGAGAGGAACCATAGAGAAATATTCAAGATAGCGGAAAACACACCACTGTTTAACAAGTACTCCTTTCTGCCCTTAATACAGGAGATATTTAATTACAGGTTATTTAATTACAATGGATGGCTAAAAACTCAGAATATTAGAAGTAAATCCTTTTTTCATCACAGCATCTAGCAAAGATTAGGCATTTTCCAAGGTGTTATTATCACACATTTGCAACAGCTTTTCATACGGTCATACAATGATCATAATGATCCTTTTTGACATTAAAAATTACAGAAAATATTAGTGATATAAACCTCTGAAAGGATCTGATATTGGCTATTGTTAGTAACAGGATATTGGACTAAGCAAACCACTGGTCTGCCTTTTGCGACAATTCCTAAATGCTTAAATTATCACTCATCTTGTGTGTCATGTTGGTACTCTTAATGTCAGCTATATAAAAAAAAAAAAAAAAAATTCAGAAATAACAACATAATGTTGTAAAACCATAAAGAGCAAATAAGATTAGAAAAGCCATTTCCTTTACTGGGATTTGTGAGCTAAAGGTTAACTTCCAATTAGAGTTTAAAAGGAAGAACTTTTATTCTGCGTTGGTTGAGGCTTTTAGCAAATCACATTTATATGTGCAGAACATTTGTATATTTCCTAATAACTTTCCATTGCGTTAAAGGCTGTAAGGACGCTGCTAGAACTTGTACAGATAATTTGTACATAAGATATGCAGCAATAAGTTTTGTTAATATTGCATTTTCAGATGCTATTGCTTTGCCATTGATTGCAATCATGTTACTGTTCAGTTTCCAGGTAAATCCTATTCACTAGCCTTGTATAGCTATGTGTAAATAATATTTGGTAGAGGAATATTAATTCCTGTGTCACATTCATATAGTAGTAAACCAGGCATAATAGTATTGTATTAAAAATAACATGAAGGAAAAAGATAAATAGTACAAAACAATAACTGACACATTTAAATAATAGTAGGCCCGGGGGATTAAGTAATACTTTGCATTTTTATAGTGCTTTCAACATAACGATCTCAAAACACTTCGCAAACATTAGCAAAATAAGCCTCCCAACACTCTTTAGGTAGGGAAATATTATTATCCTCATTTTACAGATGAATAAGCTTCTTTATGAGGAAGATAAAGCCAAGTGAAGTTCCCAAAGCCACAAAGCATGTCAGAAGCAGAATTACTAAATAGGCTCCGTGCTTAGATTACACAGAGACAGAGACCTTGACAGATAGAACAGAATCCACATATTCCCCTGAAAGCCAGGTCACGTGCCTTGCAGTCACCATCTTAATGAGAACTGCAAACATGAAAAAGCTAAATTTTCATTTCTGAAGTCAAAACTAGACTGTAGTGAGAACCTCCAATCGCAGTGCCAGCAAAGGCTGCCCATAGAGTCTCAGGGCAAAGCTTTGCTCATTGTATGCATCACAGCACTCGTATCCTGGGGGTCCTAGCTTGAATTCACTAAAGGCTAGTTCCACACTGCCCACACTGCTTTAATATGCCTCACATGAACGCAAATCCCTTTTCTGCTAGCTTGCAGAATTTTTTTCCTGTTTTCAATTGATAAAAAATATTTTTTTACCTGTCAAACATTTCAGAGTTGGTGCAAGCAGGCCTTGAAGGAGATGCTTTTTCTTCCTGTACATACCCTCCTCTTAACTGATGTGATTATTACAGAAATGTATTTTACAGGTTTAATTACAGTATGATTCACTATGAAATTTGCATGATAACTGATCTAGTAGGCAAGATAGGAAATAAATAGTCCATATCACATATCAAGAGCTCAATTCTGGCAGGGCAGTTGTACAGGAACATCTAGAGTTATCTTGGGTTTTCACAGCTGTAACGAAGTGTAGAACCTGACAGCTTGCATAAAGAATGGAATAAAACGGCTAAGAATTAAACAAGAATAGGAGACCCAGCTTTGCTCTTTTTATTTTTTTTTTACAGGGTGGCAAAATAAGAAGAGGCAGCTGGGACAATTCCTTTGGGTTCTGCCAATTTTAGGGGCAAGAGAACCTGGAGAAATTAAGAAATAATCCCCTTCTCTTCCACTTCTTTTCTGATTGCTACAGATCCCACTGTCGCTTCTACTCAGTCGCTGTTAGAGCAGCAGAAGCTTCAGCAATGCCATCAGAAGGAAGAGGGTGTACATCTAATTATAAATACATATATATACACACACAAATTTATATATCTACGGGTGATGTAAATTCTCCAAATAGTGTCACAGCAGCTTTCATCTCCCTCTCTGATGGCATCTTCTACTTTCCTTTCACAGCAGGGCAAGTCTGTCCTTTCCATGCATAGCTAAAGATGAACTCCTGAAACCTCCTATTCTTAGCAAATATGTTTATGTCATTATGTCAGCTGTTCACACAAGGAACTGGGTTTTTTTACAACAGATTTAAGCAAACCTAACAAACCTAATTTAAAAGAAACATCAAAAGAACAGACTGCTTTTCAGCTGGATCCATAGCTTCTGCACAGCCATCAGCTGTGGACAAAAAGGAACAGCACGTGGCCAGGAGCAGAGATGGGGACAGAGGTGGGAATATCCCTTTACAATGTAGTCCCCAGTTATTTCATCATAAAATGACTGCAAAGCCACAGTCTCCATGTTTGCAAGGTTGTAAGACTTTTTCTCAGTCATTCATTGACAATTTTTCAACATTTAGGAAAACATCATACATAGAGCTGTTTTCAGCACAGACATACCTATATACCACTGCAGAACTACTTCACTGCCCTAGCTTCAAAATCCCTTGAGAATGTTCTTCCTTCCTCTGAATGAAATGAGGGACAAAGGCAATAATAAATTTCTCATGACATAATGTTTTCATTAAGTAGCACAAATGTCAAATACTTGGTTCACCAACTATTTTTGACTCAAGCAGAAACATATTTATCCTGACAACAAAAACAAAAGCCAGTCTTTAAAAAACAGTATGACAGAGTTGATCTATTGATATTTTATATTTTATTTTTATGGAAGGACTCTTTTTTCAAATTGTCAAAAAATGTGCAGTATTCTCATGCTGCAGAACACCAGGCATGCAAGAGCTTCTTAAAACATAGTTACTTAGTAGAAATACTGTTTTGAATAATCCAGTGTTTTCTTACTAAGTCACTGCTTCCAGTAAGCCAACAGAACTGCAGTTTACAGCAGAAAGGAAGCAGGAGCAGTACCATTATTAGAGACTTCTGTTTCTGCAACAGTGAAGAATTATAAGAAGTAAATTGAAGAACCCTAAGTCTGATGGTGAATAAAATGATTCCAAAAAATATCTACTGATGGTCATTCAAACATGAAACATTTTCTTCTCTAGGCACAAGGTTTGTTTCTGTCCATTAATAACCACTGCAAGACTTCAGCAGGTGTGAGAGACTCAGTTATCCAAACTTATATGCTATAAAGTTTCTCCAAGGGCAGGGATAGAAAATATTTCACCAGGGAAGTAAAATAAGAAGATCTCTAACATTGAAGAAACAATCCACCATCCCAGGAAACTGTCATATCCATTTCAGATCTGGCAGGAAACTATTTGGACTAAAAACTCAGAAGGAGGTTTCTAATTGGAGGGAGAACAGCTGAATCCCACTTTTAAGGGAAAATTGTTTCTAAAATGGTGATTCCTAATGCTCCATGGTGAACATACCTCTGACTTCAGTGTGCCATGAACTCAGCATGACTCCAGCTGCTGATGGTGCCCTGGCCCCAACTCACAGCTGAAAAAAGCAAGCAAACAAAAATGGGAAAGGTTATTCTAGAGTTTTTTCCTCAGTTTACTGAATCTAGTGGAATGACAACCAAATAAATGGTTGTAGAAACTATAGCTGGATACTGGTACTGGAACAGAAGGAATGGAAACAAAGAAGGTGAAAAGAGTAAGAAAAAAATGTTTAGACTAGAACTAATTGTTCACTCATTCTAAATTCCAGAACCACACACAGTTTCAGGTCTTCCATTACCACAAAAATGTAAAAACATAAAAATATGTATGTGTATGCATATATATATGTGATAGATAGATAGATAGATAGATAGATAGATAGATAGATAGATAGATGATAGAAAAAAACTGAAAAAAATGTATGAATTCATATTCAAGGACAAATACAATCTGTCAGATCAGGAGTGGACCTTTGCTGACAAAGAATTTTACCTGGTGCCTCCAGAAATGTAGTTTCAAGCAATGTAGTTGGCTTTTTCCTTTTGCTATTTGAATCTATGGGTGCTTTAAGTGTATTTGTTGAGGATGTGGCTTCTTTTCAAGACAGAAAACATTTCCCTAATTTGTTTTGGAAGAATGGCTGTCTGAAAATGCCTGGCTCTAACAAAGATGGGGAAAAGGATATTGGACCATCTGTTTACATGTTGTTTCTGCTTATTTTGCACCTGCAAAGAGAATTCAGTTCCCACGCTTGTCCAAAAAGGAATCAACCCAAATAAACAACAGTTAGGCTTACATGTAGAAGAGTTAAAAAATGACCTAAAGTCTCCCTATATCCTTAGGACACTAACAAACATAAGGCCAACAGCCAATGAGTCGCGGGGATTTCAGATACTGGAAGAAACCTCTAGCTGCATCTAGACCACATCACTGTTAAACAGGTATCAAGTCCATAACTCAAAACTCATCATTGTGTCACAAATAGAGAGCATTTAATCTAGAAATTCATTTGTTTCACAAAGCAAGTGTGGTTTGAGGAAATGATGCATTTAGGAATAATCACCCAGGGTGAAGAGATGAAGCTTCACCAACTCAGGCAGATCTTTTTCCATTTACAGTAGTGAAGTTTCTCATCTAGTTTTACCCAGTCAAAACTCCAGTACTTCACCCAGAAGTGAGTTCAGTTATTTTGACATTCGCGGGAGCAAATAGTGGGGGAAGGGGCAGTATTTATGAGATACCTGAATTATAGCAAGAGCCTGATATAGTTTTAGGAAATCTGAGTTTTGAATAAAGCCAGCACAATCTGCTAAGACTCATTTATGAAGGGCCATTCATCGTGTATGAAAAAGAAACATTTGAAGAGTGTCAATGTGGTGTTCATATGGCTAGAATGGCAGCGAGATGTATGGTTTTCAGGCCTTACCTTGACTGTAGGAACTCTTAAATAACACTGACTCTCATCGATTTTGACCATTTAATGGTGCAGTATTTCATATGATCAAATTCAGAAAATGTTCTCATCATTTTTTTTTGTTGGACCACGTCTCATGCTCTACCTACATACAGATGTTGGGATGTTTATCTAGTTTCTCTTGGACAGTCATACAACTGACTGGCACAAGCTACCCCATCTTAGAAGCAGCTGAATAAAATCTCAAACATTGTCTTTGCTAAAATATAACTACCTATGTGCAGTTCTTATATTTGGACTAACTGGAGATTAAATACAAAACTGAATATAAGACATGTTAGGATTACTGTGAGGTAAACTTTGTACAATCAAGGAATGATGAACAACCTTATGCATTTCACCTTGCAATAAAACTACACTGTCCTGTGCTTGGTGCAGCACCTCTTGGCAACATAATTCAGGCCTTAGAGGAAAAAAAAGACATTAACACAGACAAAAACCCCGATGTATCTAGACTATTTGTGAATTAATTAAAATATTAAATAATGATGGAATTTAGCAACTTAAATGACAACTATTCCAGGACTCCCTCTCCCAAGCCTTTGATGTATACATCCATCTCTAATACCATTTCATTGTTTTAACCTCCAAGAAAAACAGGATGCAATATGCCTTCTGTCTATGATAAAGTTTCCTAATACAGTGTAGTAATGCAATTTATTTTCATACAGCATCCTGCATATAAAATATTACATAACCCTTTATGAGACGATAATGCATTACAGACTCAGACACATTATTGTCTTGCAGGAAGAAATTGAAGGATAATGTTGTGGGAAGGGATGGAGGAAATAGGAGCTGAGGTACAAAAGCAGTTAAAAAAGGAAGTAATGAGTCTAGGTTTAACAAAGGACAGGTCAGCGTTGTTGCAGATGCAGTGAACACAAAGTGTTACATATACATAGGAAAGGATGGTTCATACCCCATGGGTTTATGCTATAAATAGATAAACAGGACCACAAGGTGAGTCACAGAAATATCATGTGAATTCCCTGAGATCAAACAGGGACCTTGTGGTTCAAGTGAGAAACAAAAATGAATGTCAAAAGTTTCAAATGGTGCATTGTCAAACAAAGTGCTTTCCATGATAGATGGAACAAAACTGCAGAACCAAACATCTTACGAAATCTGGGGAGACTCACTCTGGATTCAGATTGTTGCATCTTGGAGCCACCCCGAGTGCTGCAGTATGAAGCACTATAGTAGATGTAGAAAGGAGGCCTTTGTGCAAACTCCAGACTAAAGTAGGGACATTTGAGATTTGAAAAATAAAATCAGTTGCAGGAACATTTGTTTACTATTTGGACTGCTGGGGTCAGAGTTATTCCTGCTTCCTTTGCAGGAATTATGAGCGAGCCAAAGCTGAGGTTGTGGCTAATCTGAAAGTAGACAGGTGGGGTGGGCAGAGCAGAGTGTGAGGTGAAGCAAGACTTTGGAGGATTGTAAGGAGAGAAAATACACACTCACTCCAAATGAGAGCAAAAACATTTAGTCTTGGCACCACTGATCAAAGCAATTCATATTTGTAAAGTGTAATTATAAAACCCCCAAATCCCACTATTTCTGTTTAAGAGACACCAAATGGAAACTCTCACCAACCTTGCCCAGAGGGGTCAATACTACTTTGGGCCCTGCAAATGTGTGAATAACTCCTAGAGAAAAGGAGTTTCAAGGGAATTTGAACTCTCCATTGAAACCATTGTCCTTTCCATCATTCAGAATTCAACTTAGGATAAAAAGAATTTAGGGGTATAAAGGGAAAAATACAGAGCTGCATACAACTACAGTGTGATTTGCTTCACTACCATATGGACACACAAGACACTGAACATATATATACCAGTGGGGGAGAGAGAAGGATCTTAGACACACTCATCTCCTGTAAATCCGTCTTTCCAGTGTGGTCTTTTTTTTCAGGAGCTCAACGTCTTACAGAAAATGGGATGACTAGAACTGGATTTCTGCCATGTCTTCCTGTGTCACCTTGGACAATATGTGTAGGTGTGCTCAAGAGGATAGAAGCAATCAAACAGGAGTTCTTCTGCCTGTGCTCTGGGCCTGTGGACATGAGCTAGCTCCCATCTGGGACACACGTGCCTAAATGTCCCCAGGCTGACAGACATCCTCTGCTTCAGGAGTCTCCAGATGTTATTGGGTCTCTTGCATGCCCCCAGCAGAAGTCATTGCCCCAGTAGTAAGCTGAACAGGCACAGATGCATACCTGTGTCTCAGCCACTCCAGCTCACATTCCCTTATCTTAGTACATGCCTACTGTAGTGGGTTGACCCTTGCTGGATCCCAGGTACCCACCAAAGCTGCTCCTTCTCAGCTGGACAGGAGAGAGAAAATGTAATGAAATTCTTGTGTGTCAACATGAGGACAGAGAGAGAT